>NC_045547.1:57603048-58203048 GCF_009769535.1 Thamnophis elegans
ATGGAACAGTATGAAAAGCAGTTCATCCTACTGCACTCCAACATGGGATATGATCAGTTAGAGAAGTAGTGAACTCTTATAGGTCATAAAAAACAAAAATCTTGGTAACATCCAAAGATACATTCAAAATTTTGAAAAGAAGGTTCTTGGATGAGAAGCAAAACATCTTCAAAGAAAAACAAAGGAAGTCCAGTTGCCTTTTGAAAAAAAGCATCTTTGGGACAACTATTACCTGGATGACTGAGAATCTCCATTATTCCACTATTTCTTCATCAAATGCATACTTGGGGATAAACTAAACATGGGAGCCGAAATAAGGGCAGACTGATATAGAAAAGTCTCAGTAGTTTTTTTTCAAGTCCTAAATATCTGAGGCACTACCTTAAGGAGCAACTGGTTTCATGTTTCTGTAAAAGATTTATGATAAACTTGAAGGTTCTTTTCCGTGTGTGCGTGTGCGCACACATACCTTGAAGTCAGTGTTGACTCTTGGTGATTGCCTGGATTAATTCCTAGTTTTCTTGGAAAGATTTCAGAAGTAGCTCGGTTTTGTCTTCTTAGAACTGAAAGAAAGACTGGGTCAACATCAGCCAGTTGGCTTCATGCCTAAAATGGGACTAGAACTCACAATATACCAGGTTTTTTACCTGGTACCTTAATCATTACACCAAACTGGTTCTTTCTAGAAATTGCCACCCAAAATTGAGCAAGTACTGATTTGGAATGATCTTCCAACCTTTCTGCTAATATTTAAACTTTCTTTTTCTGAACAGCATTTAATCATTAAATCAGTTTCCAGAATATAGAATATATATTGCTTTACAATTGTCATTTAACATATTTAATTTTCTTAGAATTGTCTTCAAAACTTTCAAGTTACTTGCTCTTTCAAAAGTACCTGATATTAAATCCAGGATGTTGATGAATTATTTAAGGAAACCCAGGGAATTATATGGTAGTAGTTTAAAAAGTCTTTTTAAAAATCCTGGAGATTTGATGCTTTCATATAATTTCCCATTGTCAACATTTGTTTAACCTGGGATGAAGGGTTCCACTGTGATACTACTTTCCCCAAAGTTGCCTTTTAAAAACACAGAAGAGTAGGAAAAGTATAGAAAATTGTCAACTATGTATAAATAGTGCCAGGAGGATTGCAAAGGCCACCACAGCAATCTTTTTACCCCCGCAACACAGCAGATTCATCCAAGATACTAGAACAAAACAGGACAAAAGTCATCGAAGGATAGAAAAATACTTCTGTGAATAACCTTTAATCTCCACATTTTCTATCTTTTATGCCAATGGCATTTCACTTATTTGGTGCTGTCTTCTGCTCTCTAATTCTCTGTGGAAGGTGTGTCATCCATGCTTGCTAAGTCAGCTGTCACTCATGTTTGGCACTTCAGCTTTATAAATCTGGATGTCACTTCAGCTGTCCCTGATGGATCAGCTGTCCCTGAAATCCAGGACAACATTTGCCATCACATTTTAATTTGTTAGGGCTGTCTCTTACCCTTCTAGCTAGCTCAAACTAGATAAACAGATCCATATACCCATCCTAGATGTTTATTCCTCATTTTTTCTCCATTACGCATCAAATATCTCCCTGGATATTTTACATCTCTCATAAAATTGTATTTCTCAGACTATGCAACAGAACCTCTGGAATGTAAAATTAAATTGAAGTTAGCCTGTTATATACTGGGGATGGGGACTGCAGATATTTTCATTTAATAGATAATAAATTAATAATAAAGCTATTATTTCACCTTACTTTTTTTCTTGCCATTATTCCTATTAACATGCTGCCTCCTACAAAGATGAAGTAGCTCTGCATTTGAAGGTTTCCAGAACTGGGGGAAAATATTTAGACAGGGTTGCATTCCCCATATGGATTTGGCTTGTAGTTGGGAGACACTAAGATTCACAAGTCCTGAGCCCTCGTCCAGTATTGTAATTACAATAAACTGGAAATAAATTACAAGAAAACAAAGATTATGGTCTTTGCAAAAAGGCCAAACTCTATTCATGGTATCTAAATGGTCATAATCAGTGGTGGGATTCAGATTCGGGAGAGCCATTAGCTAACTTTCTGAGCAGTTTGGCAAACTGGCTGTTAGAAGAAACAGCCTTTTGCTTTTCCCACCTTAAAGAGCTAATCCTGTCAGGAAGGCAAGAAGGAGACATTCTGTGTGTCTCTGCGTGTTGTTTTAGCCTAATTCTTATCTTTGTTGCCCTGCTAAAGTCAGAAACTGCCTCTGTGGTTAAGCCTTGTTACATTATAGCAGCTAATGGTTCTTGGCAGTATGCCCAGACTTAAAGAGCTGCTTCTCTGGAGTTTTCCCCTTTTTTTAGCTGGTACTTTTATTAGGGGCTCGACTTTTTACACTGCTTTACTGGTTGCTGACACTGTCCTTTTGGGGTATACTTACAAAAGGCAGGATGCGAGCTTGGCACTGATTTTTTTTTTAATGAGGGCATGTGATCTTTCCTTAAATCTGGATGATTTTCTTAGGATATCTTGTGAGGTGAGTGAGGCCAGCCGGTATCTTTAAGTGGTACAAATGTATCTAAGGATTGTTTCTCCTATGTGGGAAAGGGTGCTTTGTCAATTCACTGGGTATAGGATTCTCTTGTCTATGGAGATTTTTCAGTCATCTTGGTCATGGTTGTCCCGAAGATGCTTTTTTCAAGAGGCAACTGGACTTTGCTGGACTTTCTTGGTTTTGAGAAAGTCCAGTTGCCTCTTGAAAAAGCACCTTTGGAACAGAAGTTTTCTTGCATTGCTTTGGAGTGGCCAAGGCCCATGATTGCTCACTGAGAGTAAGATGTTTTTTAAAAAGGAAGTAAGGGTGTAGATCCTCCCTCCAATTTGTTTTAGTTTTTTCTCATGGTAAGGCTTAATAACATGGCACCAGACTTGAAGTTTATTTAGATATCTGTGGCATGTACTAATTTTATTGTAATCCTAACAAGCTTGGGAGGGCAGAGGTTTGAACCTGGTCCCCTATATACTTTGTTAATTTGTCTCTTTAGCTCAGCACTTTGTAGCCCAAGTATTCTGACCCACTTTCTGGAGAGCTTAAATGACCTCTCTGCTAAAGGGTTTCACTTTATGAGCAAGATTTGGCTGCTGATAGCTATCATTGCATTTTAATTATTTTAATTCCACAAGGTGCTCTGGCACCTTGCCTGGTTTGTAACTCCAGGTTGCAGGTATTGCTGATGAAAAGTAAGGTATTCTGACAGAATGGTTTAGGTTTCCATGATGGCTGTGACTGTCATTGATCTTCAGTCAGTATTCCCCCATTTCTAATCTAATGATTGGTATTTAGGGCCACTTTTTGTAAGCAAAGAAGCTTTTTGTATTTTTGTACAGGTACCATATTTTTAAGAGTATAAGACGCACCGGAGTATAAGATGCATAAAGATTTTGAAGAGGCAAATTAAAAAAAAATTTTTGCACTCTGCAGACCTCCCAAAAATGGCCTGTTTTTCCCCAAAAACAGGCCCATTTTTCCCCCAAAAGGGCATGAATAGCTTTTAGGAGGCTGGTGGCTGGGGGGGGGGGAAATTGAGCAAAAATGGTCTGTTTTTCACTCATTTCTGCCCTCCCCAGACCTCAGGAGCACTCTATAAGCCTCCTAAAAGCTATGCATGGCCATTTTGGTGAAGGAGATGGGGTTTCAGGAGGCAAAAAAAATGCTGTATTCAGTGTATAAGATGCACCCAGATTTTCAGCCTCTTTTTTGAGGAAAAAAGGTGCATCATATACTCTGAAAAATACAGTAATCCTTGGTTTATAACAGTTCATTTAGTGACCATTCAAAGTTACAATGGCACTGAAAAAACTGACTTATGACTGTTTTTCACATTTACAACTGTTGCAGCATCTCAACGGTGATGAGAGGCCAGGCGAGGCGAAGTGCCCTTCAATGTGAGCGATGTTGAGTTGGCCATGTCCACCCAGTCACATGACCACCCAGCCATGCCTATCCAGCCAGTCATTAGAGCAGAGAACCTGTTGTTAAATTATTTGAATCCCACCACTGGCCATAATATAGAAAAGGTAACCTCCTTCAAACCTCCTCCTTACCTAGGGGTGGTCATCCAGGCCACTGGATCAATAAAAGCATGTGGTGAATATGTAGTTGCCTTGGGCCAAAGATCAGCGAGCGCCATCCTTAATTTTTTCTGCACAAAGGGAAGATACTATGTTCCTGCCACAATTAAGTTTTTGCTGGCCAAGTCACTAGCACAGCTTCTTTATGGGGCCCTCCGCTTCATGTTTCACACCACTGGAAAAAGTTCAATCCAAACTTATTAGAGCAATTCTTCAGATGCCGCGTTGTGTCTCAAATGCACTTCTGCACCTGGAGACAGGATTGACAAAAGTTTAAGCAAGAATGTATATAGTGTCTTTAAATCTCTGGCTAAAGCTTAACTTCTTTCTGCAAGGCCTTGCTCCATTAATCCTCCAACACAAATTCTCCTCGTCATGGATCAAGGCTGTCAAGTCCAACTTTGCCAAACTAGGCTTCTCCCCAGCCTCAATACTCAAGTTGGACTTTGACCAAGCAAAACAATCCTTGCAACAAAGGGTAGAGGACATTGAAAGGCAAAGACTCCTTTGTTTCTGGCTCCAGACACCATTAAATATGTTGTTACTCTTGCCAGCTATCTTAGCCAGTTGGAGTCAGCAAACCATTGGAAAGCATTTTCACTTGGACGTTGCCATGTGGCTTCCATTGGTTGCCCTATAAGGCAAGTATAAAAAGATACCATTGTCTGAAAGACTCTGTCCCTATGGCTCAGGAGAGGTTAAGAGCGTCAGTACATACTCCTTCAATGTTCCTTTTTCAGAAAGATTAAAAAAAAACCATATCCTTCCAATAATTTCTAGGTATGCTGGCCATTCCGACACTTCTTATCTCCTGTGGCTGTTTAAGGATGAACATAACTACACTGCAGGTGGCTAGATTCTGCGCAGCAGACCTGGGGATTTCTTGGAAACACATGTCTAATCTACCATAGCTATTTTATACAACAAATGTGGCAAACCCGTTGCACTGCTTATTCCTTTCCCTTTTAGTATTAAACTGACTATGGTCCCCACAGTTTGTGGATTCTAATTTTAGTATAGTCAGACCATGTGTAATTGACAGACTGGATTTTATCATAGGTTTTATCTGTTTTTTTATTATTTTATTTTAGAATTTGTAATTGGATATTCACTGAGTGTTTTTATTTGTTCTGGTCTCTGGTCTATGACTGTAATAAACTGGGTTGATTGAACTCCTGATGGAAGAGCAAGTAAAGGCTGAGGTTAGGACAGCCTTGGTGCTATTATACCTTCAGTATACACCAATTGCACCACTTCTGCTTAAAAAAAACTTTGACACAATGTTCTTGATATTTTATTATAGAGCCACTGGCATTTAATCTATGTAAGACTTCCCTTGAAGACTATTTGGAAATTTGATCATATAGCACTTGTACTTTGGGAGTTGCACTGGTTGCCAATAAGTTTCTGGATGAAATTCAAGCTGTTAGCTGTCACCTTTACAGTTCTTCATGATTCTGGTTGTTCAGTGTTTTATGTGTTGGATGCTTTTAGTGCTTTATTTGCTATTTTGTAGACTGCTCAGAGCCTTCATAAATTTAGAGGAATACAAGGTAGAGAAATAGAAAAGACTAGGCAAACCAAGTCACCAATAATTGGACAGTGAAGCTGTTGTTTTGCTGATGTGAAATGAAGCAATATATGGGCACAATAAATACCATTGTTTTGGATATGTAGTGTTAGTGTTTGCAATTAGGCGGTTACGACACTATTAATACAGAAGCATTGGATTAAAGTTCCATTAGCAGAGAAGAATGTAGATGTGCTGAAATAGCCTTAGTAATATCAACCCATTATATTTTCTAATGCTACATTTTGAATGTAAAGGTGACGATATGATTTACATTGCTATCTTTATCATTCCAATCTAACATTGCTGGGGATATATAACCCATAATCTTGCTTACATTTGGGGCTCTTTTGCATACTTTGACCAAAAGCTGTTGATCATTATAATTATTTATGTCAATAAAATATACTTTGTTATATCTATTTCAAATGCTTTGGTTCCTTATTTAAGTGGGCATTTTCCCCATAACACAGCAAATTATCATATTTTTCACACTATAAAATACTCCAGATTATAAAATGCACCTAGCTTTTGGGGAGGAAAACAAAAAAATAAATCTTCCCCAGGAGGAGGAGGCTCACCTTAAAAAGCATCATTGGGCGATTATCTGCAGACGCAATTAGTGTGGAGAAATATTTACATTTCATCGCATAAATTGCCACAAGGTAGACCTTAACAGCAGCTCTTACCCATGTTAAATTGAGTTCATTCCTTGTCTTCTGCCAGTGGAAGACACCTTTTCATCTTTTTCATCCCTCTCGGTTCCTCTATATACCATGGAGGGCAGAGAGATCTATGGGTGAGGAGAGGTCACATGGGTTAACTTTATAAGAATTAAATTTATTTGATGCTACCACAGAAGACTGGATATTAGTCATAAGAGATTTAAACAATTTTTGAGGCAAAGGAAAGTTATTGGGAAAAAAATGTGGAATATATAGGAAGCACAGAGAGTGGAGCTTATTGATTGACCTTAATTGTCCCACAAAGACCTTTACAATTACAGAAAAATAATCTAGGAACATTTGGGGGTGGAAGCCATTATTGTTTGTATAGCATTTTCAGACTTCATAATAGTAAAAGAGAATCAGTTTCTGCATATGCAATTAAAGTAAAATAGGTGGCTGATGTTGCAATGTTGAGGAGAGAAATAAATGCTACCTTGAAAGATTAGCTGTTTTGTAGACATGAAATAAAATACTGAAAAACTTGGATTTTAATCCAAGGGTATATGGGTGTAAGGGTGTTACAGATATATTTATTTTATTTTATTTATTTATAAAATTTATTTGCGGGTGATCTTAACAGAATAGCTCTGGGCGATTTACAATCAGAAAAAATATTTATATACATTAAAACATTAAAAATAAGGTAAAACCAACCATTAAAATATATATTTGTGAGACATAAATCATCATAAACAACTTTGTATTTAAATAACTTTAGGGCAAGCAGGTTGCATTTCTCACCAGGGAGTGGGAAAAGCCCAATATTGTTTCATTGCTATTGGCTTTATCAGATATGGCTGCTAGAGATACTACAGAATTACAATGGGAATAAATATCAAAGGTGACATAAAACTAATTCATATTAAAAAAATAATTGCAAAATCATATCAATATTATTAGAGACTATATTTGTTGTTTCAATTATACCACTACGAAACTTTGAACTGCTTTTCAGACAAGCTAAACTAAAACCATAAGGAAAACCATTAAATCACACATTAGAGTTTAAGAACATTCTTCTTGGACTGATATCCATAACTGTAAAATTCAATAACCAGCAAGGTACATTGGATATACATGTGAAAATAGACAGAAGATCACTCTTAGGTTATGACTTTTATCAAGCGCAGAAATCAGGAAATCCAGATAGTTCAAAAGAATATAAGGATTTATTGCAAGCTTAATCTCTCTACAAGAACTTGAATTACTAGCAAATTGGCAGCAGCTGGAATGGAACTCAAGTTGGGCTGATCTCTTATGGGCAGGAAGGACCTCGAGATCAATATAAAATGGAAGGAAATAGTTAACTCCATTATCCCCTCCTGGCAACTGGCAGTGCAGGTCTCCATAAAGTGATAGTTGCTAGCCACTCCTCAGTGCTCTGACCCAGCAGCTAAAGGAAGACCTGAAGGAAAACACATGGTTCAAAGATTACAAAGACAAGCTGATGATGAGGGAGGGCTTGATATGGAAGGGAGAGAGATAAACTGTATATTCTAGCTAGCCAAAGGACCCAGATCCTACAAAGAAGCCGCAATGTAAAAACAGCAGGTCACTTCGCGTTTGTAAAGACCCACCTGGCAAACATTATTCAGAGTTACACACCTGAGGCAAACATCTATCAAAAGTGCTATAGAACATAACTTCAGAACACTTGCTTATACTTTAAAGGTAATTTGGCCTGTGGCTTCCTTTAATCAGAAAAGAATTCTAGCTTCTGCTGCTCAGTTTAGGATGTGTAATAAAATGAACTTTATTTAATTTTCTAAAATAAGTAAAGCAGAGTGACATTAATTAAAACTTAATTACAGTATAATGAATCACATTCAGAATAGTAAGGCAACTGTGATAATCACTGATTATCCTTCTGCCTGTATGCTGTTAACTTCAAACTGTGGTATTCCCCTTCAGTTAAGAGAGGGACTTTCCCTGGATTCTCTTTCCACCAAGACTATAGCTAAGATGCCTTTAGGGTATTGTTAAACTTCTTTAGAGACAGAACTATACATTAATTGCCTTTCAACTAGAGACCCTATCAAACTTTCCTTCCTTCTGTAGGACACTTGACTCACTTCAGAATGGCCTTTAGAAAACAAAAAGATGTTTGGTACTTTATGTACTTGTTTTGGTTCCTGATTGCCTTTTAAAATTGCACAGGATAAACCTGTAATTTGTTAGTAATTGTTTCATTTCCAAGCACAGCATGTGTACTTAAGCTCTGAGGAAGGATTGGGGCATTAGTTGCTCCCAACCTAATTTTTACAGACCAAAAAAAGGTCGCTGAACTCTTTTTGTTGAATATGCATTTTTAAACACAAGAATCTTTGCATATTGGCATTCTCTTTTTAAGAGAAAAAAATCAATTTTTGTTTTCTATGGATACCTTATATAGAATGCTCCTTTTCTCTTTATGTTTGATTTTTCACTGATGCCAATAAACAACTGGGACTCTGATAAGCTTTTGGCTCACTTTTTATGGGCTGCCTGCTCGGTCGCTTCCGATCATTGACCTGGTTTCCCCCCCAAGTCCCACCGGGTGAGAAGGTTAAACAGTATACATCTAGGACAGGAGAAGGAGGCAGTCTGGGTTCAGGGCTGCAAATTGAGGTCCGGCTCCTCTCGCGTCCTGCCCCCGTTGAATGCAGTACCTTCCAGCTGTCCCCAGGGCTGCTGTTGCAGGTGGCGCAGTCGGCCGGCAGACCGAAGCCCGGGCGCTGCCCATTGCAGACATCCTGCAGAGTCAGGGGCCGGCTGCCGTTCCCCACCGCCTGAGCTCAGTGGTCCTTCTTGCCTCACGGGAAGACACTGCAGTGGCGCTGGAACTGAGCCACGAGTTGAGAGCCCAAGAGGCTTCCTATCAGGCCGCCCATCCTCCCTCCGGGTGGGAAGCAAAAGCCAGGCACGGCGGGATGCTCCACCTGCAGAGCCGCCAACCAGCCTCTGCTCTGCAGAGGAGCCGGAGAGAAGGGCTGGGTTTGGGACAGGTGCAGCCGCGGGACACCTCTATGTCGGACATAGCAGTGGGGCGGCCAAAAGCTGCTTTCTTTCTTTTTGCCTCACCAGCCATAAACCTCACTGCACGTCACTGGTGACTGTCTAGTCTCTTCTTGAAATCTCCAGTGATGGAGCACCCACGATTTCTGAAGGCAAACTGTTTCACTGGTTAATTGTCCTCACTGTTAGGAAATTTCTCCTTAATTCTAGGTTGCTTCTCTCCTTGATTAGTCTCCCACCATTGTTTCTTGTCCTGCCCTTTGGTCCTGTGGAGAATAATTTGACCTCCTCTTCTTTGTGGCAGCCCCTCAAATACTGGAATACCGCAATTATGTTGCTCCTAATTCTTCTTTTCTTCAGACTATCCAAACTCAAATCCTGCAACTGTTCTTTATATGTTTTAGTCACCAGACCTTTGATCATTTAGTTGCTTTAGTTAATGTGATTTTGATTCTATGCTTCTGTTTATACAACCCAGGATATTAGCTTTTTTGGTGGTGGCTGCATACTGCTGGCTCATATTCAAGTGATCATCCACTAAGACTCGAAGGCCCCTTTCACAGTTACTGTTTTTGAGCCAGGTCTTGCCAATCTGTACTTCCTTTTTTCCTGCCAAGATATAAAACTTTGCTTTTCTCCACATTAAAATTTATTTTGTTGGATAGGGCCCTTTGTTCAAGTTTGTCAATAGGTTTTTGGATCATGAGCTTCTCTTGTTGACTATTCCTGCCAATTTGCCAAATTTGATGAGTTCCCCTTCTATTCCCTCATTTAAGTCATTTATGAAGATATTGAAGAGTATTGGGCTGAAGATGGAGCCTTGTGGTATCCCACTGCCTACTTATTTCCATGAGGATTAGTACCATTTTATAAAGCTTTAGTAAGACCACACGTGGAATACCGCATCCAGTTTTGGTCACCATATTACAAAAAAGATGTTGAGACTTTAGGAAAAGTGCAAAGAAGAGCAACTAAGATGATTAAGGGCCTAGAGACAACAACATATGAAGAACTGTTGCAGGAATTGTGTATGGACAGTCCAGAGAAAATGACTAGGGTGACATGATAGCAATATTCCAGTATTTGAGGGGCTGCCACAAAGAAGATGGGGACAACTTATTTTCCAAAGCAATAGAAAGCAGGACAAAAAGCAAGGATGGAAACTAATCAAGGAGAGAAGCAATTAAGGAGAAATTGCCTAACAGTGAGAATAATTAATTGGTGAACAACTTGCCTTCAGAAGCTGTGGGTACTTCATCACTGGTGGTTTTTAAGAAAAGACTGGACAGCTGCCTGTGTGAAATGGTATAGAGTAGAGGTGATATTCAGCCAGTTCTCTCTGGTTAGGGAGAACCAGTGGTTGCAGGAGTCTCCTCCCACCCGCCCCAACGTAATGCGAGGGCACTGAGCATGTGCAGAAGGCGGGCATGTGCAGACGCAGCGTGTGCACTCACATTTGTGAGCCAATAGGGAAGATAAGTGAATCCCACCGCTGGTATAGAGTGTCCTGCTTGAGCAGGGGGTTTGGACTAGAAGACCCCCAAGGTCCCTTCCAGCTCTATTCTCATTGATTGACCATGAAAAGAGGTTGAAGGCCAACTTTATTTTGGCATGTCTATCTTTGCTGTATAAGGAAGAAGTAGAGACTTCTGTCATTTTTATCATAAGCAATTGTAAATTGTGGGGAATATTTATTAAAACAATTCATTGTATAATTGTTTCTACTGCAAAAAAATATAATAAAAGTGTTTCTGAATCCTTGGGTAAAAATGAAATTGTATTCACTGAAAACAAAAACAAATTGAGAGCTTTTAAAGAGAAAGTTATACAATAGGGGAACCTTATATTTTTCTGAGTTTTGTTTTTCTTCTAATCCTGTCTGGAGAACTGTAAGGTACACTAGTCCCAATGCCTTTGAGTTTTTTCCATTTCAAATTTCCGAGACCATTCAGCTCTTCAGAGACTGCACTTTTTAGAGAAGCAAAGAATTTCTGCAGACTTAAATTATCAGATGTTAACACTTGTGATCTCCAAATCCAAACACAAAGCAAGCTGGGCTGGCCTGTATAGACATTGTGGTCATGAATGATGCTTCTGTTGAAGATCAGCAGGATACATACATCTTAGGAGGGCTCCATGCTTCTGAAAGTTAAATAGGGAATTGTTGACAATGTCTCTGCTGAAGATCATCTCATTGCTGCAGGCTCACCTGCCTTTTTCTCCCATGACAGAGTTCATTTTATTTCAAACGTATCCAGAGGGGAGGTTTGTCTTCAAGGTTGATAACACACATATAATAAATAATACAGTTCCACTTTCCTTTCTTTAAAAATGTGGCTATGAAACATGCATTTTCTGTTAACTTTACCAAAGATTATAATACCAAATGTACTTGAAGGATCTTTACTATAGTTTAATATATACAGCAACATGCTCCAACTTTGCCAAGGGAGTACCTCCATGGAAGTAAATAAATGACAAACAAGGGAAAGTTGTTATGCAATGTATTCTCCTGCAAACTGCAGTCAGTGAACCAAATGTATATTAGTAAAATGCTTTCCCTTAGAAAGGAATCTAAAAAGCACAGAATCAAGAATAAAGTATCTACAATTGCTAAAGAAATTCTAGTCCTGCTAAGAATGCACTGCATAGTATTGGTGATGATTATGCACCGCCAAGCTAATATCATAAATTGTTGTAGCAAAAGGTATCAATTGCAATGTTGTCTACCTTAGCCTTCAGAGTGATGAAAAATCCCTTTTGAAAAATCCCTGAGACTTTGTGATCATCTGTCAAGTAGAGTTTGAATATGTAAAGGTTTTTTTTCTTAGAAACAATTTGTGTGTGTGTGTGTGTGTGTGTGTGTGTGTGTGTGTGTTAGAAGGGGGGGAGTAATCCCCACCTTTTTTTCCAGGTTGCTGAAGCTCCAAACAATTGCTGAATCTTACAAATTTTTGATATCCTTATTGTGGAAACTTAGTTTCGGAGGGAAACTGAAAGTTCAACAGAACTTAAAGGGGAGAATGCCAAAATTTTGCAGGATGTCATGAAATTTCAGCACTTACAAAGGTGCTCATGACTTTATTATCATTTATATGTCCAGACAATTTGCAATAAATACAATTAAGCAACCATAAAATATCCATGACTATTAAGCTGTTAATAACAGCTATTAATAAACATTTCAATAAAAACCTTTGCTATTGATGGGCAGTTCTTCCTATCTGAATCCTCTTCTGAAGATAACAGCATTCTTCATTTTACAGAATGACATTGAAGCAGGATAGACTCAGTGACAAGCCACTTCAGGGGAAGGGTACTGTACTGAGAATGTCATTCTCAAATCTAAGTCTTCTGATCTTATGGGTGGCCAAAATGTCTTCAGAGAGGAGAGATTCCATTTATTCTACTTGTATAAAACTTAAGCAACACCAGTAAAATCTTGTAAGATTTTACATTCTTGTAAGATAACAGTGATCTTTATGTTATCTTCTTGTTGTCATTAAATTCGAGAGGCCATTTCCCACAGTTCATAACAACAAATACTATCAGCTCATGATATTAAGGAAAAAATTAAATGTCGAGTAGCGAAGCAAAATGAGATATTCGCAACACTTTCAGGAATGTTGCAGTTTTAAAGAAAGGCTGTAGAGAACTACAGAAAATAGAAATACAGACCTATGTATCAAAGTGATGTTACATGGTATGTTATAACATTTAACACATATGTAAACATAAACAAATATTGATGTGATATGGGTTCTCTGCAATAATGTAAACCATGGTGGTGATGCAAGGGGCTTGTCTGGGAGGTTTCTCCTTCCCTCTTCTATCAAAATATTTCAAAAAGCAATCTGCTGCCAGGTACATTGTGCCTTCTATAATAGTTACATAAGAAACAGGGTGAAATTTATTTCAGAAAAGTGAAAAAGCAACGCTATTCACTTCATAGACTCATGGAAGTAATACTTTTTGCCCTCTCAACTATCTTAACATCCAGACATCAACATCAACATCTTAACATCCAACTATCTTAACATCCAGAACCTTCTGGCCTCTTGGGAGCATCAGAAGAGGCATTTGGAGAAGCAAAGGAAAGCAGCTGCCTTTGGTGTTTTTTTTGTTTAGAAATGATTGGCTTTCTCAAAATAGCTTTGCCATAAAGAATCTTCTTGAAAATGTGTGGACCCTAGTGTCTGCCATTCCTCCCTCATTAGAGTAAAAGAAGAAAGTATAGCCCCATAAGGCTACTAAGCACCAAATAATACATAGGCACTGATCTGATTGAAGAAAATTAACTTCTAGTCCTCTTTGACTGCAACTATCATCATCCAAACACAATTGTATAAAGCAGTGGTCTCCAACCTTGGCAACTTTAAGACTTGTGGACTTCAACTCCCAGAGGTCTTAAAGTTGCCAAGGTTGGAGACCACTGGTATAAAGAACCAGTTTGGTCTAGTAGTTAAGGCTCTAGGTTAGAAAGCAGGAGATTGTAAGTTCTAGTTTTGCCTTAGCCATGAAAGTCAGATGTGTGAGCTTGGGCCAGTCACGTTCTCAACCCCAGCTCACAGGGTTATTGTTGGGGGGGGGGGAGGAAGATATGTTGGATATATTTGCCATCTTGTATTATTCGTAAAAATAATAAAGGCATAATACAAATAAGTAAAAATAAGTAAAATGTAATATGTTAGATTCAGAAGTTTGGAGAGATAACAAAAAATGTTTTATGCTACGTAAATTTTCCTCTAAAAGTGAGCTATAACTATAGAGAATGGAGCAAATATAAACGTAAGGAATACAATAATGGCTACAAGTTCTTATTTTCTCAACTTGTGATTCTGAGATTGGTAAGATTCTTGCATTCTTCATATCTTCCTTCTTATGCAATCATTATTGGTCTTATTATTATCACCTACAACTCTTATGCACACATACAGTGAAAATGTGACAGTATTTATAACACAGCATTCAATTATATGCCATTCCTCCTTTTCAAAGAGACCAGAGCCTTAATATGACTGAACTCAGTTTGGATTGCACTAAACGTACTGAGCTTATAAATCAGAAAATTCAGGTAAAAGTAATTTGCATATTCATAGTAAGAACAAACCCTTCTTTTGTTCACTATCCTCTATCGGTTCATCATTTATTTATTTATTTATTTAATTTATTTATTTATTTATAAAATTTATATGCCGCCCAATCCTGAAGGACTCTGGGCAGCTTACAAAAAAGAAAAGCGTACGTGTATTATGAATTGTGATGAGGCATTTTAGGATCTGCCATTGCAGAATTTCTGAAATAGTATATGTGTGTGTGTGTGTGTGTGTGTGTGTGTGTGTGTGTGTGTATGTATATGTATATGTATATATATATATATATATATATATATATATATATATATATATATATATATATATATATATATATATATATATATATATGATGTTTATTTTTCTGTGTAAATGTGTTTTTTATTTTCCATTTTCATTTTTGTACAGTCACATATATACTGTGCACAACTGGGGCCATATAACATTAAACAATAAACACAGCCATTCCTCTTGTCAACAATACCCCCCAAAATAGAAACCCAATGTACCTCTTCGACCCTCCATACACCCTTTCTTTTGCCCCCCTCCAACTTTCCATCTTCCCTCCATCATTCCCCTCTACCCTACTTCCCCTCCCCCTCTCCCACTCCTCTCTCCCGGTACACTCCCTCCCTTCCTTCTCATCCTCCCTCCAATCCTCTCTCCCACCCACTCTACTCCTCTTTCTTTCTTCTATCCCTCTACTCCTCCCTTCGGTGTATTTCTACTATCTATTAATATATTCAGCTTGTCCTATTTTTACAGTGGAATTAAAGAGCAACAGTATACAAGTGCAATCGCGTTACTTTGAAATCTAACACATACTATATATCCCCCTCCCCCCTAACACCCCACCTCCCTTCCCCCCCCCCCCCCGACTTCCCAGAGCCCGTACACGGTATAGATTTTTAACAAACACAGTCTAAAATATATTAATATATTTTTCTGAAGACTTAATATTTTTTATGAAGGCAATATATTTATGTAATTGTTTTTAAAGTTTTTAAAAACACTTTATATTTCATAATTTTATTATTGTATTTTATATTCTCATTCCATATAAACATGAATTGATGTTGTGATGGACGCCAGAGCTGGGCTTGGAGGAGCAGCAGATGGATTTCAGGGTGCACAATCTACCCCTCAAGCTCCCAATGCCCATACCAGCAAGCTGGAAGAGAGATTTGCTATCATGCTGGTGAGTATGGACTGAGTGGGCTTTTTGCTTCCCCCCCCCCCACCTCCCCAGCACAATCCAGCACAGTGCATACATCCAAACAGAGGCGGAAAATGGGGCATTTCTATTGGCCCTTCTCTCCCCACCCCCCTAGTCTCCTTTTGCCAGCATGTGCTTGGCAGGCAGTCACGATCTTTAGATGAACTTTTATTTCGTCAGCCCAAGGTGGGGGGAGAAGGGGCTTGGAATGGTACATAGGAAATTGCCCTCTCTCTGCATCATCGGTCCACCTTCACCGCCCCACATTGCTGTGAATGATGTTGAGTTGGTCAGGCCCACTCAGTCACATGCCCACCCAGCCATGCCCACCCAGGGCAGAGAATCGGTGGTTAAAAAATTTGAATCTCATCACTGATTCATCCCAAGACTTACTTGTTGAAAATAATAGAGGCAGGTTTGCTATATTAGGTCCATTATAGTATGGTGGAAGTCTGGACTTGGTCCTTTTCAGGATAATGGTAGAGCTTTACATCTAGTAGATCAGGCTTGGATAATCTTCAGTTCATAAACCATCTGCTGTCTTTGGCCCAATTTTGCAATTCCAAAACTCCCAAGAAATATTCCACTGAAATTCAGCAGCACATTATTGCTTTTTCATGACACGAGTTTTGCTATTCTATCCCCCAAAAGAAGTGTTAAAATTGGAAGTAATGTTTCTTTGGAAGACCTTTTCAACTACTTCTCACCTGGTTAACATTTTATGCCCAACCTTCTACAGTAGAGTCTTTACCTTAGTAGATTTGATATTTTTCCACCATCGCTGCGAGAAGAGAGATTTAATAATATTCCCTTGCAAGGAGAGCCTTAAGCCCTGGCTGAAGTGGGAAGTTGGATGAATTTAATATCTCCTTCTTTTCTATCCCTATTATGTGACCTGACACAAGAAATTAATGAAGTCCTTATTAATCAGCCCTAGTAGAAGTTCAAAAAAGAAGATAATTTGTTTCCTCTGAGCTGACAGGTCACTGACCATTTTCAGAAGAGTTGCAAAATTCTGCTCAATTGCTATTGATGTCTACTGGCAGCACCAGAAGATTTTATCTGCTGGTATATATTATCTCTGCTATCTGCTCAAAGTTGGATTGGTGTATCTATTGTTGTCTTTTAATATAAATAATGATTTATGTATTAATCTAAGTGCTACAAATGTATTTTTTTATTTAAGCCAACTCCAAACCTTCCTGAAAGCATAAAAATATATTTCATATATTTGTTCACAGGCCACACATGTGTTGCATGTGATCAATGCTCTGCCCCTCCTTTTATGCAATAAGAACATAAAACATAAATGATGGTGTCATTATGGCCATCATCTTTGCTTTTATGACCCCCAATGTCATAGTTCCAAATAATATCCTGATCAGTTCAGGATGTATTGATCTGTAATTGATCAGGATATATTGATGATCTAATTTTTATCAAAGATACCATTATTGGCTATATCATATCGGCACGTTCAAATGTGAAACCAACTCTAAATGTTTCCCACGTTTTCAGTATAATAAAAGAAATAGATATCACCCACCCACTTAGTGTCACTGGTCACATTATCCAATCAGGTAGATGGCAAACTGCTACTCCCTCCGATCATTACTAGCTCCTGTTGAGATGACCTTGATTCCCAAGGGACTTATTGCTGTTGTGTCTGGCACCTGGGAGGAAATTATCCCACACCCTGTATTTCCCCTCCCCCCATATGTAAGGCAACTAAGAAATGAAGTAAAAAAAGAGTATGGCTTCAGCTAAAGTCGTTTTCAGAGTTGACACTCAACTCCTCAGGCAGAAACCCCTGTTTCCTAGATGAATAGCTCTGTAATAGATGCAAACCAGTTTGCTAACAATACTTAGGTCAATTATCTCTAATCGATCATGGTGATAATGTTCCTAGTGCTGGCTTGCTACCTGTAGAGGTAAAAGAAAGGAAACTCTGCCAGACCTCACTGCCAAACTCACTTCCACTTGGGAGCAACATCAAAAGTCAGTTGTTTCTCTTGGTCTCTGCTAAATACCAGAAGTTCAAAACAATGTCCAGTAAGTGAATATCATGATTCACTGGTCACTTGTGTTCATTTCAGAAACATTGAATTGCTTCCAAGTTGAAGGGATTACCCAATGACATCACCATTGCCAGTTGGGGACATCAGTTGGGGCTGCTTTCATGTCCCAATTAATGAGCTCACTGAAGCAGTACCTATTTATCATGTTTGCATGCTTTCCAATTGCTAGGTCAGCAGGAGCTGGAGCAAATGATGGAGTTCACTCCATCACACAGCAGCACTAGGGTTTCAAACATTAGCTAGTAGGTTGTCAATCCAGCATTCTAACCACATAAGCCACCACACTCAGAGGTATACTATGGTGATAATCCCAACAGTCAGAGATTGAGCACATTGCCTAGTATAATATAATACAATGCAAAATTGACTCTTCTGCTCTTTAATGGAGAAAGAAAATCCTAAGTCTGAATAATATTCATTACTAGAATACCAGTATTTATCAACATATAGTCATAGGAAATCCCCATAATTTATTAGTAGTAGTAGTGCAGCAGTAGCAGTAGTAATACAGCTGAGTTTTAAGATCTGAAAAATATAAATTATTACAACAAAGTAGCTTGGAAAATTGATAGGTACAAGCAGAAGCATAGCAAGCCCTATTTGTGTTGTGCCCATTTTGCCTGTGATATATATTTTTAAGACAATTTTTCTTTATTAAAAATTACAACAGATTTTTGGAAAGAGATTTGAAAAATACACAATATTTACTAATATATATTTTTCTTGACTGTATTTGAATGTATATTGACAGATTAATGTAAGTGATGTGAAAAAGTTAAAATTCCATTTTTCCTGATGCCATGGCCTAAATCTAAATTGCTGTCCCTTGAGTTCTTGTAAATGAGTGTGACGCAGAAAAAATTTCCTTATTCCTTGATTTGTATTTCCTGATTCTGAGAGACCAGGGGCAAATCCATGTTTTGCAATTCATTCTACATCAAATATCATCCTCTCCCCTTTTTAATAATTATTAATCATTACAATCAAGACCATATAAACAGGATTATACAGGGAAACCCAAAATATTGAAATAACTCAGAAGACTATGTTTAAAACATGCGTTCCCTGCTCTAAATTCTATTGAAATATATTCAAATGATCACTCAAACACTGAACCATTCCTTAGAAAAACTCACAGCCTTATCTCCTCTAAAAAAGGTTGAAAACTATTCATTGAAATTTCATAAACAAGTATACAATCAAAAAGCAATCCAACTTCAGTTTTATTGTTCCCCTGTAAAAGCAGAAAAATAAATATTGAAGAAATAAAAGACACTTGCATATATAAAAGTAGGTACATTTTCCTGCTTTTTCATTTTTTCTATCTGTTAGGAAATGCTATTAGATCGAAAACTATTCTTTCTATCAACCCATTCAAATATAGCAGTGGGACTTCTAAACATTTGTTTCCATAACTAGATCTATCTCAAGGACTGGATATCAAGAAGAATGAAAAAAAAATGTGAGGCTTGTTTCATCTAGACTATTTAATTCTCTGTTAGGATACCCCGGTAATATATAATCACATCCCTGTGGACCTTTCTGGATTTGTCTCTATTCCTTGTTGTGGAAAAATATTGCTGAGTATTATTCACAATACAGAAAAGTATAATTGCTTGAGGATACGAGTGTATATTAGTCCCAGAAGCTTGGTAGAAAACAACTACTGGGGGATGAAATTATTTTAAGTCTACTGCAGAACTGTTCTTTACCTCCCTTCTTTCTTAGAACTAACACTTAGTGGATAACATACTCCCTCATTGCTAATGTCTCCCTTTTAAGTCATTCCCTCCACTTTGCTTTGATTAGATGTCTAATAATCTAGAGACAGACTTCTTTTCTTTGAAAGTGCCATGCAGTGGGAAAGACAAAGGAATTTGTTGTCTTCACTGAATTGAACAGGGAGGCAAAGAAAGGAATCACTTGATTTATAATTTTCTAAGCCTGCAAATTCAAGTGCTCTAAAGGCCAAGCAATACAGTGCATCATTATATTAGGCATAAATGATAATGAGAGAAAAGACAAATATCCAGCATTTAGCAGAAAGAAATGAACTGTATACGCAATTACTTTAACAGATGTGTTTGTTTTCTATTGTGAACTGGTCACCTTAAGTTTTTGTAGAATGGTCTTTTTCAATCAAACCTGCAACTAAATTCAAAGTTACCAATTTCAAGACGGAATTCCCCACGATAAAGACTTTAATAAATGAACTTTGTCCAGGTTGCTTTTTTGTAATAGGCAAATGTAGGTAAGTTGATATCAAAATAATTCTGAATAGTTTGGGTGAACAGTATTTTCTAAAAGAAGAGAGGTATAAGGATACTAGCACTCAAATATTTTGAGAACGTTAGCAGAAACTAAAAACCTAGTAGTCAGCTGCTTTGCTGTATATGTTCCTCTTTTATTACTAAAATTACAGAACTAAGTAGTATATTGAGATTGTACAACAATCCATCTGATCATCACAAGAGCTCTGTGGGCCAGTCATGTCTATCTAAAATCAGTGGTCTAGCTACTCTTATTCTTTAGTAGACAGTTCTTGATTTAATTATGGAGGAGAGTAATAAGGAGGAAAGAAATGAAGGCTAGCTTCCAAGTTCTCATAGAAATACTGAACATATGCATTTTAGTATATGTAGTAGATTTGCAAGATTATTTCCTCATCCAAGAAAATTATGACTGATATATAGTTTTGATGAGGGACAAGAAAGGGGCCTACAACCAGGGTTTATGAAAGCACGGTAACATTTATTATTGTCATTGTTCAGGAAAGGATAATTTGCCTAAAAGAAATGGTGACATATAGACAATAAAGCCCTTGTCCCTGTCATGACAGCTCAAGAGCATGCCATCGTTACCACCTATGTCACACAGCAGGTGTGCCTGCCATACAGGTAACAGCCGCCAACTCCTCTGATCAACACATAATTATTTCTGAATAAAAATGCATGTGGAAGTTAGCTGGACATAATAGATGCAGGACCCAGGGCAAATAAAATAAAATAAAAGTAATAATTTTAAAAAAATATTTGGAGTGTCACACAGCAGCATCTCAGGGAAAGAGTTAAAGTGGTAGGGAGTTGAATCAACCCTGAGAAACCTAGTGGAATCTGGTTTATTATGTTTATCCTCACCATCTTCCACAGGATTGAAAAGGTCACTTGTTTAATAGTACAGTGTCATTGCCCCAAAATACCCCACTTATCAGTGCTCTTCTCCCCTGATCTAACCATAGATCTCTCTTACAGCATCTGCATGGTTTCCTCTTGCAGAATCTTTCCCTCTCCGCCAACACACACATACCCATACACTTCCCCCAGCAGATAATAAATATCATATCACAAGAATGGCAGTGCTCCTTCATGGAACACTGACTGTTTATTAGGGGCAAAAAAGTTTAAGAGAAATGCTAACAATGTTCATTAATGGCCTGCATCCAGGTTTAATGAGGCATGTCAATATGCGGACTGGGCAGCATCAGTGGCATAATAATGGTGGTAAATGGGAGTAATTGTATCAAATTGTATGGCGCAGCTTCCAGGAATGAGCCCGAACTGCCAACTGACAATGACAGAGCAATTATGGGAAGGCAAGCGAGCTGTGTCAAATTAGCACTCACTGAGAACTCATTTTTCAGAGATTGGCTTGCTCTACAACACCACAAGTGATGGCTACTTTATTGTGAGTGATAGGAAGACCAGCACTTAGATTGATGTTCTGATTTGTCAATAGCTGTATTTGAAAGCTTAGTGTCATAAATATAGAGAGATATTCAAGCGGAGAGACACCCTGTTCATGATCTGGAGGATAAGATGTTGCAGAGAAGGTCATCTGTCAGTGTGAGCTGTCAAAGAGAGATCATACTCTATGAAAGGAGAACATTCAGCCAGCTTAAATAATTACCTTTGATTGAAATTTGAAGATGTCTTTTTCTGTTGGCCTACATTGACTGCATAATTTATAATTTATCACAATCAAGGAAATGCTAGCAATTGCTAGCAATTGCTATTAAGAAATTTTATTTATTTCTCCTGTTTAAAATTTGTGTTTTAACTTTATTCCGTTAGAATGGGAAATGTAGCTGTTTCAAGGAAAGCAACACCTGTAACTCAGTGCACCAGTTTCATTCCTAAATACCATTCTTAGGTTTTTATTTGCTTTGTAGTATTGTTAATTAAAGAAGATAAACATAATTCAAGTTTATATTTCCACACAAAGCCAAAATAATATCATAAACAAAAAAGACAAATGAGCATAAGTATTGCAACTATATTCCAAGCCTATTTTAAGATGATTATCAATTTGATATACAGTAATTGTCAGAATAGCGAACATATAAATACTGCTACAAAAAGTTTTAAAATGTTGAATCAATGGGATTTTTATTGTTTTATTTTTTTTCCTAATCTCTTTGGATACATATTAGAAAAATAATATCTCAACTTTAATCTTAAGACTAAAAAAGAGAATAAATGACAATTTTTCTGCTATATAACAAGTAATATGTGTATGTTTTCATCTTAATAGAAAAATAATCACATAGCTATGATATTACATTTTATTAACTGAGTTGATCAAATTGATGATTACTATGGCCATTTAATTTTTTTTTTAATTTCACCTTCTTTGGTTGCAAGTCACATTTTTAATTTGACTTCAATTTTAGCTGTCATTTCTGGTGCTCTTTGATCATTTGACTTTGACCATTTGGATTCAGATAGGTTTATTACTTTTTCATTGGCAGTGGTTAAAACAAGGGACTTACATGCCTTCCGGCCAAAAGCAGTAGTTTAATTCCAGGTCTATTGATTACCTGTAGTGTTATTGGCAAAAGGATTAATTTAAGTACTTTACATCAATGTTATTTTAGCTGAAAGCTCTACCTGTAGGAGAAGGAAATAACTGCTAAACCACTCAATTAATATAATGTCAGCATATTGACATAAAAATATGTACAATCTCTTACTTAAAATGCTATCCAGCTGTTTTATGTAAACAGGGAGGTTCATTTAAAAAAATGATCTTTTAATCTTTTCTAGGGGTGATGTTCTGTATTCACACAAATGTCCTAAGACTTGCTGTTTAAAGAATATATCTTATTCTGCAGATATAGTTCATATTTTCCTTTGAAAGTTTCTACTCCCTTCCTTTTCAGTGCCCTGGGCTTGCCAGTAAAGCTGCATAATCTCCAGGACCCAGAGCAGACTTGGGGCCCATCAATTATTCCATTGTGAATCTTTGTCTTAATAATGAAACAGGGCATCAAAGTGCCACCTAGGTGTCCAATCGTATGTATGACTGTCAAAGCACAGTTTCAAAAAACACACATTAAAAAGAGAGCCAAAGGGTGGGGAGCTATCCTTGATTTGTCATTACTACTGGAATGTGGATTTTTCAGCCAGGTTTAGAAATCACAACAGCATTGCTTGCAAAATGTTGAAAACTTGACAGGTACATATTTTTTCAACTACAAGAATTCTTCTAATGAAAACTAAATACACAAATGCTTTTCCATCCCACCCCCTGGCTTTTCTTCCCCCCCTTTGTCTGACACATGACTGTTGCCAATGGGATGCAACACTCAGGATCAAGTTGTCAAATAAAACAACCAATAAGCAATGTACAGATGTTCAAAAAAATCAACTTAGCTGCTTATGATATAGTGGAAACATTTGAGTGTATAATTAACTAACAGGGGAAGCCAAGGCACTTAATCTTGTACCTAATGCGAGGCTCAACCCATCACAGTGTATCTCTAGGGGACAAACTGTGGCTTGAGTTATGCTCACCAAAGCCTTGAGGTGGCATTGCTTTTCCTTATTCATCATTTTCTTCACTTCTGGCACAATTTCATTTATCATCACTCGGTTCTAATAAGAATTAATAAGTCAACTAAAGTTTGTCCTGAAGGAATGTTGATCATCTTCTGCATTAAACAAGGGCTTTTTTTTTCAACTTGAAAACAGCACTTCAGAAAGATATACATCAAACACATAGAACCTTTTAGCTTGTTGTGATTAAATGTTATGCCAAATTTTTCTAACTTATTTTTATCCACCGGTTCAATTTGATTTGATTTTTAAACAAAAACATTTCAAAGAAATTCTTATTAGATGAATTGAGATTTTTGAATTGATCTTAATTATAATTCAGTTTATAAGTATGTGAATCTTCTGTCTTGTTTTGCACAATCCATTCTAAAGCAGTCCAAATAGACTCGGTCTCCCTGCATTCCCACAATTCAATTAAATCCCACAAGAAATACAGTAGTGTCGGGAGGGTGGGGGGAACATTTTGGAAGCAACATTATTCTATGGACACTGAGACTTTCAGTTTAAATTTATCAAAAGCAATTGAAAAGGATGTTGAGTGGGATTTTTAAAAATAGGAAAGGAAAACTTTAAAAAAAGAGCAATAAGAATTAATTCAAAAGATCCCTACAATGAATAGAAAATCAGAAATCTCTTTGAGAATGATAAACAACTTTGGGGATATTAGAAGACATATATCAATTGAAATTAATTACCATGCTTACAATAGCAAGCAAAATGTGGTGCTTTGCAGGTTACAATGTATATTTGGCAAGGAAATTTATGAGTCCATATAAATGTTGGGAATCTAATTTTATCAGCTCTGAAATTTTCTCTTCTTTCACCTAACCCTGGAAATCTTTTGTTTTTCTTTTGACATTTCTCTTGTCTCCAACTCCTAAGAGAGGATTAATTTGGCTTTAGTTGTTACAGTGCTTCTTTCTTTAAAAGATAGCATTCCAGAGCAGATATACTGCAAGATATACTAAATCTTTTGTTTTTCTAATTATTATTCTGGAATAAAAGTAGTGGTCTATTGATAATTTTAAGATAATGCCATGTTTTCCCAAAAATAAGACTTTTTTTTTGGGGGGGGGGGATAAGCATAGGGCTTATTTTCAGGGTGTCTTACTTTTTTTCCATGTATGAGAGGCCCACTTCTTCTGCTTGCTCATGTCGTGGCAGGTGGCCATGTGGCACACCAGTGCCACTGCCACGAGGCAAGTGGTGGTGGTGGAGTTGCCCCATGTGCCCTGCACAGATTTACCTCAGGGCCCCTGCAGCCAGGCCACCCACACCCAGACACCTGCCCTGCCTCATGGTGGTGACTCTGGCAACCCCATCCATCAGGCTCCTGCATGGCTGGCTGCCCACTTCTTCTGCTTTCTTGTGGCTGCAACAGAGCAGGAGGAGCTACCCCATATGCCCCACACCAGCTTACCTCAGGCCCCCAACAGCCAGGCCATCCATGCCCCAATATCTGCCTCACCTTGCAGCTGCCACACCACTGTGCCACTCAGCTTCCTGCTCCATTGTGGGCGCGAGCTAGCAGAAGAAGGGGGCCAGTGGCCACATAGGCTTCTGCTGCACATGGTTGCTAGCGCTGCTGCCACGAGACAGTTGTAAGGGTATGGCTGGCTGGCTGTAGGTGCCCTGAGGTAAACCAGTGCAGGGCGCATGGGAAAACTCCACCACCACCCTGTCTTGCCTCATGGCCATGGCGCTGCAAACAACCAGATGGAATGGTCGGCCACACAAGCTTTTAAGAAGGGCTTATTTTGGGGGTAGGGCTTATATTAGGTGCAAGTGTTAAAAACACCTGGGGCTTTAGTTTTGGGATAGTTATTATTTTCAGGGAAACAGGATATGGGCAAATCTCTTCCATCTGGTTCCTGCTGCTCCTGACTTTGTAGAAAGTTGGAGACAATATTGTTGGGTCACTTATCTTTTAAAAGTGTGTAGTAGCACTAGAGAGTTCAGTCAGTGGTATTATGTATTATGTATTGACTCTGTGTCCTTTAACAGTTTAGCACAAGGCTGGAATAACAGAACAGTGGTAAGATGGCACCAGTTTCCTCTTATGTTCTCCTGAACAGAGCAAGCCAATGTTGCTGCCTATTTGAAAGAAGGAGGAAGGCAGAAATGAACAGAGATAAAATTGTTAGTACAGTATGTATTTTGCCTGCAGAGGATCCCTAATTTAATCCCACAGATCATAAGTGAGATCTTGAAAAATTTTGCTTAATATTTGGAGGACTACTGTGAGTTATACTACTATATCAGATAGATTAATTGCCTGATTCAGCTCATAGTAGCATCCTGTATTTCTTCAGCAAGTAGAACATACTATATTTTCTTTGCTGGACACATTGGACTTGCTTTCACACATTAATCATCCATATGGTCTGTTATGGCCACCTTAGATGAGTCTTGTGAGGAACTAGAAGCAGGCAAAAAGAGATGTAAATGATTAATCCTGCAGAGATCTTGAAAAATTCTGCCCTACAACTTTGAATCCTAACAGAAATGTGCAATCACCCATTCCACAAAAATGCCGGCAATGTGTAAAGAGACAAAGAAGATCAGCTGCTTAAAGGTAGTGATCTAATTGGAAGTGTTGTTGATTCCAAGGGGAGCAGCAATCACAATTCAATCTAAGGGACAGCAGCTCTGCTTAGCTGGAGATCAGGAGTTTCTGGGATGAAATCTCTGCTAGGATTGTTCAAACATATGCATTGAATAGTTCTTCCTGTGGCTGCTTAGAGAATTCTGGCTATATAGTTCTTAAAACTTTTCTATAGGTGTTGAAATCTTTTTCCTGGAAGCCTGAACTGGATCTGGATCATGTTATTGACTCTTAGGACTAGCTTTCGATTTAGGATTGTCTGATTACGCTTCTTGCATATCAAATCAGACTTATAACATAATCTTTTCCAAATATTGGTGATAGATGTATGAAGCACATTATTTTTTCATACTTTTACAAGTCTTGCCTTGATGATTTATTGAAACCTTTTTCAGAAATAATTCTGGCATTTTTGGTTAACAATATGGGATGACAAAAGCATTAAAAGAGGCTTATTGCCTCTTTCCCCACAATCAGGATTCTGGTCTGGGACATAATATTGGAACAATTTACTTTTGATAAGACCTATTCCTGATCTTGGTCTAATTTTTAGCATTGGAAGAGCTGGATGCACTGGATGCACTGGATGTACTAGGATTCCTGTATTAAATGGATCTCTCTGTGTCTCTGTCTCTTTCCCTTTGACCCTTTCCTTGCCCATCAAAAGGACAGTTTGCTAGTAGTTCCAGAAAGCAAAGATATGCAACCCTCTTCATTTTGAAGGGCAAAGTTGGTGTTCAAAATTATTTGCTCCATAGCATAGGCAGGGTAAAGCAGTGGATTAAAACAACATTTTTTACTCTTAATAGAAATTAAACTAATCACATTTAATTAATATGCCTAGTTCTCATATATTTCATAACATCTGCCTCTCGAATCAAATATTTCAGATGTCATCAATTTTGGAGGAGCTCTGGAGATTGAGGCTCAAATATCTTGGGTATGCTGCTGTAAAGCATAAAGTTCTGTATATTGTGTGCAAATAAATAACGATTTTGCCACAAAATGAAATGATGTTGCCAACAGAATTGTTACAAGAAGTGTTCATATCACATGCAATTCTGTAATACAGAACGTTTCATCTTGTATCAGTGACAAATTTAACAAATAGATAAAATACTCTTTATAGATAAGATGCTTTGTGTTGTCATCTGGAAGTCTGATAGCTCAAGGTTATATGGGTTAATAGGATGAGATACATGGTTAAACACTCACTCTTCTAAGACAGAATCATAAAGCAGAAGAATGAAATACTGCTTCAGGGATGGCCAAAGTATGGCTCAGAAGTCACCTCAGTATGGCTGGTTCAAATATGGCTTCTAGGCAATGTGAGACTTCTATATGGCAGAAACTTGACCTTGTATTCACCTCTTCCTGCCCCACTCACCATTCCTATCCACAAATTTTTGCATATGGAGGACACTTGTTGAAAGACAGATAGCTAGATATGGTGTAAGGAGAGAGAAACAGATACATGCCTACATTTGGATGAAATCTATTCAAGTATTCAGAGTTTTCTGTATCACTTTCAAAAGTCTACAAGTAAAAAAAGGATGTGATTTTGTGCTATATTTTTTAAAAATATTTTTTTACCAGGATATTTGAGTAATCTGTGATACAGTTGGGAATCAGTAAGCAAAAGCAGTGGATGGTGGCTATAATCTTTTGTTTTTTGAGGGAAAAAATATTGAAAAATGTCAATCCTGAGTGGGATTAGTATTTGCCCAGCCATGCTGGATTTTCATTTCAGACCAAGCTACAGTAAATCTAAGAAGAATATGAACCCATGTTAAATACACCACTAGCAGAGTGATTTGTAAGATATAAGGTTATAAAACTCAAGAGTTTAAAACCAAATGTATATTTAATCAGATACCTAAGTCATACGTTACCTCTATTCAATCTGATATCCCACAGAATCTTTCAGAATTCCAGAGCAACATAGCTTGGATAGGAAAGAACCATTTCTGATATGATCACAACAAAAAGCTCCATCCAAATAAGTCATAATCTAGACCTAACAAAATCAGTAGGATATAGATCATACTGAACCTTTTAAGAAATCCACAATTATACAATGCTGATACTTGGTCCCAGAATGTTAGTGAAACCTGATCTAAATTGCAACTATTGTTAACTGATGTAATCAATCCATAGGTGCCATAAGTCTGAACTGCAAAGCTGACCAATTTTTGCTTTCCATTCATTTATTTTATCTTCGGGCAATATCACTTATGATGTTGACGAACTAAAAAAACTTTAATATTTCTCTGTCATTCTAATAGAGATATTAGAGGTATTGCCCAAGAATTTAAATTTTATGCCTGATAGAATTAACACGATATTCTTGTTCTTTCTGCCTTTGGAAAATTTTACATCTACTTGTTGTAGGTGAAAAA
Source organism: Thamnophis elegans (assembly GCF_009769535.1). NCBI lineage: Eukaryota > Metazoa > Chordata > Lepidosauria > Squamata > Natricidae > Thamnophis > Thamnophis elegans. The sequence goes on from NC_045547.1 coordinate 57,631,689, forward strand.
GAGGATTTTTGGTAACCATCAGTGCCTCTTTATGAGCAGCACTATTACTGTGATCTGGTCATTCGGCCAAAAAGCCCTCTGAACCATTGCTTCAACTGCTTGTTTTAATCTTGAAATAAACTGTACAGAATCCAGACAATCTGTAGTGTTTCTGAAAGAAAGCATGGCTAGAAAGCCATCATGTTACATATAAAAATGCATTTTAAAGGTTAAACTATTTAAAATACTGAAAAAATATTTTTAATTTAGTTCATAATTTTTCTCTCCAAACATCTACCTTTTTCTTTTCATTCAGATCTATCTCTATATCTGTCTGTCTGTCTGTCTGTCTGTCTGTCTATCTATCTATCTATCTATCTATCTATCTATCTATCTATCTATCTATCTATCTATCTATCTATCTATCTTATCTATCTATCTATCTATCTATCTATCTATCTATCTATCTATCTATCTATCTATCTATCTATCTATCTATCTCTAAAAGTTAAGGGAAATAAGCTTTATGTTGCTTTTTCTCTTTAATTTTTTTTAGCTAAATGTAACTTTACCCATCCAATCAAAAAGAAATAAGGGAGCCTTTATTATCTCCCTGGATTTCTGGGTCTGATACCACATCATAGTAAAGTGGTTATTACAGACAATGGCCTACCAAGGTGAAGTTTGTAATAAAGCTTATTATGTGTCTTCACCATTGACACTAATGGAATGTAACAGTGATTTAGAATGATTTAATGGTTTCCAGGTTGTGCTCTAATCGTGCTCTTTATATTATGATGTATATCACAAAATCTAATGTGGCTGTTGTGATATATTGACAGTATTCATGCTGTTCCTTTTCTTCTTTTCCCTTTCCATTCCTTTTTGGGCAGAGGGAGGGAATTGAGAATTTTAAAAACTGTCAAAAAGAAAATTAATAGGCTGCAACTGCTTTATTTTTAAGAGTCCCTTTTAAAAAAAAATTATGTGCATAAATTTCTATTTGGTGTCATGCCTAAGCTAATAAAGTCATTTGCATTTTTATTCCAAAGTAATAAAAATATGGGAGAATGAATAAGTATATACATACTCAGTTGTATATTTGAATACGAATAAGAGAAAAATGTTCAATTCACATTTGAATACAAATTTACCCATTTCATTTATTTTAAATCTCTACAAGAATCACAACACCTTTTCCCAAATAGTGTGATGTTGTGTTCACAGTTCAAAATGTTTATTTTATGGAAAGATAGTGTATATTGCAAAAATATACAGTAGGAGAAATTGCTGTTTATTAGCGGAAGTGTTTATGAAAATATATATATTAGGAAATATTACATACTTGTGAGGATTAAGGCTGATGCACATACAAATGCATTTAGATTTTTGTGCAAGTATTATTCATAAACCAAACTGGAAATGCCAAAGTGAACTAAACAATGTAAATATGATAAAAAACAGTGTTGATATTGCTAAAGTAATTTATTCTTACATTTGAGACATGCATTAATTGCATTTACAGCCCATATTTTCTTTTTATGCTAATGCTAGGTGAAGGTTTTTGAAATCTATCCCCATAACAGCTGTAAAGTAGGATAGAAAGTCACTTCCTGAGAAAGGATTTCAGCCTAAGTCTTGTTTTACAAAAGCAAATGCACAACTATCTTTGGGGCAGATGAAGACTCTGCTATAAACTGAAAATAAGGCCAAGTTATTAAAGAGGGATGAGGAATCTACTAAAGGAGAAAGTAGGGATACTGAATGATTCTTGTAACTGTAGTGGGGTATAGGAGGAAATGGCTAACTTTTCCAGTAGCTGGGGCAAAAACCATGAATGTCTCTAAATCTGTTCAGCAACATCTTTATGAAGCTACAATAAGTGAAACAAAGAAAGAAACTGAGTTGCTTCTATGTTCAGCCCAGACTTCTCCCATTATCCCAGCCAGTGCCTTGTCCAAGTATGATTGAAAGGCAATGAGTGAATATAATAGGACTTTGGAGGTCTTCTAGTCCAGCCCCCTGCTCAAGAAGGAGAACCTATACTATTTCAGACAAATGACTGTCTAGTCTCTTCTTAAAAATCTCCAGTGATGGACCATCCACGATTCTGAATGTAAACTGTTCCACTGGTTAATTATCATAATTGTTAGGAAGTTTCTCTTTAATTTCAGGCTGCTTCTCTCTTTGATTATTTTCCAACCATTGCTCATTTACCATTTTCCCACTATGTTAACTTGTATTCCTAATCTGTTCTTTGTGGTGCTATTTTTGATAGGTTGAACTGTTTTTTTCTCTTTGTGTAAAGACAGATGCAAAAAACGAGTTAAGTAGTTCTGCTTTCTCCCTGTTGCTTGCCACCTTCTTATCACTTTCTCCCACCAATGGACCAATAGTTTCATTGACTTTTTTCTTGTTTTTAACATGTTGAAAGGACTTTTTTTACTTTTGTTGCAAGCCTTAGTTCATTGTGAGCTTTCATTTTCTCACTTCATATTTGCAGGCTCAGGCCATTTGCTGATATTCTGCCTTAGTTATGTGCCCTTCCTTCCACTTTTTATACTTGTCATTTTTGTCTTTCAATTTATCAGAGAGTTCTTTATGCGCCGTGCTAGTTTCTTTTGACAGCTGTTATTTTTCTTCTTCATTGGTATTGTGCTAGATTGGGCTTTTATAATCTCACTTTTCAAAATCTCCCAGGCTTCTTGAGTTGTTTCCCTTTGTGGATTCTCATCCATGGAATCCTTCCCAAACTCTCTCTAAATAGTGGTGGAGTGTGTCTGGATTTAAGCATGGCATATTGTAGAAGAATCCATTTTCTATAACATTCTCTCTTGTTTAGATTCAAAACCTTAGCCAATACACTACACTGATTGGAGACCTTTCAGAAGTGATCAATTGAACAAGCAAGTTTATTCATATGTGTCAGTGCTAAATAAAACAATAATTGTTAGTTATTTATTTGAAAATCTTTGAAATTTTTTCTAGGAGTCCTTGATCTCATATGTTGGAATTCTTGATTCAGATTAAAACTGTTGTTAAAATAAACAGAGAAGTTAAGCATAAAAGAGCTGCATCATTGTAGATTTTTTAAGTTTGTTTTTATTATGGGCATCAGTTGTGTGTGATCTATAGTACTTGCTTTTAGTTGTTTTCAGTTCAGTCATGTAGGTTAAAGAGCAGCAAGAGCTTCACATTTATTTTAAACAAAAAACTTTTTTGCCTGTCTATTAATGCATACACGGCATTGTCAAACGAAATATCTCTCAAGAGGCCTTTCTGTCACTACTATTTCAAAGAAGGAACTCAGATCGCTGTCCTCCTCATTGATGGATATGTCACAATGATGACCCACTGAGGACAGGGACATCAAGATCTGGATCCCAATTTATCTAGCAAATGTAGAACCAATGATCCCCAAAATGTGATCAAAGTGCATCATTTGGAAACACTTTTTGAAACATTGCATCCATTTAATGGACTAGTATTGGGAATAGGAAACTAAGGGCACTAGAATTAAATTAATATCTCTTTCACCCAAAGCTTTTCAATATAGACAGCAAGACATTTATCAGAATGCATCCATTGTGAAGGCTCAAGGTGCCTGTGTGTCAGGGAGAAAAGGAGGTGGGGGAGGGAGAGTAGGAGGGAGGGAGGAAGGAGTCAGAGACTGAAAAATAAAAATTGAGTGAGAAAGATTGAGAAAGCAGAGGTGTCTTATAAAGTCAACCCAGGCTGGTGTTCGAGCTGTAATACAGACTCTCAGACTTGGAGTTACAATCTGTGATCTGGAAGACCTGATTTTAAACCAAGAAAGTGATCTGGAGTATATATCTCTATTGCAGTTATGCCATTAATAGGAATGGCTGAAATCTTTTCCGTAAGTAATATGCAGGAAAGCACCACACAAATCCCTGAATTTAAATGAATATTTTGAGAAAAACATATCACACATTGGTTTCCTTTTTAGACTGTGTAATAAAATGATATGTCAGAGATATTCCTATTCCTAGATTACTATTTCCATCCTTATACTAACTTTAAATTCAAAACTATGCAAAATCTAGCAACAGCTTGGTTTCAATGGCTTTTTGACTTAAACAAAAGGAAGAACTGTTGCAAACTTTCCTAGCGAAATTTCAGAAGCCACTTCGCCATCCCATGTTGCACAAGGAAATGCAGTTTCTAATCAAGGAAGTTCTTTGTGGCACAGTAAATGCAAACACATTTGTGTGTGTGTGCATACAAATACATAGTTGAAACCAGAACATCTCAAAACAACAGATCAACAACATTAAAAAAAGAAATAAAGGAAAATGGGGGAGGTGAGAGAGAATAATATTAATCCCCAGCATAATAGAAATTTGAAGCTTTACGGGTCTGAAAATCATATTATGGCAATGCATTGAATGATTAAGAGAGAAATTTCCTAGGAGATGTTTAAAAATGGACACCCCAAAGATAACATCTTCAGTAATTCTACTCTTTCAAGGATCCTCATTCAGGGCCTTAGTGGTTAAAATAAGAATATTGAATGTTGATGGAAATTGCTCCTATAATTATAGACAGTGCAGTTACCAAGATTTTCTTTGTAGCCTGCTCTTATCCAGTTATATAGGACCTGCACCACATTTCATTGTTAGATGTCTGCTGAAGGTGGTTTCACATAGAGAACCTTACTATAACTTGATCTTGGTCTTAGGTCAGGTCTTTTCTTAAGGAATAGCTAAAATGATTGAGCCAATATATAAATTTTGTAACATAAATATTAAATATTTATATTAAATTAATTAAATTTTAATAATTTAATATTAAAATTAATTAAGGAGGTAAAATTTGGTTTGGCAGAAAGAAGAAACATCCATACTGTGAGATTGAGCCCAGTGAGGATTAGATAATTATTCCACCTTACCTTGATTAACTTTGTGTTTTGTTTTTTTCAAATTATCACAGATCCAAGTAAGATTGACAACGACGACGACGACGACGATGATGATGATGATGATGACGATGACAGGTAGGCAGGCCCTGCAGATTTCTAAGTGGCAGAAAAGTATTTGTCTTCAAAATGTTGATGTTGCACTCATAGACCACATAATATCCTATTATCATGTAGATATTAAATACTCTATTATACAAGACTGGACTTAAAGCTCTTTAGCTGAACCTTCCATTTCATACTAAATATATACATACCAAATAAATATGTATTTAGATTTCATGACAATTCATTTAGCTGAGCTAGTTCTGGATAATGTCCATTTCAGCTAAGACAAATCCTATCCTAGATTGGATGGAAAATAAGAATGCAGGCTAGCATTTTTAGAATTCAATCATCCCTATCAATTTGTAACATTGCCATGCTTTTACAAAAGAACTCTAACTACTTGAAAAAGTGACCTCACAATAACAGATTTTAGTCTGCATTTTTGAGAAGATCCATTAGCTAAAAAGAAAGAACAATGTGATTCACGTTCTAAAACTGCCTACAAATAGATAACATTTTTCAAGGGTAAAGGATATTATTGTCCAGAAAATAAGTTTTATAAATAGATTCCTTGAATAATGGCTTTGGAGCAACGAACTGCAAGAGGGCAGGAAAAACTTTCTCTTCTTTTATCAAAGGTGATTTGTTTTTGACATTGAAGTTATATGAAAATTATAAGCAAAACATTTATTTTTTTTTACTCTTTATTTTCCCTGTAGATGGGCTGGAAGTGTCACAAAATTAAGCATATTATATAACATGCTCTTCTTGAGCAGGAATAAGAAGACTGTGACTTGCTTTTCTTTGCTACTCATTCAGCCAGGCAGAGGGATGGAGAATAAAGGAGGAACACAGAATTTATCTTGCAAACTGCAGAAAAGGAACGAATACAGATAATATTCTTTCTGATCTAATTTTTGGATAGTAACTTTAAACAATATGGATGAACTTATATTTCTTCCTTTTGCATAAATTACAAGGCTGAGGTAAGTAAGTAAGTAAGTAAAATCTTTATTACGGTCAAAGACCAGCAATACACATTTGTTTTTACACTATATTTAAAAATACTAACATTAAAATATAATGAAAAAGTATTGACATTAAAAGTAGATAATAACATAATGGTCCAAAGATTGTTAGAGGTATGTCTAGATAATTGGTACAAGATGACAACTATATTTCTGTAGCCAATTTCTTTCTTAGGGACATTGCAGCAGCACAGAACTTTGCCACTGCATATGTGATAACCGGGTTAGTGTCCTGGAGGAGAAAGCCTAGATAAAAATGGTCTGCCCTCCCTGGGAATCTCTCTAATAGGGGGAAAATATGTGCAGACCTACAAGGTCTGTATAGCTCGCAGTGTAATAGAACATGTGAATTATCTTCCACTTCTCCTTTACCACATATACAAACCCGTTCTGCAATAGGTGTTCTCTTATATCTGCCCTGGAGGAGTGTGAAGGAAGAATGTTAAATCTGGCTCTGAAGAAAGCTATTCTTTGTTTTGGGGAGATCAGGTCATTTAGATATCTTGCCAATTCCCACACACCCTGTTTGATTCTGTCCCTACTGTGGAGAAGCAACCTATTTAGTTCTTCTTGGAATTCCATGCCCCTCATTCTATTAATTACTACTTGCTTTGCTTGCTCAAAGCCTAGGGACATTAAGAATAATGGTGAGAGCCCATAAGAGCCCAGCTTGTGATCAATTGCTTGTTTCCAAGGGATGGGAAATTGTCAGTCAGCACTAGTGGAGACAGTCCCTCTGGAAAGAAATGCATTTTAAGCCAATAAATGATCATCATCTTCCAGGCTCTTACCTGAATTTGAGGCATGCCTGTCTCAATTCTTAATACAAGACTGGGGAAAAACTTTTCCACTGAATATTTTAGTAATATTTATATTCACCTAGGTCTCTCTCTGTTTCCCTGTCTCTTTTTGGGACAGAGACACACAGACACATATATAGATACATATACTACATTGGACAAGATCCAAAGTGCAGACTATGCAGAGACAGTCCAGCATTTAGTAGTAGGGTGTAAGATGCAGACAGGAAACAAGTGAATTCAGACACAACTAAGCAGCTAGAATTGTGTTCAGGAAAATCTGCACAATATACGAGCCAGATCCTATTAAGGAGATTCCAAGAAGGTTGTGGAGATTAAAAGGGCTAAGATCCTATGGGGCTTCCAGATCCAGATAGACAGGTAGATATTGGCCAATCAACCAGATATTATGTAGAACATAAGGATCAAAAGACTCTGGTAATGATACATTTATTAGTACCAAGTGACAACAACATCAGGAAGAGGAGTCTGAGAAGCTGCAGAAATACCAGAGCTGTGAAGAAGGAACTAGAGAAGGTATTAATATTAAAGGGTAAATGGTCTCAGTGGCAGTACAAGCTCTTAGAGCTGTGACACCTAAGCTGACTGAATAGATCGCAGGTACAACATCACAGTTCTGCATCTAAGAAGGATGTTTGACTTCATATGTACACTTGATCACGTTTGAAGGTCATAATATTCTTTTCCCCAACCTCTTTGATTTGAAGAGTAAATTTCAGGAGAGGAGGGTACACATTAAAAATTAGGGTAAATTAGATGTGACAGTACAAGCATAGTCACCACTCGAATTAGTGTTTACTGATTTATCCTCTCCTCCTTTCCATATTTTACCTGATGTCATGAAGTCAAGGTAACCCACTTTCGTCCCAACTCCTACTCACAGTGAACAGTGAATTGAAGGAGAAACAAGAAACTCACAGTATTAGGATGTCATAATGCAATATAACTCTATTACTTTGGGAGAACACTATACATCCTCTTCTTCTTCTTCTTCTTCTTCTTCTTCTTCTCCTCCTCCTCCTCCTCCTCCTCCTCCTCCTCCCCCTCCTCCTCCTCCTCCTCCTCCTCCTTTTCCTCCTCCTTCTCTCCTTTCCAAAATGTAATATTTTAGCTTTAATAAAAAAGCTAAACCTAAATAACTTTTATAGCTTGCATATTTGCACAACTTCTTCTACAAATACTACTAAATATTATGCTTAGCAGAGAGGTACCTTTATTATAAAAAAAAATCTGGTCACCAGCCCTTCTATGCTAAACATATCTTGGATGAAATAATTAAGCCAGTAAGATATGACTTTTCTCTCCAATTGTCTTCTGCTCCTAAAAGGTTCAGCAAAAGACCTCTGACAAGGTAGGGCAGTTTTTGACAATAGTCTCCACAGATTAATCAATGCAGGGACAGTACCAAACTCATCGGAGCCATAACATTATCATATCATAGGCTGATTGAGAGGCATTTCCTTGCTTTTCTGTCCCTTTACCATAAACCAATAGTAGCCACAGGCATTTGACTGCTGAGCCTAGAGGATTGACAGGCCTGGCAGTCATTACACGCTGGATTGAATACTAGATTACTCCAAAGTGGCTCGGGGTCAAGGTTCAGTGTATTCCCTTTTGGCACTAAATGACTTTAATATCCTTACTGTATTAGTCAATTACTTTAAAGCTGCTGCTATCTGGGTTCCCTCTGCCCCACAACCACCCCTTCCACAGTTTACTATGGACTTTTGAATTGCTCCCATACATCTGCTTTCCATTGTCAAAATAATAGTGCTATTATTGGACCTTTTGATAGTAAGCAAAGAAGAGCAGACTTCTTGTAAAGGGAAGACTCCTGTGGCACTGTTTATTTTAAGAAAATAGGCTCAAAAGTCCAAAGGCAGATCCCTCCCCTTTGATCTAATAAAATAGTGAGGGACATATTCTGTATCTTTTTCACATTCTTCAAGGCAGCTTTGGTCCATCGGCCTCTCTAAATATATACAGGTGCACCTTTTACCTCACATTTCACTAGAGGTTGGAAGCAGCTGTGTAATGAAATATTCCAGACCACTCATAGGACAATATGGATGAGGGAATATAAGGAGATTGGATTTTCTGATGGGACTTCATATAACTTCCAAACCAGAGATTTCCTGATCCTTACGATAGGAGTGATGGTGGTAGGAGGCAGGCTTTGTATAGCTGTGACAGATTTAATAGAAAAGATTTAACTCAGGCTTACAAATGAGTAGAGGTGGAAACAAAAAAATACATCTAAATGGAGTCTTTCTTGCTTTTAATTACTTGCTTTTCAAACACTTTTGAACCATTTTCATGTGTTTCTTCTTCAAAAAATGCTGATAGTTATTCTTTTAATTTAATAATATAATTGCATAATGATTACTTTTTTCCATAAATCAGAGTATATAGTCTTTCAGTATTGCAAAAAAGAAGCTTAGGAATCCATAAAGCTCATAGGGCATGTATAGCATATGATATTCTGGAATAGAAGAATTGGATACCCTAATTTCTTAAATTTCTTTGGAGTGCCGTTCATTTCTGAAGCCACCAGTAGAAACAAGAATTCCTGATATATAATCCAATATATCATTTATTTTTATTTTAAAAATTGCATCATGCCTATATTAATTAAAGTTATGATACAGAATGTCTTCACTGCTTCTCTAATATAATTTTCCCCAAATATTTGTGAGTTCTGTTTGCATCCTCCAACCTTAAATCAATTTAATAAATAATGCCAAAATGACACACTTCTTCGGACTCACAGGGTTGGGTTTTGCCCTCAATTCTAGTAGGAAGATAGCTTCTCGGAAGATGGTAGAAAGTAAAGTGCCTCTACTGTCACATATATCTTACTCGATGCTGTAACAGCAGGGAAGATACTGTGTCACATGGCCAAAGATTTTATTATTGTTGCAGCCAATTAGGTCACTGATGGCACATCAATAAGAGGAGTTGTTAAATACAGAGTTCTTCAGTCAAAGAAATCTAACATCCATGTTTGTCTCTGAAATTATCCCAAACATATCTGGAAAGCATCATAAATACTACAAATGACAAATATTGTTATTTTTTTTAAGTATCTTTTAAAAAAAGATGTATATTAAATGGGGAAAAAATCAAAGAAAACAAGAGCAGTAATATCCAATTTAAAAAATACAAACAAGTCCACAGAAATAAAACCACTCTCCCAATATGATAAAATCAGGCATTATTCCCTAAGTTGACAGAGTTCAAAGTAGAAGAATACATATCATGTCAAATGTTTGTAGGAGGATTTGAATGAAGTTGGTTGAGCATTTGTTTTTCAGTCATATTGTATCAGTAAATTATACATTGTCAAAATTGTGTGATGGCAGTATAAAAGAGGGAGGAATACTAACTTACTGCTGTTATAAATCTCCCAGCCCACTTCTTCTCAAAATCAAGTCTACTAGTTTAAGTATCATATCTTATGTGATGGATGAGTTGACACCATATTCTCCATTCAGGTGCCTCTGCATATCTCAATTTCTATTGGGATCCAGGTCCATAAAACGTCTTAGATAAAGCCTCAAGCTTTGGGGCTGGGGTGGGTGGGAGTGAAGGATATTAATGTCTGGAAAATCTGTATACTAGTTCTCTCTTAATTTCATAACCATCACCATGACTGCAGAGAATTACCTTGTTCCGAATTTATTGGTGCAATCTGGCGAAGAATTTTATCTCATGGCCACTGAACTTTAAGAGGTCTGGCTTGGCTTGGTGTTAAACTAACATGTCTCAATTAAATATAGCCAGAACTGATTTGAATTTTAAAGCTGCTAGAAAGTCAAATGTTCAGTGAAAGTGTTACTGTTACACATGAAGCAGAGCTGTGCACTGGGGCATGTTCCTGCTGGAAAGAGATCACTGAGGAAGAGGAAGGGGAAACAGAGAAGGGAGGAGGAGGGGGGGAGAAAAGGGAAACTCACCTAGAACCATTCAATCTTTAGTTGCTACTTCAGAAAATTCTATTTTTACATTTCTTGGGTACTGTTACAAAGTTGTGAGCCAAAAGAATAGGTCTACTCACTTCAGCATGGTAGGAAAGTTAACAGTATTCACAAGAAACCTTATTAAGGGAATAGTACTTATATAAAATACTACTTGAGCGTTTATATGCTACTACTGTGTATGAATAGGTAGAAGGCTCTGTTTTAATATGGAACATCAGAGGAATGTGAAAATAAATCCAAAGGCTATAATACTTCACACTGGCTTCTAACACAGGATTGTCCAACACACCTTCTATCAAAGTTGGATCTTTAGCTCCTAGAATTACCCAACCCAAAGTTTGGTTGGGGGATTTTGTGAATTCATTTCTAGAGGATACCTAACCAGGCCAGACTTCAGGTTCAAGCAACCAGAGCCACATGTAAAAGTTTCAAGTTTTCCACTTTATTGTAGTCTACCTATAATATTTCTTCTTCTCTTGGAAACAAACAGCTAAGGTCCCATGAATTTGGGATGGGAAGCTCTGCCCTAGGTCTACTGGGGCTCCATAACAACTTAAAGCTAATTTGCTGCTTGATCCCTCCTCTGGCTAGCAGTTTCCTGACAACATGTGATTTTAGGCATCAAATATACTCCTTCGTCAAAACTGTTGAGCTTTTCCAAGGACATTTAGGAGGAGGGCAAAAAGATCAAGATAGTAGCCATCATCTTGATTTTTTTGCCTCTAACCTCAACTCCATGCCAATGTACTATTCCAATAAGTTTCTTCTTATTTGGATTGAATCTTTAGAGTAAATGGTATCTTAGCAAATGCTCAACTCTTCCACAATTGGCCTCACTGGGATACTGAAATGCTTCTATTGCCATTGAATTGACCCTTGGTTTCCCATATCATTCAATATAGTCCTTTAAACTACTGCTACATAAGAAATTATTTTATATTATTATTTATTTACATCCTTTGGATTTAAGTCAATCTATTGAGATAGTGTTGGAATACATGTTCATGTATTTTATGCAACAACTACAGTCAGTCAGTAGATGGCAGTGCTTATATGTTTGCATCTATGTTTACTTTACTTTATTGTCATTGTACGTATATACAGTTTACACATACAACAAAATTCACATAACACCCAGAGACCAGTCCCAACACACATAACAATCCCCAAACACACACACACACACCAAAAAATTCCCCGCCCCTAAATCACCCAAACATCAACACAACACACCAAGTAGTGCTGTCCAATAGCTCACTGACGGTGGCCCTTTAGTTCATTGTTGAGTGCAATTATAGCTCTGGGATAAAAGCTATTCAGAAGACACGTGGTCCTAGTTTTAATTGTTCTGTATGTTCTGCCAGAAGGCAACAGTCTAAAAAGATTGTAAGCAGGATGGGAAGAGTCTCTGAGAATGTTATGCAACTTCCTCAAACAGTGAGATGCGAAGATGTCATCCAGGGCTGGCAGCTGGAGCCCGGTGATATTCTTGGCAGTTTTAATGATTCTCTGTAGAGCTTTTTTGTCCGCTGCAGAGTTGCTCCCATACCATGCAAGAATGCCGTATATCAGGACACTCTCAATAGTGCTGCAATAGTGGGACAGAACTAGATGCTGAGATAGATTTATTTTCCTTAACATTCACAGGAAGTACAGCATCTTCTGTGCCTTCTTCACAAGCATTTTAGCACTCATGGTCCATGAACAGTCCTCCAAGATATAAATGCCCAGAAATTTAAAACTACCAAGCCTCTCCACCCCCTTGCTGTTTATGTACAATGGTAAATGTACATCTCTCTTCCTCCTGACATCAATTATAAGTTCTTTAGGTTTTTGGTGTTCAGTGTAAGATTATTTTCTTTACACTGCAATGTACTTCCATAATGTTCCTTCCTATAAGCAGACTCATTGTTCTTATTAATGAGTCCCACCACTGTCGTGTCATCCACAAATTAATAATTGCGTTGGTGTTATACTATGGGGTACTGTCATGTGTGTAGAAAGAATAAAGGAAGGGGCTTAGCACACAACCCTGGGAGGCTCCTGTGCTTAATATCAGAGTAGAAGAATGGTGAGATCCCATCCTTACTGATAGTGGCCTATCTGTCTGAAAATCCTTTATCCACAAACAAACAAATCCTCTGATTTATACGCAAATTGGACATTTTAAGAAACAACCTATTGGGTAGAATGGTGTTAAAGGTAGAGCTATAATCCACAAATAATAACCTTACATATGTTCCCTGTTGTTCCAAATGATTTAATACAGTATGGACAACAATAGACATAGCATCATCAGTTGATCTATTACTCATATATGCAAATTGGTATTGGGTCCAAAGTAGATTGAAGACTAGCCTTAACACCAGTTTCTCAAAACATTTCATGACAACAGATGTTAAAGCTATTGGTCTATAATCATTAAGAGATACCATTACTGTCTGCTTGGGGACTGGCACTATAATGGATGTCTTCAGGCAGGTAGGGACAGAGCACTGCAACAGGGATAGATTGAAAGTATCCATGGACACTCCAGCTAGCTCTGCAGCACAATCCCTAACAACTCGTCCCATGATTCCATCAGGTCCAGCTGCCTTCCGGATGTTAACATTCTGGAAAGTACGTCTCACATCAGAGATCTGCAGTAGAAGTGGTTGTCCATCGATGATAGGTGTTAGCAGTGTACTATCAGTAGTAGATGCTGGAATGATGGTCGTTCCTGTTTCCATCTCAAAACGGCTGAAGAATTGATTTAGCTGTTCTGCCAAAGAGTCATTACTGCTGGACAAACTATTTTTTATTGCTTCACCCCATAATTTGTCACAGGCCTTGCCATATCTGATGAGAGTCCGAGTTCTCAAAAAGATATTCAATCCTCCATCTGTATGTAGCTTTAGTGTCCCTGATGCCCTTTTTCAATTTAGGTCTTGCCTCACTATACTGTAGCACATCACCAGAGTGGAAAGCAGCATTTCTAGTTCTTAATAAAAGACATACTTCTCTATTTGTCCAGGGCTTGTTGTTAAAGAACACCCGCACTTGTCTGGTGGTAGTGATAACATCAATGCAGCTTTTGATATAAAACAGTACAGTTGAAGTGTAAGTATCAATATTGTCCTCCTCAAACAATGCCCAATCAGTGCTCCTAAAGCAATCTTGAAGTTGCTCCGATACACCCTCTGGCCACACTTGTATTTCTTTAATCGATGGTCTAATCCTGTTGACAAGAGGTCTGTATGATGGGATCAAGGACAACGATATATATATATATATATATATATATATATATAAGTAGAGATTTTAGTACTTTATAGACTGTTCTTGATTACCATTGAACATTTATTCGGTAACATATAATTTACTATGATACCAATAGTGAAATGATAACCTTAGTTAGGATAAATAACTGGGCCATATATTGTAATTTGAGATCTGGAGAGAAAATGTACAAATCTTACAAATTTTTGTTTAGATCTCGTTATGAAGATATAAATAATTTGAGTTAGAAGAGAAGAGATGTGATACAAATAAGGAAATGCTAATGTATATTTTTGGTGATTGTTTAGTAAAAATGTTAACATCTCTTAGATTGTCTTAGATGTTTATTGTTTATTTTCTTAGCATGTAATTAACTAATTTGGGATTGAGGGAAAAGACCTATAAATCTTATTAATAAATCATTGTTTAAAGAAGGCTATAAAGGTATAATCTTGTATGGGCCTGTGGAGAGGAGGGGTGAGATAAACAGTAAATAATTTTTAGTCAACTACAATAATAACAAAGAAATATTAATGGATAATATTTAATGATACATACAGGTGTGTTATGGGGGGAGGAAAATGCTTAGATATCTGAATCTGTTTCAGAATATGTCATAAAGGTGTAATGTTATTGGAGATTTATTGAAATTGCAAATGAATCCAGTAGGTGGTTGTGTCTTTAAATGTAAATGATTTTAGCTAAAAGCATGTTTAAATAATGGTAATTAAATGAGAATTGTGGTACAGGGATAGTAAAATACATAATTTTTCTTTCTTGACTTTAAATGTACAATTCGATTTGAATGAAGTATATATAAGGATTGTGGAAGAAACGCATGGAATATATTTGCAACCAATCGATACACTTTCTACAAGATGTAATGAAGGATGATTCTTTTTTTGTGTGTTTTTGTTTAATTAAAACAATAAAAAAAATAAAAAAATAACAAAGATATATGATCTGACTGTCCCAGGTGGGGTAAAGGCATAGTCCTGTATCCATGCATGATATTACTATATACCTGACCCAGGGTATTTTTCCCTCTAGCAGGACAGTCTACATACTGATAGAACTTAGGGAGGACAGTCTTGAAATTGCCTGCAACCACCAGCACTCCATCTGGGTAGGCCTGTTGCTGTTTGCTGACTCATGGCTGTAGTAGTACTAGCATCAGGAGGTATATATACTGCAGCTATTATTACAATATTAAACTCAAGAGGCAGATAAAAGTGGCAGCATTTCACTGCCAAATAATGTACACTCTATTTTTTTTTTTGTTCTGAGTAAGTTTCCTGCTTCCTGTGGCAGTTAAGCAGAAAAGCCCATGTGAACTATACACTTATTTGTGTACAGGGTTATACATAGAATTTATAACAGGTTAAGGGCCCAGTCATAGCAGGCTACAGCCAATAAGTGCAAGATACAGCAAAAGAAAGAAGACTGCAATGGAATAAAAGAAAATGGCCAGTGACAGAGCTGCAGTGAAGCTTTCATTTGCAAATCTGAAAAACCAGAATTACCAGTCTTGGAAATTTAAGATGAAGATACTGCTAATAAGATAAGGTACTGTACATGGAACTGTATACATGAACTTAGGCCAGAAACACCCTTCAGATGAGTGGATAGAGAAAGATCAGATCACAATCACTGTTAGCATAGAAGATGATCAAATCATACATATATGTAAGTGTGAAATTGCAAAAGAAATGTGGGAAGGATAACAAAAGGGCTAATATTAGCAATAAACTGCCTGCCAGCATCCAGCAGAGCTGGCAGCAGATTTGGACAGTGAGGAGGTTAGGGAGGAACATGGGTAAGGTGACCAGATTAAAGAGGGATACCTTTGACCGGGGGGGGGGGGGGGGTTTGATTAAAAATTTCATACGGAGCAACAAAAATTTTCATATAATGCAAAAATAGTATTGTAATATTTTTTTTATTTCAACATAACTATTTTTTTTAATTAAACACATTTATATGCCGCGCAATCCCAAAGGACTCCGGGCAGCTTACAAAAATAAAGAGAAAAGCACATAACGAAACACATAACGAAAGAAACAATTTAAAAACAGCAACACCTCGTACATTCATGCTAATCGGGGCTTGATCTCAAAAGTGAGGTCAACAGCCCCAGGCCTGCCAGAACAGCCACGTTTTTACAGCTTTCCTGAAGGCCATGAGAGTGGGTATGGTCCGGATCTCCAAATATAAATTGTAACTGTTGCCAAACATCAAAATTTTGATCATGTGACCATGAGGACGCTGCAATGGTCACTTAGTGTGAAAATGGTCGCTAAGTATGAAAAATAGTCATCAGTCACTTTTTTCAATGCCATTGTAACTTTGGTCATTATACCACCTTTCTTGCCAGAGTTCTTAAGTGAATAACTGCAGCTGGTATTTTGTATTTTGGATAGAATCTTTTTTTAAATAGTCTAAGACAATTTAAAAAAAGAATCCACACAGAATAAAACTATTTTAAAAAATCCTATGCACAATAAATGGGTTTCAGGTGCTCCACCAACCACGACACCAAAAAGGGGTGGGGGAGTAGCAATGGTTGTCCGGGAGTCGTTAGTTCCTCGCAGGATCCCTGCCCCGGAGATTGTGGGGTGTGAGTCTCTTCTCTTGAAGTTGGTCCTAGGGGTTCAAGTGGGCTTGTTCTTGACATACCTACCTCCCAGCTGTGTCACAACAGCCCTGTCTGTGCTGCTGGAGTCAGTAGCCGGGTTGGCGGTGGAGTTCCCCAGACTAATGGTGCTGGGGGACTTTAATCTACCGTCTCTTGGTGAACACTCTGAAGAAGCACAGGAGTTCATGGTCTCCATGACAACCATGGACTTGACCCAAATAGTTCAGGGCCCAACTCATAGAGCGGGACACACACTCGACCTCGTATTTTTCTTGGGGCAGTGGAGACGTGATCTGGAAATAAGGGGAATAGAGACCTCGCCCTTGTCATGGTCAGATCACTCCTTGCTGAGGCTTGATTTCAGGACACTACTCCCCCACTGCAGGGAGGTGGAGCCGATTAAGTGGTTCCCAATGGGATTTCAGAGGGAGCTTGGAGAGATACCTGACTCCCTTGCCCACAATCCGACCGAATCCTTAGTCGCTGCTTGGAATGCTGCGGTGACTGAGGCACTAGATTGGATTGCGCCTTTGAGTCCTCTCCGCGGCAGTGGATCCAGGAGGGCACCTTGGTTCACCAAGGAACTCCGGGAGATGAAGCACCAAAAGAGACGCCTAGAGTGACGTTGGAGGACTAGTAACTCTGAATCTGATTGAACACTACTAAGAGCCTTTATTAGGACTTACTTAGTGGTGATATGGGTGGCAAAATGCACTCATTTTCCGCTCTTATTGCGTCTGCAGAATCTTGCCCAGCCACCCTGTTCAGGGTGACCTGCTCCCTCCTGAAAGGTGAGGGGTGAGGGAACCCCTGCAGGGAAAAGCTGAGGAATTTGTTCAATTTCAGATAAAATCACTCAGTTTCGGACAGACCTGGACTCCACTTGGGCAATATCAGCTGAGGTGCCGAGGGCAAGTCTAAGTCGGTTTTCCTGGGATGAGTTTGATTTTGTCACCCCTGAGGAAGTGGACAAGGCCATGGGAGCGATGAGCGCGTCCACCTGTTTACTGGACCTGTGCCCCTCCTGGCTGGTTTCGACCAGCAGGGAGGTGACATGCGGCTGGCTCCAGGCGATCACCAACACTTCTTTGCAGGAGGAGTCTTTCCTGCAACCATTAAAGGAAGCGGTGGTGAGGCCCCTCCTCAAGAAGTCTTCCCCGGATCCAGCCATCCTGAAAAACTACCATCCGGTCTCCAACCTCCCTTTTTTGGGGAGGGTTGTTGAGAAGGTGGTGGCGCTTCATCTCTGACGGACCTTGAATAAAGCAGATTATCTGGATTCCTTTCAGCCTGGTTTCAGGCCTGGGTACAGCACAGAAACCGCTTTGGTTGCACTGACTGATGATCTCTGGCGGGCTAGGATAGGGATTCCTTTATCCTGGTGCTTCTTGACCTCTCAGCGGCTTTCAATACCATCGACCATGGTATCCTTCTGCGACGTCTGGAGGAGGTGGGAGTGGGAGGCACCGTTCTACGGTGGTTCTCCTACCTCTCCGGTAGGTCGCAGTCGGTGTTGGTCGGGGGACAGAGGTCGACCCCTAGCCCCCTCAATTGTGGGGTGCTGCAGGGTTCGGTCCTATCCCCCCTCCTATTCAACATCTACATGACACCACTGAGTGAGATCATACGACAGAACAGGATAAAGTACCATCAATATGCAGATGATACGCAATTGTATCTATCTGCCATATGCCAGCTCAGTGTAGCGGTGGACGTGATGTGCCGATGCCTGGAAGCTGTCAGGATCTGGATCAGGGTAAACAAACTCGTGCTCAATCCCGATAAGACCGAGTGGCTGTGGATGCTGCCCCCAAAGGACAGTTCGGACAGTCCATCCTTAACCCTGGGGGGGGGTGAAAACTTACACCCCTCAGAGAGGGCCCGCAATTTGGGGGTCCTCCTGGATTCACAGCTGACACTGGAACACCACTTGTCGGCTGTGACCAGGGGGGCCTTTGCCCAGGTTTGCCTGGTGCATCAATTGCGGCCCTACTTGGATCGGGGTGTACTTCAAACAGTCACTCACGCTCTTGTCACCTCAAGGCTGGTTTATTGCAATGTGCTCTACATGGGGCTACCCCTGAAAAGCGTTCAGAGACTACAGCTAGTCCAGAATGGAGCCGCACGAGCGATATTGGGTATACCGAGATACACCCATATTACACCTATCCTCCGCGAGCTGCACTGGCTTCCAATTGGTCTCCGAACTCAATTCAAGGTGTTGGTCATTACCTTTAAAGCCCTACATGGCTCAGGACCAGTGTATTTGCGAGACTGCCTACTGCCACATACCTCCCAACGGCTGATAAGATCCCACAGGGTGGGCCTCCTTAGGATGCTGACAGGCTGGCGGGGCCTCGGAGAGAGCCTTTTCTGTGGCTGCTCCGACCCTGTGGAATCAGCTATCCCCAGAGGTTCGGACCTCACCCACCCTCATGGCCTTCAGAAAAGCTGTTAAAAACTGGCTGTTCCAGCAGGCCTGGGGCTGTTGACCTTATTATGTAGGGTCCAGCGCCAATCAGAACGTATGCGTGTTGGGGAATTTTTAAATTATTTTTATTTTATTTTGCTTTCTTTTCTTGTTCTTTGTAAGCTGCCCGGAGTCCTCTGGGATTGGGCGGCCTATCAATCTAATAAATTGAATTGAATTGAATTGAATATTATTTTAAAATACATTAAAAAAATAAAAGAAAAAAACCCGGCTCACCTACCAGCAGGCAGACACTCCAAGTCAATCCAGAATGATGTAGGTGTTAATACAAAGAACTGAGCAAATTAAAATGGTGAAATTATTAGTCCCAGGGAAATATTTTTCAAAGAAACTTTGCCACCATTTTTTCCACACAAGCTGACCTCCAACCAAGGGGTCATTTAGCAATGGTCTGTAGGGCGGCTGCTCCTTGTGCAAATGCACAGGAAGGCAGTTTCCCTAGCACCAGTCAGGGCTACAGAAAAAAACCCAAATTTACCAGGGGCCAGAGTTTCAGGAAAAGGGATTCCTGTTTTGCTGTAAATGAGGATAAGGAAGAAGCTGAAGTGGACCAGATTGTCCATGGTTCGAGAGGGAAAATTTTCCTTATAGTCCACTTGGAGGGCAGACCCTGTCAGATGGAGGTTGACACAGGATCAGCTGTATCAATAATTTCTTGGGCAACGGTTAAGAGGATTATTCCGGTTTTAGCCAAGACAAGTTTGGAGCCTTGTCTGTTAAGATTAAGGGATTTCCAAAGAAATCCCATTCCAGTGCTGGGTAAATATCTCTGTAAGGTAGCATTTAAGGAGTTCAACAAAAGGTTACCTCTTATTGTGGTGAAAGCCAAGTTTATTAGGATTGGAATGGTTTGAGGCTTTGGGACTTGGCATAACAGGCATTGATCAAATCCAGAGTACTATGTACTTGGATTTGTTAATTAAGAAATTCCCCTAAGTTTTTGGGGAGGGTTTGGGAAAGTGCACTGGTCCATTTCATTCGCTCTAGACCCACAGGTTCTGCCGCGGAGGCTGAAGCCGTGGCGGGTACCTTTTGCATTAATACCTAAAGTGGATGCAGAAATTGATAAGTTACTGGCCCGAGGAGTACTGGAACCCATAGACCACTCTCGTTGGGGAGCTGACACACCAATAGTGATGCCAGTGAAGAGTGATGGATCTGTGAGGATCTGCGCTGATTTTAAATGCACTTTAAACAGAGCATTGCAGCAGAGCACATACCCAGTGCCCGTGGTGCAGCATCTGCTGCACTCTCTGGGACAGGGGGTCATATTTGCGAAGTTAGACCTAGCAAAGGCATATCAGCAGTTGCCTGTGGACAAAGCAACTGCTGAAGCACAAACTATAGTCACGCATAGGGGTGCATTCAAGTGTAACCAGCTCCAATTTGGAGTCAGTATGGCACCTGGGCTTTTTCAAAATTTAATGGAAAGGCTGTTACGGGGCATTCTGGGCATTGCTCCTTATTTTGATAACGTCCTGGTGTCTGCCCACTCCCTAACCTCTCTCCTGGCCTGCCTGCGGTCTGTACTTCATCGTTTCCATGACGTCGGCTTAAAACTTAAAACATCCAAGTGCCGGGTCGCGGTTCCCCAAGTTGAATTTTTAGGATTTTTAATAGATAGAATGGAGATCCATCCTATCCCTGAGAAAGTACAGGCTATCAGTCACACCCCAATGCCTACCTCAAAAGCTGAACTGCAAGCTTTCCTGGGGCTATTGAATTTTTATAACATTTTCCTGTCACATAAGGCTTCTATTGTAGAACCCCTGCACAGACTCTTAGACCGTTCGGCGAAATGGGTTTGGGGACATCATGAGGCAGCTGCTTTTGAGACTATTAAGAAATTCCTCATGTCCCACAGTGTCCTACTGCAGTACGATGAAAACCTCCCTGTAGTGTTGGCCTGTGATGCCTCCCTGTATGGAGTCAGAGCAGTCCTGAGCCATCGGCTGCCATCCAAACTGGAGGCTCCAGTAGCATTTTTTTCCAGAAAGCTGTCTTCGCCTGAATGGAATTATAGCCAATTGGACAGGGAGGTGTTGGCTATAGTGGCTGGAGTGAAGCAGTTTCACTCCTATTTCTACGGCCGTCATTTTCACATTGTGACGGATCACAAGCCCTTACTGGGCATCTTCCCCAAGGTTCACCAGATGGACTGTATTTTTGGCTGCCTATGACTATACATTGCCTTACAGATCTGGCAAGCACATCAGCCATGTGGACAGTTTAAGCAGATGCCCATTGCCTATTGCGGTCAAGGACCCGGCGCCTGCCTCTACAGTGTTGCTGATTGATGACATGCAGTTACCTATTACCACAGCTGATGTGGCCAGACATACCAGCTGGGACAAGGTGCTCTCCAAGGTGCTCAGATGGACTGAACGGGGTTGGCCTTCCCACCCACTGGGCACCAAATGGCAGCCTTTCTCCACCAGGCAACCCAAACTTTCTTCACAGCAAGGTTGCCTTCTGTGGGGCAGCAGAGTGGTGGTTCCGGCCTCCCTCCAAGAAGGGGTGCTGACAACGCTACATGATGGTCACCCAGGCATTGTCCAGATGAAGGCACTGGGCCGGAACTATGTTTGGGGGCCGGGCATGGACCAGGACGTTGGTCCCAAAGCACCCATTCAGAATTGGGAGCAACCCAGGGCTCCATGGTCCAGAATTCATATGGACTTGGCTGGTCTGGTTAAGTTCCAAATGTTTATTGTCATTGTTGATGCTTTCTCTAAATGGGTTGAATTGTTTTTATTGTCTGCTACAACTGCCCCTGCCATCA
This sequence comes from Thamnophis elegans, assembly GCF_009769535.1. Lineage (NCBI taxonomy): Eukaryota > Metazoa > Chordata > Lepidosauria > Squamata > Natricidae > Thamnophis > Thamnophis elegans. The sequence goes on from NC_045547.1 coordinate 57,653,650, forward strand.
TTAAGGTATTTCGCCAGGTATTCGCAACCCATGGGTTACCAGACTTAGTGGTCTCTGACAATGAGCCCCAGTTTACTGCCGCAGTGCTGGCCTTGTTCTTTGCCTGGTTGGGGGTCTGCCATGCATTTGTAGCCCCGTTCCACCCAGTGGCTAATGGCCTGGCTGAACGCATGGTCCATTCAGCAAAAGGGGCTCTAGACAGGTTCGGCCCCTTAATCTGGCAGGAGGACATAGATAGGTATTTATTGTGGCAGCATGTACAATTACGAACAAGAGCCCGGCTGAGCTTCTAATGGGACGGCGCATTAGGACAACACTAGATAAACTGCACCCAGAATACACTCCAGATCAGCCTTTAGACTCACGCAGTCAACTCAAGAGTTTCACCCATGGGTTGCAAATACCCGGCCAGTCTATGCAAGAAACTACTCAGGCCATCCGCTATGGCTCCCCTGCGTAGTCCGGAAAATAACAGGCTCGTGCTTGTACCTGGTAGAGGTAGAGGACAGCAGGGTTTGGAGGGGTCATATAAACCAGCTAAGAAATAGACTAGTGGGTGCCAATTTGGTAGAGCAGTCACAGGGCCTACCCAACAGGCAGGAAACCGAGGGTCAAGAACAGGCCATGAGGCCCTGGTCTATCTCCCTAGAGGAGCTAGAGAAATTAATAAAAAATCCACCAAAAGACTTACCTGTGGTTTCCCGGGAGTCTCCAGCGGCGCCAGACTCGGAGAGGGCCAAGTCTCCAGCCAGGGCCAGACTATTCCAGTCCCACCAGCGGAAGGTGCCCTGAGAAGGTCTGGGCTGGTCCGGCGGCGGCCGAGCCATCTAAAAGACTACGCATGTGCATTCTAAGTGTGAAGGAGTAGTTGTACTACAGTTTCCTCTCTGGTCCGTTTGGCTAGGGGGGAGTGTCCTTGTTACTGATTGGTTACCTGTTTGACAGCTGGGGTATATAAAGAGCTGTCACACAGGGCTCAGCTGTTGCCAGTTAGCTAATACATGCGAAATGTGAAGCGCCGTGTTTGGCAACCTGTTAGAAATAAACTATTAGCTGACTTGAAGTTCTGGGTCGCCTCCATTTGTCTGACCGTGTTCTCCCAGCTAGAACACTTACATTGTTTTGCTATTGTTGAGCATCACATAAAACTTTGTAAGGCATAAGTCTGGGTTACTTGTGGGGCCATCTCTTTACAGTAATGTCTTCCTGGATGTTGTAGAGCAGTGGTCCCCAACCTTTTTATCGCCGCGGACCAGTCAGCCTTTGATAATTTTACCGTGGCCTGCTGAGCGCGCGCAGGGGTGGGGGGGCGTTGTTCGCGACCCTGCGCCCCTGCGCCCCTGCCTGCCCACCCCCTCCGCCCACAGGGCTCCCGCGAAGTGGTTCTGGGCACTAGCCCAGAGGGCGGTCATTGGTCGCCGTCCTTCAGAGGTGCATGAGCCTGTTCAGGGTGTCCAAGTTCCGGCACGCCGAGGCCAAAGTGGCCCGCAAGGAGGTGGGTGGGCGGGTGTGGTCGTCAGCCGTGCTTACCTCCGGATCATCTCCCCGGTGAACCGCCGCCCCCACCTGCCGGGACGAACGGCGGTTCCCTCCTCGCCCCCTCCCCACGGTGGGCTCCATGGGGAGGAAGGGAGCGGCTCTGCTCTCGGCGATCCCACTGAAGAGGAACGCCAGCGCTTCCGGAGGCCCGCCCGGCTGCCGGCTGAGCCGTGCTCGCGTGGGCGCCTCCCGAGACACGGTCAGGCCTCGCCCAGGGGAGCTGCGGCCACGCTCCCAGCTACTTCTTGGCCGCGGGGCAGCTCCAACGAGCCGAAGGGAAGTCGCCAGGACTGCATCGGGGAAGCCTCGCTCTGCAAATTAGCCGGTCGGGGGGCGAGCAAGGCGGCTTCCCCAAGAGCCCCTCGCTGCGATGAGGCTGGCTGGGCTGGGACCGTATGCCCGCTGCCAACTGGGCTGGGGCCGCTCGGCAGGTGCCTTGTCGCTTTCGCTGCAGCCGGAAAGCGGAGCTGCCGGGGTTCGCAGGCCATGCAGCAGTGGGGGATGCGCCGAGCATCGCATATGGCGAAGCCGGAGCCCTGGCTAGGGAGGGCGGGTTGGCCCTCCTCTCGGTGCCGGAAAAAGCTTCGAAGAGCCTCTTCAAGCGGAGCCGCCTTGGCCGCTGAAGCTTCCGGCTGCAGAGGAAGCGCCCGAAGGGCTGTTTCTGCGAGGCTCCCGTTCTCTGCGTTGACGCCTGTTTTGTTCTCGGGGCTTCCGTTTCCCCGCAGCGGGGCCGCCTGGGACAGCGAACACCCGGCTTCCGCGGCCCGGTGCCAGGTACTCCACGGCCCGGCACCGGTCCGCGGACCGGGGGTTGGGGACCACTGTTGTAGAGTAACAGTCCTCTGTGTCCCCTTTGTTAAACAGCATCATCTAGTTGTATCCAGGCAGTGGTTGTATCTAGTTGTATCCAGGCAGTGGCCAAACATAGCTGTTTGCCCTATGGAATAATCTCCCCCCTGGAAGCTGGATGATCTAACCATGCTAACCTTTCAGAAGATGTTAAAGACTTGTTTTTTTCCCCCAGGAATTTGAGGCAGAATACTAGATGGGCCTGGTATGTTTATTTTGCAATATTATATGGGCGAGGTTGCTTGGAACATTGATCACAGTGTATTGTTCTTATTTGTATATTTTTATACATTGTTATCTGTGTGGAATCACTAGGGTCAGATGAGTGGTCTTATAACCTTAATACATATATAGATACATTGATATGTCCCATATCAATTGTAAAATCCATGCAATCCATTCTTTGAATTTTCACAAATCAAAGTGTCCTTTTTCACCAAAAAATGATTTATGATTTGAAAGGTAAAAAATAATTAATGTGCAATTATCTGACAAAAACAATTCAGTGGAAATGCACACAGAGAATCTTTATGCAGGATTGAAATAGGTTGATTCATTTTTAAAGGTAATATAATTGAACTATGCTAAATAAATACATATTGTTTTCTCTGAAATTGGAATGAATCTGAATTTGATTTTTTTTCCCTGAAGCTTTAGTAGTATGTCTTTGAACACATATGTAGGTAGTCCTCAACTTATGACCATAATTAAATCCAAAATTTATGTTGCTAAATGAGAAATTTGTTAAATGAATTTTGTTCCATTTTACAACTTTATTTGCCACATTTGTTAAATGTATCACTGCAGTTATTAAATTAATAATAGGGTTGTTAAGTAAATCGGGTTTCCCCATTGACTTTGTTTGTAGATGTGGCAAAAGTTGATCATATGACCCAGGACATTGCAGCCATCATAAATATAAATCAGTTGCCAAACATTTTGATCGCATGACCATGGGGCAGTGGTAGGTTCTGGATTCTGTTGTAACTGGTATGGTGCAATGGGGCCTGGTGTCCACCATATGCATGCGTGCAGCACACGCGCAGTGTGCGCATGCGTACTTACTGCCCACAATGCTCCGTGACGCTCCAGCTGCTCGGCAGAGCGTCATGCATGCTCCGCATGCTCCGTGCATGTGTGCGGAAGCCCCAATCAGCTCAAATACAGGTAAGGATGGTGGCCGGCCGGGTGGGCCCTCTGGAGCATTGCACTGGAATGGTACCTGGTGCTCTCAACTAGTTGTATCCAGGCAGTGGTGGGTTTCAGCCAGTTCGATCCAGTTTGGGTGAACAGGTTGTTAAATTGCTGTCTGGCCCTGCCCCTTCCTGCCCCTCCCTTTCCAGGAGTCACCCTGTGCCCCATTTTGGTTCCCTGGTAAGCTCAGGGAGGTGTGCTAGGCCCAAAATGGGGCACGGGGGATACCCTGTGGCCCATTTTTGCTTCCGGGGGGGGGGGTGCAGGAAGCCGAGTGCTGCCTGTCACACCCCCTGGCCATGTCTACCATGGCCATGAACACCCAGCTGGTCATTAGGGCAGAGAACCTGTTGTTAAATGATTTGACTCCCACCACTGGACCCAGATCACATACATTCTTTATCTTGCTGTTTGCCCTATGGAATAATCTCCCCCCTGGAAGCTGAATGATCTAACCATGCTAACCTTTCAGAAGATGTTAAAGACTTGTTTTTTTCCCCCAGGAATTTGAGGCAGAATACTAGATGGGCCTGGTATGTTTATTTTGCAATATTATATGGGCGAGGTTGCTTGGAACATTGATCACAGTGTATTGTTCTTATTTGTATATTTTTATACATTGTTATCTGTGTGGAATCACTAGGGTCAGATGAGTGGTCTTATAACCTTAATACATATATAGATACATTGATATGTCCCATATCAATTGTAAAATCCATGCAATCCATTCTTTGAATTTTCACAAATCAAAGTGTCCTTTTTCACCAAAAAATGATTTATGATTTGAAAGGTAAAAAATAATTAATGTGCAATTATCTGACAAAAACAATTCAGTGGAAATGCACACAGAGAATCTTTATGCAGGATTGAAATAGGTTGATTCATTTTTTAAAGGTAATATAATTGAACTATGCTAAATAAATACATATTGTTTTCTCTGAAATTGGAATGAATCTGAATTTGATTTTTTTTTCTGAAGCTTTAGTAGTATGTCTTTGAACACATATGTAGGTAGTCCTCAACTTATGACCATAATTGAATCCAAAATGTATGTTGCTAAATGAGAAATTTGTTAAATGAATTTTGTTCCATTTTACAACTTTATTTGCCACATTTGTTAAATGTATCACTGCAGTTATTAAATTAATAATAGGGTTGTTAAGTAAATCGGGTTTCCCCATTGACTTTGTTTGTAGATGTCGCAAAAGTTGATCATATGACCCAGACATTGCAGCCATCATAAATATAAATCAGTTGCCAAACATTTTGATCGCATGACCATGGGGCAGTGGTGGGTTCCGGATTCTGTTGTAACTGGTATGGTGCAATGGGGCCTGGTGTCCACCATATGCATGCGTGCAGCACACGCGCAGTATGCGCATGTGTACTTACTGCCCACAATGCTCCGTGACGCTCCAGCTGCTCAGCAGAGCGTCATGCAGGCTCCGCATGCTCCGTGCATGTGTGCGGAAGCCCCAATCAGCTCAAATACAGGTAAGGACGGTGGCCGGCCGGGTGGGCCCTCTGGAGCACTGCACTGGAATGGTACCTGGTGCTCTCAACAAGCACCGGTATGCCTGTACCGGGGCATACTGGTCATATCCCACCACTGCCATGGGGATGGTATAGGGTTAGAGCAAGTGTGAAAAATGGTCATAAGTTAACTTTTTTTCAGTGCCATTGTAACTTTGAACAATTATTAAGTAAACTGTTGTAAGTCGAGGACTACCTGTATATTTTCACCAAACTCTTTTTATCAAGGAACAACAAAATAGGAAGAAAAATGAAAGTGTCAGTAATGTTAGTATTCTTTTACCAGGAATAAGGACAGTTTTGGTGCATTCAACAAAGCTTAAACAAGTATGGCATTAGTTACTTGCATGGAAAATATTCAATTTCACATCCTTTTTGCCTCTGTATGTGCTGCCTACCTACAACATTCTCATATTCTGACATTTCACATGACTATTGGCAGAGGTGAGGAGTGACTGGATGGGGAGGGGAATTTGCACTTAAAATGGTCTGCATATGCGCACAACAGTAAAAAAGGGGAAAAATTACATTTTTCCATGAAGATTGTTCTGCATATATGCAAAACAGAAAACCCAGATGGCGCCGCTACTGAGGATAGTACAAGTATGATCACATGTCTTCTGGAGTTACTACCTATTCACCCATACCGGACCAAATAGATAGGAACCCATCTCTAGTTTAGTCACATGACCATGGAGACGTCTTCGGACAGTGCTGGCTCTTCGGCTTTGAAACAGAGATGAGCACTGTCCCCTAGAGTCAGGAACGACTAGCACATATGTGAGAGGGGAACCTTTACCTTTTTAACCTCAAAACTATACAGATACTGTTGCCTTGCGTTATTTGTATGTTTTATGAATGAGGCGTAAGGTAAAATACAATGGCTTTATTAACAGGCAACAGCAACGAACAAGTTCAGAACATGGACAGCATGCGGCCCGCCTGACAGCTATTTATATTTGACAGCTGTCAGGCGGCTGGCCAATCGGCGATAAGCGATTCTCCCGCCAGCTGGAAGGTGTGCCTGAGCCAATCAGAAGCCTGTGGCTCTGGCCCCGCCTGCCGGTTGCGTCAAAAAGACGCAACTGTATGCATGTATATTGGTATTGCCCATATTGAAAAAAAAACCAAGATTATGTGCAGGATAACAGCATGAGTAAAGACTGGTCTTGCATAAAATCCTATAAACCTAATCATTAGAAATTTTGATCTTTCCAGAAAGGGCAAGTATGTCTGTAAATTAATCAGATTCTCTCAATCAATAAAAAGGTTTCCAGCATATTCTTTTTTTAAAAATAAGGTATTATAGGTGACTTGCATAAAAAGATTAGATCTATTTATATAAAAAATTAAACTCTATTTCCCCTGATAGGTTACTATACCTAGAATCTTCAATCAATAACATTAAACAGAAAAACACAAAATGTCTTGATATTCATGAACTTCAGTAAGAGATATAAAACTTCAAATGTCTAAAACAAGATTCAGGTTCAAGATTCTCAACAAAATTGAGAACCTCCCAATTAATTGTCAAATTAATGAGAAATGGCCTATTTTAAAATAGTTTACTCAAGGTCCACATCAAATTTGTGGTCAATATGTACATCTAAAATTTAACATACCGTATCTAATAAAAAACAGAGTAATATTTTTTTGGGAAATCTAAAGATATATTAAGAGATCACAACACTGAAGCACTGCCACTTTTTCACTGAGTTTGTTTAAGCAAAAAATATCTTTATTGCCATCATTACCTGGTATGTTCTTTTACACAATTTAAATTGAAAGTTGTATTGCTACTGTGGGACATCTGAATGCAGTATATCTTTTCTTTGCTGTTTATGTTTTTTACAGCAGCTAAGCATAATCAATAATGCCTTTGGGAATGCACTGAATAATTATGCTAATTTAAAATTTAGATAGCATAGGACCTTAAAAATCTTGCTACTTCTTGGTAATGCTACATCATTAGCACTTTTCATTCACATTATAGGTTATTGTGTTTGGGGACCTGAGTATTCAGGAAAAGAAAGTTAGCCTGACAAGAATCTGATTGAATCTGCCCCCCCTGATATTTGGAAATGAAGGAAGTTGAAGTACTATAGTAGCAACTGACAAATATTTAAATGTGAATCATTTATAAATATTTACAACTCCGAAGTCATTGATGAAATCATGAAGGACAATTAGATAATGTCAATAACCCCTGCCCGCACCTAACTTAAGTTCAAATTGTATTTTGACTTTGTGGTAATGGCTTTTTTATGCATTTAGTTCATTATGTACATTCTTAGCATCCCCCCTCCCATTACAACTCCTACAGGATTCTAGCTCTATATTTTATTTTTCCACTACTAAACTCTCTTCTGCTTTGATTACCTCTTTATGAAGTGTGGTAGTCCCATGAGTTCCTTCCAAAGCAATGAATGGCAAAACCTAACAGATTCAATGCATCTTAAGGCTGTCTTTAGATGGCGTCAAAATAAGGAGGCAAAAATACTTCCATAGTTAGGGGCATAGGGAAATATGGCCTTACCAACACTTTTCCAATTCCACTTTATGTCAGACCTGTCCCAGTCTGATCTCCTAGGGAAGTAAAACTATCAACTCCATTTGATTAAAGTGAAAAGGCACATTTACTAAGAAATGCTGACTGCAGTAAAGTCAGGCGGAATCTAAAGTTCCCATGACTCAATACAGAACTAACCCCAGTCCTTCTACTAGATCTGTCCATGTGTAGGCAATCTGGCACTGCCAAGATGTTTTGGGAAATGCTGAGGTGTTTGGGCTGATGAAATTCCACTCTCAGGGTAAACGGCTTTGAAGAAGCCAGCATGCCAACATGAACTGGATTCCAAACCCCTCTGTTCTTCCTCAACTGTCAATCTCCCCTCTGACTGCTGAATCTAGTCCCGATGGGTTTGCTATGCATGGCACAACATAGGACAACAAACCCATCAGGACTAGATTCAACAGTCCATTTGCATTTAAAAGACAAAGGCTACTCTTTTGAAGAATGCAAAGTCCACAATTTGGACAGAGAGGGTCATTGGTTTGAAAGAGGAATCAAAGAGGCCATCTAGGTCAAAATTGAACAACCCTCTATTAACAGAAGGGAAGGGTTATGACATCATCTAGTCCAGTCTACAATATAGTCCTTTCATAGTTCCAAGAAGGCTGCATACCCATTTACACCACTAAGGTCACTCGGATGACACAGATAAACCCCCGGGTGACCTTAACAACTTGCTAAAAGAATGCCATTGACCCAGCTGTCTGCAAGGAGTATAAATCCTTCCATGCCCCACCATCCAGTCAGAGTTGAAGAATTTTCTTGGATGACAAGTGAAATGTCTTCAAAGAAAAACAAGGAAGTCCAGTTGCCTCTTGAAGACGCACTTTTAGGTTCCCCCTAAATTATGAGTGGCTCAGATGGCAGAAGCAGCATTGGGCAGCGATGGGACAGTGTTTCCAATTTTACTAGACAACAATGGAAAATCAGGTAAATGCATCTAAGGGAATTTAGCAGTTTGAGTTTGGCTATGACCAGGTTCATGATCTTTTTGATGGGGAAAGGGCCAACATACATTGGTTCCAGTTTTTGGGAAGGCTGTCTGGACTTCAGGTATTTTATGGAGATATAGACCCAGTTCCTTATTTTAAAGTATTTGGGATTTGTTCATTTTTTTTATCAGCAGGTTTTTATAAATTTCTCTTGCCTTCTCCAATGATTTTTCTGACCACGGGACAGGAATTCTGCAGCTGGGCAATGCAGTGCTTTAAAGATGAAATGGGGTGGGGGGAATGACCAGGGGAAACTCAGGCATGGGGACAAACACTGTCCTATAACCACTTTGAAAGGGATAAACCTAGTGCTGCTATGTATGGAGTTATTATAGGCCATTTCGGTGAATGTGAGGAAGTCTGTCCAATTATCCTGCTAGTAATTTATACATTACCTCAGGAATTGTTCTAGAACCCCATTCACACATTCACATTTCCAGATTTTGACTGGAACGAAGTCCTTGGAATGTCACAAAAAGTTTTGAAAACTCTTGCCAGAATTTGGAAGTAAATTACAGTCCATGATCGGAAATTATTTATTGCAGAGTGACATGCAGCTTATAGAGATGGTGGATGAAAAACTTAGCCAAGGTGTGAGAGGAAGAAATTTTTTGGCAGGACACAAAATGCACTTGTTTAGAGAACAAATAAGTGATCGCCCAGATTACAGTGTTTCTTGAGCTTCCTGGTAGTTATGCTATGAAGTCCATAGAAACTTTCTTCCAGGCGGTGTTAGAGACCTGGAGTTTTTCCATGCTGCTGCTTGGCTGAAGCACAAACTGGGCAGGTGGCCAAATAATTCTGAATGTGTTTTTTAAGCAACAACCACCAAAACTGGTGCTTAATTAAGTGTAACATTATTACAAAGCCAAACTGTCCTGGGGGTTTTGAGTCATGGTTCTTCTCCAGGATTAGGAATCTTTCAGGGATGTATAGCTTGGACCCTACCCAGGCTAGACCCTCTTGCATTATACATTCATTTTTGTGACCTTGGAACCACTTGTCCTCCTCTGCAGGAGTGCAGCCCTTAGGATCTCCACTATGACATCCCCAATCTGGGGCTTTTCACCTGTCCATTTCAGTGGCTGGCTGGGTTTGAGCTTCTCTCCCTTTTTGCCTTAATAAGTTGGTGATGGTGATGGTAGTCTGGGTGAATGATGGGATAAATTGGTGGTAAAAGTTTGCAAACCCCCAAAAGCTTTGCAGTTGCTTTCTGGTGTGGGATGGAGCCCAGTCTAGCACCCACCCACCCCTAATTTTCTTATGGTCCATCTCTCTCCCGCTCAAAGTCAATACTCTGGTGGAACTCGCATTTCAAAATTTTGGCATATAGCTGAGCAGCCCTAAGTTTTTTAAGGACTACCCTGACCAACTCCACATGCTCCACCATAGTTTCATATAAATTAATATGTCATTCAGGTAGACCAACATGCCTTTGTACCGGTGCACCTCATCTATCAGCTGCATGAAGACAGCAAGGGGCCCTGTAGTCCAAAGGGGACGACCATGAATTAAAAACAGGATTCCTCTTTGATCTGAATTCAGTAATAGGCTTCCCACAGGTCCAATTTAGTAAAAATCTTCCCTTTGGCCAAATGGGCTAACGTGTCTTTCATTAGGGGCAATGGGTAGATATTTTCCATACACACCATTTAGCCCTCTATAGTCTGCACATAGGTGCAGGGCAGAGGTGGTATTCAGCAGGTTTTGATCAGTTCTGGAGAACCAGTAGCGGAAATTTTGAGTAGTTTGGAGAACTGATAAATACCACCTCTGACTGGCCCCGCCTCCATCTATTCTCTGCCTCGCGAGTCCCAGCTGATCAGGAGGAAATGGGGATTTTGCAGTAACCTTCCCCTAGAGTGGGGAGGGAATTGAGATTTTCAGTATCCTTCTCCTACCATGCCCACAGAACCAGTAGTAAATTTTTTTGAATCCAACCACTGGTGCAGAATCCTTTTTCTCCCAGAGCAGTACCAGGGATTGGGTCAGCTGGATGAACCCCCACTTTCAGGTTTTTATCTATAAAAGAACATAGTTCCTCCAGTTCTCTGCGGGTCATTGAGTACAATTTGGGTTTCAGTAGTTTATCTCCCGGCAGAATGTCTATGGAGTAATCCAGTGGTCCCCAACCTTTTTATCGCCGCGGACCAGTCAGCCTTTGATAATTTTACCGTGGCCCGCTGAGCGCGCGCAGGGGTGGGGGGGCGTTGTTCGCGACCCTGCGCCCCTGCGCCCCTGCCTGCCCACCCCCTCCGCCCACAGGGCTCCCGCGAAGTGGTTCTGGGCACTAGCCCAGAGGGCGGTCATTGGTCGCCGTCCTTCAGAGGTGCATGAGCCTGTTCAGGGTGTCCAAGTTCCGGCACGCCGAGGCCAAAGTGGCCCGCAAGGAGGTGGGTGGGCGGGTGTGGTCGTCAGCCGTGCTTACCTCCGGATCATCTCCCCGGTGAACCGCCGCCGCCACCTGCCGGGACGAACGGCGGTTCCCTCCTCGCCCCCTCCCCACGGTGGGCTCCATGGGGAGGAAGGGAGCGGCTCTGCTCTCGGCGATCCCACTGAAGAGGAACGCCAGCGCTTCCGGAGGCCCGCCCGGCTGCCGGCTGAGCCGTGCTCGCGTGGGCGCCTCCCGAGACACGGTCAGGCCTCGCCCAGGGGAGCTGCGGCCGCGCTCCCAGCTACTTCTTGGCCACGGGGCAGCTCCAACGAGCCGAAGGGAAGTCGCCAGGACTGCATCGGGGAAGCCTCGCTCTGCAAATTAGCCGGTCGGGGGGCGAGCAAGGCGGCTTCCCCAAGAGCCCCTCGCTGCGATGAGGCTGGCTGGGCTGGGACCGTATGCCCGCTGCCAACTGGGCTGGGGCCGCTCGGCAGGTGCCTTGTCGCTTTCGCTGCAGCCGGAAAGCGGAGCTGCCGGGGTTCGCAGGCCATGCAGCAGTGGGGGATGCGCCGAGCATCGCATATGGCGAAGCCGGAGCCCTGGCTAGGGAGGGCGGGTTGGCCCTCCTCTCGGTGCCGGAAAAAGCTTCGAAGAGCCTCTTCAAGCGGAGCCGCCTTGGCCGCTGAAGCTTCCGGCTGCAGAGGAAGCGCCCGAAGGGCTGTTTCTGCGAGGCTCCCGTTCTCTGCGTTGACGCCTGTTTTGTTCTCGGGGCTTCCGTTTCCCCGCAGCGGGGCCGCCTGGGACAGCGAACACCCGGCTTCCGCGGCCCGGTGCCAGGTACTCCACGGCCCGGCACCGGTCCGCGGACCGGGGGTTGGGGACCACTGGAGTAATCTGTTGACCAGTGATGTGGTAGTTCGTCTGAACCCTTCTTGCTAAACATGTCCTGCAAATTCTGGTATTTTTGCAGAATTTGGAGATTGGCCAGGATGTCAACAAGGCACCAATCCGAATGTGGTGGATCTGACACTATAAAGCTTAATTTAATTTTCAACATATGATATTAGAATTTGATTTCAGTTCTAAACATTTTTACAAAATAGAGTCATCTACCTGTGATAGTGGCAAAAAGTTAAGGTGGCATTTTCAAATACGCAATCAAAAGTTTTCAAATTCTGTTTTTTTTAATATCTGTCAACCACTACCACCAAGGAGACACCTTTTTATACATAATTATAAAGGTCACATTTATACAAAATAAGACTTTAAGACTGTTTTTCTCAAATTGGACAACTTTAAGATATGTGCATCAAAATTCTCTTTTTTAACCATTTTTTATTAAAACATTAAACAAGAGATAACTAGTTAACACAAAGTAATAGGTGGTAAGCATAGACAAAGAAAAAGAAATTAAAGAAAAAGCAAAACATGAAGAGAAGCAAAACGAAAAGACAAACAGAATACAAAGTGTGTGTGTGTGTGTACACACACACACACACACACATATATGCTTCTAATATTTTTCATAGCAGTTATAAGTACAAATAACTCTTCCCTCTAAAGTTATATTATTCGTTCTATAATCTATCTGGTTTTATTGTGAAAACTATAAGTCTTAAATTCATTTTATTCATTTTTAAAAAATTCTGTAAGAAACTTCCAGTCAGCAATGAATGTTGATGATATCTTTTCTTTAATCAAAGTGGTTATTTTATCTATTTCAGCAAAATCTGTCAGCTTCACTAACCATTTCTCCATAGTGAGTAGTGATGAAATTTTCCATCTCTGAACAGATTCCCAGAATTCTCCAATATGCATATTGTAAGATTGATGCTAACCCAGCAAGGTAGTCCAGAAAGGAAGCAGTACCAGGAGTACTTGCTCTATCTTTCTGGTTAGATTACATTAACAAAATATTGCAAGACCAAAAGTATTTCTTCCTTCCTTTCCTTTTATTCTTTACAAAACTAGGGATGGTCTTTTCTGAAACGCTTCCTATGCTATAACTCTTTTTGTAGGCTGAGATGTCTTTTATGTGCCAGTTGTCCAGTCTGCAGCTCTTCCTCCTATTTCTCAAGGTCATTTCCACATACCATTACATGTATGTTAGGTACATTATGTAGCTCATGGAATGCAATAATGTCTATGTCTCATCTACTGTAATAATAGTTTTGCAGGAGGTTACTGTCTAGTTGGAAAAGTCCTATCTGGATGGACTTAAGAGTGGAAGGATTCACATTTATTCCATAATAAATATGCTTATTTGTTAATATCAATTTTTATGGCATGGAATTGTTATATTCAAAAGCAGTGCATAAATATATGCAACCCTTCAACCTGTAAATGTGTTATGGAGATGAGGACAAGAGTTTGAGCCATATCTAAATTTCCCAACAGGTAGAAGGCTGACAAGTCAATGACAAAGTATAGCTAAATAGATTGCTGTGTATACACATGAAGAACAGTCCATCCCTGGAAGAAATTTTCAGGCAGGTAACCTTGTATCAGCTACTGCAGAAAATGGTTGGATTCCATTATATCCTAATGTCCAGATTGATTCCAAGGTTTCGAACCATATTTGTTTGAGTACCATGGACCTTTTTTTGAAACTATAGCACCATGATGGCGAGCCTATAACAAGGGTGCCACAGATGGCATGCAGAGCCATATCTGAGGAAACATGACATGTTGTCCCATGCCAGCTGATTTTTGGGATTCCAGAGGGCGGGGGAGACCATTTTCACCCTCCCCAAGCTTTAGGAAAGCCTCTGGAGCCTGTGAATGGCGAAAACAGGCCCAACAGGCCCACTGGAAATTTGGAAATGTACTTCCAGAAGGCCCATTGGGCCATTTTTTGCCATCCACAGGCTCCGGAGACTTTCCTGAGGCCTGGGGAGAGTGAAAACTGGACCCACCAGGCCCACCGAAAGTTCTTAGTTCCTCCCTCACCCTATGGACAACTCACATTAATTCAGTATGTATGTATGTATGTATGTATGTATGTATGTATGTATGTATGTATGTATGTTTGTTTGTATGTATGTGTGTGTGTGTGTGTGTATATATATATATATATGTGTGTGTGTGTGTGTCTGTGTGTGTGTCTGTGTGTGTGTCTGTGTGTGTGTCTGTGTGTGTGTGTATCAATTTTAATAGTTTTCAACAAGCAAAGCAAAGGACTGCTTAGCATTTTTCAGTTTTGTTGGCACAGATCACCATTATGTTGTATCTGTTAGTTTTGTAGTGGTAATTTATGAAATCAGCCCTGTAAGATGGTTGGTGAAACTGAACCAAACAATACAAGCTTATCCACTTTCCCCATTTTTCTTTGCATTTCATTTTTTCTCATCATGTTGTCAATTGCATTGCCTTTTTGCCAGCCACCTTATATTTCAGGCTATAAGCAACTCTATGAACCATAGTGTTATAATTTTTAATCAGAAGTCAGCATATACAAATGAAGGATCTAAAGTATTAAAAGAAACATATTTTGTTCTTTCTGACTAACAGTAACCCTATGCTACTGAATTATCCAACTGTGTCTGATTACTAATGAGAAAAAAAAATCCTCAAGGGAAACTTTAACCAATGCACTTGGAGAGCACCTCCGGGACTCATTCTGTGTCTGTCACCTCTCCTGTCTCATTGACACGCGGCTTTCTTCCAACTATTACACTGTGCAACCATTTCACTTTACACCTCACGATTAGAATATTAAAAGGAGACAATTCTAAACTACTTGCTCCACAGAACAAAGTTGGTTTTGACACTTAGAATAGAAATTGTCACCAAGCTATCACAAGATCCAACTGGTGGAATCTTCCAAATCTTATTTTCCAACTAATAGTAACTTTGTGATTTTATTTCCTCTAAAATGCAAATTTTCATTAGCAAATGTAGGTAGGCCATATGGAATAAATTTTATTTTCCACTAATTCTTATATATATTTCCACTAATTATAATATTGTCCCTGATCAGATCATTGTGATCTAATGCAAATTTTCAACTTTTCCTTTTTGCAGACCAAAAGTTTCCATCCATATTGGAAGCTTTTTGAACAGGAAAAAAAAGAAAAACTAAAATATGTGTACAACTCTATGGCTAGAGTTTAAAAATTCTGCTACAAATTCTGCACAAATTCATTGCTCAACACATTACACATGGCTTATATTCTGACTTTTTCACTCTATTAAAGTTCACTCGTGATAAACCTGTGGAGCACAGGTTAAGAACATTAGCCTTCAGTACAGAAGTGTAATAATCTGCACTGAAATGTAAATCAGATGAATTTTCTGAAATATATTCTGGTCTATCCATTGTGTCTTGCTGTAAGATATCAGGAAAAAAATGGGATTCCTCTTCTCAATGTCTAGAAGCTTTGACAGGCACAGGCTGGACCCAGGTTCTTTCTTTCTTCCTTGTTCCCTCCCTATCCCAGGGAAGCACATATTAGGTTGCATACATGATAGCAGGACTAAACAATCCAAAACTATAGAGGGTGTAAAGGATAATTTTGAAAGACAAGAGAGTGATGTTCAGATATGTGGAACTTGAACCTGCTCAAAGAAAATGCCTTGAAAAAATGTCTCAGACTAGAGCCTCCCTATCTCATACAAAGTGAGGAAGGGGAAAATTTATTCAAACTTGCAAGGTTCTATTACTGTAGCTTCACAATAAAAATTAGTCTAAGTCTAACTTGTCTAAGAAGCAGTTCTTCAAGGCCTCTGGGTGGTCTTATGCTCCTCCCCAATTCTGTCAAGAAGATGTAGGAAAAATCAAGAGGGCAACTGTGATGCTGTGACCAAAGCTCTGCCTGGTTGTTATGTACTTTGTGGGTTGGGGGGGGAAAACTGGAAAATTTCTGATAAGCAATCTCAACTATAAAGGGCTCAATGACTCAATAATTTCTATTTTCCATGTACAGATTTGTCAGCCTGAATAGAACTGATTAAGCTATTGTTATTGAGAAAAGTGCCAAATTTCTCTTCCTAGTGGAAAGTTCCATGCCTCTCCAATATACTAGCTTCTGGCTTTTACTTTCTGAGTTCAATTACTACGTTGTAACATATGCCATACATGCACCCAAATCTGCACCCAAATCTGTCTTTCAATTTCCCAGAAAGTTTTCTTAAACACTGAAGAGGCTTCCCTTTGTCTCTCTCATTCTCAGGTGTTTTCAAATTTATTTTTGAAAGTTTATGAATTTACATTGTTATTGCATGGTGATGGCAAGTGTTGCTGTTTGTTTATTGTTTTCTGTACATCTTTCCATTGTTTTGCCACATTCCTCTTTTCTTAGGCTTCCTGATATTACTGAAGAAAGTAAGATATATAAACCTTATATAAACCAAAGGTCAGAGCAGAAGGAAAGTAACAAAACACCACCTTGTAATTAAAGTAAGGGTAGAACTCCCTCCTTATAGTAACATTTCTTGGGATGATGGGGAGGGAAGGCAAATAAAAAAGGTTTTTTTTCAGAACTATTTGTTCATTGTGTGTGTCTGTGTGTGTGTGTATGGATGATGGAGTTATTTATCTCATACAAGTGATTTTAGAGGTATTCAGACAAGAAGCACCAATCATGAATAATGACACTACCTTTACTGTAAGATTGTAGTAACACAATCTTGCATTTTTGAAAGTACAGCACAACTCTCTCCCCCTTTGTCTTTAAAATCCAAAAAAAAAACAAAACCTAGGGACAGTCCCTTCTAAGTTATTTCCATACTTCCATTGCTTCTGCTGGCTCAGCTGCCTCTTATCTGACTGCTGCCTAGTTTGCAATTCCTCCTCCTCCTCTTTTGCAGGGATTTTTCCACTATTCACCCCAGAGTGGCATAAATGGAATTCAGATTACTACTGACATTGCACAGAATGAGTCAAGACCACTCAATGTCATTCAACAATGACAATTTGGTGAGTCTTCACATTACAGGTAATTTGGGATAAGGTAAAGGAACTGATACAGTGGTAGAGGATAAAAAAGATGATTCTGAATATGGGAAAACATGAAGAGAGGTATTTTTAATAGCCCGTTATGCACTTAGATTCTAATGAGCTTAACTTCCACACTGATGACAACTCTGTCTGCTGTTGAAGACTTAGGAGAAATGAATGAATGATCAGAAAATCAAGTAATAGGTAATCAGAGGGGCACTGTTGCCAGTACATAGATTGAGCACTAGTTTATCTTGGACAGAGTTTCAATCATTTTTCAAGATATCTTCATCAGAAAAAAGGGATTAGACACTACTGTATAATGTTAATGACTTAAATCACTCCAAGAGACTTGAGTCTTCATAATAGACCCTTAACACATCAAATATACATTGACAGTAGGTCAACCAGCAGGGGATCACAGATTTCAGTCAATAAGAAGCCAACGTCTCCATTTCAATCACTGAGTTTGACATCCAGAATATGCATTTCAGTTCCCAGAGATGGCAGTTCTGCAAGATCCATTTGAAAGAAATATTGGGAATTAAAATAAATTCTGAAAGAAGAATTCATCTATAAATGACAGAGACCAATCCCAAGATACATACCGTATATACTCGAGTATAAGCCAACCCAAATATAAGCCAAGGCACCTAATTTTACCACAAAAAACTGGAAAAGTTATTGACTCGATTATAAGCCTAGGGTGGGAAATGCAGCAGCTACCGATAAATTTCAAAAATAAAAATAGATACCAATAATGCCATTGCCCATTGAATAACATATACAGCCTGCCTGTGCCCATTAAATATACAGTAGCCATTGTAAAAATTTGCTCTGCATAACAAATTATTATCACACAATACCGGTGTATTCAATGAAATACTTCACTCACCTCATGATGCTGATGTCCCGCTGTGATGATGATGTCCCGCCTCCTATGACACACGGCACAGTGATTCCTATCATTGGATCACTGTACCAGAGGAGGTGGGACATCGCTATGTGGCTGCTTGCCATAACAAGGAGGAGGTGGGACATCGTTGCAGAGCGGCAGGAGGGGGAGGAAGGGGAATCGTAAGATAGCCGTGCATTACATTAGAACGTGAGGAGGGGGGATGGTGCGGTGCACGCTGCGCGGCAAACTGACACAGAGGGAGGGGAAACTCAGGGGCGCTGGGCCATTCACGAGCGTCACCCAGCGGCATGGCCCTGCCCCTTTTTCTCCTCCATTTCGGGCAAATTTTTCACTGACTCGAGTATAAGCCGAGGCGGCTTTTTTCAGCTCAAAAAGTGGGCTGAAAAACTAGGCTTATACTTGAGTATATACAGTAAACCTTGGCCAAAAAAATACTGGCCCAAAGAAAACAATGGTGTCAATATTACACTGTATCTTTGGTGTTAATACTCAGTTGTTTCCCTGGCTTCTGACAATTTAATTTTCAAAGATTGGAAGATACAAGGTTAAGTGTATTTATGCAAGAAGGCTCAAGCATATTTTCAGTGGTGGCAATATCAGTGGTTTGTTCCAATTTGGTTTTTTATACTGGTGACTATAAAAAGACAAGGCAATCAGTCCTTGATAAAATTGACTACTATGTACTAATAAGCCAGTAGAAGTCAATGTTAATTCACAGATGTGTAATTTTTCCTCTTATCTGCTCTCATGGCAGTTATTAATATGTGATGTGGTTGGTGTGTGTGTGTGTGTGTGTGTGTGTGTGTGTGTGTACAACACGAAACAACAATGGACACATAGTCAGCACCAATCAACACCAATCTACCAATCATGGTACAACCACACAACCAATCATTCCACTTACTGAAACAAAGTCAGCACTCCACCCCCACACCAAGATTTATAGAAAGGCAGCAGCTTCAATCACACTTTAAGCCCAAAACCCAGCCTGGAGATGGTGAGTGAGACCTTGCTGAAACGTTGCCAAGACAATCTCAATCTTACCTGGGAAAAGGCCCGAATACAAGACCAGCATCTATATTGTCCCAGAGTGTTGGGTGGATTTTGTTGCTGAGTTTGAGGTTACGAGTGGCTAGGTCCCGCTTGGTTTGGTCTAGTAGGACCTCACATCCCTACGCAACTGCTGGGACAAAAGTGTGATCCCCACATGCTTCCATCTAAAATTCCATTCTAAAACCTCAGCCACCAAAAGGATCCTGAAAAGAACTGAATTATCCCTAATCAGAAACGAACTCCACAGAAAAAAATTCCTACTAGAAAACTGTAGATATAACAGTTATGACTGCTTACCGTGTTTCCCTGATAATAAGACAGGGTCTTGTTTTCTTTTGACCCTGAAATAAGTGCTTGGCCTTATTTTTGGGGCTGTCTTATTATTTTTGAGATACAGGAGGCACTTAACCTCTGCCCATGGCCCGCAGATCAGCTGATCCAAAGAGGGCCAGAAATTCTGTCTCTGTTTCTGGCACACTCTTGCCACCCTAGCATTGCTGGGTCTGCTGCTCTTTTTAGGTTTAGGTTTCGTTTTATTTATTTTATTTTATTTATTTTTGCATCTGCCACTAAGAGAAGGGGCCCAGTAGCTAAGGTTTGAGGGAGTGGCCTCCATGAGATCATTCTGTGTGGATGGCAGGTGCATTTGGAGTACATGGGGCATGTTCTGCCTTCCCCCCAGGAAATGGGAGGGATCAGCTGCGCATGCATCTAAATATTTTAGGGGAGGACTGATTTTCAGGGCAGGTCTATTTTAACACATGCACTCAAAAGCCTGATTGGCTTATTATCCAGAGAGGTCTTATTTTGGGAAAAACAGGGTATATCTCAATGTAACATGACAATATATGTTTCATGTATTATCAAGTCTGCATCCAGCCCAATGGATTTTTTCACTACGCCAGCCATCTTTCTTGCTTACATTATCAAACACAAGTTACATTTTAGGTCAGTTTCTCCAGTGCTTAAATAACTACATATGTATTTCAGTATTATAGCACATTCCTGTAATTGAGGTACTGCTGACAACTTTCTCCACTTTGACAATTGAGGTTGTTCTAAATGACTTGAATGGTGTTGCTTAGAGCCTCAGCCAATGTAAACTAAGCCTATATGTTTACACTCTGCATTTTAGACATGTCTGGGGCAGAAGATCTATTGAAGCAAATTATTTCTCACCCTGGGAGAGGATAATCTTTCAATGTCATCTTTTAAAGGTCACTGACAGGTCAAAATAGCAAAGAAAGCTCCAGGAGATTGGCTGGTAACTTTGGTTTGCTCTCTCTACTGTATTTCTCTGGTTTTAAAGAATAAAAGTAGAACCTGATAGGCACCATTCATGTTTACATCTATACCTGTAGTCAATAACATGATTGTGTTTGTATTTGAATTTGAATATGAATATATACAGCTACAGGTATGAGAATATAAATGTCTACAGATATGAAAATATGAATTTTACACACACACACACATATGTCATATCTAACTTCATGCAGCATATAAATCATTAAAATGGATAGAAAATACATTTGTGGCACATGTACTATGCACCGTCCCTGTACTGAGTTATATAAGGTCATCATATGAGGCACAGAAAACAAACCAACAGCTTTAATTGAAAAAAAGATATAGCTTTTTTACTATTTGCTCAAAGTTAAGCAATTCTGACACCCTTTGATTCCAGTGGAAGAGAGTTATACTTGTAATATTTCAGCTGAGGTCTAAAATTACTTAGCTTATTCATGCCTAACAGCCATGATTAAATAAGTAGGGTTCTTCGATCACTATGTACACTTTTTGTGTTTGTAAAAATAAATCAGGCAAAAAGGAAAATTTTGAAATGCTTAAAATGAAACAATTTGTATCAATGCATGAAGAATTGATGAAAATCAAACACTTTGCAATTGTTTGTGATTAGAAAAAATAACTGGCATAAACAAATGCTAGAAACTGTGTTTTAAAAATATACATTGCTGCTGCTGGTAATTTATTGCAGCTCCTTCGTTTCTTCTTGCTGTACTACACTGACCTCTTCAGGTTTTGAAATTTTGGAATGGTGTTTATTGTTACCCTATATCTTTCAGCACTGGATTCAATAAAATATCAATTAGTGGAAAAGATTTTTATTTTTATTTGATTTTTTTCCATACATAGTATTGATGCTGATTCAGTTAAAATAACTTGGGAATAATTGCTTCAAACAAACAGAGACAAAAGTTTGGAGTGAATTTCAATTTTTCTATAAAATTAGGGACTGGGATAGGTTCACTTTCTTTAACCATGTTTCTTTTAAATTATTAATGTATCAATTAGATAGCCATCATTCATTGATAAAGTGAATTTAGCTAATCTTATACAAGTATTTAAACAAAGTAATTACAATGCTATAGCAAATTAAAAGTTAGTTAATTTTTATTCTAATATTTTCAACTAGCATTAAAAAGAATGCCAGTTGGTGGGCTCCACTTTTAGCATCACTGTTTACATTATAGACAATACAAGCCATATGCCTAGAGATTGGGGAGTAGCAATTATCATACCAATTTATAAAAAAAGGGAATAGAAATGACCCAGGCAACTACAGACCATTAGTCTTCTAAGCGTTATTAGTAAACTGTATGCCAAACACCTAAATTATAAACTTCAAGATGGGCTAATTTCAGGGGGGATAATCAAAGACGAACAAGACGGTTTTAGAGAAGGAAGATCGACGGTGGATCATATCTTGGTACTCCACCATTTAGTACAAAAATACACACATAAAAAAAATCCTCTCTTTTTGTGGCCTTCCTGGATTTTAAACAGGCCTTCGATTCAATATCCAGGATCACCCTCTGGGAGAAGTTAAAATGCACCACTATCGATAAACGCCTCCTCTTCCTCATACAAAAATTGTATGCCAATTCCACCCTGAAAGTGAGGTGCAATACCCAAGGGAGTTTAACTGGCTCAGTAAGGGTACAAAAAGGGGTACAGCAGGGTTGCATCCTGTCCCCCTCCCTCTTCAACTTCTATATTAATTCCCTGATTGATCTTTTACAGAACCCTGATTTCCATCCTTCTAACCTAGCACAACGCAAAGTGCCAATTCTCTTATATGCTGATGACGCCGCTATCATCTCACAAACCCCCATAGGTCTAAAGAGAGCAATTAGGGCAACACTCGGCTATTGCAGGCAAAACAAGCTGGTCCTTAACTTCGATAAATCAAAAATTTTAGTTTGTGCTAAAAGACCAAGCCAATACTCCTGGCAAATAGAAGGATATAGTTTGGAACAGGTTAGATACCTTGGTGTGGTTTTCCACTTGCTAGGGACATGGAAGGCACATCTGGATCACACATTGCAAGTAGCCATTAGGTCCTCAAATGCAATCAAACATTTCTTTTATACAGGTGGAGGTCAGTTAGTACCTGCTGCCTTATAACTTTTTGAGGCCAAAACATTGGCACAAATTCTTTACGGGGCACAAACAGGAATCCTTGCAAAGAGAGACTTGTTAGAAACCATACAAACAAAATTCCTGCGAGCTATCTTAGCTGCTCCCAATGGAACTCCAAATGCCCAGTTAAGAATTGAGACAGGCATGCCTCAAATTCAAGTAAGAGCCTGGAAGATGATGATCATTTATTGGCTTAAAATGCATTTCTTTCCAGAGGGACTGTCCCCACTAGTGTGACTGACAATTTCCTTCCCACTGGAAACAAGCAATTGATCACAAGCTGGGGTCTACTGGGCTTTCACCATTTTCTTAATGTCCCTAGGCTTTGAGCAAGCAAAGCAAGTAGTAATCAATAGAATGAGGGACATGGAGTTCCAAGAAGAACTAAATAGGTTGCCTCTCCACAGTAGGGACAGAATCAAACAGGGTTTGTGGGAATCGGCAAGATATCTAAATGACCTGATCTCTCCAAAACAAAGAATAGCTTTCTTCAGAGCCAGATTTAATATTCTTCCTTCAGCACTCCTCCAGGGCAGGTGTAAGAGAACACCTATTGCAGAACGGGTTTGTATATGTGGTAAAGGAGAAGTGGGAGATAATTCACATGTACTATTACACTGCGAGCTATACAGAGCTTGTAGGTCTGCACATATTCTCCCCTTGTTAGAGAGATTGCCAGGGAGGGCAGACCATTTTTATCTAGGCTTTCTCCTCCACGACACTAACCCGGTTACCACGTATGCAGTGGCAAAGTTCTGTGCTGCTGCAATGTCCATAAGAAAAAAAATTGGCTACAGTATAGTACCATCTTGTACCAATTATCTGGACATACCTTTAACAATCTTTGGACCATAAAGTTTTATCCACTTTTAATGTAAATACTTTTAATTATATTTAATGTTAGTATTTTTAATATAGTGTAAAAACAAATGTATATTGCTGGTCTTTGATCGTAATAAAGATCTTACTTACTCAACTAGCATGAGCAAGTTTCTTGAAAACCAATGATGAACCAAATTACTATTCCATTTCTGTGATTTTGTATAAGGAATTAGGTTAATTTCGTAAAAATTGGATAGTCCCTCAAGATGTTTAGACTGGATCATTATTTGGCTAAGTTAAGTACATATTCCACTCCAGAACTCAACTTATTTTTTATATTTGTGACAAACTATAATTTCCCAGTTAAAGCATGACACTTCTTTTATACATATGTATCACTCCTGTAACATACACTGTACTCTTTTTGGATGACATTCAGCAGTATGCCCCATACCTTGTTTATGTTAGAAACAAAGGCCCTCTGAACTACAGCTCTGTTTCTAACTATTTATGATTTAACAAATGAAAAAAAAAAAAACAGAAGACCAAAAGCATGGGAAAATGTCTCAGTCTGGTTTATGTTTTCAACTCCTCTCCCCCAAATTGATTTTTTGGTTAACTATTTCAGCATTATTTTTTCTCTGCCCACACATTGTTGACAAGGAACAGGGACTTAGCTTGAAGGAAAAAGGATTTGGGGAGAAAAAAAGGATTACTACGGCAGCAACTTCTGTTTATTTTGGTTTTCTGTTCATTATGATCCTTGCTCAATATGTTTCACTCAAGAGTAAATTAACTGAAACCTTTGCAATGAGCCTAAAAGTTAAGAGGATCATGTTTAATGTATGCAGTCACATATTATTTTATTGCAGTTTATATTGTTATAAATAAGACTTAGGTTGCGGATCTGGTTTAGAACTGTTTTTTGTATAAGTTAATCAGAGTACAAGATTTCTGGAAGCTTCAACTCACAAGGGGAAGGGAGGGAGGGAGGAGGGGGGGAGGGAGGAAATATATATTTGAAGATGAAGCCAAAACTAAGTATTATAGGTAGTCTTTGACTTGTGACCATAATGGAGCCTTCCCATTTACAATCTTGTGATGGCCATAAAGTAGCTCATCATCACAACTGTTTTGTGCAGTGATTAAGTGAACCCATTGTTTGCTATGTGTTTGTTTCCCCCAACTGGAAGTAAATGCTGGTTTTGGAAAAAAATGTAGTAAATTGCATTCGTATGATCGTAGGATGCTGCAAATAGTGGCAAATGCAAACTGGTTGCTGAGAGCCAAAAATGGGGTCATGTGACCATGGAGTTGGCTGTCAGAACTTTGAAACTTGGTGGTAAATACTTTTTGGGGCATCCGTTGTAAATTCAATGAGTTGTAAGTTGAGGAACAAAGACTACCTGTACACAAGAAAACTACTTTTTGGGTTTTCATTAGTTTTGCAATCATTTGGTAGAACATGATAATGAGAGTAAGAGAAAAAACTATCACTCATCATAAAATACATTCTTATAATATTTGCATATAATCTGCATTAGATTTATCACTCTTTTTAAAGATTGAAAGTATTGTGGGAATGGGAAGCACCATCCATCTTTGGGCATCTAAGCAATGAAATCAATGTTTGTAAAACTGGAGGCCAACATAGGAGCCTGTATCTATAAGGGTAACATATTGTCCAGCTGTTATGTCATTTTTAAATTAGGCTGTATGTTTGCAGATTTCCAAAGTTAAGATTAACATTTTGAGAACCAGTTTGTATAGTGGTTAAGTCACTAGGCTAAAAAGCAGGAGATTCTGATTTCTAGTTCTACTTTAGGCATGAAGCCAGCTGGGTAACCTTGGGCCAGTCACTTTCTCTCCAGCCTAGGAAGGAGGCAATGGCAAATCACATCTGAAAAAACCTTGGCAAGAAATTGCAGGAATTTGTCCAGGCAGTCTCTGAGAATCACATGAAAATAAAAACAGTAAACTATAAGGATCTTCATCATCATATTTAACAGTTTTGGAAGGCCCTCTGGAGTCTTTTTGCCCCTTGGATAAAGCAACCAAAGACTGAATTGCTGACCTGACAAGTTCAAAAGTGCCAGCCAAATTCCAAAATCTGCTAATGATATAATTAAGTCCCAATTGGTTGCACCACAAGTTCTATCATTGCTCAGTCAATTTATTTCAAACTATCCAAGTGGCCAATTATATTGCCAAAATATATCTCTGTGCATTTTTCATAACATAAATTGTGATGTCAAAGTGATTGCCTGAACTCTATCAAACACAAAAAAATAGTGTCAGAAAGTTTTCTTCATACATACTGTAACAGCAGACATGTGGAATATTAATGTATGGCCAAGTTCTCTTCAAGTGTGTGCAGAACAATCTACGGCATCTTTTATAGCTAGTGATACTTCAGTTTACGTTAATTATAGCTTCCATAATTCCAGCAAGAGTTTTGGTGTTCTCCATATTTGTTAGGAGTTAAGCGAGTGGATGAGTAACATAGCAAAGTGCATAAAGCTACTGAAGGCTAATCTTATATGGATTTCTGAGTCCTCAGGTTTTATCCATGGCTTATGGCTTTCTATAAGAATTACTTCAGCAAACTAAAATGTAAGCCTCTGTTTCTTTTCATAGTTTACAGCAAATTAGATTGTTTTTATTTTTATAATTAAGTGGTTCTAGTCAAACAAGTTTTAGTTGTTAGGTTGGTTTTTAACAAAGTCCAGTTAAATTAAACTTTTTTTGCCTCTTGGTGTGATTTTAAGGTGTGGCACTTCTGTCACTTGAAACCTGATTTTGAAAATTGCTTTCTGTGTTCTGTAGATGTGCTATTAGAAAGAGAAGAAATAGATAAGGTGTATTTCTTGCATAGTCTTGAAGAATATTCACAGAGTCATGTTAGATAAACACAATTAAAGACTATGAAATGCAGTTTTAGGTAATTGAATTGTTTATTCAGAAAAAAGTCTGTGCTGCTTTTGGACACTTATTTGGTAAATTCTTGTTTACATATCATGTTAACACTTGCTAAAACACTGATATTTATATTTTCTCCTGGACTCTCATTAAATACAGTGCTTCAGTGATATATGAAAGTGCTTTTAACAGGAGAAAGTTATTGTCTCTTTAAAATTGTTATAAATGTTAGTGATGGACCTCGACTTTCTAGTTCCTGAGAAGGATGTCACATAAATGTACTTAGGAATTTGGGGATGATTCAGAATAGTTTGATTAGGTACAGAATGTAGGCATCACGATTTGCAATGCATCTACAGAGAAATAGCAGACTTCCATGATTTAACAAGGATTGTGCAAATATGCAGCCCTCAACACATTTATGAATTAATCAGGTGCACAAGCACCTCTTCTGAAGACTTCATGCTGAGTAAGGAAGTCGCCTAGGACATAATACTAAAAGACCCTACAAAACTCATTAATGGAAACTACATATCCTTATTTTAATTTAAATATATAATAGAAAAAGAAAACAAGTTATCACTGGATTGGAATTAGAAATCATAGAATGCAAAAATTACAAAAGTTTTAGGGGGGCATGAATAAATGCATATTTTAAGGGCAAGTCACACCATTTCCTCCATGGAAAAGTCATGAAGTTATATTTGTTCAACGATGAAAATATCGTAGCCATGCCAGGCACTTATTTTTATTTCGGAGCCTTCATTTTATTGCCCTCTGAGACACAGGTATTTGGAAGAAGGACAATTTACCAGAGTAAAATTTTGTAGGAAGCACAATTTACCAGGATAAAACTTAAATAACCACTAATATAATAACTTGCTGGGCTTAAACTATGGCTGGTTTTGGAAATTAGAAGTAAAAGAGAAAAATTGTTAGTCCAAACTTGTAATCCTGCCTACATGAAGCCAGTTGTATAAAGAGAAATCACTCCTTTTTATGTAGCTACTAAAGAAGTACACTTAAATGCTACCAGCAGTTCAAGTCATATAAATTTCCAATATTGCTTTCAAGTCAAGGGTACCCTTAAAGAGTTATTAGCACACAGCAAAGTGTGTTAACAATGACATTCATGATGTCTCAGATATTAAATAGATACCTGCACCTGCACTCATTTTCTTATAAAACTTAATAACGATAATGACCTTTCCATTTAGAATCAAGCTCCAATGTGGAAAACATGAATAGTTTTATAGAATTTAATGCTAGATGCAAACTGCAGATCACTGCCAATTTTTCCCTATAGATGTATATCTCTCTCTTTGTCTTGCATATCTGAAATGTCATAATGACCATCAAATGTATATATTTCTATGCATAGCTAGCAAATAGACGTAACATTCAATTAATCATTTGATTCATTGCACTCTGCACCATTGCATTTTCTACAGAGATAATCTGCACAATCTAATGCCTCTTAACAGAAAAGATGAAGTGATTCTGTCAGGGAATCGACTACCATTACTAACAATTAGAGATGTTTTTTTGGGTTTATGTTCTTTGTGCTTCAAATAAATTTGCCAGATTGCAAAGAATAACGAAAGAAGAAATCAAGATACGTTCCTAAGATACTCATCTTTCTTCTGCCTCAAGGAACTGAGGATCTTCTCTTTAGACCTGCATAGCACAATGTCAGGTTCTCCATGGTACATTAAAAAAAAACCAATAACGTCGGTGAAGTTCACCGCCGGTGAGGCAAGCATATTAGGCGGGGGGGGGAGGAGAAGGGGAAACCCAGGGCTAGGCACTCCACTCATCCACACGCACCCCCGGCCACACACTTCCCCCTTTGCAAAAAGGTGAAGTCAAAGCAAAAGCAGGGAAAGCAGAGCCAGACCCAAAGGCACTTTGAGGGGGTTAAAGAGAAAGTGAGCAGCTGAAGAGGAGCGGGTGCAGCGCTTCTTACCCGGCTTGGAGAGGCATGGACAGTGGGGTGGGGGATGCCCGGCTCGGTCCTCCTCCCTCAGCGGCCTCTGAGTCAGGGCGGAAGGACGGCCAGAGAGACTCAGGCGAGCAAGCTGCACACAGCGCTCCGAGAAGTAGCGGCACAAGGGGTGCCCCCGCCACCTTCCAGCCACCCTCCATCCATCTCCTCCCAACTCGCACAGTGAAAAGAGGGTTTAAATGGACTGGTGGGTGGCGAAAGAGAAAGCATCCCGGCACTTTAAAATGCATGCCGCCTTCTGGCCATACATTGGGACACGTCCCACTTTATGGCCGGAAGCCTCGACATGAGCGCCAAAGATGAAAGCAGCCTCGACGCCTGGCAACACTGCTCGCCTCGCCACCCTCGATTACGCACAGAACCCGCAACTATTTCCATAGTATCCGTGCAGCACCGGCCTAGCAATACACACACGCACACACGCGCACACACTGAGCATGTTCTTCTCACCCGGCAAAGGCACTCACAATGCCAGCACTGGATGCCTCTTCCCCGCCACCCACCCACCCACCCAAAAAAGCCCGCGTCCTATCAGCAAACCACCAACCCATACCTGGTCCCATATATATATATACGAATGCCCCTGGCACTCGAAGCCCCGACCACCTGTCCTTCGCCAACAGCCGAGAAAAGCTAATGAGCTGGAAGCCTCGCTGGAGCAGTCAGCACCCTGCCGCCACTTTAAAGCCATGCCCGTCACCACTTTAAAAACCCGCCCGTCGCCTCCAGGCCTCCCTCGCCTCTCTCCGCCCGCCGGTATGGAGCACATCAAGCATGTCCTGCTGAATGGCCGGCCCGGAAGGCATGCTGGCACTTTAAAAAATTAAAAAAATAAAAAAAAAAAATAAATAAATGAAAAAAATGAAAAATGAAAAAATGAAAAATGAAAAATAAAAAATAAAAATAAATGTGCCAGCCCGCGCGCCAGCAGAGGCGGGTAAAACACACACACACACACACACACAAACACGCACACACACAAAACAAATTACAATTACTTACATTACAAATAATATTGAATTCTTCCCCCTGCCCCCTCCCTCTGACCCACATACCTTCCAGCTGCATCAAAAATGCAAAATTTGGTCTAGTCAGGACCAGGCAGGCTAGGACAGTTGCTGCTAGAGTCACCACGTAGATGACTCTGCTTGAATGTTTTTAAAAAGCCGCTAAACAAAGTGCCTTCTACAGGAGGAGGCGAGAGAACCACATGCCTCATTTGCATAAGGAATTTTTTGCTTTTTAACCCTTGCTTAACTCTTAAAAGGCGAAAAAATTCCTTATGCAAAGGAGGCCCATAGTTCTCTAGCCTCCCCCTACAGTTAGCACTAAGCAGACTCAGAGTCACTGTGACTTGGAGTCTGGCAGCAACTACCTTGGCCTTTTTAATTATTTAAAAATTCTTTCCTTTTTCTCATGAGACTGGTGAGGCCCCACCTCCACTGCCTCCAGTGACTGCACGTCCTGAACAACAGTGCAATAGTGGTGAAGAAGTAGAAACTGAGGGCAGATCTTTGGCCCAATCACTTTCTCTTCGTCCAAGACACCTCACAGGGTTGGTGTGGGAATAGAGGAATAGGAAGCATTATTTATGTTTGCCTTCTTGAATTACTTATAAAAAATGAAGGCAAAATAAAAATTAAATGAATGAATGAATGAATGAGGGAGGGAGGGAAGGAGGAGATGGAGCAGTCAATTTTACTATTGAATCTCTTTGATCAGAAGAAATATCATGTAAAATTCTATGTATACAGTACTTCTCATAACTGGATACAGCATCATAAGCTGCTCAGATGAAGAACAGATTATATGCCTTTGTGTTTCTAGTGCAGATTACAATTACAACATCACTTCATTTAGGGCAGCGAGCTGCTTTTTAAAATAGGCACCAAATTCAAACAGCCCAATATTTAATCTCATCTTCAGTACTCTGAGAAAAGTTATCAGATCTCTTCTTTGCATATAGGCAGACAATATACTGTGTAGTCACTTGTTTAAACACATTGGTAGAACTGGAACTCTGATACAAATCAATTCATTCATATATATATATATATATATATATATATATATATATATATATATATATATATATATATATATATAATATATATATATATATATATATTATATTTATGCTGATAAATAAATAAAGGGAGACTAGGAGGGACTAGTCTCCCTTTATTTATTTATCAGCATAAATATACAAATGTAACAAAAAAGGCAACAGTAAAAAATATTGGGTTTCTGTCTGGATGGTCTCTTGTGACAAGCCTAATGACAGAGAGTGGAAGTGTGACCTTCCTCCCATACTTGGGCATACCAGGGGTTGTGACTTTAAGTATAATATATATATATATATATATATATATATATATAGATATATATATATATATATATATATATATATATATATATTACACACACACACACACACACACACACACACACACACACAACCCCTGGTATGCCCCAATTTTGGGAGGAGCTAACTGCTTCCATTCTCTGTCCATTGGCTCATCACAAGAGACCATCCAGACAGAAAGCCCAATATTTTACTGTTGCCTTTTTACATTTGTGTTGTATTTGTGCTGATAAATAAATAAAGGGAGACTAGCATAGATCTATTTCAAGCTATTTAGCTCTCATCAGCTAGCCATACCAGGGGTTGTGACTTTAAATATATACCTTTCTCCCTGGCTCAGCTGATAAGGAGAGGAACTCTGTGGCTTAATGGTTAACACATCTGCCTAAGATGCAATACAGCACAGGTTCCAATCCCAGTAAGGGTATATATGTGGATAAGAACGAATTGATTTGTATCAAAGTTCCAGTTCTACCATTGTGTTTATTTGGTATGCTCAAATATGGGAGGAAGCATACCGCTTTCCTTTCTCTGTCTATCGGCTCATCTCAAGAGACCATCCTTATTTATGAAGCCTTATTTATCAGCACAAATGTAACAAAAAGGCAACAGTAAAAATAATGGTTTTCTGATGATATATGGCTAGCTGATGAGATCTGAATAGCTCAAAATAGATCTATACTAGTCTCCCTTCATTTATTTATCAGCAAAAAAATTATATATATATATATATATATATATATATATATATATATATATATATGTGTGTGTGTGTGTGTGTGTGTGTGTGTGTGTGTGTGTATGAAACATGTAAAAATGGACATACTCATGCAGACAATTATAACCTGTACTTGTAATGATTGCTAACAATCCCTAAAAGAACACAAATTGCAACAAAAGTAACAGAAAATGGACGCATCAAATAAAAATCTATCTGGTAGTCAATCATCCTGATGTTTTAACTGGGGATCTGTCACCAAGTAGAGAAGTAGATTTCATGGCCCAACCCATTCCATATTTCTGCAACAATTTCACAGCCCTACCTGTTTTGGCTCTTGACTTCAGAAAATAAGTACAAGAAAACAGTGGCTCTTTACTTCTAAAAGTAAAGACAAGTAAATACTTCAGTGTATATTGTATTCCTGATTGTTAGATTACATTAGAAAAGACTATAATTTTTGAAAGTTGATAGCTTAAAACGTAGGCGAAGGGGGAGAGAACGGTTTGGCTTTCTTCATTTACATTATCTGAAGATCATTATATTTCTTTAGAAAAAAAGATGGCCACAAGATTCTTTTTTAAAAATTCTCAGAAAAATAATCTCATTAGCATGGGTACATATTCCTTAGATGTGAAGCAGTACATAAAGATGCTACTTAAGTTTGACTTTCTTAGTGAAAATCCCTCAAATTATGAAGAAGTCATTAAATAGAAAGTCTTGAAATAATACTGTGTAACTATAGCTGTCCTTTTCGCATGAAATTTGTGTCATAATGAATATGTTTCTTTCTTCAGCTTGGCCTAGAAAAAGTATCTGTATCCATCAATTTCATTTCAAAATGACCAAATCAGCTTGAAGCCTTTCAAAATTTCTCTGATGGGTTATGATTATGTGAAATAATATAATGCAGAGATCGGGAGACCCAATGCTGTGAATGTCAGAAGCAAAGAACATAAATAGTTTGACTGAAAGTAACTAGAGGATATAAAAACATGGGAATCTTTATGAAAGAGAAGACATCTGTTCCTTTATTTTAGTTAACATAAAGTTGCTGTGAGAAAACATTGCATTTTTGTTGTTTGTAAAATGGAAGCTGAAAAATTATTTAGTGTATTTTAAGCAATGCACTATGAATGGATGTTTGACCCTGAAGGAGATTCCTCCAACTGAAATCCATTGCCAAATGCAGTGGTGATTACTGTGTTGCTGGGCTAAAAATGGAAAGATGGTCAGCTGGAAAGAGATAATTTATGTGATGAAGAAAAAGTGGATTTTCAGCAAGCAATGAATTATGAGAAAGCTTGATGAACTAATTAAGGAAATTTAAAGAGTGGCTTAGAAATATGAAATATAAATACATAAATAAATTTGCTGTCAAGCTTAGTTTCATAGAAAAGTGTTCTGACTCCCCCTTCTTCGCTCATTCACATACGACAGTCAGACAGACTTAAAAGGAAATAACTTTATCAGACCTGGCTCATTCTGGCTGCGAGCCCAAAATAAACATAAATAGTCTTTGGCAAAAAGATTACGCAACAGAATGCAAAAACAAAGAGCTAATTACAGTAACACCAGGTTTACAGAAAGAAAGCAAATCACTCTCCAAGTGTCTCTTTGAATCAGGGTTACAGAAAGCAAATCACTTATCCAAGTGCCTCTCACAAACAAACCACGACCAATGAACGACGAACCACGAACAAATGAATGAAAGTTGACTTCTGCAACCAGGGTGTGGCACCATCAGTTTTATCTCCAGAACCCCACTAACGAGCCCCATTGTTATTCCTGCACCCCAACTCAACTCACAGCAAACTTCTGCTGAATCACAACAGAAGAGTATATAAAGGTAGTCATCAACTTATCACCACACTTGAGCACAAAATTTCTGTTGCTAAGCAAGATGGTTGTTAAATGGACTGCCCATTTTATGACCTTTCTCATCATGATTGATAATTGAATCACTGCAATTATTAAATTAGCAACAAGTTTGTTAAATGAATCTGGCTTCCCCATTCTTTGCTTATCAGAAGGTAATCTATGACCCCAAGAAGCTTTAACCATAATAAATAGGAGTCAGTTGCCAAGCACTGAATTTTGATCATGTGACCATGATCTGATGCTGCAATGATCATAAGTGTGAAAAATGATACCAAGTTTTTTTCAGTGCCTGTGTAACTGCACAATTACTAAATAAATGTGTCAAAGTTCGAACTGACAAACCCAACTCAAGTAACCATATTCAAGACCATCCAATCTCTGAATACAAAACTTTATTGAGTACATCATTTCGGCACTGATGAAGGCAAAACCAGTTCTACATAATTCCTGTGCAAACCCACATAATGACAGTATAGATTTCTCCCTCCCCCTATTAGTGCAGGTCACATTGTCTAATTGAATGTCATTGTATTGTTATGAGAAAAAGTCTCTGGTCTTGGCAAACACCTGCCAGAGTGTCTTCGGTTCTCATGGCTCATCTTCTTGAAGTTTGGAGCCTGCATCATCTTTCCGTTCCCCCTGTTTTTTGAACTCCTCCCTGGCAGCCCCCTGGCTTTTGAGGTAAGCTGCTTGGTATTTCATTGTCCAGTTCAGTGACTGGCTGGGCCTAGGTTTTTTCCCTCCTCCCCCAGTTTCCACAGTAGTTCCACGATCAGCAAAGTGATTTTTTTTTGCAAACGAGGGGCTGAATTCTTTATAGAAATTGGTGAAACCAAGGAAACTCTCTCTGGTCTCTGGTCATGGCTAACACGTGCTGGAGTGTCCTTGGCTCCCATGGCTCTTCTTCTTGAAATCTGGAACCTGCATTCCATCTCACCCTTCCCTACCCTCCTGGTTCTTTGGCAAATTGAGAAGCGATAATGGTTGTAACAGCATAAGCACACCTCAAACTTGAAAAAATTGTTGCCTCTATACTTCAATAATATAATAACCTGTATCATTTCATTGGGACAACATTTGCAAAATTATATAGATCTCACAATCTTACACATCTGCCATGCATTCTAGATTTGGATCCATGTGACTTCCACCATTTCTCCATAATTTATGGAATACTTTCATAAGCACCTGTTTGATTCAAAAGAATGTGGAGAAGAGCCATGCTGTGCAGGAGACTCCTCAGCGCTAGACTCAGGTCAGCCGTCAGCATGAGCCGTGGTCCCCTTCATGTTGGCTCAGGAAGGAGGGGAATGGGACCGCAGCTCGCGCTGACCTGAGCCTAGCGCTGAGGAGTCTCCTGCACAACATGGCTCTTCTCTGCAGCGCAGCGGAAGGAGTTGCTGTCCCCTACCCGCCATCGGGATCCTGGGGTGTTTTGTTTGCATGTGCAAGAAAGAGCTGAAAGAGAAAAGGAGAGAAATAGAGAGAGAGAGAAATGAAAGAAAGCTAGAAAGAGAGAATGGGAGAGAGGGAAAAGAGAGGAAAGAAATTAGAGAAGGGGGAGAGGGAAAGAGAAATGAAAGAGAGCTGGAAGGAGAGAATGGGAGAGAGGGAAACAAATTAGAGAGAGAAGGGGGAGAGAGAAATGAAAGAGAGCTGAAGGGAGAGAATGAGAGAGAGAGAAAAGAGAGGGAAACAAATCAGGGGGAAAGAAAGGAAGAGAAAAGAAAGAAAAAAGAAAGAAAGAAACTTTCTCAGACCTATGATGAAAGCAATGGCAAGCTAGATCTCCTGCCAAGAAAACTGTAGTTTGCCAGAAGGCACAAATTGGAAGCAAGTCGGATTTTTTAAAAAGAAAATACAGAGATGGCAAAAAAATGCATCTGAAAATAAGATTATTTATAATTTTGGATAACGTATTATATTGTCAAACTCAAAAGGTTTTTGATACTTAATTGTCATCGTCATCATCATCATCATCATCATCATCATCATCATCATCATCTCTCTCTCTCCTCCCCCCCCCCTCGGATGGACTGTCATCCCTTGTGGAAACACAACAAGGAACACCTCGGTTCCTTGCCCCCCCCAAATCTCTTTTTTTGTTGTTGGCCACTGGTGGTCACTGCATATGGTCATCAGCGATATGCTCTTGCCCGCCACCCCTTCGAAACACGCAAGGACAGGACAAAACGGCGCGGATCCTTTTATTAAAACCCCCTGTATTACAAAGGCATTTTAATAAAAAGATTGTGATGACGTCAGTGCCTCACCAGCCATAAACCTCACTGCACGTCACTGGGTAAGTCAAAAGTTATTTGACTAGGTAGAATAAATATACGTTCTCTCTTTTCTTTGCAACTGGGTCTCAATAGGTCTACAAAAACAATAACATTTCAGAGTTTTTAGAGTTGGATACAGCTCCTACTTTAAATAAATTGATTCTATTGATTCCCTTCTGTCCCAACATGGAATAAGCTCATTTTAAATATCCAGTTCCTTTCTGACAGCTCACAAGCTGCAAAATAAACAAACAAACAGCCCCACCCCCAGTCTCTGCTGTCTACCAATTGTTCATTTGGCTTCAAAAGATAGATTTTCTAAACAGCATTTTTCTACATTGTTTTACCTCCCCATTAATTCATTTTAATTCTATGCCACATTTTTCTAGATTTAGGCTGGGAGGTATACATGCACTGTATTTGGCAGGGTTTTAAAAGGCTGCTTTAATGAATTCTTAATTACATTATTCAAAAGATCCATTATTCAGTATTCATCTCACTTCTAAATGAAAGTCTTTACCTGACATATGAATGAAATGAGTCTAAATGCTTTGCATGCCACCTAGGGATTCATAATAGACTCCATGCTGCATGGTGCCAGCAGGTTTTTCTTTCAGCTTTCAGTTGATGGGCACTGTTTGTGGAGATGGACATCTGAAATATTCGGACAAGTTGTAGACTCTCTCCAGGTAAAAAGTAAGCACAACTGGAGAAGAAAGAAGAGAATTTGGTCTAGTGGCTGAGCCACCAGGCTAGGAGGCACAGTGTCAAGTCTGGGTTACAAGGTCAAATCCTATTGCAAGCAATGGATCAGCACTTGATTGTCTGGGAGGGAAAATGGATCCTGCACTTATGGGAAAATGGAAAAAAAGGAACTGGAAAGATAGGAATAGGAATAGAACAGAAAATCCTATCCATTTCAAATTAATCTCATGGAATAGAGACCTTTCCTGGAAATACTTGGCAATGGCTTTTATTATTATTGAAAAAATCAGGCAGAATACATCACAAGCAAAAGAAAAAAATCCATTAGACAATGTAGACCTTATACTTGATCTGCTATATTTGCAAATATTGAGGAAAACAAATGTAAACTTCAATGAAAATATAGTAAGATCTAATGACTATTACAGATGGGATCCATCTTTGAAAGTGAATTGAGCTGTAATTTGTACTGATCACAGAGATATCATATATCATTTAGAGCAAAAGTATAGATATTTAAAGCTTTTTTTCAAAGACATGGCAACATAGCTAGTCCTTGAGTTATGATCACAATTGAGTTCAAAATTTATGTTGCTAAGGGAAACATTTGTTAAGTGAATTTGTCCCATTTTACGAATTTTCTTGCCACAGTTGTTAGGTGATTCATTGCATTTGTTAAGTTAGTAACATTGTTGTTAAGTTAATCTGGATTCCTCATTGTCTTTGCTTGTCAGAAGGTTGTAAAAGCTGATCACTTGCTCCTGGGACACTGCAACCATCATAAATATAAATCCCTTGCCAAGCATCTGAATTTTGATCATGTGATCATGGGGATGCTGCAACGATTGTAAGTATAAAAATGACCATAAGTTACAGTACTTGTCAGACGTGCCTCATTCAGTATTCAAGAAAGAAAACCCTCAACTCCATTTGAATAGAGTTAAAGGTACTTTTACTGGACATGAAATGAAAGCAGCTACAGTAAAGCAAGATCTGAGGCAAAAAAGCATGAACGTGTACATATCAAACATTTACCCAGGACCAGTTATCCCAACCCAATATCCAATCTTCAACTCCCAAAGGTGTCATGTGGGGTGCATCTTCAAGTGGCCTCATTCAGCTGGTATGCAGAGACGGTTGACCTTGATCAAGCCCAAACACGAGCCGCCAGCATGCGCAGAAGACGGTGAGAACAAAACTCCCTTCATGACAACTCCTCCAGCACCTACTGTGTTTCCCTGAAAATAAGACATGGTTTTATTTTCTTTTGACCCCTGAAATAAGTGCTTGGCCTTATTTTGGGGGAGATCTTGTTATTTTTGAGGTGCAGGAGGTGGCAAGCATGGTCACCTCATGGCTGCTGCTGTTTTGCAATATTTTCAGGGTGGGTTTATTCTCAGGGGAGGGCTTTCTTTAGCACATGCGCTCAAAAGCCCGATTGGGCTTCTTATCCAGGGAGATCTTATTTTCGGGGAAACAGGGTAGCAATTTCCCCCCAAATACCACAAGCCCCCACCCTCCCCATTACTATGGCAGCCAATAGCAAGCAAGCAAATTAGAGGCTGACAGTGCTGTTATAACTTTAACAGTCACTAAATGAACTGTTGTAAATTGAGTCTACCTGTATTACTTTTTCTGGTTTTGTGTAGCTTGACCTTTTCACATGCAGGTAGCACACAATTCACAGCCTGGGAACAGGGAGGAGTAGTTGAGTTTGCTTTTTCTCCAGTGGCAATGGAAAATGTAAAGAGAGTGCTGTCAGTACAATTGTGGCTATAATTTTTGAGTAAAAATCAAACCTTGTTATTCCCAAATTAAATGGAATTTTTCAGTTTGTCAAAATCTGGATTTTAAAAAAACGGAAGTTCGTCAGAACCAACTTTTGCTTGGAAGCATGTCTGCAATTTTCCCATATGTACTGAACTTTCAAATGCAATTCCCCCAAATGTTTTTAATAAAAATTCTACAGAGAAAATTTCTTGTTGTTTTTACTTAATGAAATTAATGCAATTTGTTTTCAAGGTAAATGTTCCTGCTGTATACTCTTTCCTACTAATTCTTTTTATTATAAAATTTTTAGAAAATCTTGCACAGGCAAATTTTTTGTTTTTATTTTGCAAATGCTAGTTTGGACAAGAATACATCCCTATGGATTCAGCTGAGTACTGGATTCTGGATTTAGGATAAAGTTTAGAGTGTAGAAAGAAAAGGTAAAAGTCTGAAATGAAACACTTCTAATATAATAATTGTAGACTAAATACATGTGATGAATATAAGCAACCAGTGAAAATCAATGTAAGGCACAAAGGAATCTCAATAAGAGGTTTTTAATGTATAATTGCTTAGCATGAAACATGGTATTTAGCTTGGAAGATGGGGCAGTTTAGATGTTATTGACTTGCATTTCTAAATCTCCAGAGTAAGAATGATTTTTCAGGATTATTTTTTCTGCACTGAGAATCATACTATATAGCATGGTAGCTTTATTAAGACCATAACTTTCAGCCCATTCCTTTTTTTTCTTTGAGCTTTTGGAGGACAAGTTCAAAAACATATCAGAAGGTTCATTATAACTATTATTTTTCATTTCCTACCTAAAATGAATGGAAATCATATCACCATTGTTTGCCATATTGCTAGAAATACATCTAAGCACAATTTTGGAAATGTTCAGAAGAGTTTATCAAAGATTGCTGTATTCTGCTTCACTATTTACCATTTTCATTAACATGGTGCTTCCTAATGAGCTGGATTTGATTTTCTATCTTTCCTACTTGGCATTGCCAATACATCTGGAGACCATTTAAACTAGAGAAGGTTGATTTGGAAGAATTTTTGAACATAGGTGGAATTTTGCCTTTCTTTTTGTATCTCAACCAAAAAAGTTCTCAGTCACTCAGTACATAACTTTTTCCTTCATTAACCAAAACCGCTTATCAGAAACTATTTTACTCAATGTAGGTAAAACACTTTAAATCAATTTAAAAGTCACTGTTTCTGGTTGGGTAACGAATTTGTGTGCCCTTACACAATGAAAAAACACTTGTACACAATTTTGGGTAATTTATCTTGGTTTGGCAAGCACTGTTACAAAGTCTTATTGTGTAATAATAAGTTTTATTTATTTATATACATAAATAAATATTATGTAATTTGATAAAATATATAAAACCAGGACTTCTTTGTACACCCAAACATTCCCCACAGCATACAAGTATAGCTTAATAAAACTTAAAAAAAATTAAAATAGTAAAACCCTAACATTTAAGTTCTTGGCTATTTTAATAAAAATAAATTGAAATATATTTCAATTTAGTAATTGTATATCTCTCTGTGTGTGTATGTGTGTGTTGTGTATATACATATATACATACACATACACACACGTGTGTGTGTTTTATTGGTCTTATTGCATCTTTGTCTTGCTTTTAGGCTTTTATGACTGTTAATCAATTTGTTATTTTAATTATTTTATTGATGCTTTTCAATGCTTTTTTATATTATATATCACATAAGTCACTGATCATCTCTGGATCAGATGTGATGGCCTATAAGGGTAACAATTAAAAAACAAATATGGGCAACATGTCTGAGTTGACTCTATTTTTCCACACACCAAGCAATCTGGAGTGTAATATATTTCAAGAATTAGGGCAAGTGCATGTAGAAATTGTTAGACAAGGATCAAGTGTTACCTGGGGCATACAAAAAGATGGAGTGCAGATTCTTCTGCTTTAAAAAGGCACACTTACTCACCTGAACAAAGGTGTATCCTCCCATAAGATTGGAAGAATCCTAAATACAGTTTGAAGCAAGTATATATAGCTTTCTTACTTTTACTTTATTCCACAAGAGGAAGTCAGCACACAGTAGATGTATATACAGGTATAGAAGTTACTAAAATACTCATGTATATATTCTGTGTTTAGGATCACATGTTTAACCCACAAGCATCTGGTTTCTTATGGAACTTTCCAGAACCCTAAAGACCAGTTAAGGCCTGAACCTTCTGTCATCTCAACACAAGAACCTTTGACCAATTATCAGAATCCTGATCAACAAAGTCCTCATCCCTTTTCAGTAAAGGGCATCTAGATAGTGCAGCCTTCCCTAACTTGTTTTGTTTCAATTTTGTTAGACTTCTTCTATATTCTTCTGGAAATTGTAGGATCTTATTGCTGAACAGATCTGGAGGACAGGGAATACACCAGTTTGAGAAGGCTCAGATATTTACTTTGCACCATTAAGTATTGATTTAAAACTGAACCACTCATTATCATGTTTCATTAAAAGATACAGTCTTAGAAATTATTAACACTACTCTTCTTTCAGTAAATTCCCCCAAAGAAAAGGAAAACCCATTAAATGGTCTCAATGGATGGCATAAAGGAACAGCAAAATAGCTGGGAGGTTAAATTTGAAGTCAACTGAGTCCCTTCAACTGTAGGGAGGAAAGGTGGTTTTCAGCTCAGCTTCAATTTTGCTTCTAATGAGGGTCCTGCTGAAAAGCTCATTCAGTGCTCAGAATAGGCCAGACTGTTGTTCACTTCGGCTCCTTCCAGGGAGTTCATTCAAACAATTGTCCCTTGTCAAATACTAGCAACAAAATTCAAGATATAAAACTGATCATTTTAATTCTGTCACTTCAGTGTAATTGTAGTTCTATTTTATTTGTTTTTATCTTTTCTGAAACACTCTGAGAGGTCCAAAGGAAGGTGTTTTACAATTGTAAGTGATTGACAAATTATTTTACAACTGGCACTTATTGTTCCTTTTATTAAGGATAAAGTGGCTTTTAGAGCAAAAACAATAGGGTGAAAAGAGATCTTTTATGCACGAATTACAAATAGAAACCTGGAAATGAAAAGTTATAATAAAAGCCAAGGACCTGATCCACCAGAAGGTTCTCCTGTACACATTGAGGATAGCAATTGCTTTGTTAGACTTTTTCAAAAGAATGCCCATGGGGAATCACTCAGTGGATTGGACATCAAATTATTTTAGCGTTGTATTGCCAACTATGGAAATAATATGCTTCCCGAAGAAGCAATGGGCTTTATATAAGAAACCAAACAAATAAAACAATATTCTAAATTGTAGATAATATGGTTATGCCCCATGTAAGTAACACATCATTAAAGTCAAATGAAACAGTAAATTTAATTTCCATTGCTTTCTAGGAAATTTAGTTATAACTTCCTTTGCGGGATTAGGACTACACCATGACAGACTTTCCATGTAGGCTTTCATTTAAAATTGTAGAAATTGACAAAATATGCTCAATATCATCACACAATGAGAAGGTTTGCATTTGATCCCATATTGAAGTTGTACCTTCTGATAAATCTGGAAGGAATTACACTGACATTTGGATAGCATTGGACAAAAGGGAAAGCAAAGGATAACCTTACTGCGGTGGAAATGTAAGCCGTTTTCACTCCCTAGCATTAAAAGAACTCACTGGGATCAAGGACAACTGTGTCTCATCCAAATTTTAGATCTATATAACAGGTTACAGGTAATCCCCAGGTTACAAGCTTCCTTTAGCAAATGTTCAAAGTTACATGATAAGCGCCTCCTTGTGTTTACAAACAAGTCCTGAAACTATTAATGTTCGGTGACTACACAGAGAATGGAAGCCTAAAGTACTGCAAGTTCATGTGAGATCAGTAGTGAGAGATCTCATGCTATTGATCTCTCATGGTCTCACAGTACTTTAGGCCTCTGTTCTCTGCAAATGGAGGCCTGGATGAGATCTACAGCAAAAAACTTCGCAAATGGAGGAAAGGCCTGAAACACTGAAGCTTTCCCTCCATTTGCAAAGTCTTTTGCCATCTTTGTAGCCCAAAACAGAGCATCATAGCTCCATTTTGGCATGCACAGCACTTGTCTGGCACTTCCTTCTCCATGAACTGCTGGAGGGTCGAACACCAGGGAATGTCCTTTTCAAACTTTGTCAGTAGCATAGGGTTGCTGAACTTACTGGTGTCTTAGAGGTTCTGCTCAAGGGACAGGATTTCTAGGTTGTCCTCAGGGACCTCATCACCACCCCTTTGCTCCACCATGTCTGGTACCAGGTCAGAGAGGGCCTGGGCTTGGGCCTCCTCCTCTTCCAAAGAGAAAGTCATCAACAGCCAGGACTGAGCCTGCTTCTCCAGGTCCACCAAAAGAGGTGGGCCCACAGGTGGATGCTGGAATGAATTATCATGGTGACAAGATGGCTCTTGGTGTCCTTCGGCTTCTGGAACCAATCCCAGAGGCTCTGCTGCTGCGCTGAATTGAGCAAAGAGGCCATCTCCAGTCCTGGTGAGCAGGTTCTCTGTTGTCTGTTACATCACTTGGAGGTTGTCTCTTGACAACTTGGAGGTTGTCTCTTGACAACTTGGAGGTTGTCTCTTGACAAGCAGGTTGTCGGTTCCATCACTTGGCTCCCCCATGGCC
This sequence comes from Thamnophis elegans, assembly GCF_009769535.1. NCBI lineage: Eukaryota > Metazoa > Chordata > Lepidosauria > Squamata > Natricidae > Thamnophis > Thamnophis elegans. The sequence continues at coordinate 57,696,195 of NC_045547.1, forward strand.
TTCTCCATCCTGAAATACCTCATTTACACTTACCAAACTGCACATTCGATTAGCAAATGCATGGGCAAAAGGAGGGAGTGATTGCATTCAAGGCACGAGATTCACTCTCACAACTCACATGGAATGGGCAGGCTCTATTACATTCGTAACTCGAGGACTCTCTCTCTCTGTGTGTGTGTGTTTGTGTGTATCTAAAAGCACAAGCAGAACTCAGTATACAATTCCTGGATTGTTGTAATTTGTTGCATTTGACATATAAAAATATAACATTCAATAAAAATGCTGTAAAATTCTATAAACTGTTTTGTTGCCAAGTGCAGGTGGAACTTTCACAAAGTGTGTGTCTAATAGGAAAAGCATGTGTTGGAAAAGAGAATATTGGGAACAAGCTGCTTTTAAGGGAAAATAATTAGAAGCATTTAATGTGCAGGAACGCAGAAAATGTCAGAAGGATAGAATATCCACAGATCTTTAGATATGGATTATATAAAATAATATAGTCAGTAAAAATCACAATGAGGAAGAACATGATAGCAGTTTGAATATCTTATAGGAATAATTTGTTTGATAAAAGACAATGATTTGTCTAGCAAAATTAAAATTGAAGACAAAGATATGGAAACCTGTATGGGTGTGTGTTCCTACATGGGCATATAAACATACATATTCATAGAGAGACCATTAGAAAATTTCATTTCAAGTTATAGCTATAAGTGACATCAAAGAAAGAAAAACCATGTTTGGAAGATAAAGCCATAGCATGTTATTCCAAGAGAAGGGGAAATCATGCATTAAAATACACTCTCATGTCTGCGCTGCTACTTAAACAATGACTTTCTGATGATGATTAGGAGGTATATTAATGGTTTTCTAAAGGTAGGATGCATATATGCAACCTGTAGATAAGCAACTGGGGGAGGAAAACAGTTGTCTCTTAAAAGAATGTGGCAGGGAAGACAGCTACTGAATAGGAAGACAAAGGTGGTAATTATTTAAGCACTTCTTTAATATTAAAGTAGTGTTAACTTAATGCTCCTATCACTGATCTCACTGTTTCAAAGAAACTATTTTGAATCATCATTGCCTACTGGATAAGGAATCCATTGATGCGATTTGCAAAGACATTCAATTTTAATAGACAACGGAGGGCAGAGTAGCAATTACTACATTCCTAAAAGCTATTATCCTCAGCCATACTCATTCTCATGCCTGACAAAGAGTGATTGTTCATGCAAGGTAGCTGTAAGAGTAACATATGTTCATATGTAACATGAGAAGCTTCAGAAGCTTCTTTGTTTTCAGAGAGCCTTAAATATATACACCTCTTTGTTTGAAACATACTAATTTCCATACTGGATCCAACTGATTGATCCAGGTTCTATGTAACATTTTATGACATAGGAAAAATAGAACTAACATAAAGTGGCTTGATAGTTTAAATTTTATATAGATGTATAGGCATAATCAATAGTTTGAATGAGGAAAACATAGGTTGGAAATTGCAACTTGTTTTTGGAAGGAGTCATGATTTATCGGCATGTTGTAGAGCAGGGTGTCAAACTGGCAGCATGCGAGCCAGATACGTCATGTGCAGGCCACACCCACCCCAACTCTGCAAAGGGAAAAAATGTTGCAAAACATCACATGATGGCAACATGATGCCACGAGTTTGACACCTGTGTTGTAGAGTCATGGGACTGAGCACTGAAACCAATCAAATTCATAGACTCTTCCTAGAAGAAAACATGCAAACACCTGGAAAAGAAGCATCATCAAGTGCTTCTGTGCTAGATAGAAAAATACCCCAAACATCTCTAGGAAAAATGAAGGTGAGTGTTGGTGATAGGAGAGTCAATTCTCAAGGGAACAGAACTTGCTTTCTGTAGACCAGACAGTCAATCCAGAGAGGTATGTTGTCTCCCTGGAGCAAAAATCAATGATGTGGCTGAAAACCTAATCAAAATAATAAAACCCACAGATTACTACACTTTTCTACTATTACATGTAGGGACAAATGACATGAAAATGAATCTGAAAACAATATTGAATGATTATGAGCAGCTAGGCAAGAAAGCTAAGTAGTTAGGTGCACAAATAGTTTTTTCATCTGTACTTCCAATGAAAAGTCAACATCCAAGAAGAGAACAAAAAAATATAGAGTGAACCACTGGTTAAAGGGTTGGTGTCACTAAGAGTACTTTGGATTCCTGGACCATGGTCTGCACTACCTCTATGGCAGCTTTTGGCAAGGGATAGCAAAGATACTTCACAAAAACTGGGAAGAATATTTTTAGAAAACAACTAGCTTAACTTATCAGGAGATCTTATAACTAAAATTTAGGGGAGAGTGTGACCAATCTTTAGGATCTCTAGGATTTAATTCCAAGCAAAAACTCTTAGAAAACAAATCAAATAAAGAGGTAAGGCGCATTGGGAAGGGAGACAAAATGAAACACCAAATAGAAGACATAGAAAGCATATTAGCGTTAGACATATGGATCTCAAATGCCTATATACAAATTCTTAAAGTTTGGGGAACAAATAGGGTGAACTTGAATTATTAATACATAGAGTAGATATGATATAGTTGCAATTACTGAAACTTGGTGGGATGAAAACCATGACTGGAACATACTGATAGAAGGATACAAACTATTAAGAAAACCCAGACCATATCAAAGAGTTGTATTATATAAAAGACCACTATATTGCTACAGAAATGCATGAAACCAAAGATGAAAACCTCCTAGAATGCATATGGGTCAATATAAAAGAAAAAAAGAATAACATTGCAATAGGTGTATACTACAGACCACCCAACCAAGTAGGAAAAATAGATGTTCTTTTTGCTAACCATTTTGCAACAATATGTAGGAAACACACTACATTAGTAATGGAGGACTTCAATTACCCTGACATCAACTGGAAGACTAATTCTACACCAAGTGAGAAATCGAGTAGGTTCCTGACCAACCCAACTGACAATTGTGTTGTCCAAAAGGTAGAGGGGGGAACTAGAGGGACAGCCATACTGGATGTAATTCCCATGAACAGAGAAGAAGTGATAGAGGGAGTTGAAACTGTAGGAACCTTGGGTGAGAGTGACCATGTCATACTGGAATTCAACACAATACAAATACAAGCAATAGAACACAATACCAGATTTTAAAAGATCTGATTTTAACAAACTCATAGAGAACTTGGGAAAGATTCCTTGAATGAAAACCCTAAATGGGAAAACAACCGAAGAAGCTTGGAAAACTTTAAAAAATATGATCATAAAAGCCCAGTCCAGCACAATACCACTGAAAAAGAAAAATAAGAAATCCAAGAAGAAACCAGCATAGCTGCCCAAAGAATAAATGGAAAGACAAAAAGATAAGTACAAAACATGGAAAGAGGGACATCTTACTAAGGCAGAACATCAACGGTTAGGCAGAATCTGCAAAGACGAAGTCAGGAAAGCAAAGACTCAAAATGAACTAAGTTCAACTTTTGTTGAACAATGCAACAAGATAATTAAAAAAGTTTCTTTCAACATAAAAATAACAAGGAAAAAATCAAGGAAACAGTCAGCCCACTACAGAGAGAAAATGGCAAGGAAGTAACTGGCAGTAGAGTCAAATAGAGCTGCTTAACTCATTCTTTGCATCGGTCTTCATACAAAAAGAAACTACCACCCAACCTACCAAAAACATAACTATAAAAGACAGACTAGAAATAAATGTTAAAATAAGCAAAAAGATGGTAAGAGAACACCTGTATGATCTTGATGAATATAAATCATTGGGACCTAACGGATTACATCCTAGAGTTCTAAAGGAGCAAGCAGATGTCATCAGAACCAGTGTATCATATCTTTCAAAAATATTGGAGCACCGGAGAATTACCAGAAGACTGGAAAAGAGCTGATATGGTTCCCATCTTCAAAAAAGAAAAGAAAAACAGACCCAAGAAACTACAAACCAGTCAGCCTAACATCAATACCTGGGAAGATACTGGAAAAGATAATTAAAAAAACCAACCTACTCCTTGGTAAACTAGAGACTGGACAGACATCCATCAGAAATGGTATAGGGCTCCTGCTTGAGCAGGGGGTTAGACTAGATGACTTACAAGATTCTTTTCAACTCTGTTATTCTGTTCTGTTCTGTTCAAATTTTAATCAGTTTTCTATGCCTTTTTTCTGCTTGTGAAAGCAAGAATCAATTGGTTTCAAACCACCCTTTCCGCATTGCCCTCAACCTTCAGAAGGTGTAAGGGGATCTCTTAGACCTTATTCTGTCACATTTAACATTTAACTTGCCATTTGAATAGACAACTCTTTCTTTCACCCTTAGTTTAGTCTTCAAGCTGTCATGTTTTCTGTCCAGAAAGTTGCTGTCCTTAATTTTAGCTATTTGTACATATTAAATATGTTATATTTTATTGGATAGTTAAGCTCTATTTGCAATTAAAACTAAACATTAATATATTATAGAAATTCTTATACAAATCAAAGTAATTGTATGGAAACACGCAGTTTTGCTTCCTGTTCAATTTGTGTTTTGAATAAATCAGAGGCAGATTATAATACTTTCTGCAATGTCTACAATAGTATATTTAGTATTAAATAATAAATAACAAAGGTGACATCAGTGCAACATCAAATTTCAATGTATGAACATATTGACAATATTTTTTTAAAAGATGCACACACTCAGGTAGAACCTAGACAGATTTTTGGAAATGAAGCTGGTGATTGAAATTGGTGTTTTATTTGTAAAATGACAGCTTCCCATTTCAAATTGGAATAATATTTTATGCATTATTTAAAGTATCAGAAGCAACAGGAGTCCAATAGATATCAAAAGTTGGGTGGTATATAGCTTTCAGCAAGGAATGCCATTCATTTATACTTTTGGTCTCATGATAAAAGTAAAATATTAAGGAGCAAATTAATGATTAATAGACCAAAAAAAATTCAAGTTTGTTTCTGCCTCAACATAACTAATTTTATATGTAGCAATCTATTTTTACTGGAATGGTTTTGTTACAACCTCAATAAAAAACAATATACAATACAATATACAATAATGTGCACACTCCTGACCTTGTTCGGGGTATCAATAAAACTGCAATATTATATATACTTATTAATTTGGGGGCAAATATTCTCTGAAGAAATCCATTGGAGCTACTCATCTCTTCCATTTTATTTCACTGTTTCCTCTGTTTTGCAATAGATAGCAAAAAAACAGTCCAAGATGAGATAAGAATCATAAAGGCAAAATTGAGAAGCAAAGTAGACTGAAGAGAAAAGCAAATTAGAAAGAAGTAGCAGGAGAAGTAACAGAACTAGGTGAGTCATTCAAAAGATAGAATGAACATTATAGGCAGAAGTCAGAACTGAAGAGTGAGCTCAGAACTCAAATATTAAACTAGAGACCTTTTGAGAAGCCAAGAAATAGGCAGGAAGGTAGGAGGGAACCTTTGTAACCAAAACAGGGGTGGGTTTCAAAAATTGTTCGAACCTACTCTGTGGGCATGGCCTCCTTTGTGGGAGTGGCTTGCTGCCCATGTGACCGGATGGGAGTGGCTTGCCACCCATGTGACCGGATGGGAGTGGCCTGCCACCCATGTGACCTGGTGGGAGTGGCCAAGATGATGTTATTACTAGATATTACTAATTACTAGATATTATTAATATTACTAGATCATTATTAATGCATAGATAACTGTGGGACATTACACACCCACCCACACCCACAAACTATGACAGTGCTAGGAAAACACCAAAAAAATAAAAATCCCCCCCCAAAAAAAGACTGCCAATGAAACCAGTTTTTTTTTCCTAAGCCTAAGAACAGGAAAGACAAAGTCAGTGGAATAAAAACCATCAAGGCAATGTGGAAAATTATAAAGGACAGGCACTCACAGAACCATCAACCACCTCAGAATTACCTAAACAAGTAAGGTGACCAGATTTTCAGATTGGTAAAGAGGGACACCATTGACCGGGGGGGGGGGGAGCTAGGCCACGGCAGTTACTGCCAGCCCGCGACCTCGCTAGGGACGTCTGGTCACCTTAATTATATACATCCTCTCTCTCTCTATCCATCCATCCGTCTGTCTATCTGCCTGCCTATCTAGTTATGGTATCCCTCTCCCTCTTTCCCCCTCTCTTTCTCCATCCATCTATCTGCTTGCCTACCCATCTCTCTCTCTTTCTCTCTATCCATCCGTCTATCTGCCTGCCTATCTGTCTATCTAGTTATGGTCTCTCTCTCTCTCTCCCTCTCCCTCCCTCATCTCATTATCATCTATCTCAGTGTTTCTCCACCTTTTTATAAAAATATTTTTTTTTGTTACATAGACGACACATACCCACAACAATAAAAACAAAACAAAAGAAAAAGAAAAAAAACCCATCATCACATATAGCATGTCGTTTGGTTACAAGTGTTTTAACATTTATCATTCTTATACATTTATTATTTCATTTAATGGGTTATAATATACAGTTTGGGTTGCTTTGTTTACCATCCCTTCCTCCTGTTATAACACCACCTTATTTTCCCTTTCTTTTCTCCCTTCCTCCCTTCTCTACTTTCTTCCTTCCTGCTCTCCTTTCCCTTCCTTCTTCCTGTACCTTTCTCCTACTCCTGCTCTTCCTCATCCCCTTCCTACCCTCTCTCCTCCTCTTTCTCTCCTTTCCATCCTCCTCTCCTTACCTCTTTCTTTTCACCCTCTCTCCCTCTCTACTTTCTTCCTTCCTCCTCTCCTTCCCCTTCCTTCTTCCCTTACCTCTCCTTTGCTCCTGCTCTTCCTCTTTCCCTTCCTACCCTCTCTCCTTCCTTTTCTCTCCCTTCCATCCTCCTTTCCTTTCCCTTTCCTTTCTCCCTCCCTTCTCTACTTTCCTCCTTCCTCCTCTCCTTCCCCTTCCTTCTTCCCTTACCTTTCTCCTACTCCTGCTCTTCCTCTTCCCCTTTCTACCCTCTCTCCCCCTCTTTCTCTCCTTTCCATCCTCCTCTCCTTACCTCTTTCTTCTTTCCCCCATCTTCCTTTCATTCTCTCCTCCTTTCTCCCTTTCTCCCAACTCCCTTTCTGGGAGTTGAAGTCCACACACTTTCAAGTCTCCAAGGTGGAGAAAGACTGATCTATCTAATTAATATAATTATTTCTCCCTCTCTTTTTCACTCTCTTTCCAGCGCACACACACACACGCAAATGCATAGGGCAGCCCACCTCACACACAGGTAACTCCGGGCGGCTTACAGGAAGAGGACAGCCGACCACTCACCCACACGGGGGGGGGGGGCAGGATTTCGCCAAGAAAAGTTAACTTTCCTGCGAAAGGGGCCGGCAGCCTCTCAGCTCTTCCCGGCCGGGGAGACCTTCCCCCCACTTCCACTCCTGCGACCCTCCTCCCGCCTCCTCGGAGCTTCAAGCAAGCTAACTGGGAAGGCCGGGGAAGAAGAAGAAGCGGCGGCGCAAGGTCAGCGGTCCTTGGGGGCGCGGCGGAAGCCCTGCGAAAGTGCCCCTTCCCCAGCCCGGCTGCCGTTTCTGCTACTGAGGGCGGAAGGGGAGGAGGAGGAGGAGAAAGATAAAGTGGCGGCACGATCCCTGCTGCAGCCGAGGCGGGAAAGGTGCGTTTTGACAGGGCTTCCACAGCCCTGCCAAAGCGTCCCTTTCCCGGCTCGGCTGCCGCTGCTGCTGCTCAAGGCAGAAGGGGAGGAGGAGGAGGAGGAAGATAAAGCGGCGGGGCAGTCCTTCAGCCGCCGAGGCGGGAAAGGTGCGCTTTGACAGGGCTTCCACAGCCCTGCCAAAGCGTCCCTTTCCCAGCTCGGCTGCCGTTGCTGCTGCTCAAGGCAGAAGGAGAGGAGGAGGAGGAGGAAGATAAAGCGGCGGGGCGGTCCTCCAGCCGCCGAGGCGGGAAAGGTGTGCTTTGACCGGGCTTCCACAGCCCTGCCAAAGTGTCCCTTTCCCGGCTCGGCTGCCGCTGCTGCTGCTCAAGGCAGAAGGGGAGGAGGAGGAGGAGGAGGAGGAGGAGGAAGATGAAGCGGCGGGGCGGTCCTCCAGCCGCCGAGGCGGGAACGGTGTGCTTTGACAGGGCTTCCACAGCCCTGCCAAAGCGTCCCTTTCCCAGCTCGGCTGCCGTTGCTGCTGCTCAAGGCAGAAGGAGAGGAGGAGGAGGAGGAAGATAAAGCGGCGGGGCGGTCCTCCAGCCGCCGAGGCGGGAAAGGTGTGCTTTGACCGGGCTTCCACAGCCCTGCCAAAGCGTCCCTTTCCCGGCTCGGCTGCCGCTGCTGCTGCTCAAGGCAGAAGGGGAGGAGGAGGAGGAGGAGGAAGATGAAGCGGCGGGGCGGTCCTCCAGCCGCCGAGGCGGGAACGGTGTGCTTTGACAGGGCTTCCACAGCCCTGCCAAAGCGTCCCTTTCCTGGCTCGGCTGCCGTTGCTGCTGCTCAAGGCAGAAGGGGAAGAGGAGGAGGAGGAAGATAAAGCGGCGGGGCGGTCCTCCAGCCGCCGAGGCGGGAAAGGTGTGCTTTGACAGGGATTCCTCTCCGGAGAGGCATTTTTTAAAAAGAAAAACCCTGCAGGCACCCAGCGACAGGGGCTAGGAGCTAGGAACCCGGAAGTTAATTACTTCCGGGTTCACTGACGAACCGGATCGCAAGAACCGGTGCGAACCGGGAGGAACCCACCCCTGAACCAAAAATATATTGTAGCCACCTTAGAAAATATGACCATACTATAGTCCAAAAGCTCTTGACTGATTAAACTACAATAGTGGTGGGATTCAATTTTTTTTACTACCAGTTCTGTTGGCATGGCTTTGTGGACGTGGCTTTGTGGGCATGGCTTTGTGGGCATGGCAGGGGAAGGATACTGCAAAATCACCATTCCCTCCCCACCCCATTAACCTGCTTTCCAGCTCTGTTCTCCTGTTCAGGACAACAAAAGAAGATCAGATGGAAGGCAGTGATACAGTGGGGGTAGGGCCAGCCTATTGCCAGTTCTCTGAACTACTCAAAATTTCCACTACCGGTTCTTCAGAACCTGTCAGAACTGGCTGAATACCACCTCTGAGCTACACCAGTGGTGGGATAAGACCAGTACGCCCTGGTACAGGCCTACCGGTGCCTTCTGGGAGCCCCAGGGAGTGTTATGGTAGGTGCTCAGAAGGGCCCACCTGCCCACCTGCTCTCCTTACCGCTATTTGAGCTGATCGTGACATTTGCACATGCGCACGGAGCATACACTGCCTGCGCAACGCTCCGCCAAGCAGCTGGAGCGTCAGGGATGGCAGGTACACATGCACATGCTGCCCATGTGCACCTGGTGGGTGCCCGGCCCCGTTGCACCATACCAGTTGCAACGGGATTTGGAATCCACCACTGAACGAGATGGTTTATAATGGGAATTTACTTGGATTATGGTGCCTGCTTATATAGCAAGTAATAGCCATAACCAGAGGAATAGCCATAACCAGCCTTTTTAAATTTCTATTTGGACACATACTCGAGGTCTGCATAGCTATTTCTTAACATGTGAGACACAATACGGAGGCCAGCTACATTTTAGATCAACTGTGATTTCTGGCCAATCCTCAGAAGAATGTACTAGCATTGCCAGAATGTGAATGATAACGCTAAGACCAGAGATATCAATGGGACAAAAGGTCAAGGTGGTAGTTGCCACTGCAGTTGAAGATCTGTTCCTTTTTATTGTGTGCCATGCAGAGGTGGGTTGCAAATACTGGTGCTACCATTTTTCTCGTGCTCACGCACAGAAGCATCCAGGAGTGTAAGCGGAGCCTCCTGCCACCACCACTACCAGTTCATCCGGTCTGGGCCGAACCGGGAGCAACCCACCTCTGGTACAGTATTTGCAAGGGACATAAAAATAGCTGAGCTTTGCTTACATGGTCATGGCTGCATTTTGACCATTTGACACACAGACTTTCAGATACTGTTCCCCCACTGACAGATTTTTTTTTTGTTCTATAAAAAAAGCACAACTGATTCAGTTGAGTGCATTAATATGATATTGAAGTGTTACATATTCACTTTTAAAAAAATCATTATGAAATTTTAAAAAGCATATTAGATTGTTAATTGTTTGATGTCCCATACAGAAACTTAATCATTTTAATAATGCATGATAAAAATAATGTATATATTATCTGATGACGAATCACTGCAACTCTGAATTTATAAATAAACTTAGATTTGTCAGTATTCATTTTATTTAGTGCGTTACAAAATCAGTCATATTTTTGCAATTTATCTTTAAATATATAAACAATTAAACTTGAATCTAGAGCAATCATAGTAAATTAAATTTGTAAAAATGCTGATTTTTAAAAAAATATAGGACCAAATATTTTTCCAAATAAAGATGAAACAGAACATGCAAGTATTTTGTGTATGCAGAGATTAATTTCCAATATGCTACATCCCTTGGGACATTTATATTCTCCAAATCAGTACAAAACAGTCTATCAAAATAACAATTGTAAATACATACATTTTAACTTGCACTTAGAAACTTTGATTTCCAGGGGAATGTTTTTTAAAAGATAGAAAGGAAAAGGAAAGAGAGTGAATCATATTCTCTGAACAAATGATCTGTATTGCTCGTTTGGTAGTTTATTCCACTTTGCAAGAAAGATTTTATTGGTTACACTTGTGACATACTAATGGCAGCTGGACTTGGAAACAGTTGAAATAGAAATACTGTGCTCTCATGTGTAAGGTAAGATCACAAAGACGATCGTGAGCTCAAAAGGTAACTGGTTCAAAGGGATATGCCACTAACAGAGTAGGTAAATGAAAATATATATGCAAGAGCTTACGAGTTGGAGAAAGATGGAAGCAGCAATTAAGGTAATCAGCAGATTATTTATCTTGTATCATATGAGAATGTTTTGTCCTGTTATATGAGGATGATATATTATAGTTTTATAGTTTATAGTTTTTCTCTTTAGTTGACCTGATAATGGCAATCAAAAAGCAATCCCAACTTAGGACAGATGTCTGTATCCTCAAACATAATATGCATTTGGAGAAGACTACTTCCTTTTATAAAGAAAAAAATCTTTTATAAATAAAAATTATCCTGAGCTAAAATCCAGCCCTCTTGTCCCTGGGAATTTCTTTGGGACATAGCCAAAAAATCATAAACCTGTGAGAAATTTGGTATTTAAAATGCAAATATCATACAAATAAAGAACGTTTATGGAACCATTTATTGATTTCTGCTATTAAAAAAACATCTATGGAGGCAGTTACAAAAAATATATGCTGCAAAAATTATATTCAAGGTGGGGAAAGATGCTGATGCATCAGAATCATTTCTCAGTCCATTGTTCTTCTTTCAGTCATTTGCTACCCAAATAAGTGAGCAATGTAATAAATATTCCAAAGGGGAGGTTATCTTTTTATTTATCTTTAAAAGGAACAACCAGGAGTTGCTTCATCATTTCTGGAGCCTGATAAGCATTTTTAATAGATATGTACCCTCTGCTCACTTTTTACAGGCTAACAATTTAATCTGAATACCAATATAGACACAGAATAAATGATTGTTTCCTGCCAGAGGTATCTGCTGAAAAAATCTTGGAGTAAAACATTGTCTTTGCCACTCATTGTATCTCTAATTAGAGTGGAAGGAGACAGAATCTTTGCTGGTGTCAGTCTCTGTTTAGCGTGCCCTGGAGCTTGGAGCTCCTCTGGGTATCAAAGTGCCCTAATTAAATGAGGGGTCCACAATACAGCACTAAACATCAGAGTGAGAGAAAAAGTCCAGTGTCCTCAGTGCCTTTGAGAATCCATGGCCCACACTAATTACCCATTGTTGAATCGACTTTCCCATTCTGCAAGAAATGAATGGTTTTCCTTGGCCTCCCTTCCCCCTTCACAATATCCTCCTCCTCCTCCTCCTCCTCCTCCTCCTCCTCCTCCTCCTCCTCCTCCTCCTCCACCTCCTCCTCCTCCTCCTCCTCCTCCTCCTCCTCCTCCTCCTCCTCCTCCTCCTCCTCCTCCTCCTCCTCCTCCTCCCCTTACATTTTATCATCTTTGCTTTGGCCGCCTAATTAATCTTATGGAAATCTCCCGAATCAGATTTCAGCAAGGTTGCCCTGATGTTTATAATTTGATTTGCGATGATAAAAGTGAAGGCACCCGGTGATGGAACAGTGTCATTTTCAACCCTCTTGAGAATTGAAGAGGCTATCAATCTTTCCCACGTGCATGGCAAACTGATATCCTAGAAAATTAACTTCAATTAATAACAGAAGTCCCCTGACACTCGGGGAAGTCGAGATGCTTTGAAAGAGAACCTTCAAAGATGTCTCTGGATTGTCTTTTATATGCAGACTGAGAATATGAGAGATTCTCAATGAGGGAATATGCAGAGATTGTTTTGCCCCTTCCTAATTTCAGAGAAATGAGCTAACATTTTATATTTCATTCTAAAAGAAGTTAACCAAATGTCTCCAGGTTATATCAGTCCTTATTTTGTCTCCTTCATGAGCATTTCACAAAAATTAAGAACTGAAGAAAAATGGTTAAAAACTGGAGTGGATTTATACACTCACAACCCTCTTTTTTTCTTTTCTTTCTTTCAGCAACATAACACAATTATTTATTCATGGTGGCAAGATTTATAAACTAAACAGGATTCTTACACACACACACACACACACACACACACACATCACAAATTAGTAATGAGAAAGATCTGATCATTAGAATGTAATAAAAAGCAGGATTCTAATAAAGAAATTATACTCCATAGAGAAGTCTGCACTTTTGAGTAGCATTAGCATGTTAGAGTTGGGAAAAACAAATACCTCAGCAATACCTGGGATGAAATTCATGGAAAAATGAAAAACACTTCATATCAATATAATAAACAATTTAAATTGTATGTAAATATAGTGCCTTTGACACTTTCTGGTATACAAGATTGGAACAAAGATATAATAAAGTAAATAAATATTTATAACCTGGTGTAAATTAGAAAGCTACAATCCTATCTAGCATTGTAGTTAATTTTACGTTCCTTATGCTACTCTGATATATATATATATATATATATATATATATATATATATATATATATATATATATGTATATATGTATATATGTATATATGTATGTATGTATGTATGTATGTATGTATGTATGTATGTATGTATGTATGTTGTATTTGTGTTGATAAATAAATAAAGGGAGATATATACACACACACACACACACACACACAGACATAAAGATACTTTCAGAGGAACAAGAATGGGTTAAGTTTATAGCTTCCCACCTTTTACATTCTTTCAAGAATCATCATGGGAATCAAGTCGTGTTTTGCCATTTCTCACTCTCATTACAATCTTTGTTACGAGAATGAGGTATTAGGATTTTAATGCCTCATATAGCCTGTGAATTATGTTAGTGTGCTGTACTTCTTTGACCTTTTAAGTATTTTATAATTTGATTGGCTGACAATTCCAGTCTGGATCTTGGTTGACAAGCTGTATAACTTTCTGGTGGAAAAAAATGTAAAATATTTGAGAGGGCAAAGTAGCTCGTACATCAGTATAGATGACTCTAGCCCACTGGATGCAAAACTGACAAAACAAAAAGAAAACAAATGAATATGCCGCTCTGATATAACAACAAAATTCAAGCAAATGAAAAATCAGGCCTTTGTTATTTCTTCTATTTCAGCTCACATTAAATCTTGAGACTACGTATATGAAATACATATACTCACCACTTCAGAATCAGCCTCATCCTCTCTGCTTTGTTTATTTCCTGATGAAGGAAATGCAGTGGTGCAGCAGCATAGTGACAATGGAACTGATGGCCAAACATGGTCTACACTCCAATGGTTCAAGTCTGACTCGGTGAGACAGAGTGAGCTCCCACTGCTTGCTCCCTGGCTCTTGCCCAACCAGCAGTTCAAAACCATGCAATATTGCAAGTAGATAAATGGGTACCACTAGCTACAGAGAGCAGAAGCCAATGCTGGACCTGGCCAGATGTGAGGCAACACAACACGAGGCAAGATGAGACAGGCAGAGGAGCCCCAAAGAGGCAACAACTTGCTAGTCAGCTGATGTAAGCTAGTTTGCATTTTGCAATGCACTAAGGATGGGCACGCAAGTGCTAAACAGAATGAATTAGCAATTTAGGCTTTCAGAACTGCATTGTGTCTAGCATTTGTAGATTTCCCTGACATTGCCATATACTAAATAAATACATTTCCTGATGAAGAGTTTTGAAGTTCTTGCAAATTTGTATATTTCATGTGCTAATTTTGGTTGGTCTAATTACTAATAAGGGGAAGCTTTCATAATTTTCACTTTAAAATGCCATAGCCCTTGCAAATAAATGATCTTTATTAAAGTGTTGCTAATGTTTTTCTGGTTTTTCTATACTTTATCCATGCTTACTTTTTCTTATTTAATTTTCATTGGTTACTGCTGTATTTCTATCCTGCAGAGATAACTGCTTCACTTCAACAATATGTTGCTGCTTTTAGACAATCTAAGGTGTTACAGTCTTACTTATGTAATCATACCTGCACACTATCTGAAATCAATTTACAAAGGTTCAACAAGCATAATTTTGAAACTAGCTATTATTTTGGTGCTGACAATAAAAGAACTCTATTAGATCAGTCAGTAGCTTCTCTGTATTGAACAGCAGTCGAGCAGTCGAGCAGCAGTCGAATAATCATTCTGTATTGAACAGCAGTCAAGCAGACTCATCAGCAGGATAGGAAAGTACTGTAATAGCAGTTTTACCTGTTGGACACTGCCTATGCAAACAGCTGTCAAGGCTAGTAGAGACTGGTAGCCCAATCTTTCATGAATTTGTTTCCTTTTAAAATTGTTTCCATCTATGGTCATTTATTTTAATTGTTATTTCACTTATTCTTCTTCTTTTCCTTTTTAAAGTAAATATGGTATTTATTTTTATTGGTGGTGAATTTATCCAATTTAAAGAATGATCCTGAATTCTAATATTATTAGAAGGGCTTTAATGCTCTTCCTATGTGTGATTTTATCAATCTCTAACATGTATTCTCTTGTCCACCTTTGTTCCATACAACCAATTTTAACAGATTTATCAGCATTATATTGTGTAGTCAAAGATTGATTTTGAATTTAAAAATAAGAGTGAATGATGTTTTACATGTAACATTATTTTGTTGGTTTTATTCTGACCTTCTTTTACTTTTTACTTTATTATATTAAAGGAGTACAAAATTAAAAAAAGATTAATTTGCTTCCTCAGTTCTCACTAGAAGTCACTATATTTAGAAGTTTAATTATACTCAGAAAACTTCACATCTGAATAAATGGTTAATGATTTCAGTATACACTATTAGTTCAATAAACCACAAATGCTTAGAAATGGCTTTTTTCTTTATGATAATATGTTTATTAGTAGTAATAATAGCATTTGCTTGTTATATATTATATTTGCTTGTTATATTCCCCTTCTGAGGTTGGATCCATTTTAATTTTAAATACTGTTTCAAGAAAAAATGTTATCTTGTTTAGTACATGTGGTCCCATGTATTTGGTTTATATTGCTTCTCTTTCCATGTTCCCCAAATAAGGTTGGAGAGCTAGATTGTTGTCTTTAAGCAATATAGCACTTTGTAATAATATAAAAAGTCACCATAACTCTATACTGCAAGCTGCTTGATAAATAAAGGGATGGACCAATGGTGGGATTCAGTCAGTTCACATCGGTTCATGAGAATCACTAACTAACTTTCTGAACAGTTTGGCGAACCGGCTGTTGGAAGAAATCTTCCAACAACATTTGGTTTTTCCCATCTTAAGGGGTTAATCCTGTCAGGAAGACAGGAAGGAGGCATTCTGGTGTGCCTCTGTGTGGTGTTTCTAGCCCAATTCTACTTATCTTTATTGCCCTACTTAAATGTTTCTGAAACTGCCTCTGTTGTTAAGTCTTGTTACATTGTAACAGCCATTAATGGTTCTTGGCAGTATGTCCAGACTTTCTATAGCCTGAGCAGCCCCTCTGGACTTCCCCCCCCCCCTTTGCTGGTACTTTTATTCCTGGGCTTGACTTTCTTAAAGGGGAAGGGTTGTTTTAAGCTTTTTACACTGTTTTAGAAATTCCTGGCTCTGTCTTTTTGGGGTGTACTTCCAACACAGCTGAATCCCTTCCCAGCCACTTCTTGCCTTCTCCATCCCTAACTAAGAGGACAATTGCGGGCGTCTTTCTTCCCTAGATTCATAATCTTCTCTAAATGGAACAATCTGGCTAGTCTTTGGCTTCTTTGTTTGTTTATTTTTTACAAAAAAGGGGCTTCAGGAGGTCTTTCACCCTGCCAGCGATGAGGTAATCTTTTTGGACCACCTGCTTGCCTCATTGAATTAAGCAATGGCTAAGAGACAGGATGCAAGCTTGGCACTCTGTCTGGTTTTTTAAACTGTGTTTCTGGGATTCCTCCTTAAATCTGAATGATTTCCTTAAGATATCTTGTGAGGTGAGTGAGACCAGCTGGTATCTTTAAGTGGTGCAAATGGATCTAATGATTGCTTCTCCTAGGTGGGAAAGGGTGCTTGCTTTGTCAGTTTACTGAGCACAGGAGTCTCTTGTGTATGGGAATTCTTCAATCATCCAGGTCATGAGTGTCCCAAAGGTGCTTTTTTCAAGAAGAGGCAACTGGCCAAAAGCACCTTTGGGACAGGAGTCTCTTGCATTGCTTTGAAGTGGCCAAGTAACATGATTGCTCACTGGTTTTTTTTTTTAAAAAGGAGGTAGAGGTGTGGATCCTCCCCCCTCCAATTTGTTTTAGTTTTCTCTCATGGTAACAAGGCTTATTAAAATGGCACCAGACTTGAAATTTATTTAGATATGTGTTGTGGCCCAGCAGGAGCCGTTGGAGCTGCAAGCAGACTCCACCAGTGAGGGGCCTTATGAGTTGGCTCTGGAAGAGGTGGAGGACCCTGGACAGGGTTCCAACTCCGAGCAGGGCGCAGAGAGGCTGGTTGGCCACCAGGAGGCGCCTGAGGCATGGAGCAGCGGTGAGAGCAGAAGGAAGCGTGCTCCTGACATCATGCCTTGGAGTAGTGATGAGGAGACAAGGGAGGTGGTCCTGGATGCCTGGCAACACTGGGCAGATTGACATAGAGAGCAGCTACACAGTTTCAAAAGATAATTGGACCCAGGTGATTGTAATCAGGCTCCTCTCAAGATTGTATTTAAAGAGACTGGGAGGAGCCTGGTTTTTTCAGGATTCAACTTCATTCATAACGCTGGAGAAGCTGTTATCTGTCTCTGTCGAAGTCTTGAGTTGCTGCCAAGGTTCTTATCTGTTTGTTTATGCTTGGGCTTTTAGCCACCAAGGTTTATGTTTCCCGTTAATTAAAGCGCTGTGAAATTCCAGTTAAGCTTGTCTTGGCATTCATTACTGGATGGAGGAGGGGGTCAGAACAGATATCTGCGGCATGTACTAATTTTATTGTGATCCTGACAAGCTTGGGGGGGCAGAGACTTGAATCTGGGTCTCCTATATACTTTGTTACTTTGTCTCTGTAGCTCAGCACTTTGTAGCCCAAGTATTCTGACCCACTTTCTGGAGAGCTTAATGTTCTGACCCAACCTCAGCAGAAGCAAAAAACAGACTCCTGGTCACACAAAAACCCTCCTTATTTACCTCTTGTGAATTAATTGCATTCAACCACCAAAAAGTCCAGGCAATAGTCCTTCAAGGAGTTAAGTGCAGTGACAGACATTATCAGTTCCTTGTGATAATAGCAAGGCTGTGAGCTCCCAGCCGAAAGACTGCAAATTAAGTTCTGGCAAACAGTCTTTGTTACACAAAACACAATGAGCTAAAGCTTCAGAAATATGAATTGTTGTCTCCTATGAAAGCCACTCCTGTTTCCACTCCTATTTATTTCTCAGTCAGGGAGTGGCAATTCAGTGTCCACGTGTGCTTTGCTTCCTGAGTTGATTCCTTGTTCTCTGTTGTTCACCTCTCCTAACTGTTCAGCGCATATGTACATCTGGAACAGGCACCAACTGTTCTTCCTCCTCACTCATATCAGCCTCCAAAGGCAGCTGCCTCTCCAGTGGCTGGGAAATATCAGAGAGCCCTGGCTCTATGTCTATATCCAACGCAAAGCCTTCCCCAGATTCCAAAACTGGCCCAAGTTCCTCCCCAACCTCTTCATCATCCGAGTCTGCTGCTAGCTTCGCTGGCAGCTGGCACACCACAACACGTAAATGACCTCTCTGCTAAAGGGATTCACTTTATGAGCAAGAGTTGGCTGCTGATAGTTTTTTTAATTCTTCAAGGTGCTCTGGTACCCTGCCTTATTTGGAACTCAGGTTGCAGGTATTGCTGATGAAAAGGAAAGTATTCGGATGGAATGGTTTAGGTTTCCATGATGGCTGTGACTGTCATTGATATTCAATGTGTATTCCCCCATTTCTAATTTAATGATTTGTATTTAGGGCCACTTTTTGCAAGCAAAGAAGTTTTTTGTATTCTTGTACAGGTAATCCTTGATTTACAACAGTTCATTTAGTGACCTTTCAAAGTTACAATGGCACTGAAAAAAGTGACTTATGCTGTTTTTCACAGTACAACCATTGCAGCATCCTCACAGTCACGGGATCAAAATTCGAATGGTTGACAACAATCTCACATTTATGACCATTGTAGTCTCCCGGGGTCATGTGATTTCCTTTTGCAAACTTCACTTAACAGCCATGTTACTAACTTAACAACTGCAGTGATTCGTTTAATAAATGTGGCAAGAAAAGTCGTGAAATGGGGCAAAATTCATTTAATACATTACTCACTTAGCAACATAAATTTTGGGCTCAGTTGTGGTCATAAGGTGAGGAGAGACCAGGTGAGGAGAGGAGAGAAGAGGCCAGGCATGACAAGGAGTGGCAAAGAGGGGGAGAGAGGGGTGAGGCGAAGCCGGGCATGGCGAGGAGAGGCCGGGGCGAAATAAGGTGCCCCTCGATGTGAGTGACATCAAGTTGACCATGCCCACCTAGTCAAATGACCACCCAGCCATGCCTATACAGTCAGTCATTAGGACAGAGAATCAGTTGTTAAATTATTTGAATCCCACCACTGGGAGGGGCTAAATATTTCAAAATTTCAAATGGACCAAGATTTTTAATTATGAAATTTAGTTTTAGAAAATGTTAAAAGAATTGGCCAACTTTCCCAAACCTTAGCAACATGTTTTTAACTTTTTTTAATTCATCAAGGTGCTCTATTTTGTAGCTCCTTGGTACACCAGACCAAGAATAACTCAACTAGGGCTAAGATTATTTTTATTGAGAATGGCTGTAGTAACAGAATCTTGCAAGTCTGATTGTGGCTCCTCATCTTATATTCATGTGAATTAGGGATGCATTTGCCTGAGCAGCTTTCAGATGCTTTCTGCTTGTTTTGGATGTAAGACATGTTTTTCTCCTTGTTGTCTTGGTAGCAGATCTGGCCTATCTCTATCAAGGTTGTCTTCCTTACTCTCTACAATTCTTATGGTTATCTTATATCATTAAAGAGGTCCCCAGAAAAGAGCAAATACCATAAATGAGAAAAGCTATGGTCCGTCTTGGAGACATCTGCAGTTGACTTCTAACAGCTATCTCCAACCTTTCGAACTTTGTGGACTGGCAGTGGGGGAATGGGGATGGTTTTGTATAAGTGGTAGCGACACAGTGCCACTTGCCCAAATGCAGCTTCATGCACGAGAGCATCCACTTGCCATTCACACAGGTTGAGCTGTGTATACACGCTCTTGCTACTTGCATGGGCTGGTTCTGAGCGGGCCGCAGCCTGAGGATTGGGTACCCCTGCCTTATATCATGCTGTAGAGAAACAGTAGTCTTCCAAAGCAACTTACAACTTTTTGATTACTTAAGACTCCAATTTGACAATACATGTCAGTGACAAGTGATAAAGGATTTCATTAGGAGGAAATTGAAAATTCAGTATTGGGAAAAACAGACAGGAACAACAACCAATTTGTTGTTGTTTTTATATACTGATTTTTTTCATTTATTTATTTATCTAATTTATTGATTGCTCATCTAACTCTCAGAGTGACTGAGAGTATTGTTGTTTTGACTGGACTTAAGTTGCGCAGGGTAAATTATTGTTAAAAAAACTAGCTTTCAGAGAAAAGCATCAGGTAGGTTGTATACAGTGGTGGGATTCAAATAATTTACCAACCAGTTCTCTGCCCTAATGACCAACTGGGTAGGCTGGGCTTGGTAGTCATGTGATCATGTGGGCGTGGCCAAGTCAATGTCACTCAGGTCGATGGGCACTTCACCTTAGTTGTTACAATGGTAATAAGGGTTAACTGGAGAGGCAGTTTCTGTAAGTAAGGCAATAAAGATTGGGCTAGAAAAAACACCAGAATGTTTCTTTCCTGCCTTCCTTACAGGATTAGCCCTATAAAGTGGAAAAAAACAAAAGGAGTTTTCTTCCAACAACTGGTTCTCCGAACTAATGTTTCCTCTAATTTTTTTCAGTGTGAGCGGAAAAGTATAGTGTTTGAGCAGCACATTTTCATGCCTGAGCACCTGAATTTTTTTCATAGATGTCACCCAAGACAACAACAAAATCAGTGTTATTTGAAACTCAATTCTACCATGTAAATATCCATTAACTAAAGAAATCTCCCTATATAGGTAGTCTTCAATCTATGACCATAATTGAGCTCAAAATTTCTATTGCTAAGTGAGGCATTTGTTAAGTGAGTTTTGCCCCATTTTACAACCTTTCTTGCTACATACAGTTAAGTGAATCACTGTGGTTAAATCAGTAACCTGGTTGTTAAGTCAATCTGACTTTCCTACTCACTTTGCTTGGCAGAAGGTTGCAAAAGGTGACCACAGGACCCTGCAACCCTCATAAATATGAGGCAGTTGCCAAAGATCCAAATTTTGATCATGTGGCCATGGGGATGCTGCAATGATCCTAAGTGTGAAGAACAGCCATAAGTCACTTTTTTCAATGCTGCTGTAGCTTCAGTCATTATGTGAACTCTTGTAAGTTGAGGACTACTTGTATTCAAATTCAATGGATGACTCTCTATGGGAAAAGGATCAAAACCTCTCTCTATCCACATTTTCCATACTATGAATTACTTTATATGCTTTATACTTTCCCCCTTACTATCCAATAGTTTGCAGTGATATTAGCAAGTTATGAATAAATTACAAATTGATGTAGATTAGCAATTGGGGCACATAAAGAAACAAACAAAGAGGGGAGAGGAGGGAGAGGGAGGAAGGAAGGAAGGGAGAGAGAGAGAGACAGAGAGAGGGGGGAGAGAGACAAAAAAAGAAAGGAGAAAGAGAAAAAGAAAGGGGAGAGGAGGGTGGGAGGATAAGAAAAAGAGGCAGAAAAAAGAGAGAGAAAGAGGAAAGGAAGAAAGAAGGAAGGAAGGAAGGAAGGAAAAAAAGGAAGAAAAAAGGAAGAAAGAAAACAGGAGAGAAGGAATAGAGGCCAAAAAATCAAACAAGGAAAAGTAGGGAAAAAACTTTCACTGGAAAACACTATTTTTCCATCAGTGCAAAACTTTCCTAAACAATGTTAATTTTCTGGATTTTGACTTTCCGGTCCAGGCGGACCAAGAAGCCTTTATTTTCTTTTTCTTTTTGAGCAATAAAATCAAATAAAATCCGTGGAGCACCTGGGAAAAAACCTCAAGCCCCAAAGCTCCAAACGCAGAGGCTGGATTCAGACAACATGTGCACACCCGGCATGGGTTTCCACTTGCTTGCGTGGCCAGTGCCTCCCACACACCTGTATTTTGGAAGCGGAGCCAATGGCGGGGAGCCCAGCTATGGGGGCATGCTCTTGATGTCCCACGGAGAGTTCGCTGTTGCCGCTGTGGCTGCCGCTGCTTCCCCCCTCAGTAGCTTTGATCCAGGAGGGAATGGCCTTCCTGTCAATCAGCCACAGGCTGGTGGAGGGAGCCCAATCATAACCCAGGTGCTATAATATCCTGGCCCAGCTGACAGAAGCCTCCTAGGTGCCTACGCAGCTTAGAGGGAACATCGCTCCGAACTGCTTAGAAAGTTACCAACCGGTTCTCCCGAATAAGTGCAAACTGGCTGAATCCCACCACTGGTTGTATAGCAATTCAAATTAATTCAAGATTAGTTGCATCATGTTGCACTAATTTAGTTCCCAGAAAGTATTTCTAAAATTTTTCATTATGATTCAAAACAAAACAAATCTTTAAAGCCTTCCTATTCAACTGCCTTCCATAAGGCACAGTTGGGAGGTTGTTTTTGGCTCTGAGAAGAAACAGAAATGACGCTTACAAATATAAAATAAAAAACATAAGTATAAGATTTATGTACAAGTAGCCCTCAACTTATGGCCAGTTGATTAGTGACCAGCCAAAGATATAATAGACCCAGAAAAAGGGATTTACAATTCAAAGTCCTTACATTCACCATCCTCATGATCACTTGACCACATTTTGAATCCTCAGCAATTGTCCTGCATTGTTGGCCATTTGCAGCACAATCAAAATTGCAGGATCAATTATGATAGTAAATCAAGGACTATCTATAAGATGCCTGTTACTCTTGTAATTCTTTGTATTTCAGAATATTCCTGTTCCATACCTCACTAACAAAATCACTGTCTACTGAATTAATTCAACTGGCATGAACCAAATATGCCCAGAAAGACATCCAGAAAAGTCCTGATTCTAAGCATATTTTAAAACTGTTGTAGTGAAGTTAATCATAGGTAATCTCACTGACGACATATGGTTTTATCTGTAACAGTATTTACTAATTTCCTTTCTATGTCTATAGAAATTAACTAGGACTATAACTAGTCCTAGTTATTAGTTTTGCCTTTTTTGATCAATTCAAATTTCATAGTTTTTATTACTTGTAGATAATAATTATAATTGATTATAACTTATTGAACATTTGGAATGTTCAGTGAAGCAAGTACATTGAAAATTAGTTTCTTTCTCTGTGATGATGTAAGATATTTTAAAAGTATTTTTAAAAATCCTAAACAATACATAAATCTGACCAGTTTAATGATCCTGCACCCACAGTGAGTGTTTAAGGAGTAGGAATAGTAAAGAAGTAAATCCCTGGGTGATTTTGAACCAGTCAGTTTCTCTCAGTGCTCTGAATGATAGGCAGGAAATGAATCTAATAAATAGATAAATTTCAAGTTATAAGTATACAGGGATGGAGAATCATCATAGGCAAAAATTAAAAATTCCATTTTTAAAACTCAATTTGAATCTTTATCTAGTCTAATATTCATTAAAATGACAGTTGGAATAAGGAAATAGAAGAACTTAGCAAAATTTCCTTCAGTGACCTCTTTCAAATGCTAGTAGTTAGTTTTAAATATCATCTGACTTATCAGTAATTGTTCATTACATGATCAAAAGCTTCTGTCGCTCTCCAGGTTTTTTTGTTTTTTTTTAAAAAAACTGCAATTATCTTTTTAAAATGGAATCTGGTTCTTTTTGGCAAGTGGCTGGGCACTGCTAGAACCACTGGATGTGATTAGCTTTCATCTTAGATAATATTATTTGAAACATTTGCTCTTTAATAAAAAGGAGACATGGTCATATAATAAATGTTATCTGTTTAATAAGATAATCATCCTATTTCATGTCTTTCTTATTAGAGTGCCTTTCTGTCCTTCAGAAATGACCTGAAAGTAAATGAGTAATAGTATTACCTGTTCATAGACTTTGTACTCAGTGGTGTTAAACATTCCAGTTGCCCCTTTTCTGCTGTTTCGGAATATAAGACAGAATACAGAGAAAAGTAAACATGGCCACCACATCTGGATATTGAGGGTGTTCCGACATGGTTTATTTAAAAAAAAAATCAGACAAAATCAGGTGATCCATACGGATTAAAAAAGTCAAACTGGTGACTGCAAACAGATGACCAAAACATTGTGCCTTTTGTGCATGTATGTATGAGTGTTGTATGTAAAAATGCAATTGGGCACCAATTATGTGGCAGAAGCCTCCATCTTGTCTTTCTGGACTAGTCCTTGGACAAAGCTGTCTACTTCACTAGGGGCTCTGAGAAGCTCAGTGCTGGTGAATCCTAATTATAGAGGTAGGTCCAGAATAAAGAAGTACAATATTAGTGGCAATAGTGTAAATGATTCTTCTGTCTTGGGATATTTCCCTCTTCTGCCTTAGCATTTTGCATGCCCTTTTTATTACTATACTGGTATAGTTGGCCACATGATTTAGTTTCATTGTATGGGTCATGAAATGTTATTCTGTGAGAACATTTCCTGCTTGAAACAAATGGCATGCAAGAGCTGATTCAGGCTGCATTTGCAAGTTAGAGGGAGCAGTTTAGTGCATCTTTTCTTCAGGGATTGATAAAGAACAAATCCATCACCAATTGATCAAATATTGTGTTAGCCTTAAATTTAGATGAATGAGGCTTGAAGAAAGCAGTGTTAGTGGGGAAATTGATATTTCAATACATTTCAAGGGTTGAGGATGGTCAAAGAAGTCAACAAAACACGATGAGTAATACAGCTACTGTAAGATTGTGAAGTGGCTTCTCATTTTACTCTGATTCTCCACCTCATTCACCCATGAGGAGGAAGGATCTCAAAATGCCACAGAGCAGATTGCAGAAACAAGAATTCATTATACTGGCAGATGTTATTCTACCAGAATGACATCACAGGATGCACCATTGCCAAGGGTATGCTCCTCACTGTAGTAACATTCTCACTGTTTGAGCCACAATGTCTGCCATACTAAAAATAAAATTAAAGATTGTCATCCAATGGTCATCCATTAGATTACAAATGCCCATTTAAAAACTACATTTGAAAACCTAAGTGCTCCTCTGGAGATAGTGTCTATACCTGTTCTGACCCCCCTCATCCCACACCAACACACACTCCGAGCCAAAGATAAGTTACGGCACTTAATTAATAGACAGACAGGTCCTTGGCAGCAAACCGGCACAGACAAGCTTGGGCAGCAATCCAGCACAGATAAGGCTTGGCAGCAATCCAGCCTGCCAAGCTCACAATAATGTTCATCAAACATTAGTTCCTGCATTGACTTCTGCAAGAGGGGTGTGTGCACAAGCAGTCCTTATTATAGTCTGGAAAGGAGCCTAATGACCACCAGCTGAGTGCAATTACCTCATGTACTTGTGCAACTGTTCCTGATGCTTATTAGCTCTTCGGCATCCAGGAATAACTCACTGCTGGTGTCCGGATCACTCTCCCTTGTCTCCTCCCACTGGTCCAAGGCTCAGGTGCCTCCTGGTGGCCAACCAGCCTCTCTGTGCCCTGCTCAGAGTCAGAACCCTGTCCAGGGTCCTCCACATCCTCCAGAGCCGACTCATAGGGCCCCTCGCTGTCGGAGTCTGGTGGCAGCTCCAACGGCTCCTGCTGGGCCACAACAATACCCCTCTGACCTTCCTGCAGAAACAGAATCATAAGCAAAGCCGGTGGTAGTATTCAGCAGGTTCACACCAGTTCTACCAAACCGCTTGTTAACTTTGTGTGTAGTTCGGCAACTGGCTGAATCACCATTTGGCTCGCCCCTCTCCCTCCCAGCCACTCTTCACCTTGGCCGGCCTCTCCTGAGACCATTTGGGCATCTCAAAATTGGTGCTGCTTGAATCTCCTCTTCCCTGCCCCCTCCAAGCAAGAAACATCCACACAGGCGAAACCCCAAGGCAACTCTGACAAGATACTCAGCAGGAGGTACAGTACAAGTTGGAAGGGATCTTGGAGGTCTTCTAGTCCAACCCCCTGCCTGGGCAGGAAACCCTATATCATTTCAGACAAATGTCTCTCCAACATCTTCTTAAAAACGTCCCATGTTAGGACATTCACAACCACAGTGAATTAATAGAAAAATAATATTTCATTAAGACATTACAAAATCTAGAACTTAAATCTTTATCATCTGGGAACTAAACGCATCCTAACGCATTCAGGGAAAGGACTTAATTACCTTCTTAAAAGCCTATAAGGTTGGAAACAATCTCAGAGAAATTCCAGATTCTCTCCTTTGGCCATGAAAATGACATACATATTTGCCTTCATCCATGAGAACATATAATGTTCTTTCAGTATTAGGTAATTCCAAGAAATCAATATTTCACATGGAAATAGATAGTTGCCTTCTTTTCATGGAATCCTTTTCTTCTGTCTCGCTCTCCCACATGCTCTGCAGAACACTCTGCAGGTCCATATCTAGCAACTGACTTACGTGTCCAAGTACACTAATGGGGGAAAAAAAATCTTGAATTATTTTTACAAGTATCATTTTATGGGTCTGTAGAAAAGCTGGCTTACCTTTAGAATGGCCAGCAAAGAGCTAAAGAGTCTTACCAAATATCTCCCAACAAGTTCAATGGCCACTGGAATTTGTTTAGAAAGGCTGTCCGGGACCACTAAAATCTCCCCTGGTTCAATGTTGCAATTTTCCACTATCCTGAGCAATCAAGAGTGCTGTCTCTACAGGAGCTCAGGGTTTGTCTCCAGAGGCCTGCATAGTTGACTGAAGCTGAAGGGACTGAAATGGTCATTTTATGAGGGTTTAAATGCTTTAATCTTGCTTGCTATTTTAGAGAGATCACCAGAATCACACATCAGAACTAAATGCTGACTCTAAAGCTATCGTGCAGCCAGCTCATCTAACCAGATAAATGCCCAAGTGTCAGAGGTCATGCACAATGTAAATTCATGGAATCCATGACTCACAAAGCAGCTCTGACAGGAGTTTTATACATAGTGATGAATACAATAAAAGCTGTGAAAATGAACTGTCAGTGCTTAATTTACATTTTCCCTGCTTCATCCTTCCTAACCATTTATTTGATATTCCAACTAGGGAACAACACTATGTGACAGGAGGCATTGTCAACTGGGAAGGGAGAGGTAAATAGTTCCTTATGGAGGCTCTGAATTCAGGGGAAGGACCTCTCCAAGTAATGACATTATTGATAAAGAAAAGCTGCTTAGATCTCATTGGCCATTCATTAATGTGGCTAATTTTCTTGAACCTAAATGGAAAATTAATTGAATGTCAAGTGTTCCCTTAGCGAATAGACCTTGTGATGAAAAAATGCTGCAAAATGAAGTTGAATCCTGAGAAAGAGAATCATTATAGAGTCACTTTATGGATCTGGGAGCTACATTTCCCTCTTAGAAAGCAGAAGTATGCTATGGGGAGATGTACACATTCTTAAATCTTATTGTTAAGCCGATTGTACAAGATCCCATCACAACCTTCAGATGTTTCAGCAGATGTGGCCATTTCTAGACTTCTTCTGGGGTAATTTAGCCACAGTGATCCCTGTTCTGATAACTTCCCATTAAACATTATATTATATGGGGTTTCTGACCATGGATATTAATTTGAAGCTTCGATCTGATCTTCTTACAAAAGAACAGAGGTAGATTAGCAACATACCAGATCATCTCTATGTATGAGAATGTTCCTTTATCTTGTTATTATCCCAGAATTAATTAAATGTGAAATTTTCACTTGAGATATTTTGAATCAATGAATTTGCTTGAAATATTTATACCATTCTTGATTTTCAAATTCAGGAGTGCTGTAAAAGGTACCGGGTCACTGTATCAGTCTTATGAGTTGGCCTGATTGAGAATTAGCTAAGCATTTAATAGAATTGCTTGGGCAGTATTAATGTTAATACAGTCCAAAATACATGGCAAAAGCATATGAGGGAGAAAGGGATTATATCCAATTCTATGGGATCCTATCCTCTAATTTATATATTTTGAATGCCTATATTTATGTACTTTGAATGTCCACAGAATTTCCACAAATATAAACCATATTTATTTTCTCATTCTGTGAGGAACAGTGACAGTAGGATTGCTATTGCTTTTGCAAAAAGAAGCAGCTTTGCACATACATGTGCAAAATTAGTAATATTAAACAATGGCATCCACTATTTATTCTAAGCTAGGCAAACAAAGGTCACTAATGACTTAGCCTTCAAATGCTGCTGAGGCTGTATCACCCACTGGCATCAATGGGAAATACAAGTTTATTGTACACTTCCCAAACCTGCCACCTAAAACATTTCAGAATCTGATACTACAGACAGGTCAGTGACCCTCTTTGGAACAGCACTTTAATTCAGTCTTTCATTTGAAACGTCTTGACATTTTCTCTTGCTGACCTGATTTTCAGCATCTCTGTGAATCGTGCTGAATGGGCCTATTCAACAAATCTAAAATGGTAAAACATCTGTAACCTGCTATCAAAACAATCTTTCTTTCTTTCTTCCTTCCTTTCTTTTTCTATAAACACAAGAGGTCTCTAGCAATATGATACAACAACCTACTATGTGCAGACAAATGTAATGTTATCTCAGTGTAACAGAATGGCACCTTAGAAATAAATAAAATAATGATACTTATTGTGTAAACTGTATTTTCTAAATCTTCATAGAGGTTTACCAGTCAAGGTAGGACATATCATTATGCCCATATAACCTAATCATTATTTAATAATAATAAATTACTTATAATGCATTGCACTTCTATTATGTATCCTATTGAATCTAAACCAGTGGTCCCCAACCGTTTTGACACCAGGGACTGGTTTCATGGAAAACAAGTTTTCCACATTGGAGGGAGGGGAAAGGGGTGGTGGTGGTATCAAGATGACAAACAGGGAATCCTTCACTAGAAGAGGCTTTCTTTTGTTCCAGGGGGAACATCAGAAGACACAGATAAACCATCATTTGAAGAGGCTCTCTGCTTCTGCTGCAGAAGAAACCCCCAATCAAAGACCCAGGCAAGCAGGAGAGTCAACAGGAAGTTCTTCAGCAGGACAGATGTGGGTGTATGGACTCTCAAGAGTTTCACATGAACCCTGTCTGACAAACCAATTCCGAGATCCTTTTGGATCAGAACCCCCCCCCAGAGGGGGGCAAAGAGGGCAATGTCTCAGCAGACCCAAAGGGAAGCAACAGGTCCTTCACAAGTCGGAGATTTGCCTTACAAATCGGAGTTGGGGCGGCAGTCT
Source organism: Thamnophis elegans (assembly GCF_009769535.1). Taxonomy (NCBI): domain Eukaryota; kingdom Metazoa; phylum Chordata; class Lepidosauria; order Squamata; family Natricidae; genus Thamnophis; species Thamnophis elegans. The sequence goes on from NC_045547.1 coordinate 57,725,269, forward strand.
GCAATATGGCTGACAAGATGCTGACTTCTTGTCAAAGCAAAAAGAAGAGGAGGGTGCGGAAGAGATGAAAGACTGGTAAGAAAATTTATCTAACCCACAGCCATAAATAAAAACTGGAAAAAGCAAAGAAATCTTGAGAACATAAATAATATTGATGGTCAGATTGGGATTTTTCCAAAAAGAAAGAAAGGAAAAATAGATGGTTGAAACACCCACCCAAAATTATTTATTTGAAACAATTTTAGAGGGAAAGGAGAAAGCAGAGAAATGACAAATCCACTCAAATATAAACTCTAAACTTGGTTTTGGATTTGAAATAGAAACCAAACACTCTGAAGGATTTATTCTGTTTGAATTTTTTCCAACTAATATATCTTAACTACAAAAAAGCACTTCTTACTGATAACTGATAACCTAACTTTGACTGTGTGGGAAGTTTTAATTAACCATCTGCCATAAATCAGAATTTGGGAAAGTAGGAGGCAAAGAGAAATACCCAAATCTGGCTGATCTCAAGTTTGTTCTGAGTGATAAATTGTGAGCAGCTACAAGTGCCTGCACCCAGTAAGTTAAAGAATAATAACAAAATAATAACAGAATCAAAAAATGGGAAGGTTTTTTTTGTTTTCTTCTCCTTCTCCTTCTCCTTCTCCTTCTCCTTCTCCTTCTCCTTCTCCTTCTCCTTCTCCTTCTCCTTCTCCTTCTCCTTCTTCTTCTTCTTCTTCTTCTTCTTCTTCTTCTTCTTCTTCTTTTTGCTGGCCCCAGCTTCTCTTCTGGTTTGAATTTAAGGTGGACCAGAATCTCAAAAAAAGACTTATATAACTACCTGCAATTTTGGAACTGGACATTAAGGAAGAACAAAAGGCTAAGATGGCTCCCATCGTTTTTCCCTACAGCAATTGAAGTAGATAAATTTAAGGTGGAACAGAACTCTAAAATAAGAACTGTATAACTGTGTAACTAACTGTAACTTTGGAACTGGACATCATGGAAAAGTGGGAATTTGAAGAACTATGTGAAATTATAAAAAATATGCATAAATTATTAATATCAAGCCTAATTAGAATTCTGAATCCGGAGAAGCAGTTAGCTAAAGAAGAACTCAAAGAAGATGGTGGCTGAGACATTGAAGGGGTAGAAATGGAGGGAAATAAAAAGCAGACAAAAAACTCCTTTGGTCTCGGCAGAGGTATAGGGAAAATTGTGAAAAGGGGAGGTGTCCCAACAAAAGGGAAAAGGAAGCTGACAAAAGTGTTCTTGGAGACTGTTAATGGTATAAGGAAAAATAAAGCAGGAGGTTATCCCCCAACAAAGAGGAATATAAAATATTCTTTTGATGGTGACCTGGGGAAAATTGAAAAGAGTGGATATGTCAAAATAAAGAAAAGGGAGAAGACAGGAACAGAGAAGTGGGACAAAAGACTTACTAGGAAAAAACCAGATAACTAGAAACTATTATATGGGAAAATATAAAGTTAAGATAAGGGCTTTATTCCTAAATATGATAATAAAATGGAGTTGCTAACTGGTTGAATATGATAATGGAAAGATAGCTAAATAAAGGTTAAAATATATGGAATATGGTAAATATGAAACTGATATGGGGAGGTTGTAAAGCAGACGTTTGTGATCCACCTTCATGATAATTAAATTGAGTTATGAATTTATTGAATATGACAATAGAAGGACAACAAAGCATGGGTCAAAATATATGAAACATGGGCATGTATAGAACTTTTAAGGTGATGAACAAAGTGAGATGTTTATTGCTTGTTATTTTATATAATACATTAAGGGAAGTGTAACGAACATTGAACAGCAAAGATTGCCATTAGAGACAATTAAGGGTAATCTAATCCAAGGTATGGAAAAATGGAGAGAGCACATGAAATATACCTAAAATGGGAAACTATTGTGATAAAAAGATAGAATCACAAATTGGGAGCATGTAAGGATGTATAATTATATAAAGATAATGATGAGAATAGCTGGGAATTGTAACCAGGTCCAAAGCTTGACCAAAATTATGTTGGGGGGTGGGGGGTTAAAAGCAAATGACTATATACGTATACTTTTCTGTTATATTGTTTTCTTTTACTAAAAAGGAGGAGAAAAAATTAAATATGTATATTGAAAAGGAATTATAAATACTGGTATATATGCAAATGTTAGAGGAGTGTTGAGTATGCAAATAACTGGGGGGAAGGAGTGTTATATATGCAAATGTTCCCTGTTACCAGGTCTCTGATTGGCTGGTCATTTGACAGTTGCTTTGGGCTCGAGTATAAATACCCTGACAGTTGCAGGGACGTTTTGAATCGCAGTCATCTCGCAATAGATTTAGATTTAGATTTAGAAAGTTTATTTATATGCCGCCCTTTTCCCTGGGGGGACTCAGGGCGGCTCACAATCCAAAAAGGGAAAGGGGGAAAACAGACTTTTTACATATAAGACAATACATAATTAAAACACAACATTCATACCATTCGGGCGGGTTACAATCTTAGCCCCAGGCCTGACGGGATAGCCAGATTCTGAGGGCTGTGCGGAAGGTCTGGAGGGTGGTGAGGGTACGAATCTCCACGGGGAGATCACTCCATAGGGTCGGAGCTACCACCGAGAAGGCTCTCCTCCGCGTGGTTGCCAGTCGGCATTGACCAGCAGATGGAACTCGGAGGAGGCCTAATCGATGAGATCTAATAGGTCGTGTGGAGGTAATTGGCAGTAGGCGGTCTCTCAAGTACCCAGATCCACTACCATGGAGGGCTTTGTGGGTGACAAGTAGCACCTTGAAGCGTATCCGGAGATCGACAGGTAGCCAGTGCAGCTCGCGGAGGATAGGTGTTATGTGGGTGAAGCTAGGTGCACCCACAATCGCTCGCGCGGCTGCATTCTGGACTAGCTGAAGTCGCCGAATACTCCTCAAGGGCAGCCCCATGTATAAACATCTTACTCTCTGATTCCATGGCTCCTGCGTCTTTCCCTCACACATATTTAACACTGGCGACGAAGGTGGGATCGCGATTCCGCAGAGCCTGGAACACAACGCAGAAATCAGAAAAAAAACCACATCGGAGAACAAATGGCCAGCATGCACTCAGCAGCAGCAGTAGCCACCGTGAAGCCTTCCATCTACGCCAACTTGAAGGACGAGCCACGCCAACTCCAAGGACGAGCCATCTACGCCAACTTGAAGGACGAGCCACGCCAACTCCAAGGACGAGCCAAAGACCGCGAAGGCCAACCTCGGCTGGAACTGCCTGCCTGTCTGCAGCCGCTGCTGCCATCCGTCTCCTCACGGCTTTCTATCTGCCTAATACAAACTGTCTGCAGCTGCTGCTACCTGGAGCCTCTGCTGCTCCACCTGCGCTTACAAAGCTGCCTGCCTTCCAAGGCCACTTGCATTACAAGGCTGCCTGCCTCCCAAGGCCACCTGCCTGCCCAGGAACTTCCACGCTGCTGCCTACAGGGCCAGCTCCGCTCTCAAACTACCAGCTCTGCTCAGAAACCACTGCTCCACCAGGGCCTTTTCCTAAGCTGCCTGCCTCTCAAAGAGCAACTCTAGCAACTCTAGCCGCTCATAAGCCTGCCTGCTGCCTTCTGAACGAGCCAGGATCTCCAACGCCGCTCTCTAACACTCTCAAAGTGCTGTCTCCACTTTCAAACGCTCCCAAATTGCTGTCTCCGCTCTCAAATCACCTTCCTACACAACCAAAATGCCAGTCCTGCTCACAGCAACCCCCCCCCCCCCGCAGAAACCGCAATTTCAAGTTACCAACAGGCTTGGACTTCTTTGAGTTTCCCTCCATGTACGCTCTCCAGCCTCCTTGACCGGAAAAATCTTCCCTAAGGTCTTGCCAAGCATGCGCAGAGGATGAATAGAGGATGAGCGGGCCTCCTCCGTATTCCATCCGCCAGTCAGTGCCGACTGGCGACCACCCGGAGGAGAGCCTTCTCAGTTGCTGCTCCGACGCTATGGAACAATCTCCCCGTGGAGATTCGTACCCTGACCACAGTCCAGGCCTTCCGTACAGCCCTCAAGATCTGGCTAGCCCGTCAGGCCTGGGGATAAACTCTTCTGCCCCTCCCGAATGCTGAGTGAATGTTGTGTTTTAGTACTTTTTAGTTATTTCACATTTTTTTTTTGTATTTTGTCTTTCACTCCCCTTCCCTTACTATTGTAAGCCGCCCTGAGTCCCCTCAGGGAAAAGGGCGGCCTATAAATGCTAAGTAAAATCATAAAAAATCAAATCATGAATATGCAAATAACTGGGGGGAAGGAGTGAATTGTAAATGTGAACATGGACAACACAAAAAAAAATGCAAATAAATAACACACAAAGCAAATAACTGGGGGGAAAGGAGTGTTATATATGCAAATGTTAGAGGAGTGTTGAGTATGCAAATAACTGGAGGGAAGGAGTGTTATATATGCAAATGTTCCCTGTTACCAGCTCTCTGATTGGCTGGTCATTTGACAGTTGCTTTGGGCTCGAGTATAAATACCCTGACAATTGCAGGGACGTTTTGAATCGCAGTCATCTCGCAATAAACATCTTACTCTCTGATTCCATGGCTCCTGCGTCTTTCCCTCACACATATTTAACAAATACCATCAACATAAAATGGAGCTCACTCAGAAGCTGAAATACACCAAGTAAATAAGATGAAGAGTGGGAAGTAGAGGAGAAAGGTAAGGGAAGAAGAGAGGGATGGGAGAGAGGTAAGGGGGGAAGAGGCGGAGAGAAATAAGGAGTGGTAAGGGGAGGGAGGAGAAGAAGAGAGGAAGGGGAAGTTGAGAAGGGAAGGATGACAGAGAGAAGAAAGGAGATAAGGAGAAGAAGGAGAGAGGGAGAAGAAAGTGATGGATAAAGTACAAATATGGTGTATGGAGAGCAGAAGAGCCAATAATTGGTTTTTGGGAGTTGTTGGTATGATGAATTGATGTAAACATTTAATACTACAATATGATGTTGATTATGTAATAGTATACATGTGATTATATGTTATGAAAATAAAAAAATAAAAAAAACTTTAATTAAAAAAAAAGACCCAGGTAAGCAGAAAGTGCTGGGAAGGGTTGGGATTCCGAGGGAGAGAATGTTCCGTCCATTGGGGGTTCACCATCTCTACTATTTGTGGGAGAGGGAGATATAGTGGGGGCCGAGGCCAAATTATGTTCGGGAGACATGGGTTCGCTGTATAAGAGCGATTGCCTGTTCTGACCCTCATCGCCCTTCTCGCACCCCTGGGTGCTCGGGATTATAGGACCCTGGTCTCCGGCTAGTGTCGCTTAATGCCAGGTCCGTGGTACATAAGGCTCCCCTGATTTATGACCTCATACAAGAGGGTAGTGTGGACCTGGCGTGCATTACGGAGACTGTGAAGTTTCCGCTGTTCGCCCATGAGGCCAATGTTGAGAAAAGACAGGAGACAAATTTTCTCGGGATGGAGCGACCCAGATTGGGGGTCTGGTAGCCCCTTTTATTGGGATTGAACAAAGGCAGGAGGAGCAATAGCATGTGATTAAAAACAGCCTGTAAAAGTACAATTTCTAATCTACTGCTTCAGGAAAGTTCTTTCTATATATGGTCAAATCCTTGACGTCATTGGTAGGGGACATCTCAGAATGTTATGTTATTCACTATCAGGATGTTATGGCTTTCTAGGAGTTTGTTTTCTCCTGTGTGATTCAGCGTGGCTCTGCAGGCCCTAGTATGAACTAGGCCATGGAGGACACACACCTGCACAAGGAACCATATTACAACATCTCCTACTTTTTTATTTTCTTTTTGTCAAAAAGACTCTCCCTCTTCATCTACCAGAGTTGTCAACAGTGCCTTTTGTTGCTGCATATCAAGGCTTGTTAATGCCATGTTGATACTCCTTTTCTGCACCATGCCCTCCACTGTGGACTGGAGTATACTTCGGATGACAGGGATAAAACAAGGTAGTAGTAGGAGGCCTAGGAAGATGCTGCCTGCCATAAAGGCGGCTTGCTTCCAGTTTCGGAAGATGCCCCCCAAGAACCCCGCATCATCCATAACCCCTGTCCACGTTTGTACGGGCACGTGCACTAATCGTCTCAAGTCAGCAGTGAGATCAGCTACCACTTTGCCGGTTTCATCAATCTGTAGGCAGCAATTTGTCAGGTTAAACTTCCCACATACCCCTCCCTCTTTTGCAAGTAGATAGTCCAAAGCTAAGCGGTTTTGATAAACTGCAGTGCGCAGCTTATCCTGTGCTGTGGCAATGGCATTAAGCGCCCTATCAATACGATTACCAGCTAATTCTAGCACAGCTTGCAGCCTAATTATTCTATTAAGCATGTAAATTGGGGTTCGGTAACCCCACGACCCATCTTCTGCCCATGTTGCGGGGTCATAATAAGCAATAATGCATTCGGGGGGCCATTCATCATCTTTCCAATTCCCAACCTGCACCCCCCCAAAACCCTCCCCCTTGTCTAGGGCCCTTTTCCTTCTCCAAACATCATACACGGAGATTCCCAGGTGTTGTCTAGCAGTGAGGGGTAGCAAGAAAAAGGAGGGTTTAATCCATGCTAAAATACAGGTGCCTCCCCAATTGTGAGGGAGGTACTCATAAGCAAAATTTCCACACACCCAATACATCCCCACCGGGGCAGTCCAGTTTCGTGTTGAGGAGGAAAAGTAGGAAAAAACCGTGGTGTTCAACTGCTCCGGCTTGGAGATGTTGGCAGCCGAGGTCCATGAGGAGTTGACCCACTGGCCTTTGCAGAAGAGGGTGCCCACTGCAAAGGAACCATTGCGGAAGTAACAGTGGGTCCCCACAATGTTAGTAGTCAATGTCCAGGTGGTATCAGAAGCATGGGGCCGTATTGTGAGATTCCCAGCCCGGGAAAGGTTGTTTAGTAACACTGGGTCAGCTTCTAGGGCTTCCCAGGGCCATTGTTCACCCATGTTTGTGCCCCCACATACAAAGCAATTTGTTACCCCCAGGGTTTGGGCAATTTCGGTGGCAAATTCCAGGAACAGGTTGCGGGCTTTGTCAGAGAAGATTGGTTTTGCGTTGGTTCCAAGTCTTTCGATGGTGTCATAAACGGACCATTGTATGCCTCTGGACTCTTTGAGACTGTCAATCGTGATTGTAATATAGGTAAGTGGATCACTGCCCGTTCCATCAATTCCCAGGCCGTAGACTTCAATTTTAGGATGGTCTTTTGAGAGGGTGAAAGAGACCCTGTTGCTGTTCGGTATCCGACGGAAGGATTCAATAGTCTGCTTTGCTGCGTTCAAAGGGTTGTAGCATCCCCGGTAGCCGCCACCAGTGTGATCACAAACTCCGCGCCAAACGGTCTTTTGCGGGTCTCCCCATGATGCGCAGGGGTGAAGAAAGTATTCAGGGGGGTTTGGCTTGTTACGGGTGCAAAGGTATTTATGGTCGTGTTTGTAGGTTTCTCGCCAGGCGTGGGAGCCACAAGAGCGGAAGGCTATTTTGTCCATGGCCAGGCAGACATCAATGTCAATAGTCCATTGTTCTGCTTTTGAGCGAATGGTGTGGTTAAGGTATGCAAGATAGGCTGCTCCTGCGTTCCCAGCAACAATGCGAAGACCGGCCCATATGGTGATGTTGTATTTGGTAAGTATTTCTGGGCTGTGGCATGTCACTGTAGTGCCTTGTTGACAGATACTGTATTCAGTCTTGTTAAGAATGCACTTAGGGAGATCCTGAGTACATCCTTCGGGAGGGATATTGGAGTAGATCAGCGTGCTGATGGTTGCCGACCCTTTGGATACTTTGATGATGCATTGGCTACAGTTGAAGTTGCTTGTAGGGAGGGTGTTTCTGCGGGACACATGGTGTGGAGTGGAGACGTTGGCGGTACGGTGACTTAACAGGAACAGGAGGATGAAGACAGCAAACACGAGGATCAAAATGATGCCAAAGTTAGGGCGTGAGGTTGTTGGTTTTTTGCAGCACTGGATCCAGTGGGATGGCAGGTGATCTGGTGGGGGTGTGTCCGACAGCAGGTGGGTGGTACGGGCGGACACCTCGTCCAGGAACCCAGAGGATGGTGTCGTCATGCTGAACAGCAGCGTAGCCTCTCCCCCAGGCAAGTAGTTTCGCGGGGCCTTTCCAAGTCGGATCGGGAGGCTGACGGAAGTAGACGAGAGGTTTAGCTGGGTTGGTGTCTGGAGGCACGTAATGTCGTTCTGCTGCTGTTGCTGGAGGTTGGCCTGAGACGTTGAGGAAGTTAAGTGTGTGAAGGCAAAGATTAAGGATGTTTTGAATGGCCGGTAAATTAGGGGGAGTTATTTTGCCTTCCCCGGCCGTGTAGCGTGCTAGGGCATCTTTTAAGGTCTGATTAGCCCTTTCTACTATTGCCTGGCCTTGGCTGTTATATGGAATGCCAAATTTATGAATAATGTTCCATTTTGCTAGGAACGAGGCAAATGCCGAACTTGTATAAGCGGGTCCATTGTCAGTTTTTAGTTCTTTTGGAGAGCCAAGCACCGAAAAGGTTCGCAGGCAATGGTTAATAACATGTTTTGTGGTTTCTCCCCTCTGGGGGTAGCCATGATGAAGCCAGAATAGGTGTCAATAGTGACATGGAGATACGACCAGGGCTTAAAGGGAAGATATCTGGTGACATCCATCTGCCAAATTTGGCATGCACCCGTCCCCCTAGGGTTAACCCCAATGGGGAGGTTGTGTGCTTGTTTGCTGCAAGTGGGACACTGTTGGAGAATTGCAGCGGCTTCCGCTATTGAGATGCCAAATTGCTTAACCAAAGCTTTTTTGTTTTGATGGAAATATGCATGGCTTTCCCAGGGGGTGCATGATGCTTTTTGGGTGAGAAATTCCAAATTGGTTGCCGCAGTTGCGGCTGCGTCAGCGCGATCATTCCCTTCCTGTAAAGGGCCAGGAAAGGGCTGATGGCTGCGAATATGAGCGGCAAAGAAAGGATAGGCACGCGTAGCAATAGCCTTTTGCAAGGCTAGAAAGAGAGACATAAGCGGGGCTTCCGTGGCAGGTGAAAGATAGGCGCCATGGACAGTCCTGACGATCTGAGTGACATACAGGCTGTCCAAGATGAGATTGAAGGGGGTATGCGAAAATCTGTCGAAAGCCAAGATGGCGGCAGCAAGGTCAGCCCTCTGCGTGCTGGATTGTGGGCCTGTGGTTTGTGTAAGCCACACCCCTTTTTCCATCCAGGCACAGGCGCCGTGCGTCTTGCTGCCATCAGCAAAAACAGTCGGAGCGCCACAAATAGGTGCAGTGGCAGAAAGCGAAGAAAAAGACATAGGAATTTGTGAAATAAGTTTAAAGCGAAAGTCAAAGGGGGGGTGGCAGGAGACCGTCCCATTCCACCCGGCAACGGCTCCCTGCAAAGACTCTGAGTGGATCATGTACTGCTCCCAAGCATGTAGCGGCATGGGAACATACAAAGTGGTTGGTTCAAGGCCCATCAATGCTTTGGTGCGAAGTCGCCCCTTGACAACCAGCTGGGCAATTTGCTCTATTTTTTGTACAATTGTATTTTTTGGAGTATGTGCCAAATGTAACCATTCCAGAATTAAAGTGCGATCTTGCGGTTTTTGAATGATCGCACCAGTGGGGAGGGATGGTGTATTGAGTATCACTATGCACAAGGGGGCGCTCGTCGCACATCGGTCCACCCAAACCATCCCTAGAGCCTGTTGGACTGTTTGCAACGATTGCATTTGTGCATCGTTGAGCGCTATGGGATCGGCAGGGTGCTTGCCTGCGCTAAGAGCCGAGAACAGGGGGGTCAATTGAGCAGTCGAAAGTCCCATGTAGGGGCGTGCCCAATTAACAGAGCCAAGATATTGTTGTAACTGCACTAGCGTGGTTCGTCGGGGGAGGGTTAAGTGAGGAAGAACAGGAGTGGAGAAAGAGCATGACAGTTTATGACCCAAGTACGAAAAAGGAGGAAACATTTGTATTTTTTCAGGAGAAATATGCAAACCAGCTTGTGTTAGCAGATCTCTGAGAACTGGGAATTCCTTCAAGACTGTCCCCCTGGGCCCAGGGGCTGCCACTAAAATGTCATCCATGTAATGGAACAATCTGAAATGAGGATAAAGTGCCCTGAATGGTTGTAAAATCTGGTGCACGAAATATTGGCACATGGTAGGGCTATTCAACATGCCTTGTGGCAAGACTTTCCACTGGAACCTGCGATTAGGATATGCATTATTGTATTCTAAAAGAGTGAAAGCAAAAAGTTGCCGGTCCTCTGCATGCAGGGGAATGGAGAAAAAGCAGTCCTTTAAATCAAGTACTATCAGATCATAGTCCAGAGGGATAAGATTGGGATTCGGGAGGCCACATTGCAATGGGCCCATGGGCTGAATAATTTTGTTAATGGCCCTTAGATCTTGGAGGAGGCGCCACTTTCCAGTTTTCTTTTGTAGCACAAACACCGGAGTGTTATAAGGGCTAAAAGAGATTTCCAGGTGGCCTTTGTCTAATTGCTCCTGGACTAGCATTTTTAATGCTGAAGATTTGTGCTCAGGCATGGGCCATTGATCAACCCATACTGGAACCGTGGTGGTCAAAGTGAGGCGGATAGGGGGAGGAATCATTCAATTGTTAGTGTGGTAGTCAACCGAGACAAAAGGTCCCGTCCCCATAAGTTGACATGAAGTGGTAGAACAATAGGTTTGATGAAGACAGTAGTAGAAAGCTTAGGAGAGGAAACAGAAAGCCAGTGACGACTGACTCTTGCAGACTGGGAGCCGCCCACCCCACGAACTGAGGGGGAAGCGTCCGTCTCCCAGTCCGGGGGCCACTCATCAGTACGAATCACTGTGACATCCGCCCCAGTGTCAAGCAACCCAGCAAAGGAGTGGCCGTTAAGATTGAAAGAAGCCATCGGGCGGGTTGCTTGTACAGACTGCTCCAAGGCAAGAGCAAAAGGTACGAAGGATGAAACAGGCATAGGAGAAGAAGCAGAATAAACAGCAGGCGACAATGGAATGGCAGTAGCGACCGGGTCACCCGCCGTTACCGTAAGAGGAATGTTGCAAGAGAAAATAAATCCTAAGGAGGAAAGATCCTCAGCATCCCTCAGAAATGGGGATGTCAAAACACCTCGGGAAACAAAGTCCTGGAGTGGAAAAACTAAAAGAGGAAACGGAGGCAGGGGACGGTCCGGTTGCAATGGCAGAAAATAATTGTTAGTAGGAAGAGGAGCGGTGATAGTCTCTGCTGCATATAGAAGAAATTGAATCGGCAGCTTGACTGACTCAGCCTTTGGGGCGGGGCTGGCTGAAGGCCCCTGCTCTAGTTTCCCTGCTCTGAAGGAGGAGGGGGAGGAGGGGGAGGAGGGGGGGATTAGAGCGGCACTGATTAGCCCAGTGAAAACCTTTTTTGCATCGCGGGCAAACAGTGCGAGGCTTGGCCCCAAGCTGACGAGGGGGAGGATTAACAGAGTTTTGCCATGGGGCTTTGCACTGAGTCCAGAAATGACCTGGCTTCCCACAGTTATAACAATTTCCAGTTTTACCAGCAGTTGTTTGTTGGAGGGCAGCCGTGAGGCTTTCCACCTTAAAAACTTGGGTTCCCACCACCCGGCAAGCCCTCAGGAAATCAGCTACAGTGGAGGAGGGATTGGCTGCCACAGGCTGCAGGACTTTCTGACAGTCCGCATTAGCATTTTCCCAAGCCAATTTCCGCACCAATTCAATCTGAGCGTCCTCATTGTCAATCTGACGGACCACTGCCTTTTGCAGGCGATCAATGAAATCTGAGTAGGGTTCGTTAGGACCCTGCATAGTTTTTGCAAAGGACCGCCGGGCGGTGCCATCCATAGGATCATCCACCTTTTCCAAGGCTTTAACAGCTGCCCGTCCCACTATATCAAGGGCTTCCCAGGGGGTCGTAGCCTGCAGAGCCCCTGTCTCAAACCCAGCCCCTCCCTGTAACTGAGGGGCGGTAACATTGTTGGGCAGACCTCTGACAACTTCCTTGTTAATCTCTTTAAGGTATTCGGAGGCCCAAATGGCATATTGAGAGGGTGTAAGAAGCATGCCGAGGAGAAGTTTCCAATCCTCCAGCACGTAGGGGTCCCCTGACAAAAGGAACAGTCCTTTGCAATACAGGGATTGCACCCCATAGGCAGAAACTGCTTGCTTAAGATCTTTAAGAGCTCTATAGGGGATGGAGATATAATTAGGCACAACCACCCCAGCCGCATTGGTTTGAAAGGTTACGAGGAAACAATCCTCTGCCAATTCCATGTCCCCTTGATTGTAAGCATCGCGCAGAGCGTCTTGGAGAGCGCTACGCCACACTTGCGGGGCGGGGGAAGGGGTGGAAGGGAGAGGAGAAACCTTCTCTTCTGGAGGGGCCGGGGGAGTTGGAGAAGCCGGGGGAATTGGAGAGGCCTCGGAGAGGGCCATCGCCTGGCAAGCAGGAGAGGCGATCTCCTCGTAGCGTGGAGGAGATAATTCCGAGAGCTTACAAGCAGCCCCCTGCATACCTTCCTCATGAATTTGAAGGCATCTTACAAGAAGTCTCCAAGTAGTGAGAACTTCTGGCGGGGCTCGAGGTTCCTTATGAAAATAAACACCCAATTGAAGCCATAAGGAAACTTTAAGAGAGCCCTTCTCTGGGTAAATGGGACAATTCTCATAGATGTAAGCCAATAGAGACAGGAAATGTTTTTTCGGGGGAATGGGAAGCGGATGGCCTGTCGCTTGAGAGATTGCAACAGACGGTTTAACGATTTCCCGAAGCTCCTGCAGGTGTGCAGTCTGAGCCTTCGAGAAACCTGAGCCCATACTCACGATTGGGAGGGTGCTCCGTTCGCTAACGGCAGGCCCTGGTTGTGAGACTTTGCCAAGTCGGGGATGAGTGAAAGGCTGGTGACACAGGAAGATCACGTCGATCACGTTGCATCACGTCGGGGTCACCAAATGTGAAGTTTCCGCTGTTCGCCCATGAGGCCAATGTTGAGAAAAGACAGGAGACAAATTTTCTCGGGATGGAGCGACCCAGATTGGGGGTCTGGTAGCCCCTTTTATTGGGATTGAACAAAGGCAGGAGGAGCAATAGCATGTGATTAAAAACAGCCTGTAAAAGTACAATTTCTAATCTACTGCTTCAGGAAAGTTCTTTCTATATATGGTCAAATCCTGGACGTCATTGGTAGGGGACATCTCAGAATGTTATGTTATTCACTATCAGGATGTTATGGCTTTCTAGGAGTTTGTTTTCTCCTGTGTGATTCAGCGTGGCTCTGCAGGCCCTAGTATGAACTAGGCCATGGAGGACACACACCTGTACAAGGAACCATATTACAACAGGAGACCTAGTTGGGCCATGAGGGGGGTGTTCCCCTTAGTGAATTATGCCCACCAGGCTTCCGGGCATTTCACTAGCCGAGAGCCCAGGGCAGGGGTGGGGGGTGGGGGTGTTTATTAGGGAAAGTCTCAGACCTCAGGAGGTCACTGTGCCTCAGATAGGTGGGTGTGAGTTCCCCATTTTGTGAAATGGGGACTTGGAGTTCAGGTGAGCCTTTTTGTTTCATACCTGTCTCCCTGCTACTTTTCATCAGCCCTGCCAGAGCTGCTGGATTGTTAGCTGGATTGGCGGTTGATTTCCCCAGGCTTATGATCCTGGGGGATTTCAATCTGCCTTCCATTGGTGAGACATCTGAGCCAGCTTGGGAGTTCATGGCTTCCATGATGGCAATAGACCTAACTCAGTTAATTCAAGACTCATAACAGGGGACACACGCTCGACCTGATTTTTGTCTCTGGACAGTGGATGAATGATCTAGATTTAGGGGATATTTCTATCCAACCCTTGTTATGGTTGGATCATTTCCTCCTTAGGCTTGACTTCCATACTGCCACCCCTCGCCGCAGGGAGGCGGAACCGATTAGATGGTTCCGCCCCAGGTGCCTGATGGAGCCTGAAAGATTCCTGATGGAGCTTGAATCCCTTGCTCACAGCTTGACCGAAACCCTAGTGGAAGCCTGGGATAGGGTGGCCACTGGGGCCTTGGATCGCATTGTGCCTTTGCAGCCTCTGACCCGGTGTCGATCCCGGGTAGCTCCCTGGTTTACCGAGGAACTCCAGGAGAGAAAACACCAGAAAAGATGCCTAGAGAGTGGTTGGAGGGCAGCCGGTCTGAATCTGATTGAACACTAGTAAGAATTCATATTAAATCCTACTTAGTGGCGATAAAAGCGGCAAAACGGCAACATTTTTCCGCTCTTATCGCATCTGCAGATAACTGCCCAGCCACCCTGTTTAGGGTTGTTAGGAATATAATCTAACGGTTGGGTTGGCAATATATAAATCATGTAACAATGCTATACCTGTTTCTTTAAATCATGCTGTAAATGTGATTGCTTGCTGTTTCCTCAATCGGCCATAAGATGGAGCCAGAATCACTGTTAGATGCTGATCTGTTCTGATCTGAGGGTTTTTGGAAGCTGGCTGTTAAAAGTGCCGTATTGTGATCAGCGTGAGCTATTGTAAGTTTTGCAGCTACTAGCAAACTTTGTGTACCAGACTGTTTGTATGTTTATGGACTTGGACTATGTTATTTGGATTATCCCTTAACTGAAAGATGTTGATGACTGACTGTCTTAACCATGTATGACTTGGACTGTTTTATGGACTCTGATACCTCTATTTCCATGAAAGTAAAAGCCTACTTAAACTGCAGTGTCTCTGTATGCTGGTTTGTGTGTTCTCCAACAACACTCTCACAACGCTTCTCTGAATGCACTCGCTCTCCCAATGGGGAGCTTGCCTAACAAGGGTGACCTGCTCCTTACTTAACCAAGGAACTGGGAAAGACCCCTTGCAGGGTAGGGCTGAAGAATTTGTTCAGTATCTGCAGGATAAAATCGCTCAGATCCGGATAGGCTTGGACTCTGACTGGGTAGATTCGGGCGAGTCGACAGAGATGAATCTTATGGAGACCATCTGGGATGAGTTTGACCCTGTGACCCCTGAGGGCATGGACAGGATTATGGGGAGACTCAGTGCTGCCACTTGTGTGCTGGACTCGTGTCCCTCTTGGTTAGTTTCGGCTTCTCGGGAGGTGACACGAGGCTGGCTCCAGGCGATTACCAACACTTCATTGAGAGAGGGGTTCTTTCCCACCACCTTGAAGGAGGCCCCTCCTTAAGAAGCCTTCCCTGGACTCAGCTTCTTTAGCCAACTACCATCTGGTCTCCAACCTTCACTTTGTAGTGAAGGTTGTCAAGAGTGTAGCAGCACATCAGCTTCCCCAGTACCTGGATGAAGCTGCCTACCTGGATCCATTTCAGTTGGGTTTCAGGCCCGGATACAGCACGGAGACAGCATTGGTCATGTTGTTCGATGATCTCTGGTGGGTCCAGAACAGGGGCTGCTCCTATCTTACTGCGACGACTTGGGGGGTTGGGAATGGGGGGCACCGGTGGTTCTCCTCCTACTTGTCGGATCGGTCGCAGTTAATGTTGACTGGAGGACAGGTATCGACCCCGAGGCGCGTCACTTGTGGGATGCCCCAGGGGTCGGTTCTCTCACCCCTCCTGTTCAACATATATATGAAACCGCTGGGCAAGATCATCCATGGTTTTGGGGTATGGTATCATCAATATGCTGATGATACCCAACTTTTTATCTCTACCCCAAACCATCCAAACAATGCCCTCGACATGATGTCCCGATGCCTGGAGGCTGATGGGGAGGAACAGGCTCAAGCTCAATCCCTCCAAGACTGAGTGGCTGTGGTTTCCGTCATCCCGATTTGTGCATCTTGTTCCAACTTTGACGATAGGGGGAGAAATTTTAGCCCCCACAGAGAGGGCCCACAATCTGGGAGTCCTCCTGGATATGCAGCTTGGTTTAGAAGAACAACTGACGGCTGTGACCAGGGTGGGGGGGCTTTTACCAGGTTCACCTGGTATGTCAGTTGTGCCCCTTTCTGGATCGGGTGTGCACAGTCACTCATGCCCTCATCCTTTTTTGCCTGGACTACTACAGTGCTCTCTACATGGGACTGCCCTTGAAGAGCACCCGGAGGCTTCAGCTGGTCCAGAATGCGGCTGTGTGGGTTATAATGGGGGTACCTAGGTGCTCTCATGTTACACCCCTTTTAGGTGGCCTGCACTGGTTGCCGGTTGTTTTCCGGTGTGATTCAAGGTACTAATTATGATCTTTAAAGCGCTCCATGGCTTAGGCCCAGGGTACCTGCGAGACCACCTACTGCCACCAGTAGCCTCCCACTGTCCAGTGCGATCCCACAGAGATGGCCTCCTCAGGGTGTTGTCGGCCAGACAGTGTCAGCTAGAGACCCCCAGGGGGAGAGCCTTCTCTGTGGGAGCGACTTCCCTCTGGAATGAGCTGCCCCCGGAGCTTCGTATAATCTCCAACCTCCGGTCCTTCCCATGCACCCTAAAAAGTTGGCTTTTCCAGCAAGCCAGCCTGGCCTGAACAGAATAAAATAAATGGTTAATTTAATTGTTAATTTTAATCTATTTTTTAAAATTTTATTGTTAATATTAATTGGGTTTGTTTTTGGATACTTTATTTAATTTCCTTTTTAACTTTTGTAATATGTGTTTTTTTTATGTTGTACGCCACCCTTGGAGTCCTTTGGTAGAAGGGCGGCATATAAATCCAATAAACAAACAAACAAACAAAGAGGTGTGAATGACCATTGCCTGAACTTTTCAATAGCTTATCATGGTGTTTCCCTTCCAAATCACACCAGTGAATTTCTGTTTCTAAGAAAGTGGGAGGGAAATGATGGAGAAGAGACAATCCTAACAGCCTTCCGGCAAAACAAGTCAAAGACCCAGCACATTAAGGAAGTGCTGAGAAAAACACAGAGATAGAGGGGGGGAGGGAGAGAGGGAGATATATAGAGAGGGAGATATGGGGAGAAAGATATGGAGAGAGAACGAACCAACTCTACATAGACCAATACTACTTTGCAAAGAAACTTGAAGTGTGCAACCCCCTTAGTTTGCAAAGGCTTGGTTTCAAGCAGAGAAAGCCTTTTAAACACACACACACACACACACACACACACACACACACACACACACACCAATTGCACCAGGTGTTTTAGTACCACCTTGGTGGGAAAAAGTCTCTTTAATCTTTCGAATGCAGCTTGGCATTGCATAGTCCATTTTAAGGGCTGAGCAGGTTTTGGCTTTCTCCCCCTTTGGTTGTAGTAAATTAGTAACAGACAGCACAATCTGGGTAAAAGTACCCAGTCTGTATCCTGAATACCCTGTATCCAGTCCAAGGGAAGCCAATCCACAGATGAGAAGTTATCAGAATCTCGAGCTGAGAAGATGATAAGTTGTTGTTCCCAGGCACCACTTTCTAGTTCCTCCGAGGCTGAGGCAAAACAGATGGCCTCAGGCTTATCCCTCCCCCCTCCCATTCCCAAGAATGTGCATCAAAGGTTATAAAATGGCACCCAAGCCCCCTCCTGCCAGAATGGCAGCATCCCAGTAGGGATCTATGAGGATCTAACACAATGGTAGTTTGACCATCCATGTCCAGGAAACTCATATATAAGAATTTTCTCTGTCAACTGGAAGAAAAGACTTCCAAGGAGACATACAGACAAATATCTACTGTATATTATATAGATTTCTGGTAACAAAATTGATAAGGGCATTATGAAAGGATTCTGTGCTCAAAATGTAAGCCTTATTTATACTGAAAACAATGTTAAAAGATTTGAATTCCTCTTTCTCTTGCCTACATATCTAGCGGCTGAAGCCATTTCCTTTGGGGCATAAGCAGTTATTTCCACCTGTCTCTTATTTTGGTGTTGGACTTATCTGCTGTCAGAGCTGCAATCATGTCAAAACTTGTTCTCACAGAATAACTTGTATCCTGGCTGAAGCTTGCAATAGGCATTCCTAGTAGGGTTCAGAACATCAGAAACAGCATGCTTACAGCGATTAAAATATGTCAAAACACCATTCTATGAACCGCACAACATTTTTGCAGACTCCCAGCATGCATGTATCTATTGTTGGCAAAAAGGAATGATTGGTGCACAGAGTGAGAAAAGACTTACCAAAGCTAAGCACCAGCAGGTTGATCTACAAGGATAATTTTGCCCTTTTGTTATTTGTTACATTTAAGTCTGTATATTTATGTACATGAATATAAAACTGACAGCTCAGGAAGGTTACAAAGAGTCTAAAATGAGGAATGGAAGGGGAAAATAAAACTAAATTGGTTTTAAGAAGTGACTGTGAAAGCACAATCTCGTCTTAAAGCCAACTTTAAGAACTTTTATCCTCTGTGCACCAACAACGAATCATATGATAATAACTCATGCTAAAACAAACATGAGAAATGTAAAAAAAAACATAGGTTATCCTAACAGTAGGATAAAACATATCCTACTAAAGTACAGTTATTCTCAGTATCTATTAAACAGCTACAGTTATTTGTTTTATATATACAACAACCAAGTACAGGAACAATAGAAAAATGAGCCTGTTGGAAGCATTATGATTCTTATGGCATAGAACAAAACTAGTGTCTTCCCCTGAATAAAAAATAGTTTTTAAATGCACATTCTTTCATGCCCTTCCCTAATCAGTACAGATGCAAACAGAAGGTCTTAGCAAGAGGCTGCACTTATCTGACTTTGCCTGAAAAGGACCAGATTAGATTAATCTCTAGATGGGACACAATCAATGAATCCTTCAGCTGCGGGATAAACTAGAAAAGAAGGTGGTACTATTGCCTAGAAGACTAAGTGGACATCTGTAGGAATGTCCACAGGAATAAAGTTTGCCTAAGTTTTAAAAAAGAAATGAAGAGTCTGAACTATAAAAAGTTTCAATTTACAATTGCCATATCACTACTTAAAGATTCAAAATGTATTTTTCAAAACCCCATAAAACCCTATTTTGTGGTAGTGAGGAGAAAAAAGTAATGCTTTATATTATTATGGCTCTGAGTCAGATCATTAGTTAATCAGTTCAATATTATTCACAGTACGTGTCACCAGCTCTTTCAAATGTTGAAAAATCCTACCTGAAGATATTCAGAACTGAACCAGGAATCTTCCACATGCAAATAAAGTATTTTGTCAATGAGCAATGATTTTTCTTCAAGGAAATTTCTGTAGGAATCTTCTCACCTATGGGGTTTAGGAACCCAAATACATGACCTGTAAAGCCATAAACTCCTGAATTAGATTTTAAAGTTATATGACAAAACTAAAGCAAATATTTGTAAAATGCAATATATTTGTTGCACAATATGTTGGTTGAGGCTTGTTTGTTCTTTTCTGATTTTCTGAAGATGGTATAATAGGCCACATATAAATCAATACTTATTTTGGTTTCTATTTATATTGGCCATATCTTTTGAGCAATTTTTCTTTTCTTTCTAAAAAAAATAGTTTCATACTTGTACTAGATGACATGAAAACTCAACAGAGATTACTTCAGGTGGGAGGAGCTGACGTCGCAATGACACGACATGCTATCTTGGAGCTCCAAGATCGCAGTTGATACTTTTGCCGCTGGATGTTCCTTTTGGACCTAAACTGTCCCAAAGAGACAGTGACAGGGAAGAGTATGTCCTGCTGATCTCAGGGACACAGCAAAGTCCCTGATTGGAGAATCTCTTTTTGCTGGTGACAGAAGCACAGCCATTGAAGCTGCTGAAGTTGGGACAGCTCCAGAACAGGAGGAAAATGGAAAGAAAAAGTGTGTCCATCTGGTGAGGAAATCTTATTATTATAAAAGAGTCTACCCCCGCCCCCCAAAAAATAAAGCTAAATTAAATTTGAAAACAGAAGAGAACAAGCGGCAAAATTAAGCTACTTTAGACAATGTGTTATCCTTTTTTAAAAAAATTCTTTTACGGATGGAACTTTTGCAAATGTTTCCTATTCTTTAAATTGAATGGATTAGTTTTTCTTCTTCTATTTTTTATATCCTTTTTTTATACCTATGGATTCAAATCCTTTTCCTTATTTTTATAATGCTGGATTTGATGGTTGTTGGTTTTTTTGCTCCATTTAAGAATTTTTTTTCTTTAAGCCTGGAATATAAAGAAGATATAAATGGAATACAAAGAGGGTTGTAATAACAGAGGGAAAGGAAGTAACACTGCCACTTGGAGGCTGGAGACTTGGAAAGCTTGGAAATATTGTCTATTCTTTTTTCTATTTGATCATTTGATTTTGCATTTTAAGGTTCCTCAGCTTGTTTACAGAGGGTGATGGTGAGAGGAGCATGGGCTGTTTGTACGGGTGCTCTTCGGGAGCTTTGTTGACAGCAGGAGTGGAGTGAAAAGAAAGCCTTGTCTTGAAAGATTATAAATGAACTTGCTTTAAATTTAATAAAAAGTTTTGAATGCCCAGAGTGACAGTGTTTACAAGTTGGAAGAATGGCGCAACATGAAAAAGAAACCTTAACATCACAAAAGATTATGCTTGAAATTCAAAAATTATTAGAAGTAACAAAGAAAATTGAGGAGAGATAGCAATAGCAATAGCAGTTAGACTTATATACCGCTTCATAGGGCTTTCAGCCCTCTCTAAGTGGTTTACAGAGTCAGCATATTGCCCCCAACAACAATCCAGGTCCTCATTTTACCCACCTCGGAAGGATGGAAGTCTGAGTCAACTCTGAGCCGGTGAGATTTGAACAGCCGAACTGCAGAACTGCAGTCAGCTGAAGTAGCCTGCAGTGCTGCATTTAACCACTGCGCCACCTCGGCTCTAGATTGGAGATTGGAGAACATAGATCGCAGAACAGCAAAATTTGATGGAAAAATTGAGGATGTTCATCAAATGAAGAAAGTGGATGTCCGAGTTCTAAAAATTGAAGGGAAAATAAACAAAGAGACAAGAAAATTGTTGATATTGACAGTGAACTGAGCGTGGTTTGAAATGGAAAGAGTGGAATATGGAATGGGGAGATAGATGGACTGGAGCTCTACCCCAGATTTCAAAGTATAGAAGAAGAAAAGAGAGAGGAATTGATGGAACTAAGGAGAGAAATTTTGTCAGAAGCACTAGTGATAACCAAAGATAAGCTGATTGAAGAAGCAGATGGAAGGTTTCGAGCTTATACAAGATATGCAATAAGCAATAAGTTGCAAAGAGAAGTCCATACAAACCTTACTAAGGAAATAACCAGAATACTAATGCCACAAATGGCAAGAGACATAAGACTGCACTATTACTGGAGAAACACAGGTTGATGTAATGAAAGCTTATAATAAAAGATTGAGTTAAATTTAGTTACATTTAGAGCATTATGTATAATATGAAGTGATAATGGATACAGTTAAATAATTGATTGATAATGATAATAATGCATGTATATGTATTGGTTTGATAAGAGGAAATTTGATATAAATTGCAAATGATGACTACGAAAGGAGGTTTAGAAACCCTGTTATTAAACATAACCAATTTTTATTTATAACATGTTATAAAGATGTAATGTTACTGGATGATATTGGGAAGAGCTAATGGAATGCCATTATGTGGTTTTGCTTTAAATCTGGAATATTTGATATAAAAGGATGTAAAAACAATTACAGTCAAATGAAGGTTGAGATATGATGATAGTAATATATAAAATATATTTGATTTAAAATACATGATTTTATATGAATTGGTGATGACTGTGGAAGGGAATGCACAGAAGTTTTTGTAACCAATTCACACACTTTCTACCATTTGTAATGGAAGATGCTTTGTGTTTTGTTTTGTTTTGTGTTTTGTCTTTTTGTGTTTATTCAAAAATTAAAAAAATTCTTTAAAAAAACAGAGATTACTTCAAAACAGAACTTTAGGTGGGAAAGTGCTGGGTTGACACCATTGCTTTGGAAATCTCATCTCATTGTGATCTTGCAGGTTTGTTTTTGCAACCCATCAATTCTTTGCTTCTGAGTTAAGCACTCTTCATCTATGGCAGGGGTCCCCAAATCCTGGTTCGCGGACTGGTATCAGTCTGTGGCTGGTTAGAAACCAAGCTGCACAACTGGAGGTGAGCTGGAGGTACATTTTCTACCTCCAGGCATGTGGTGAGTCTGCAGGGGTGGTGACTGGGGCAGGAGAGCAGCGTGGCAGTTGCCCAGTGCAACTGGCTTGGCAATACTGAGCTATGCATCCTTCCTCCTCTTCTTCTTCTCCTCCTTCTGCTATCTCTTCTTCCTCCTCCTCTTCCTGGTCTTGCTTCATCTTCTTTTTGCTACCTCTTTTTTTCCTCCTCTTCTTCCCCACTTTCCTCCCCCCCCCCCCACTTCCTGGCACCTTAACTGGTCTCATTTTGCCTTCATGCAGTTCTCTAAGTTTGCAAATGTGCATCAGCCTGGCTTGCAACCAAGGGTTCCTCCGAAACCTTATTGGAGGGGGACCACCCAAGGTGTGAAAGGGATATCTTTTCCTCTAAAAAAAGTTAAATCAATCAATTCCAACTTTGCAAGATCTTTTTTTTTTCATGAGAAGTTGGATTGATTGGTTTAACTTTTTTTTAGTCCTACAAACTTTTGTTTCCCTGCACACAACGGCGAGAAATGCCACGGAGAAATGCAATGGACCTGGAAATCAGGTAGGCAAAGAAATGCTTAGGGGAAGCGAGGGAAGCTGGGCTGTGGTGGGTGGGGCAAGCTCCATGGGCGTGGTGCACTGCAAAGGTGAAACAGGAAATGGAAAAAGGAGGAGCAGGGAAAAGAAAGAGGAAAAGCCCTCATGCTGACTGCTCCATTTCCCATTTCTCCATTGCAGCACAGCACCCAGAATCCACTTTGATAGTGGGGGGGGGGGAGTAATTTAACAACTGGTTCGCCCAGGGTCAGGTTGGCCATCACTGGAGGCTTGTCACCCATGTGTGGCAAAGTTGGAGAATGGGGATGGGCTATGCCTCCCACAACAGCCAACATGAACCTGGATGAACTGGTTGTTAAATGATTTGAATCCAACCACTGCTTTTACTGCTTGGAAATCAAACTTTTGCAAGTGAAGGGGTTTTTCCACACTGCAGGTTTATTTGCAAAGTAGCATTGCTCTATGCAAAGTTGGTTTGCACTCCCTCCCTTCCTCCTCCCCCCTCCCTCTTTCTCATTCTTGGTTTTCTCAGGACTTCCTTAATGTGCTGGGCCTTTGGCTTGCTTTGCCGGACAGCTGTTAGGATTGTCTCTTCTCCCCTACCTCCTTCCCACTTTCTTAGAAATAAAATTTCACTGGTGTAATCTGGAAGGAAAATACAAGGGAAAAATTCAGGCAGTGGCCATTCATGCCTCTTTCTGCTTGCCTGGGTCTTTGATTGGGAGTTTCCTCTGGAGCAGAAGCAGAGAGCCTCTTCAAGTGAAGGTTTCTCTGTGCTTTCTGATTTTCCTCTGGAGCAAAAGAAAGCCTTTTCTAGTGAAGGCTTCTCTTCAGATAACCACCACCATCCCTTCCACCTTCCCATCCATGGAAAACTTGTCTTCTATGAAACCGGTTCCTGGTGAGGCTGAGGGACCACTGGTCTATGATCTTGCTATGAAAATGACTACACGAGAAAGAGCTAAATGTCACTGATGATCAGAAAAGATGTCATGATGATCAGAAAGAGCTGTGGTGGCGCAGTGGTTAGAATGCAATATTGCAGCTCACTACCAGCAGTTCGATCCTGACTGGCTCAAGGTTGACTCAACCTTCCAATCTTCTGAGGCTGGTAAAGTGAGCATTCACATGGTTGGGGGCAATATGCTGACTCTGTAAACTGCTCGGAAAGGGCTGTAAAGTTCTAAGAAATCTAAGAGTATTGCTTTTTTTAAAAAACAAAATGCTAATTAAGATATATTTCCAAGCTTAGAAATCATGCTGCTATGGAACCAAGAATTGGGTAAAAGGAATGAATTGTTATTGCTGTCTCCCTAGGAAGTAAATTGGTGGAGGAAAATGTCCCTGATCCTTAGAGCCATGTTTGAGAAATGCCAAGAGCAACAGAAGTCAATTTGCTTTCAGTGGTCTGTCACTCTGTTCCCCAAAGCTTTCTGTATATTGAGAAGATAAAGAATATAGAAATCCAGCAGGCAGTCCTAAGCTAAATAGACCCGTCTATAAGTTTTCTGATTTCCCCAAACTAAATTGAAGAACCAAAACCTACACTAAGAGACAGAAAGCCTGCTAACCTCTGGAACATGCTACTTTAATAAAGTTAATTTAAATTTTGTTCTGAACAAAAGAAGATGATTCTGAACAAAGGAAGGAGATTAAGCAGAGATGCAGGCATGCTTAAGGTGATATGGAAGGTAGCATGACACTCATATCTGGTATCCCTGAAGAACCCAAAGACAGATTGGTTTCTTCAGTCCCAGAACATCTGTAAAGCATTCAGACCATCAGATTTTTTGTTATCTAATACTGCCCAATAAACTTTACCAGTTGACATATTTGAGCCTGAGTCTACACATTGGGTAACTTCACCTCCACTTGATGAATAATGATGCGGGAGGTTCTTGTTTGTTTGCTTATTCTGAAATCAGATCATGTTTATTCTGTGTTGCTTTCCAGGTCTGATAGATAACTAATTGTTGGCAGATGTGGCAAGTATTTGGGCCAAGATATATTTGTTTGCAGTTCAGCCATAGCTGGTATCAGGCAGCTACAGCTGTTTTTTATCAAAGTCCTGTATATGTTAGACATCCACCTGGCAAAACAAGATTCACTCATATGACCTTTAGCTAAAAGCCTGAAATAGGGGACGTTCTGCTTAAGTAATACTAGAAATAAATCCTGAAAATACCTAATTAAATTAACAAATTGCCATGAAATGCTAATTTGTGTTTATATATGCAAAAGGTACCTCATGGGTCATATAGAGAGATATCTTAAGCTTACTTGTCAACTTTGATTTAAAACTTAAATTGCACAATGAGAACATTCATTTTTTGAGACCACCTTTTTTGTGTGCAGTGTAATTGATGAATATGTTTTAATATGCTTTAATATGTTTTAATACCCAGCATGCTTTTGTTTTCTTGACCATTAAGTCATTTGGACACCCCAGAAATAGGCAATAGCTTAATTTTTGTTCTGAAGATTTATTCCTATATGTCAACATTTTAAGAAAAGGAGTAAAGTATGATATATAGAGTTTGTATTTCTTTTCATTTATATAAACCTAAGTTAAAAATAGTTTTTAAAATAAAATTTGAGATTTCTTTTTTTATCTTCCCCACTTCCATATATATTTATAAGATATATGATTCATTTTATCAAAAAAAATATCAAATTGCAAACTTATCTATATTCAATGAAGAAAATCCCATTAAATGTGTTAGGGCTTTGTTGGAAGAAATGTCCTTCTGGGTTCGGCTCCAAGTGGGGAGAAAGACACTGGAGGCATGGAGGCTGCTTAGAAAGGTGGTTTAATGTTTTAATGGTGGACAGGACCGCATGGCTTGAGATCCTGGGGAAAAAGGTGATCACATGCTTTCAGGTGTTGGGTGAAGAAGAAGAAGGGTCGAGGGAGGAGCTTGCAGGGCTTTTTAAAATCTGTTTGGCCCCACCCCTCTGTTTCCTGTTCCTGTGTAAGAAATGTATTCTGATTGGTTGTCAGACTCACATGGGGCCATGCAGGGCAACTCTCTAGATTGAGTTCAGGTTTGGTTGAATTCTCAGAGTTCTCAGATGCCATGTGGTCAGTTGAGTAAAGGGCCAATATTATGCCTTAATCCCATCCCCCTGGAACTGAAGAGGAGAACTCTTTATTATGTAAATGGACTAGCTCAGGCTTTAATGGCTCATGGACAAAAAAGGTGGGGGCAGGAAGCTGCAGGGAGAGTTACTTTGTCTTTTTGAAACACGTTTCTTCCTTTTCACATCTAGAGAAACATAATATTCTGCCTTTTCAATATTTCCTAGGATATTTCATTTTTCTGGGAGAGGGCTGGGTGATAACTTCCTACAGCTTATATCCAAGTAAATAGACAGGATGACATTATTGGGATTTTTTTGTCATAGTGAATAACCTTAACTACATTTAATTCTGTGTAAAAATTGTAGACTTAATTTACTTGACTGTTTGGAAATAAAACTTAGAAACTGTTCAGATGGTAAAAATTATGCCATGTTATGTGTCAGTGTTATTTGAATTGGAACATCTTCTGCTTTTAATTATAAAATTCAATTCTAGCCCAAGAGAATCTAAAACAATTATTGGTTTCATCCCCTGAACTATTTTGTACATCAATCTCTCTGTCAGCAAAAAAAAAAAAAAAAAAAAAAAATGCAGTCTTCCACATTGAATTTCATAGACCAATTTTAGCATAAATACCTGTAAATGTATAATAGATAAAAATAGACTTATGTCCCACAGTTCATATTTTTTAAACAAGAAACACTTGTTTAGGAAAATGGATATGCAATATTCATTTTAAACATAACAATACTGAAAAGTATTGAATACAAAAAATACTCCGCATAAAGTGATCCTATTTCATAGTTTTGTGACAGATATAGGCCCATTTTTTTTAATATCAATATTTGAATAGTGATATTTAGAACATAGAGAGCAGCCTTTTACCTCAGCTGGACTAACTATAGAATAATAATTTTATGGTTTCCCAGTGCTTTGAACTGTATCTTCTATAAACATATCACAAATAATTATATGTAATAGAAAGTGTCATGTTTCAAGTTTCAGACACAATTCTGACATATCTTTACTTAGCCAGAAAGGATTGAATCTGGCTTATTTATGTATCAATAAAGGAAAATGAGTGGCACAGGGAAATGAGGAGTCCTTGGTACTCTCTGAGCATGGCTGTTTTCTTGTAGAAGTTTCATTCCCAAACTAGTTAACATCTTCATTGCTAGCTTTGGGAATGACGTGTTTGCAAGAAAAGAACCAAACTCAGAAAATATCAAGAGCCCTTCATTATGTAGGCATGTTGTACCCCTGAGTTATTGTCCTTCCAGCACTCTTACATGGTCAATAGCTGCAATACTCCAGGAATTCTTAGGACTGTGTTCTCATCTGGTTCAATAGGGTTTTTAGAGTTCCCCAATATGGAGACTTTTTTTTTGCTACTACAGAAGAATATTCCTTCAATTCAGATGGCATCATCCCTGATGGTATTCAGGAAGTAGTTACAAAGGAACTACAGATAGTCCTTGACTTACAACCATGGAAGAGATTGTGAATGATTGAATTAATTTCTCCCAATAGACAGGAGCAAAGAAGCTGTTGAGTAGGTGTCTTGCTGAACACCGGCCCCTTTAAGGATGGCTAATGTAAAAGCTTGCTAAGGTTGCACAGGAGATAGAGACACCTGGCCACTAAGAATGGGTGCTTAAGCTTGGGATGTACATTTGGGAATGGAATTTAAATCATTTTGAGAGTCCTTAACTAATAAAAATCAGATACTGTGTGGACAGACTCAATTCCAGGACAACACTAACTTCAGCAATACTACATTGCTTTGCCCAGAAGCAGGTTGCAATTTCCTGTTGGTTTTTTCCCCCCCATGAAGCTGAAGCAAGTAAAAGCCTTGGCAAAACTTTCTCCCTGTGAAATTATTGAAGGCTAAGAACAAACAATAGTCCTCAATCCTGGCAAATATTTTTACTCAGATTGCATAGCTCATATTTCCTAAAAATCGGGTAAATCTATCACTGTTCAATTGAGGGGATGCCACAGAGAGGAGGGTCAACCTGTTTTCCAAAATGCCTGAAGGCCAGACAAAAAATAATGGATGGGAACTGATCAAGGAGAGATTCAACTTGGAAATAAGAAATAATTTTCTGACTGTGACAGCAATCAACCAATGGAACAGAAGTTGCCTTCAGAAGTTGGGGGAACTTCACTACCGAAAGCTTTCAAGAAGAGACTGGGCTGCCATCTGTAAGAAATGGTGTAGGGTCTCCTGCTTGGGCAGGGAGTTGGACTAGATGACCTACAAGGTCCAACTCTGTTAATCTGTTAAAACAGTTCCACTATATAAGCTGTATGCTGGACATTTTAAAGGTAAATTGGTTGACTGGTTGATTTAGACAATGTCATTGCTGAACAAACTGGCTTTAGAGATGGTTAAAATACATCCATATAGCAACAAATATGTTTTTTCATCAAACTTTATAAATTTATATACTTAAAGGCCGAATTTGAGTCAATGCACAGTGGCAGGCCATGAGTAAAATTGGCTTACAAAATTGTACAAGAAAAACACTACACCAGTTTCATATGTCTCTGTAGCTCACCCTTTCTCACCCAGTTACATCCTACATCAATTCAAAGGGAGTAAAATAGAAGTGTATCTTGATGCTGACTTTATTCACCCTTTATATTTATTCTGTAAATTTTGCTTTATTAATAAAAGAACATCAACTACATATGCTAGCTAAAAGACCAATTTCAATGTCTTCCTCTCAAGTTGACAGGAGGTTATTTCTTTGAACCATCACAATTCACTGTAAAGAGGACAATTTAACTATCAGCTGTGGGGAGGGGGAGAATAGATACTTTCTAAAGTTCTTGACCCTCACTGTCATTCATGGATATGAAGTCAATCAATATCAAGAGGACTTCATCACCAGCAGAAATCCAGGAGCTCAGGTAGGAATCTGCCAGTCAAGCACTATTACACTATCAAGAATCCTGTACTACACTTCAGGAGTAGAGTCCTGGTCACATGTAAGGTATTCATGAATATTAACTCCGAGCCTTAGGTTTGTCTTTAAAAGTGCTAAAAGACCTTAAAATACAAGAGGATGGATCTCTGAAAGGCAAAATTACCACCCTTATCTGTTCTGAACTCCCTCATCCTACACCAAAGCACACCGAGACAAAGATACTTCCAGGATTTATTAACACAGAGACAGGACCTTGGCAGCAATCCAGCACAGACTAACCTTGGCAGCAATCCAGCTTGGCAAGCTAGCCATGAGAGTTCTCCAGCTCTAGTGAATACGTTGACTCCTGCAAAGGGCGTGTGCACAATCATTCCTTTTATAGTCTTGAGAGGAGCCTAATTACCACCAGCTGAGGGTAATTATCTCCTGTAACTGCGTAACTGTTCCTTACGCCTATTAGCTCTCCATTTCCGGGCATCCAGGAACAACTCCCTTGTCTCCTTCCCACTGTTCCAATGCATGACATCACAATCACACTCCCTTGTCTCCTCCCCACTGGTCCAAGGCTCAGGCGCCTCCTGGTGGCCAACCAGCCTCTCTGCGCCCTGCTCGGAGTCGGAACCCTGTCCAGGGTCCTCCACATCTTCCAGAGCTCACTCATAGGGCCCTTCGCTGTCAGAGTCTGGTGGCAGCTCTAACGGCTCCTGCTAGGCCACAACACTTATCCAACCCAGTTCCGATGTATCCTTGGTCTGCCTGTCAACTCCATAAGTCTCTGTATGAGTTACATTTTATTACAAACCTGCCACAATCATGCTGAATATAAAACTAAAATGCTAGTTGTTAGACTATTTATAAACATTAGTCTAAACGTATGTTAGCAGATTAACAAATGATGTTTTTCTATGTCACCCTCATTCTTTTGGTTTGTCTCTCTCCCTGGCATTGAATCTCATTTAACTTTGCATTCTGCTCCTGGTTGGAACTTACTCAGATTTTGACATAAAATGGGCAGCTATATAAATATTTCAAATAAATAAGCAAACAAACATGTAATATTCCCAGCAAGATAAAACTGAGTTCTATAAGTGAGAGGGGCTTTTAAAAATTTCCATAGGAAAAAAAAAATCCAATACATATATTCCAAAAATATGGATGTACATTATGGAATCCTTTCTTAGAAGGTCCCAGCCTGTCAATAAATTGAAACAATCCTCTGTTGCAAGCAAAATCCAGTGTTTAGAGGCAGCAAAGTGACCAAAATCCCATTAGAATAGATCAATGGTTGAATTTCATTGTCATGCCAAGTTTGGCACTAAAAAAAATCAAATGAAAAAATCACTAATTATAATTCTTTAAAATTTCTTATTTTTTAAGATAAGATATGACATTTCTGCTTTGGTTAACCAACATAACTTGGAATTTTGGCTGGATAGTTTGTTGTCTACAATGCTGGTCTACATTTCTGCCTTACCAAAAAAAAAAAAAACCACCTTACCAAAAATATAGTTCATGATATCTGGCCAAAATTGAACATCATGAATGTCCTCTGAAGGGTTTGCTAACCCTCTTATTTTCATCCAGGTCGGAAAAAGAAAAGCAGCAGCTTTCTCATTATAATTTTTTACTATTTTCTTTTTCCCAATGGAAGTTGAAAATAGTTCACATTAGGCTCTTTTGCTCTCCAAGCTCAGATTGCAAACTTGAATTACATGGTGTTTCTTTGGATTTCAGAGTTCCAGTCCTGGAAGAATGAGGGGTGATTTGCTTGGCTTTGTGACAGGGGAAAGAGAAATTGGGCACTGATTGGAAAAATAGAATAGTGGAAAGTAATTTTGTGCAGGAAGTATGTGGAATTGTGAATTGAAAATGGCAACATTGAAGTGTCTCTGCGTGTAAAGAAAGATAATTATAGACATGAATAATTAAACATTCATATCTGTTTGTTCAACTTAGTATCTGACATCAGAAATTGGAGATGAATTGGCAAGACCTTGGGGTCAATACCCTGTGGGATTTAGCTCATCATCCACTATCTAAAACCTAAAAATACCAGGACATGTGGATTTCATCAAGCCTAGATTTGGGAAATTGATAATTTTATTATAAGGAATGCAAGTTTTTTTTAATCAAGGATATGATTATACCCTTTCTTCGGGAGCCTGGCATTGTACCTTTGCACAATATTTATTCTAAGCTAGCAACATATACTCACAAATGCAATCAAAGATCATGAAGCAACTACACCTGGCCTATCCAGGCCCAATCCTTAGTGATTTAAGAGCAATTCATTTTTCCTAGGGAATCCTGGGAAGTAAACATAGCAAATAGAATTGTAGATCTTTAACTTAGATTTTTCAGTACACCACCAAATTCCAATTCCTGCGATTCTTTAGAATTAAGTCAAATGTTGAAACATTTCAGTGCTTGTGATGAATTGATGTTTATCCCAAACACATATGGGATAAATGATAATTTAAAATGATTAAAGTTTTTAGAAAGTTCTGCATTCAGATTCTATTGTTCAAAATCTAAAAAAAAAACATTTCTGTAGAAGGATGAACTGGAAAAGCAATATTGGGAAATGCAGGTGGCATATATCAACATCATACAGAAAGGAATTTTTGCATGGGCAACAATATCTTTCTGCTGTACAAAAACAGTCTTCAGACCTATTTGACAGAGAGTTTAGGGTACAAGCTTAAAACAACTCTCATTTCAAATGTGACTTCTTAGCATGAGCTGTGATTGTGAAAGAAAGAAAAAAATTGACCTCTCTAAAAAAATCCCTTCCCATGAGAAAGTAATGAATACTTCAAAGAGTTTAGTCTAATAACATCATTGGGCAATTAGGAGAAAAGGGAAAAGTGCTCGACTTTTTAAAAATTTGCTCCAGGCAACAGGCTGCAACAATCTATCCAGAGATAAAATATCAATAAAATATCCATGTTACAGAAATAACACTAATATCAGTAGCATTTCTAAAAACATTATTTAGATCCATTTACTAGTTTTCCAAAGATATATTGGTAAAACCTTAGAAAGATGTCATTCTGAAGTTGTTTCTCAGGATTGTTCTGTTTTTGGTTCAGGAAAACAGTAGATAAAATCAAAAGCTCCAACGGGACTATATTGAGTCCAACAGTTCTGGTTACAACTCTACATAATTGTAATATTTTGTTCTGACCGAGGCTTCCCAAGAGCATGAAGCAAACTCCTTGTCTTGACAAAAAGCCCTTTTATTAATTTACTGTGAATTCTGCTCATTCACATCCAACAAAGTATTTCAAGGGAGGATTTACAGTCACAGACCTTATCTGGCTTGGAGAGCTGCCAGCTGATATCTGCAAAACTTGGAAGGAGTCTCAGAAAATCACAAGCCAATTAATCGAACTCCTGCAAACTCCACTCCCCTTTTGCTCCTCTTTTATTTCCCCTGGAAGGGGCCATTCATCGTCCACCTGTGGCCTTACTCCCAAGTCAACCCCCGTTCTTTAGCTGTTCCCTTCATCTGGCAACAATGTGCATGTGTACACTGGGAACAGGCTCCAGCTATTCATCTGCCTCACTGATGTCTGACTCTGAAGGCAGCTGATAACTGTCAGATAGCTCTGGCCCTCTCTCTGCCTCCGACACAGAGCCCTCATCAGAACCTTCCCCAGACTCCAAGCCTGGCCATGTTCCTCTCCAACCTCCCCACTGTCCAAATCTGCTGCCAGCTCCACTGGCCGCTGGAAGGCCACAATATATTTGGACTTATATATGTCCAAGCTAATCTAAAATGATGTCTCACTAACTTTGTGGAACAATTCTTCAGCAGATAAATCGATATAGAAAAGAACCCTGAATGGTGGTAATGTGAGAATTGCTGCTTTATTGTTTATAAAATTGTTCAGTATCTTAACTAACAGATAAGTTGTACTCATTCTTTTTTGTTTGTTTGTTTTAAGTACTGAAAAGGTAGACAATTAAGAAACTTCTTATCTAAGTAACATCTTGACTTCAGTTGCACAATGAGAAGACAAATATCGAGATCTGTGAATTTCACTGCATTGCAGTCAACTTAGATGATCTAATCTCTGTGTTTTGTTGACCTCATGATCTTTCACTCCAGCAGAATGTCTGTATTCCATTTTATAAATTTAAACATTATTAGTGCATATATGAAGACCACCTCAGCTGTACAATAGAGGATAAATAAATATAGGAGATGTTATCACACTCTGTACTGAACAAGTTTTATATGATAGGCGCATCCAAATTTTGACAAAAGAAAAGAAAAATGCTTGTAGTAAGGGCAGAAATACAATGGATCATTCTAAAGCGAGCTAAGTAATGGACGTTCTAAATAAATTTCATTATAATTATGGCCTACAATAAAATTTCAGATGTTAAAATCTCTCCAACTGCTCTTTTTACTAAAATAGCACTAACTCATTAAAATACTTAGTCCTCTTTTATATTGAGCTTATTTTCAAAAGAAGCCATTCTGAAGCTGGCTAGATTTCTATTATTATAAATAATTTATATTATTATAAGTCTGCTCTGTAACACAAAGCACATGTGAAAGAAGTCGGTGGAAAGCACATATGGAAGAGACGCCCTTCATAAGCGTTCTGATTTGTATTTCCAATAAGTAGAAAATTAGAAAATACAATCGGGGAATATTTTTAACTTTAGTGCTATTTGTTCATGGCAGAACAACCTCTTGTAACTTGCACAGTTATTATTAAGTTACAAAGCACATGTGTCTTTTGATGCATAAACCTCCAAGAAGTATAGCTTGGACATAGTAGGTGGATTCTAGATACCTCTTCACCTCTTCATGGGGGTTGGCCCAGAGCAGCCCGAAAATTTTCCATGGGTTTAAAATCCTAAGATGTTATGTTTTAAATATCTAAGACAATGATGCTATTGTTTTCCTGATTGTATAAAAATATGACACCTGTTATTGCAATGTCTTCCACACATCACTACAAACTCAAACCTTATGGAGTATTAGGACCCCTTTCCTCTAGTCTAAACAGCAAATACCAGTGATGTGCAGTGAGGTTTATGGCTGGTGAGGCAGCAATTTTTTTAGACTTGTGGACGTCAACTCCCAGAATTCCACAGCCAAGCATGCTCAGTTCCGATTTAAAGCAACAACATTTGTTTTTCTCCTTTGCTAAATAAGTTTCCTTCTTTCTTTCAAACACACACACAGAGAGACACACACACACACAAGAGAGGGGTGAGAAAGAGGAAGGAGCAGTTGTCCTCTATCAGGCTTGCATGCACACACACAGGCACACACACAAACACGCATGAGAGAGAGGGGGAGAAAGAGAGAGATGAGAAACAAAGAGAGAGATGGGGAAAGAGAGAATGAGAGAGAAAAAAGAGAGGGAGAGAGAATGAGAGGGAGAAAAAGAGATGGCAGAAAAAGAGATGGAGAAAGAGAGAAAGAGGGGGGAGAAAAAGAGAGATGAGAAACAGAAAGAGGGAACTTCCCAATGAGGGAGATGGGGTCCCCTTCTCCTCCTGGAGCCCATGATGAAGGAGAAACTGCTTCCTTTCCCCAAACCAGCTTGCCTATCTCTTTAAATCATGCCTCTTTGTCACTCAGCGGGGGGAGGGACGCTGGGCATCCCAACACAGGAACCTCCATTGGAAAAGCTATTGAGATGCCTCTGTTTCTCCACCTTAGCTTATTCCGCATCCCCCCCCACCAATCCTTTCCCAATTGCTTTGTCCTGCTTGGGCCCTTGAGACAAAGAGGGATGCTTTAAAGAGACAGGCAAAAGAATGGGGGAAGAAAGAGGGGGGAAGAGAGAGGGGGAGGGAGGGAAAGAGAGAGAGAGAGAGAGAAGGGGGGAGAGAGAAAGAGAGGGGGATGAGAAAGAAAGAAAAAGAGGGGATGGGAAAGAGAAAGGGAGGAAAGGGGAAAGAGAAAGAGAGGGGGGACAGAAAGAGAGAAAGGGAGGGAATGTGGGAAAATGAGAGACAGAAAGAGAGGGGGGGAGAAAAACAGAGGGGGGGCGATAAAGGGTTGGAAAGAGAGAGAAAGAGAAATGATATTACAAGTTTTTCTTTTTTGTTGTTGCTAAACATAATATTTCAAAAGCAGAAAAAAAGGGGACATAAAAGTGCATTTATCACATTTTTCTTAGAAGAATTAGCTGAACTCTGCCTTGTTTATCATTAGGTAGTTAAACTTCATTATTTGGGTTAAATTGCCATGTTGGCACTTTGTGATAAATAAGTGGGTTTTGGGCTGTAGTTTGGGCACTCGTGCCAAAAAGTTTGCCACCACTGATCTAGTCCAAACACTGTGTTCCATCAGAAGATCCTTACAGAATCATAAAATAGCAGGGTTCCAGCAGGAAATCTTATATTGTCTGGATTATTTTGGTACTTCTAACAGAGAGGAAAATGGCCATAAAGGAGAAGGAGTTTACTAGGACAAGGCTGCCATGCAGAGGTAGGCAGAAGTAGTCCTTGACTTATGACCACAATTGAGCCCAACATTTTGGTTGCTAAGAAGAGTGTTGTTCAGTGAGTTTCACCACATTTTACTCAATCTATGTATCTTCTGGCTCTAACAGTCATGTGCAGGCTAGGGAAGAACATCTGAAATCATATGTAGCGTTCTAATGTACAGAAGTTATAGTTAAAAGTGTGGCAGAAAGTGGACTCTGGGTGTGTAATGCAGTAAGTGAGGTTGAATGTGTATAGTGTTAGAAGAACTCTGTGTGTGTGTTTGTGTGTGTGTGTGTGTGTGTGTGTGTGTGTGTATACCAACCAGTCACATGACCATGAAGTCATACTTGCCCAGTCACATGACCAACAAGCCACACCCACCAAACAAGCCATGCCAACAGAACCAGTAATAAAAAACGTAACACAGAGTCAGGACTTCTCAGAGCTTGAACTGATTAGATGAACTATTTGCTTCCTGCAAAGGCTCACGTCCATTTGCTCCTCTTTTATGTCTTATGGGAGGGGCCAATCATCTCTAAGCCTTACTTCTGAGTCACCCTTTTTGTCTTAACTGTTCTTGCCTTCTGGCAGCTCTGCGCATGCACACACTGGGAATAGGCTCACACTGTTCTTCTGCCTTGCTGATGGCAGACTTCGGAGGCTCCAGAAGCAGCATGTAACTACCAGATGGCCCTGCCCCCCCCACTTCCTCCGAGGCAGAGCCCTCATCCAAGCCTTCCCCAGACTACAAGACTGGTCCATGTTTGTCCCCAATCTCCTCACTGTCTGACTCTGCTGCCAACTCCACAGGCTGCCAGCATACCACAACACCCATCGGATTACTATCTTGCTTGACCCACATTTTGGCTTAAAATGTTATTGGAGCCCTCTAAGTGGGTTTTTTAAGAAAAGGTTGAATCACCACTCAGAAAATAGAGTCACTTATTGTGGAATGATTTAATGATAAGCAAGGGTATGAAGACACATCTACATTATCTTACTTTTGGGTGACGTGAACAGTGGGATCAATTCCTTTGATTTCCATTTTTTTTCCAGAGGATGAAAAAAAAATCACCTCTTCTGCCACAGGAGAGTTCTGAATTGAACTGAGACTCAGAACTGAACCGAGACCATTGAATTTTCAGTATGCTTGCTCGTTGTAACCCATTGCAGTTTAACTTGTTTTCTTTAACATACAACAATAGCATACAAACAGTTAAAAGGAGTGTGAACATGGGGTGTTGACATAACATTTTTGTTTTTCCAGATTATGAAACAGACAATTACACTCGAATTCAAAAGCAGGTTTCACTTCAAGAGAAGTAAAACCCAAAAGCTCCATATTATATGGCTTTAGTTAACAGGAAAAGGTTGGGCATAATTTTTTTTCTTGTTAAATTGTTACTACAATTGTCTTTTTTTAAAAACAAAAATACTCACTAAAAAATCAACTATATTGATATTTCTGTGCCCAGCTAAAGATGATATTTGGCATGATCAGGATGAAATAGTTAGAAACCTGGCCAAGTATCTGTGTTAATTGAAAAGGAGGTTAAGAAGGCAACCTGCTTCTGTTTAGAGGGGAAGGGAGACAAATAATGTTTTCAGAAGACATGTTTAAAATAAACTACTTAGAAGAAAATTACTGTGCCACTCCATGAGGTTTTATTGATAGGAGGGATATGTTTAAGACACACTGACACAAAAAATAAATCAGCACTGGCTTCAGTTATTAAGTGCTAAAAGTAGCATTCACTGATAGAAAAAAATGAGAGTGGATTTCCTGCTTTTAAATGATAAATATGTATGAAAAAAGAAAAGTGTCACCATGGAAACCAAAGTCTTTCCAGAGTTTTTCAGGCAGGCAAGTGTTATAATAGAAACTTGCAAAATTGTGAAAACAAATAGCTGGAGACTAAAAAGGGAGATGGCAGTTCATTTGGGCCCATTTTGTACTTAAAGTGGCACTATTCTTTTTGGCATCCTCATTCTTAACTGCAGCTCACAACATGGTGTTTGGGATTTTTTTTTCTTAAATAGGGAACGATTTAAAAAGTTGCATTAGGATGGGGAAATGTTAAGATTTTAATAAATATCATAAAAGACTTTTGACAGAAATCAAGGTTGTTATTTTTTTTTAAATGTCCTATGACTTGCATGGTAACATTCCAATTTTACCTTAATTTATTGAGGAGGAGAACTGTGGAGCTACCTTGAAGTTCTTTACGTGAAAAGGAAGGAATTTTTAAAATAAATCAACTTTTTTTTAAAATATAAAAGCTCAGGAGCTGGATTTTAAAATGACTGTAAGGCATCCATACGTTGTATTGCCTGGCTCCCAAATAGCAGGGTTAACTGACATCCCAGCAAAAGATTTGAATTCAGCGTGGAAGAAATAAAGAGGAAGATTTGGCTGAAAAAAGGGACACCCACAGTGAAGATCTTGATAAAAACAAGGCATTCTGCCATCCCAGTGCCTATTCTCCTTTACCTTTATTTGCCTTTCAACTTGTATTGGAAGACACAGGATAAACCTGTGTTAAAACAGGCACAGTTTGTCTGCTATGCTGTTCATAGCTTCAGTCTGAATTTCTGTATGCTGGCTATGAGACTGGGCTGGCATTCATTCACATGATGGCCACTGCAAGACCCAATTGACAATCCTTCTGCTTGTCCTTCCCATCCATTCAGGGAAGCCAAGCCTAGTGATTAGCTGCTGTATAGATTGCTCTACCCCTACTTACCTTTTCCTTTGTGAAGTCATTGATGTCTATGAGCTTGTTATATTCTTGCAGATGTTTCACTGTCCAACTAGGTAACATTTTCAATACATTCAGTGATTATTCCTTTCTCACTGGTCCTTATGCTTTTACTTTGCTTTCATACATGACTTTACTCTCTCCTCTCTATCCCACATTACTGTATATCTTTTGACACTAACACAGACACTTTCTTTTCTCTTGTGTTCACCCTTGGTTTGATGCTACAAATAGTCATAACAATAGGAAAAGGGTGGAGGTTTCATGGAAACTGCAGCAAGGTTGAACAGTTTCACTTCATAGAAACAAAGAAAGAATCTTCTTACATTGCAACTTAAAGAAGTTAATTATATAGAAAAGAAAGGGAAGGGAATATTTGCAGTATTATGAGCAGGGGTGGAAAAATGTAGTTCACCCAGCCTGGACATTAAACTATTAGTATGTTCTTTGGAAGAGTTTGTATGAAGCATGAGCTTCTAGCTTTGGAGAATAGGTCCTTGATTTATCAGCCATCCTTGGATCCATTGCAAAATTATAAAATCTTGAGCCTAGCAGCACAGGATGAAATGCCTGAACGGAGCAGCCCTGCTGGAAAAAGAGTGCCTGCAGCTGTAACCGGGATTGCTACTAAAAGTGCTGGTTACAAACCATTTTGAAAGAGTTAAAATAGTTCAAGTCCAAAAAGAGCAGTTTTGAACTGAAGCTGGGAGACACCAGTGGGAGTGGTGGGAAGACAAATTATCTGTTTTTGCATTCTGGAAGCAGTGTCTGGCCTACATTGGCAATGAGCCAAGCAGGAAGTATAGATCTGCTCGTAGTTAATGAAATATGTTGAAACAAACCCAAAACAGTTAAAACTGATTTTAAAAACCCTACCACCTACATACCACAACAGTAATGAACCCTGAATGAGTTCCTCTCTTCTATCCATCCATAAAATTACAGCAATATTTGCAAAAATGAGTTGTACCTCTATATCATGAATGCTAATAGTAATCCTCAAAAGAGATTTTATATATTAATTTATTTATTTAGCAAATTTATATAGTCACAAAAAGTTACTCTGGGCATTTTACAACAAAGTTATAAGTAAAGTCATATCACAATATAAAAACCATCAGAGATAAATAATATTATTATTTTTTTAAATCATAGTTTGTGAACTTTTTAGAAACTGTTTCTGGGAAGTTAAAAGCCCAGTTTGCATCACCTTTACCAACCTAACAGAAAGTCACTTCATAGAAACAAAGAAAGAATCTTCTTACATTGCAACTTAAAGAAGTTAATTATATAGAAAAGAAAGGGAAGGGAATATTTGCAGTATTATGAGCAGGGGTGGATCTAAACAAAGACAAAATTTGCTGGCATTGGAAATATAACATTCCATGGCACACAGGACAGACTTCATTTTTCTTGAGCTCTTGAAAAATTGTGCTAAACTTGCTAGAATAGGATCATTGCTTTTTGTATTTCTAAGAGTGAGATGTTTGGGCATTAGTACCAACTACCTGTGAGTCACATAAAGAATAATTATTAGAGGGAACATCACAAAGAAGATTGCCACCTTTTGCCTAACTCAGCCTTTGGGCCTTTAGCAGATTGTGGGTGAGAGCACATTCAAATCCATCAGAATTTAGAAATAGTGGGCACATAGAATTCTCCTTTACATTTACAATTACATTTGATGTTGGTATTTTATGTTGACAGAGATAATCTAGAAGTGTATATATAAGATGCCCTAACTGAGAAAATTCATTCAAAGTTGATGGGAGAGCTGAGGAGGCAGTGGGGGGGGGGGGGAGAGATGCAAGTAAATAAATCACTTGTGATGTGTGGAGAATTTATATTCAGAACAAAGACATTGCTTCATTGCAATACTATTTTTGTGTTTTGCTTCAGAAAATCTCCAGGAACACAGATGTAACTTGTAAACAAGGTTGGCTTGGTTTACCTTTCTACTTGCCAACAGTTTACATACTGTTTTGATTAGACAGCCAAACATAATATCAAAAATATGCAGGCAGATTTCAATTCTTGATGATAGCTTATGGATGATTTAACAGCCTTGGCTGCTAAAGGCAATTGTTTTTTTAATATTCCTATGTATTTATGCCAAGATTTCTTTGTAAGCAAAGAATATGGGCTTATGTTATTGTATCACTACTTCAAAAGCCATTTTAGAAGGTTTATGGTGGTAAAAATGCACAAGATTTTAAAAATAGCATTAAAAGAGCAATATTCTAAGCCTGCTTGACAAGAGCTAAAATCTAGTGAAAGTCAGGCCTGCTTCCAAACTACATTTGAGACTATGCTGTGATTCAACTTTCTAGTACAAAAAAGTATATATAGAGAAATGCAATAAAACTGAAACCTGAAATCAGTACAACTATGTAGGATGTGGAGGGGAGGAAGAGCAATAAGTTAGATTTAATTGTGGCTTTAGTTCTTCAGTTCTACTTGAATATTTAAAAAACTAATTCTTTGAACAATTTCCCAGTTTCCAGTATTTGTATATTTATATAGGATTTCATAATTCTTGAACCATTGATATGTGTTTATTTAAATGTAATTGGTTTTATAACTTGCTTGTTATAAAGTGCCAAGCATTGTTTAAGAGGCTGTCCAGGAGCAGGGAGAGAAGTGCTGTCTACCCAACTGGGCTTCCACTAGTTTTTGCCATAGATTACAAGCCCATCCAGGTTTGGAATAACTATACTGGCGCTATACCTTTCCATAGGATTTTGACAGAAAGAAATATTTCTCAAGTTACAGTGCAAATTTCCAAATGTCTGCTGGCATCACTAATATAGGGTGATGTTGTTTTATATTCTCTCTCTCCCTCCCTCCCTCCCTCCCTCCCTCCCTCTCTCTCTCTCTCACACACACACACACACAGACCATTCCATTAATTTCTGACATCCCCCTCTGATCTTTTTAAAGTATTGGACAAATATCAACTCAACTTTAGTTTTACATTAAATTAAACTTTTTAAAAGCAGAATACAGTAAGTGATTTTCTTAGACCGAGAAGAACTATAACTCTGATGAAGATCTTTGTGATTTTCCTAAAAGATTCCAGGTTCAAATCCTAAGATTTCCAGAACAGACATCTGCCCAAAGTACTTAAAGACTTATTGCTAGACAGCGTGGGTAATCTGAAATATGTGTCACAATTAGTAGCTTGCTGTAATTCATCTTTCTGTGTCACTAAGAAAAAATGTAGCTGGGAATTAGAATATTAGGCCAGGCACTTATATTTACCATAAAGTCACCAAGAGTCAGACATGACTGAGTGGATAATATTATCATTACTCACATTAAAAGAGTTCTTAGGTTGAACAATCAGCAGAAAAGAAAAAAATAGCATTTATTATTTATACATGCCAAGTCTAGCATAAATAGCACTCTAATTTGGGACAGAGTAAAGAGCTGGTAGGGGGAGGAAAACAGATAATCTTGGCAGAGATTTCTAGGGACCATTGCCTAGGCAAAAGGGATGAAACAAATTTTATATCCAGAACAAGGTAACATTTGGAAGACACACACTTCCCTAATGTTACTGAAGTGTTGTGGCCCAGCAGGAGCCATTGGAGCTGCCACCAGACTCCAACAGCGAGGGGTCCTATGAGTCAGTTCTGGAGGATGTGGAGGACCCTGGACAGGGTTCTGACTCCGAGCAGGGCGCAGAGAGGCTGGCTGGCTACCAGGAGGTGCCTGAGCATTGGAGCGGTGGGGAGGAGCCAAGGGAGTTGTTCCTGGATGCCTGGCAACGCCGGGCAGATTGACGTAAAGAGCAGCTATGCAGTTACCAAAGATAATTGGACCCAGGTGATTGTAATTAGGCTCCTCTCAAGATAGTATTTAAAGAGAGACTGGGAGGAACCTGGTTTTGCAGGATTCAACGTCATTCCTAACGCTGGAGAAGCTGTTATCTGTCAAAGTCTGAGTTGCTGCCAAGGTTCTTATCTGTTTGTTATGCTTGGCTTTCAGCCACCGAGGTTTTGGTTTCTTGCTAATAAAGTGCTGTGACATTCCAGTTAAGCTTGTCTCGGCATTCGTTACTGGACGAAGGAGGGGGTCAGAACACTGAAGTATAAGAAGAAAGTGAAGGTACAACAAAATCAGAAGTCACCTCCACTAGGTAGACCAGACTTGGAAATCAGATCCACAGGAAGGCTAAAATGACTTTCATTGAAATTGACTATAACAGCAGACTCTTGCAAGTGACTGATTCAAAAACCTTCAAAGAATCCTTTGTCCTTGGGGCAGCTTGGAGGAACCCTAGCAGGATAGTTCCCAGCATAGCTATTTAAACAGACAATTCAAAAAACCCACCCAGTTTCTTCCATTTTTTATGCTTGGTGCCAATACTGCCCTCTCTTCTAAATATCAGTTATCCATGTTAATTCCTTTGTTATAGATTCCTTAGCTAAATATCCCAGCTTTTATTTGTTGTGATACATCATGTGTTGACAATGTGATGTTGCGAGTTTGACATCCATGTGCCATGATAGATTCTAGCCCTACAGTTGGGGAGATTGAAGATTTGGCACGGTGAGTCATTTTTCAATGCCCAAGATTGTTCCTTGTGCTCATCTCGGTTTCAAAGCTGAAGAGCCTGCACTGTCTGAAGATCTCTCCATGATCATGTGGCTGGCAAGACTAAACGTCAAAGGCGCATGGAACGCTGTTCCCTTCCCACTAAAGGTGGTTCCTATTTTTCTACTTGCATTTTTACATGCTTTCAAACTGCTAGGTTGGCAGAAGCTGGGACAAGTCACGGGAGCTCACTCCGTTATGCGGTGCTAGGGATTTGAACTGCCAAATTGCTGACCTTTCTGATCAACAAGCTCAGCATCTTAGCCACTGAGCCATCGCGTTTCTATATATTATACACTAATTTAAGTATAGCAGAATAATTAGGCAAGCTAAAAGAAAATAGGGAAACAAATACAAGGAACCAAAAAACCTTGATGGGAGAAGGGGGATTGGGGAGAAACAATATTTCTTTATGTTGACTTGTGAGAAATGGTACAAAAGCCACCCTTAAGATAAATGACTGGGCACTATGAATAGGCCAAGAAAAGTTCTTACTTTTTCGAGAGAGAAAAATAGATTGTGCTGAAAGACTCAAAAAGGAAATAGCATTAATATGCATTTTGGTGAGCGCTGGAATACAAAAGAAACTATTGTTGCCAATGTTAAGAAAATAGTGAAACAATGTGGATTGGGTCTTTGAATATCAGCTCCCAGCTTCCTTTGCCTTCTCTTCTGCTGAACCCCAGCTGATCTTTCATAATACCTACTTAAGGCTGAATAAAAGGCTCTCCCCAGGGACTTTTTAAAACTTCAAGAGGCCCAGAGGACAATTATTCCCACTCCAACCCCTTTTCCTAACAC
Organism: Thamnophis elegans; assembly: GCF_009769535.1. Lineage (NCBI taxonomy): Eukaryota > Metazoa > Chordata > Lepidosauria > Squamata > Natricidae > Thamnophis > Thamnophis elegans. The sequence continues at coordinate 57,768,478 of NC_045547.1, forward strand.
TGGATTCTGTTTTAAGAATATTCTGTGTTTTTTCTCCTCTGTTGGTTTTGATCTACTCAAGTCAATGGCCAGTATCAGAACATTGAGAAAATCCAAAATACGGAAAAGTGCTTTTCATTGCACAGAAATGGTCTAATTTTGAGCAAGTAAATGTAAATCCCTGGAGGAAAAGGGCAATTTTGTATGCAGTTATGGTAATTCATGTTCAGATATTTGGTTCAGTTATTCAGATATTCAGTTAGGTTTTTATGTGGTCTACCTCTGTTTATCCCTGACTGAAATTTTCCTCTGGTATTCAAGAGAAAAATGCTACAACTTACCTTTGATAAAATTGTTTAACCTTTGTAAATCCTTAAATTGATGACTGGTTTGATTCACCAACAGAGGTTTATAAGTAGATTCAGACAAGATTCAAAGATATGTTCTATGTTTATGGTGATGTAGAAGGACAGAAAATGTTTTGGATTCTCCTTTTGGAAGCAATGAAAGCATCAAGCCAAAATTTGCAGGTAACTTTAGTTTGACACCAACAGTGCAGTTTTCCATTGGAATCCTGCTAACTAGGGTTATGGTATCGGCAATGTAAATTAATTCAGAATGTAAAGATAGGAACACAATATTGGGAAAAGTAAATAACCCACAAAGGTGTTGTGGACATGCTAAGTGCAGGTCATCTCAACTTCAGTGAGTCTAAAATTGCTTTCTTTTTAGAATAAATTGATCTATTATCACCTGACATTAAAATCACCCTTAAAATAATGCATGCCTTGGGGTATATTAGAAGGGGAATTTTTTCAGGTACCCTGTTAACTTGTCCCATATTTCCTTCATCCTATTCTTTCTTTTTTTTTCTTTTCTTTGAAAAATGTAGCTACTTATGCACAATATTAGAAAAAAGAAAATACACCATCAGAGCTAGATATAATCAGAAAAATGTTGGCCTGTGCAGAATCAGATAGGCTCACTCTTGAACTTAAAAATAAAGGGGAATCAGAATATTTTGAAGTCTGGAATAGATTTTTATGACTGGTATAAGACAAGGTGACAAGACTGGAACAAACTGTATATACTGTGATTGGACAGAAGGATTGATAATGTATTAAGTAGGCTAACTGTCAATAGTTGTGACTAGCTGTATATAATGTGAATGTACAGTCATTCCGACTTCGTGGTTCTGCATTGTTTTAAATGTAAAAATAATAAAAATATATTGAAAAAAAAGAAAGAAAAAGAAAAATATAACTGCTATTCTGCAGCAGAGTCAGATTTCCAATAGACATTTGCAAGACCTTAGCAAGGTTTAGTTTTCTTGGTTGTTTTATCGGGAAGGAATACTTTTTCTTTTCTTTTATCTCTTTTTTTTGTGTGATTGCTCTACGATCATAAATGGAATAAACTAAACTAAACAATGTTTCTGCCAAAACTTTGCAAAAGGATTTGCTGACTAAGAAAACTAATTCCAAACCCTAATCTAGCAGGGGATGTGGGGGGTGGGATTCAATGATTCCAGATAGCTTCAGAGACTAAGCAATAATGATTTGCTACTATGCATATTTGACCTGGTCATATTCACAATGAAATAAAGTATGACTTATACTGTCTTGGCTACTTTACATTCTTTCAGCTGTCTTTGCCCAATGGAGTAAACCTTATGACTATTTTTAATAAAAGATAAATGTGTGCCTTCAATAGAGTATTTCCAATTCATTTTTTTTTAAAAAAATGGGTAAAGTAAAATCATAATGATGCACTCAACCTTTCTCTTCCAAGAGGAGTCAGAAAGGGTTTGTGCTTGCAATTACAGGATCTAAGTATATGTTGAATCTTAAACATTTTCAGTGGAGCTGAAAGTCTCATGCTGCCTGTCTCTCAACAGTAAGGCACTTTTACTGTATTGTTTTTATCTGGTCAGAATATTCAATCTTTGGAAAACCAGGGTGAAAGCTCAGACTTCTGTGCCAAAGTCTACCCATTGTGTATTAAAATATCCAAGATGATTCATTCAGTCAAGCCAACATCTACTCATCAGCAGGTGAACTGGTTAAGGAGGCATTATATCTTTCTCTGGCATAAGTTAAAGGGAGGAATTCCAATCAAAAAGCTAAAACTGTTCTTTTGAGTAAAATATTTAAAGGAGTCTTCCTTTAATTCAAAAGAAAGCTGTTCCAAGAGAGACCTCTAGTGGCCAATGCTGCATGCAACAAATGCTCTGTATTTTGAAACTGTTTTAAGCTCACATGCTTGGAATTTCATTTCCAAAAGAAATGACTGCACGATTCCCCTTACCTCCCCTTTTAATGTGGGTAGTTAAAGATCAAAGGTGCCATCTATTAAATATTTTATAAACTTGCATATAGCTAAATCCTTGTTAGATACTGAAGCGAAATTATCTTAATGCAGTTACAATACGGCACTTACCATGTACTCCAGTACGAAGAAAATGGAGTAAAAGAATGGAGTCAGAACAATATTTCATCTCAAAAACAAAGAAATGTACTTAGTTAGCTCTGTCAACTTGTCATAATTTGGGCATTAAGCTATTTTTAAAGGAATTGTTGCCAATATCTTATTGTATAAAAGATTGATTCCTGGTCATTATATGTAAATTCCTTAACAATCAAGTTTGGAGGGGAAATGGCAAGGTTGCAGCTGAAATGGCACAAGTGAAGCTTCAGATGTTCCTTAATGTACATCATGCAGATGATGGACATAAAAAATAGGCAAACTTTCCTTTGCATCAACATGACAACATTTTGCCTTTTTTTTACCATAACCTGCAGAAATCTCTGTTGACAACACTTAGGCTGTTATTGCATTTTTCCAATATTTCTTTTCTTTTTACTTTTCAGCCTTAAAACTTCTTAGTGTTTTCACATCCATGTGCTACGCAAGTAGACCAATTCTGTTTAGCTTCTCAAGATCAGCCAAGACCGTATAAGGGCCATAACCTGTATGAACATGAAGAACTTATTCCCATAAGCACTGTTCATACCCTTCTCTTGTTGGGAACCAATAAAGACATTTTTCTCTCTGAAAAACCAAGTAGTTTCATAGTTGAATGTTATTACCACTCTGGCAAGAACATACTTGCTCCTCACAAACATTTGAAAACTCCTTTATAGGGCACAATGAATATTGTTAAGAGAGTGAGAACTTTGGCCCAATATTTTACTCCTCTCCTCTCCTTCCAATGTTATCTAAAGTACCTTTGCCTTATGTCCATTCTTTATTCCCAGCTGACAATAGTTGCCTTTAGAGGCAAATCATATAAGTATCAGTACATCCAATATCAATCTTATCTCAATCAGGAATTATCAACTATCTACAGGCTCACTATATCTGCCAGATAATGACTCAGGGACCAGAAAATGTATTTCCTATCAAGGATCAGCTTTTAAAGGAAACCCAACTCTTTTCCAATAAGGAAATCAAGTGACAGAACACATATGCTTAGAAAATATGGAGTATTTCGTAATAACCCCAAATAATTGAAATGTGAAATATTTCCTGAAATAATATTCAAATATTTAAAAGTCAAATGGTGATCAAATACTGAAGGCCAATACTGGAACCATATCAGATAAATTGATATGGAAATTGACTTTGCATTCAGGGCCATCTTTGATCAAAGTAAACACAGGCTTTGTTGGCCAATAGTTTTTACATTGTACTGATTTACAGCATACTTACTAGAACAAGATCTAAGCTTCTTTAGTTCTGCTTTAGATATTTCCCTGCATTCAGGCGCTGAATTTAGGTAAGCCCTCAAAAGGAATAAGGTTTGAGGAATCAATTGAGGGAAAGCAGACATTCCTCTTTCTTCTTTCTTCTTTTAAATAATTTTAGCAGAAATACTTCCTGTTGTGGTTTTAAAAAGACAATTTCAAACTCTTTCTAGGGTTATTGGTCAAAGATCAAATGGTGGCCCATTCCTTACATAGGAACTAAAATAGCAATGCCCACTGAAAATGTGGCTGCAAATTAAGTACCACTGTTTCAAGGAGGGGCTTAAGGAAGAAAAGAATTGGTGCAACCATGCAATCAAAGCAACATGTGCAGATAAAAAAAGGGCAGACCTTCAAGTGTACAATCTTGACTTTTTTTTTACATACTGCTCAGACGTGTTTGCCAATATGATTTTTTTTTTAATAGAGAAGCAAGATGAGATTCTCTGCCTGGACAAAGGGGCTGATTTGGCCAGAGAGAAGCCTAGGGTAGAGGGGCTGCCGAGAACACTAGCCTGGCCAGCTGAGTCATATTTATAGCACAGAGAGTGATTGGGCTTTTTCAAATGTGTGCTGCTTTAGGTGCGCTTAATGAAGCCAAAATGCCAAAGACAAATATCAGAGCAAGCATTTCAGATCATTTGAGACAGAATGGCAATAGAGGAGCTGAGCTCCCATTCACAACTCTGCTTCTGCCTTCTTCATCCTAAGGAAATCTGGGCAGAAGGATAAGATGATGGTAGCTAGTAAACTATTGGGGTGGTGGTGGAATAATATTGTTTAATCTGGGGTAAGCATCCATGATCATTAGCTTATCACTTTTCAATCATTTTGTTGACCTGTTTTTCATACAGCTCTGCAGTTTATTGGAGGTTTGTATCTGACAGCGGTGGGCAGGGGCCAGCTATTGTAAGCATTCATACATAATAAATAGTTGTTCCTTGACAAAGTTTTGTGTACATGCAAATTTCTTCGATTCTGAAGCATTTGACACCCATATATGGTTCCAATAGGGGGGGAAAACCCTCTTTAACTCAGGCTATGAACTATGGAATCCGGTTCCACCACAAAACCGCGGTAGACTAAAGCGCGTGTGACTAAAGCGCGGTGACAAAACCGCACCGTCAAAACCGCGCGACAACAGCGCACCAACAACAGCGCGCCGACAGAAGCGCACTGTAACATAACCCTAAAAATAACCCTAAACCTAACCCTAAACCTAACGCTAAACCTACCCTAAACCTACCCTAAACCTAACCCTAAACCTAACCCTAAACCTAACCCTAAACCTTACCTTAAGTTAAATCGCGCTTCTGTCGGAGCGCTGTTGTCGGCGTGCTTTTGACATCGTGGTTTTAGCGCCGCGGTGTTGTCGGCGCGCTTTTGACATTCGCGGTTATGTCGTGCCACGATGGAATCCTTGGAGTTCTCAGAGTTTGATTCCTTTGTTGTAGACATTTCCATGGGTGGTATTCACTTAGTTTCCCTACCGGTTCGCAAATGTGAGCCCGTCCACGCATGCGCTCAGCCTTCCGTGCATGTGCTTTGGCTTGAGGTGGGGGCGGGTCCACCCGCAATTTCCACTACCAGTTCAGATGAACCGGTCCAAACAGGTTGGATATCACCTGTGGACATTTCCAACTAGATAATATCAATCAAGTGAGTGTGGTGTTTGCTCCCTGTTTATATACAGTAGCTTATCCTGCCAGTGCTGTTGGGCTGTGGTTTTATCCTTGTTAGATCCTTGATTGGGATATTGTGTTCTTTAGGGCCATCCCTGCTCTCACAGTCATAGCACATTTTAGAAGAAAGTTCTCTCTCTCTCTTTTCTTCTTCTGATATTTGTGCACAGTGCCTGTTCATTATGTATTTATTCTTCCTGCTCTACTTTAAGTAAAATGTCCTTGGACATACATCTTCTGGCTACAATAGTAAGTGTATGTCATTCAACATACAACTGATTAAAAATATTCTAATATATAAACAATCTCAATCTATTTTCCATATATTTTAGTTGTCCCTTTACTAAAAGTATTTTATGTTGTTTCTCATAGAAAATAGTCTTCAAGTGATTTGCAAATAAAATACAAACTAACATTGAAAGCATAAAGATTCTTTTTCAGACAAAAGGGAGTGAAATGGCTATTGAACTAACTTAAAATGGTTTGTGTTTAAAAGGTATCCAAAGCTTATAAGCCTTGGCACTAGGGCAGGTACTATTATGAGAAAGTGATGTGTACAACCACAGCTGAGATAGTAGGACTTTCCTGGAAGACTTAATTGGAGGCATTTTATATCCCATAATTAGTTGTATCACTATTCTATTTGAATCCTGAATTGGCAATTTGGGAAATAGTTTAATACAATTCAGATTGATCTGGAAGCCCTTTAACTCAACTTGGGCCTGAATCCGAATCTTATTGTACAAACATGAAACTCTTGACTAAAAATTGAAATCAACAAGTGACTATAACTTCCTCTGTAGCATATTTTCACACTGGGGAGTTTTTGTTCTAGCTAACCTTACTTTTTTAATACAAGGAAAACCTTTTTTCTTGGCATAATTAAATGAAAACAGCTGGCAAATATGTCCCTTAGCTAGGATCAAACTAGATTAATAAATTACTGTACATTTTCATTGCAACCACAAAAAGGATGTGCATTTTCCAAAGTGAGAATGTTATAAAGTGTCACAGACTGTAGAAGAAACCCTAGATAAAAAGCCAGCAATATTTCAGAAGATTAGGAACACTGATTTTTAAATCTGGAAGAGGGAAGTGATTCCCTTCCCTCTACTTTGAGCTTGTTTTAATAGGATATTATATAAAAATGACATATATCATAAAAATGACTCTAGGCAAAAAACTTGCGTATTTCAGAAGGATAGCTGCAGGGGCTTGGAAATGGTGATGAATGAAACACTGCTTACAGCTTTTTTTGTTTTCTACTCAATTAGCACTAACATCTAGGGAACTATAATGACAGTTGAAATAGTGAATAGGGAGCAGAAGTAGAAAGCAGGCAGACGCATTTTCCAAGCAATCTTTCATTACTTACAGCTGACTCCCACAGATCCTCCCTTTCCATCTTTACTTCTGAGAGAGAGACTAAGAAAAAGCATTGAAGTCTAGAGTACTCCTCTAGTAGAGTGTTTTTCCAAGTTGGCAACTTTAATGTGTGGACGTCATCTCTCATACTGGCTGGGGAACTCTAGGAATTGATGTCCGCACACTTTAAAGTTGCCAAGTTCAAGGTAATACTGCTCTAGTATGTTCCTTCAACAACTCTATCCCAAAACAGTTTGATTTATTAAAACATAGTATGTATAGAAGCCAAAGATGTTAGCTACGATCTCTTCTTCTCTCCCTTTTCCTTATTTATATTGAACACTTGGGAAAGGAGTTATCAATTTTCGCTAAAGGACTGACCCTGTCACCATGCTCACATGAGTCTCTGAATCAATAATGAAATTCAATACATCTGCTTCAGCTTTGATATGATTCCAAGAAGTCTACTTAAAATTTGACAATCACACACTGTGTGATTTTATTTTCAAATTCATTTAAATTTAAAACACAGTGCTTCCTACTCCAGGTTGCTCTCTTCCAGTAATAGGAGGGCAGTAATGTTGTCAGGATATAGAATAGGTATATTGTAGGGAACACAATATAAAATATAGATCTGCTATTGTGGGGCAGCTGTTTGCATTATTTATAGCATTTCTTTTCCTTGATAACAAATTATTTCTTTTTGCAATAATTTTAATGGTCATTCTAGAGGCAATATTTTTATTGTCAGTTTCTGTTATATTCTGCTTGGACAGTTGTTTGGTTTTGCATTAATTATATACTTCTATGGCTCAATGACTTAGTGGAATGCTGGACACTTTTCAGGTGACAAGTTTTTCATAGACATCTAGTAGGATTTTGCAATTTTTGACCATTCCACCATTGTGCAAATTATTTGGCTATTGCTACTTTATTCAAGGTCAAATATTATTTGACTTTAAGTGTTAAATGATGAGTGCTATTAAAAACCAGTCCAATGTATCCCAAACTATTGGTCTGTCTCAGTGATGGCGAACCTTTCTGTAAAGGCATCCTATCGCACGTGCATGGGTGCCCAAACCCACAATTCAATGCACCCACCTGTGCATGCGTGCATGATCCACATCCCGCGAATGTGCGCACGAACCACCACCACCCCAGGCATGGAGTTTTCGCCTTCCCCAGGATCTGAAGGCTTTCCTGAAGCCGGAGGAGGGCAAAAATGGCCTCCCTGGCCTCCAGAAGGCTGAGCGCTGGAGCTGATGGCTCGCGTGCCAGTAAATATGGCTCCGGATGCCACCTGTGGCACATGTGCCATAGGTTCACCATCACGGGTCTATCTTCTGAATGAAGATATCAATAGTTAAAGTTACTGGTACTTCAAGCACCATCCTCTACATACCACATACATCAGCATAATGAGGTACATGGTGATATTTCATGAAAATTACATATTTGCATCCTGATGTAAAAGATAAATATGTTAAGTTACAGCATATACACGAGACACATATACACACATTTTGTCATTTGCCACCCTTACACTTCCTCATCAACACTCAGGTAAGCTTCTGATTTTTACAATGAACTCATGTTTTTTCAGTACCAGAATAACCCTGCTTCATTTACTCAATCATTTAAAATCTATCTATATTTATTATCCATGTTTATTCAGTTGCTGCTCTATTTTTGGGACATTATTCTTGTCTCATATGCTTCTAGTTTTTCAAGAACAAAATATTTCAAACCTGAATAATCATGCTGTCTTCTCTATCACAAAGATGCCTCACTCTGAAATGTGACACAGTGAGGCTGCCTTGTATATGGCTGTTTGGAAGGCTTCGAGCTTTTTTCAATATTAGAATTGAGTATCTTAAGATAACCAGGAAAGGAAGATGGGAATGGAAACATTAAATCTCCCTTCCATATTAATTAAAAACACAGAGGACTTTTTTTTTTTTGGATGTATTATATTCTACCTCAAGAAAAAAAAAAGACATAAAACAGTATATTTGTTTAGATGAGAGAGATGAATGAAAGACTATGAGAGCAACATCGAGAAATAAAGATTTGATAAGTATGTGCTGCAAAAAAATCTCTTACTACAGCAGGTCTTCTGAATTCTATCAGCTAATGCTGTCACCTTAAAGGTTTATGAGGCAAGTTAATCCAGAATGAGTTTCTGAGGATGCTATTTCTTGACTTTTGGGGGTTATTAATAATCATTACTTTTTAAGTGACAGAAAATTGAAGATCCTCGATTCATTGTTAGTGCTTTTTCACTTGAACTGACCTTCTCATATATTTGCACACTGCAAGGAAAATCTATTTATTATACAATAGGTTAATGTTAATTATGCTTGGACTCTAACTGAAAAGACTATTTCGTAAAAGCAGTGAAATAAAGTAGTTTGTAAACATTTATTAATATGTACAATGTATGTCAGTAAAGTCAACTCTGACCAGTTATTTATGTATTGTCATTCTGAAAAATAATTGTATGCATTTGAACCACTTTTCAGCAGAATAACATTTTCCTCTATTATTTTATAGATCTTACAATTTAATGATGCCATTTTGGGCTTCTTCTCTAGAGACAAGTTGAGGTAAAATAAGAAATGGGAACTTTTTGAAAAAGCCTATAAAGACTATGCATGCAGGGCACATCTAATATTTTACTCTAAGGGATATAATATCATAACATCTGATAAGCAAGACAGAAGTGCAGGAGAAGAGACATTTTTGTCTTTTGACATCTTTGTCAGCTCCAAAACTAGAAGAGGTGAATTGTCAAGAGGATAGGACTTCTGCAGGCAGTGAATTAATAGTCTATTCCTATCATGGTTTGCTTTTGGCCTTTTGGTTAGTCCAAGTTTTTATATATTGAGAAGATGTGGCCCTAAAGGTGCTGGTTGCTAGCAGGAGATTTCAGGGATTCCTGTGCCTTATTTGGTCTCAGGATAAACGTGCAAATGTTTCTTAACTTTCCTGTCACAAGGTACATTTGTATCACAACTACAGTAAAGCAGAATGATAAAATGAATTTAAACATGTTCAGATTAAGGGTAAAATGTTTGACAAAACAATTTAAAACAGCCTTTTCATGCTAGATATGTCTTAAGCTAATCATAAAATTCACATAAGGATTTCACGTAAGAATGTTTCAGAAAGCAGATTCAGCTACAATCCAGCCATATGTCAGCTACATTTCTATGGGCCCAATCCAGTTTGCATTTCTCCCCTTTTTAATAACCCTGTCATTTCTTGCATCAGGATGGAATCATAGTGACTGAATGGAGCTGAGCATTTACTGGCCGGATGCCATTCCAGACACCTATGTGCATCTCACAGCAGATATTTTCTCTTTCCACCCAGAGAGAGAAATATCTGCCACTACCTAGGATTGAACTCACATCCTTCTGATTGTGAGGTGAGCGCTCACCACACTGCTCCCCGATCATTTGCAATAAATGACTGAAATAACTATGTTTCAGTAATGTACCAGTTAAAAAGGATATCAAAACAATAAAATAGCAATGCGGTGGCATACCTAGTATATTTGACATGCAGAGCAGATAAAACCTTTTAAAACCTTCTTCGTCATATGACTAATTTATTTTCAATAATAATCTTGAAATGGGCAATAATGATGGTCAGAAAATAAATACAGGCAATAATTTTTTTTTAAATTTTCTCTAACAATAATCATGCCAGTAAAATAAATAAAGGTAAAGTTTATAGCATTATAAAAATTAAATGCTTATCCTGCCCTTACTGCTGCCAATAAACCAATACCTCCAAATACGAGTACCACTGCCATCTGGTCTTCTAGAGCTAATGTCTGTTCTCCCACAGCAAATTGTCTTAAAATGTCCCTGAACTGCTATCAGATCCAATTCTACCACTGCAATATGCCATTGAATACCAAATACCCGATTGGCATGCCAGCAGCAGTGACTCACACTCATTATCAGTCTGTTGGATAGTATCTTCAGCATCATTTGATAGGCAAGAGGTTTTGTCCCCAGGTCATTAAAAGACCTTCAAAAATCACTTTTAATTAGAGTTACAGACAATATACACCCAGATGCCTGCACCTGAAAGCTGACCACTTCTACTACCCCATCTTTGGTAGACCATTGCAGCAATGGCAGGCCATTAAAAAGATGAAACAATAAACTCAGTTTTCACTGAAGGTCTTCCAATCCCAATTGTATTCAAATGACAGTCAAAGAATAATAAAAGTAGGCTGGACCACATCCACAACTGATGGTTGCATATCTTGATGAAAGCTTGGAGCATCATACGGGCATCATGACATAATACACAGCTTTGAAAGGGATGAAGTGCCTGGTGTGATCTACTATCACCACTTTGACAAAAACATCAAATTTTCCAGATGCCAAATCTTCTAGATTCCCCTTATTCATATTACAAAAGATAGTATAACAAAAGTTTATATTGCTGATTCAGTTGAATGGGCAAGGATTTTCAAGAAGAAAAAGCACTTTGAGTTTCTTTGGTTTAAGTCATATCAGCAGAGCTTTTGGCTCTAATGTAAAGCTTCTAGTAGATGGTGCTGATTCTACCATGACACACAAAATATTTCTTTACACAAAAATGGACCACTGCTCATCAAATACTATGCATTTTGAGTAGCAAATAAGGAATTTGTACAGAAAACCTACAGGCCTTGCTCCTAAAAAGATCCCGTTCTACCATTCAGCTGCTACTCTTCCCTAGTTTTATTTACTTAACTGTGGGATGGAAAAAAAAGGGTTTCACCATAATTTTTAGGTAGCTCCACTAATTTTCAGATCTAAAATATGCAGAAAAATATAAAATACTTTTGCCTACAAAAAATTCCTTTTTTATAGTCTTTACTTCCTCTTTTAACAGAACAACAGAGTTGGAAGGAACATTGGGGGTCTTCTAGTCCAACCCCTTGTTCAAGCAGGAAACCATTTCAGACAAATTGTTGTCCAATTCCTTCTTAAAATCTCCAGCGATGGAGCACCCACAACTTCTACAGGCAATCATTCCACTGATTAGTTGTTCTGTTAGGAAATTTCATTCTACATTGCTTCTCTCCTTGATTACTTTCCATCCATTGCTTCTTGTCCTGCCTTCAGACGCTTGAAGAATAGACTGCCCTTCTTTATGGCAGCCCCTTAGATATTGGAACACTGCTGTCAAATTACGCCTAGTCCCCAGTTTTATCACTTTGGGTATCAAGGGTATACACAATAGAATCTCAATTTGAGGAAAGAGATATCTAATAAATTTGAATGTTCTTTAAATCTGAATTCATACATTTGACAGATTTAACTTCATTTGTACAAAGTAATTTGTATAGTTATACAAGTAATCTAATTACATTTTTGTCAATATGCAAATGACAATGTCATAAATTATAGAATTATACAAATGTACATCAAATGACATTGAGTTAACTATGGCTTGTTGTATTTCAAATCCTCCAATGAGGTTTTGTTTTACTATGTTAAAAGGGGGAAAAAATCCCAAACCATATATATGAGGTAACAGTATGACCAAAAAGGGATTTTTCAATTTGAAAATGGTAAATGCTGGGAAATCTATGCAAGAATGATATATCAATTTCAGTATGTACAGAAAGAAAAAAAATCAGAAGAGATAATCCATTTTAAATTCTTGGAGCTTGAGAAGGGATAGCATTCCATTTGTGGTATATAACTGTTTAGCAGGATTCACAGCAATTCTGCTACAGGATCCTAAGATTGCTTCCTAATTTTATAAAAAACAGTTCAAAGCCCCTCCCTTCTCTTCACAACAGTACCTCTTAAATATCTTTAAGACAGTCAAAAGCTTCCCATTAATGCATTTTGAACCTTGCTTAGTTACACTCTTCAGTCATTTTAGTGCATGAAGAAGTAATCTCTAAGTCTGCCATTCCCTGTTTTGCATTACAAATCATTTGTAGTTTTATAACTGTCATTTCCAAGGACATCTGGAAAAGATAGATTTATGAAAGGTTATCGTGCATTCTAAAGAGGCCAAGAATTAGCATGACTTTGTAAAGGTTTTTGGAAATTGAGCAGGCGCTATAACCGGCAATAAGCTGTTTTCTGCTCTAGTCGAGTATCTTTATTTAAATATTAAGGGAAAGGTATGACCCTTGGCCTCAGAGATCACTGTGCTACAGCAATAGTGCAATCTATTAACTGTCAATGAAGCACCATGCACTTGGATCTCTCCAGATACCTATTTGTGGCCAGTGCTATAATGCTCCTTCCATTAGGCATCCCCAAGGCAAATAACCTTGGCTTTAACAGAGTCAATTTAAAATTCCTTAGAGTAAAATTAAGAGAATATCTGAGTTTTGTGAGTTTAAGATAGAATGCCCGTATTAGTGTCATTCCATAAATTGTACCTAGATATCTCAATGGAAGGAATTCACATATGCCTACAGGTAAATATTAAACGAAGGAGACATCAAAAAGCCATTGGGATGTTTCCAGTTTCCATATCAGAATGACTCATTTTCACTGATATACATCTTATTTATTTTACTGTAAGGAAATATGACACCACTAAAATTAAGCCTGGCAAAACAGAGAAGAAAGAGAGGAGAAAAAGTCAACAAGGGTATTTGTGCAAAAAACTCTAGTAATGCATAAGTGAAAACCTATTTAGAAAAGTTACTAATTACATTTTTTTCAAGTAGAATTGATATTAACATACCATCAAAAATAACTTTTGGATAAATTTTGGATTTAGAATTTAGATGATGACATTTTCCCAGTCTCATTTTCATGTTCAAAAACATTTATTGTAGTATGCTTTTCAAGAGTAAAATGTATGTTATTAACTGGATCTATTAATGAATCATAATTAGTAAAAAAATGTTATCGCTATTCAATTGTCCATATGGTATAATTGTGAGATGCCATACTTAAAAAAGCATTATTTAATGGTTCTCCATCCATATTCTGAATCTGAATTAATAATTGATAATTGTTAAAATTATGTAATTTTACTTGCAAAATGTCTTTGTATCTAGACCTGTAATCTTATTATGTAAGAATCTTTGGGGAAAGTTCAGCTGTCCCCTAATTTGCACAGTAAATAGGAAAGAATCCATCTTGATTTCTTTCTCTTTTTTTTTACTTAAGGCTACAAATTTTCTGACAATGTGTCCACATATAATATGGGCACTGATCTATAGTTGTCAAAAGTTGAGCAGCACAATTAAGTCATGAACAGTTATAGCTTCAACAGCATGGGTTAGATAATAGGCTTGTAACAATGAAATGGTAAAAATGGGGCCATGCATACAATTCTAGCTTCTGTCTGAGTTCTGGAAAAAAAATATCCATTCTTTAGACAATTTAAATCCTTTTTATTAAGGCATGGATTCTGTATAGATCAATATTCAAGCTCAAGCAAATGTTGACTACAGATTTCCTTCAAACTACATTTCTCTATTTTTAAGCTTCTATCAGTATTATAGAATGGGTTGAAACTAGACAATTCAACAATTTCTTTATTGTGGTTGTTTTATGTTGGCATGAAAGTGCAGGGTTTTTCTAACAGCTGGTATTTTTTAAAAATGTAAAAGTGCTTTAGGATAAATCAGCTTTCCCTCTGAGGAAGAAAAGAATGCTAGGATTTTGTTTATTAGGAAGTATAGAAAGTAATAGTTATGGACAACTACTTAAGAGAAGCCTTGCTGATTTCAGGAGTGAGGAAAACTGTTTGGAATTTTCTGACTCATGCACAAAGATATTTTTACCAATTGATTTCCTGTATGCCAGGTGTTTCAAACCAAAATCAGATGCTACAGGAGGACTAATTAATTAGCCTGAAAGCTGTAAGACTATAGCATTTTCATTACATATATGCAAAGTTTTCTAGAAAGTAAATAATGAAGAAAATGAAAGAATTATAGTATGCTGTTCTGACCCCCCTCGTCCCACACCAACACACTCCAAGCCAAAGATACTTTATGAGAATTTATTAACAGACAGAGAAGTCCTTGGCAGCAATCCAACACAGATAAGCCTCGGCAGCAATCCAGCCTGCCAGGCTCACAGTAATGTTCTCCAACATTAGTTCATGCGTTCACTTCTGCAAAAGGGGTGTGTGCACAAGCATTCCTTTTATAGTCTGGAGAGGAGCCTAATTACCAGCAGCTGAGTGCAATTACCTCCTGTAACTGCGCAACTGTTCTTTATGCCTATTAGCTCTCCGGTGCCGAGCATCCAGGAACAACTCACTGCTGACGTCAGGATCACACTCCCTTGTCTCCTCCCCACTGGTCCAAGGCTCAGGGGCCTCCTGGTGGCCAACCAGCCTCTCTGCACCCTGCTTGGAGTCAGAACCCTGTCCAGGGTCCTCCACATCCTCCAGAGCCAACTCATAGGGCCCCTCGCTGTCGGACTCTGGTGGCAGCTCCAACGGCTCCTGCTGGGCCACAACAGTATGCTATCAAACAAAAATCTATTAAATGAAAATCTCCGTCTCTGCCATAAATTAGCCATACATCCTACATACGAATCATTATCAGAACTAAATGGATATTTTTCATGTATTTAAATGTTGTGTCTTGACAAATACCTACATTTAGAAAAGGTATATTGAAAGGTACCAAAAGATGCAGACTGTTTTACAAGTTATACAAGCAAAAATTAACTTAAAGAAGTTAGGAACTTATCCTAATATGAATGAATTTTATTATATCTTTCTGCATTTCCACTTTGATGGAAATGCTGATTTTCATCACTAATTTTAAGGAAGAGCTAGAGACATTATGGTTTCTCCTGCTACCCTTATTTATTTAAATTTAAATTTATATGGCACCCATTTCACTCCAAGAAGCAACTGATTTTCTGATTTCCAAGGAAAATTGATCACAAGAATGGAACAAGCTAGTTAATTTAATCCAGGGGTGTCAAACTCAAGGCCCGGGGGCAGATGTGGCCTCCTGGGTGCTTAGATCTGGCCCGCAGGGCCGCCCTGGAAACAGGGAAGGAGTGGTTCACAGTGCCTCTACCAGTGAAAATGGAGCTTGGGAGGGTGGCCCTCCTGAGCTCCGTTTTCACTGGTGGAGAGGCAGTCACAGCCAAAAATGGAGCTCGGGAGCCCGTTTTCACTTGCAGAGCACTCGGACCACCACAGGAGCCCCTTACACTAGTGACATTGAGCTGACCACAACTACCATGGTCATGCCCCCCCCCGGCCCCAAAGTCAAACACAACCTTGATGCGTCCCTCAATGAAGTTGAGTTTGACACTCTTGATTTAATCCTATCCTGGGTGTTCATACATTACAAAAAAAATGTATTGAAAAAAGGACTATACTTGCAGGCTCTGTTCTGTACAGATGCAAAACAAGATCAAGAAGGAATGTATGTACAGATAAGGTTTTTTTCCCCAGAACTTAACTGAGCTCTAATCAAATCAAATATACTTGTACATGGTTCTGGCTAGACATATATTGAATCAAAACGTACTACTGTAGCCAAGTGCCCACTGATTTTCTTCAGAAGACAATTTAGAAGATAAAATTGGTCAAGAATGCAATGGCCAGAATGGCTGGCGGGACAACTGCATCAGTAGCAATTCTTAGGTCACCCAATGGATCCCAGTAGGTTTCTCAATTCACTTCAAATGTTGGTTATCGTTTTTAAAACCTTTAATGACACAGCATTAGGTTTAATCAGGCGCAGCCTTGCCTATTTAAAGATGGCCTGCTAAAATACCTCCCAAGCTTGAAGAAGTAGATGGATGCATTCTCTGATAAGCCCATTGGGACACAATTCTCCAAAAGATATTCTTTGCCTTTTTCTTTTGTTTCCAGAAATTGTGGACACTCCATCACTGGATATTTTTAAGAAGATTCTAGACAGTCACTTATCCGAAATAGTATAGTTTCTGCTGCTTGAACAGAGAGATGGACTAGAAGACCTCCAAGGTCCCTTCCAGCTCATTCACTCTAAACTTCTAAACTTTTGTTGCATTTCACAAGGAGCTAGAACATATAATATTATTCCATTTTATGTTTGACTCAAAAATGAATGATTGGGGAACATCATGTTGAGCATATGTTAGGGATATTATTTACTGCATTATTGGCTTTTTAGCAATAGCAATAGCAGTTAGACTTATATACCGCTTCATAGGGCTTTCAGCCCTCTCTAAGTGGTTTACAGAGTCAACATATTGCCCCCAACAACAATCCGGGTCCTCATTTTACCCACCTCAGAAGGATGGAAGGCTGAGTCAACCCTGAGCCGGTGAGATTTGAACAGTCGAACTGCAGACCTGCAGTCAGCTGAAGTAGCCTGCAGTGCTGCATTTAACCACTGCGCCACCTCGGCTTTTCTTATTTTTGTTTCTTCATAGTTTATTGCAGCTAATTAGGATTACTTACAAATATATAAACAAGCATGGTGTATTGAATGTGAAATATAAAATGCATGTCAGCACTGCTTTTTAAAAAGAGTCTGTAAGTTAGTAAATATGAAATATACAATGGAATCTTTTATAGCCTCATTGAGAGAGGGAGGAATTTCTTGACTTTCTGTGGCTGTAAAACCTGTATGATATTTATCAATGAGACATTCAAAAAACCTTTTGTGCCTTCTTTGTAAGGTACAAATATCACAGATAATATTGAATCAATCTCAGCTCAATTCATCCAAGCAGTTTTCTTGGCAAAACCATAGAAGTGATTTGCTATTGTCTTCTTCTAGGATATTTCTTTGAACTTCTTAATCTAGTTACACCCTTTGGATTCTAAAAAAACCAACAACCTTTCCCTTCAAGCCTTAACCAGGTATCTCCATTCCTGAACTTTCAGAAAAGGTTGGCTATATACTCACACCTGCAAATATTAGAATACTTCTAATACCTAGTACAATCTTGGAACCACACAAATTACTAAGAAGAATGTTTAAAATATCTCACTCCATCTCACAATATATGAACACATGTATGTTTAGAAAGATATGAATAACAGTAAGATTTTTTAAAATTGTATTAAGAATGCCAGCTGAATAAAGCATTCTCCTTATCCCCATTCCAGATAGAAATTAATATATTAATATTATTTTAATAGTGACATTCTAGCATCACAGCTAATTTCAATCAGAATAATTGTCATTTTTAATGACACCTGGAAGAAAATGTTTGTATAATATGAACATTGTTCCTGTCTCTTTACAATATATACCCTCCCATAATTCTCCCTATACAGTTGTTTTCCATCAGCCTTTCTCTCCCTAGCCCTGCCTCTTATTCAATTATAATGCTTGAATGAGTCACATGCAATATTTCTAGGCTACTTTTCCGTGCTCATGAAACTTTTTAACGAAATGTTAGCATTTGCAGACACCAGATGTTTTGACATAAGGAGAGGCAATATGCAAATTTTAATCCATGCTAGGAACAATAGCCTGCAGGCACCTTTTTCTTATTACATGAATCATATACTTAACCACATTGTGGTGGATCGTATCAGAATCCTTGCTATCCTGAGCATTCGACACTTGTCTTGTAGTTGCCAATTAATGAAACTGATGTATATTTAAGTTGATGGGTATCAGTGATTTACCAACATTGCTTGGCATACTTCACAACTGGTGCATCCTTGATTTGGTTGGCAGACTTGACACTGATTAGCATCAAATCTCCCCAAGTTTGCTTCTAATCGACATTGTCTTTCTATACAAATGATGCTGACACTGAATTTGATTGGAAGTCTTTTGTTAATATCATTGTCTCTAATTAAGTAGATAGCAGACTGTGTTTTTGTAATCTGTATATTATGATTCCATTTTCTCATGCTATTTAACTGAATTAACAGAGTGACCCAACTCTGCTTACGTACAGATCATTCTGTGACTTCAAGCACACTAAAGCTTTTGCATCATCGGCTCCCATGTTAAATATCCTTTTCTAGTTCATCAAATTCAAAATTAATTAAATTACAAGTGTTAATTAGTCCCACTGTGTACAACAAAATAATTAAGAGTTATAATTAAATAAGTCCAAAGCAAATAAATCAGTATATGTACACTCACATGCCATGCTAAATAGCCTTTTTAAAGACTGTGAATTTTAAATTATGCAAGGCTGCTACAAAGCTATTGCTAGCATTGTACTCTATTTAATCACAATGTACCATTTTATCATATGCATAATTATTTAAATATATTCTAGAAAAACACACACTTAGTACTGGGAATTTTAAATGGTAAAATTCTTTCTTAAATTCATGAAACATAGATATCTTTTGAATGACACAATGTTGTGTAATTATCAATGATTTCCAATGTATTACTTGCTGAGATAAAATATGCTGTTTCTCTTAAACTGTCTGAAGAGGAAGTTTTAATATACTTAAAAGGTTGGTACAGCTTCTTTATTAATTATTCAGTATCATCTTGCCTACCAGCTATTACTATAGCATTTTAAATTGTTTCCAAAACTTTAAGAACATGAATAAAACAAAAAAGACAGGATTATATTAAGGACATAGTACATAGCAACATGAACATGATTTAGAATAGCATTGTGTATTTATTGTTCAACATAGTCTCCTCAGTAAGCATGCTTAACTGGGATTATTATTTTGTGTCACTGGATATATTGCTTAGTGCCATTCTGAACTCATGCAAGTTATAAAAAGATCTATTTTACTTATGTTGTAATTGCATACTTTAAATAAATAAAATATAAGCATTTATTAAAACTACTTTAATAAAGATTGAATCAGATTTGGTAAAAAAGCATATTCTTTTGCATGCAGTTGCTTAAAAACAAGTGATTGTATTAATATTAAAAATAGTAATTGTTATAAAAATAACAATTATTTTTATAACAGTAACAGTAAATTCAAATAATCTACAAGACTTCACATAATTTTAAATTACAATAATCTTTTTTTATAAACATAGCCCTATTATAATCAAATGATCTATAACAATATTCTTAATTTTAAGTGATGTAATTATTACAGTGATATAAAGCCATAGCATTTTTTTCTTTTTCATTTTTTCAGTTTTTGTAGAATCTTATCTCTGCTCTAAGATATCCTAAGGCTTAGGTTTGAATTTTATCTCATTAGTACCTACATTTACTGTATTAATTAAATAATTAATAATTTTTCTTAATTTTACTGTTCATTCTGATTAAACAAATTAGAGAATTTTGAATATCTCTTACTAGAAAAAAAGAGATTAAAAAAAAATCCAAAGTTTCTCTTCCAATGAGTAATTTAGTTGTAAATTCCTAGGACCTTCATCACATGAAAATTACATATTTATTACCGAGTCTTGACTAAGTTCTTTAAAAGCTTTTGGGGTTTTGGGTTTCAAACATATTTGAACAAATACTCAAATAATTATTTGGTCTTCCCCATGTATGAGAACACGGTACGAAGGCAAATCCTACTTTATTTGCATAAAGGACACAATAAAGACCTTTCAATACTTGATCTTATATTTCAAATATTGGTTAAAAAAAAAATGCACTTCATGCAAAGAAGACATTAGAGTAATTTGCACAGTTCTCTCTCTCTCTCTCACTCACTCTCTCTCTCTCTCTTCTCTCTTCTCTCTTCTCTCTGTCTCTCATGCTCTGAGAGAAAGAGAGAGAGAGTGAGAGAGAGAGAGAGAGAGAGAGAGAACTGTGCAAATTGCTCTAATGTCTTCTTTGCATGAAGTGCATTTATTTTTTTAGAAGTGAGGGAGAGACATAAAATATACAAGTTCCTTTGTTAAAAATTTTAAATTGAGATTTAAAACACAAATGCATGTATATTGTAACATCATCAATAAAATTATATTGCAGATGAAAATGCAAGATTAAAAAAAAATAGCAAGCACCTCAATAGAATCTAACTTATAATGGACATATAATCCATTTAATTTCAATATATTCATTAGGAAAGTTTTCAGCATAAGGTTATTTTGAAATTTCCTAGATTCTTTGGCAGTCCTATTTTGTTGTATGGTTCTTCTTCTTCTTTTCATGCTATTCTCCAGAGTGTCATATAGCCAAAATTGAGGTAACCCATGTCTACTAAACTTCTTTTTTCATTATCAATCTATGTTTTGTGGACATCTACATCCTTAAGCCAATTTTCAAGATTATCCCAAAGTCAACAAGTTTCACCTTTGGATGGTAAATCTTTATAAAGTGTGTGTGTGTGTGTGTGTGTGTGTGTGTGTGTGTGTGTGTAATATAAACAGACACTTTCTAAGTAGTATGGTATATATGAAATATTCCAATGGCAAAAATTCTGAGTTCTTCAATCTCTTTGACCTTGGTTCCTATCTATCCATCTATTCCTTTTTCATACCTAACATTTATATTTCATTTCAAATAATATTCACAATGAATTCCGCAACATGTTTCCTGACTTTAATGGGGTATAGTTTCCAGAAGCTGTACTCCTGTAGTACAATTTCTCCATTCAAATAAAATGTCTCTTCTTTAGTGATTGGAACAATTAACATTCATAACGGTCTTTTATAATTTTTAAGTATTAGACTGCATCAACCTAGGCCTTTCTTTATATGGCCTAGACTTTTTATAACCACTGGGTGATTTTATCCCCAAAATGCACTGGGACAAAATACACCAATTTGTAATCATATAATTCACCTTCAAGTGATACTGCTGGGCACTATAACCTGTTTATGGGGAATATAGGCTGTCCAATTATGTGAAGATAGTCTTCCCACATGCAATACAGTTTTATATCCCTAGTGCACACTTTCTATGCTGTTAGGTTTACGACCCACTAGGATTCATTCCTGGTTAGTAAATAATTTAAATTGGTAGGAAATATTTTCATGATCAATGTCAAGAATTCCAGGATGTGAAGTACATTCTCTGAACTTGAATCTTTGTAAGCTATTATGGATCCACTATGATACCTAGAATAATTTCTAGAAGTTGCCAGATATCTATTTTAGGTTCCTGTTTCCAATATCTATTTTAGGCTCTTGCTTCTCATGTTCAATAGTTGAAGCATCCTTGAACTATAGTAATATTGAACTATTAGAACACATACCCTCTAGTTTTAGATTGATATGCAATGCGCTACCTTTGACCCCAACATTCTCTAGCATCAACCTGCTTCAACACAATAGTGGAATAAAATTGTAAGGTAATGTATGTACAGCATTCCTGGTAAATAAATAAGAATGATACAAAATGTCTGATGGTTTGAGTCATCACTTCCAAACAAGAGAGTTATGGAAATAAGTATATTTTACACATGTTTCTACATAAAAAGGTACGGTAGGCCTTCTATATATTAACTTCCATGCACAGAGGCCAAAGAGTTATCTCAAACTTCTTTTCATGATTCAGAGAATTTGTAATGAATAAATTAAACTGTCGTTCAAAATGTTTGCCCTGTGTGTATGAAAAAGTAATGTTCTCCTTGAAAATGTGCCCCACTTGTCTTGCCTAAGAGTAAAATCTTACTACTCTCTATATAGTTGGAACATTTTCTTATTTTTTATTTCATACTCAATCCTTTCTAAAACACATTCTATCAGCAACCAACCTGATTGTGCTGAAATAAGCAGTAACATAAATATAGCACCAGTAAAACAAGGGAGAATTCCTTTTATTCTATCTATGGAATATTCTTCTATGTTATACGTCATCACCTGAACTGCAACTGCTCCTTCGGCTGCTTCCTTTTGATACAGCAGGAGACACAGAAGATAAAAGAGGGTCTATCCCAAGTGGCGATATTGTATCATCTAGTAATATTTCTTCTAGTCTCTGTTCTTTTAAGGCAGCACTAAAAGACAAGTCTGTAAAATGGGAGAGGGGATCAGAAAAGGCTGCAACTGGGTCATGTAGATCAGCATGTTGCTCATGAGCCATGGCTAGATGTTGAATATAGTCTATTGAATTCTCTTCTGGATATGCCTGTTGTCTCATGACCCTGGATGCTAAGTCAACCACGCTGACTGAAGACATGGTGGGTAGTCCATGGGCATGTGCTTGTATTTCTAGCTCCTGCGTGAGAAAACAAAATATTTAGAGAGCAGGATTTACAAAAAAATCATTGGGATTCCATTCAACACAGTAGTATCTCTGGTGCAGTTCTGAAATCTAGTCTGACAGTTTTTTATGTTTTCATAAAGCCATATAGAGACTACATAATAGCCATAATGATGAACCCTGGTGCCTTGGTATGATTTGGGAGTCTAAGTTTCAAGCACAAATATAAATGCCTCAGTTTCAGTTCAGGAACAAAAAATCAGGAATAAAAAAAATCTAAGGCATTTTTCTTCTGAAAAATGGAAAACAGATTATGAGATATTTCATATTACTTTATTTTGTAATGATACATAAAATGGTATATAAAATGACCAAGTTGCAAAAGACATTAATCTATGATTGAAAATCAAGATACAAAATGATAAAAATGATATTAATGAAAAATCGCTACATTTCCAAAAGTTCATAAAACAATAATATAATAAAATTATTATTTTATAATAGAATGATAAAAATAAAGGCTTAGAAGAAATTAAAACTGTTGAGAAGGAGATTCAGATTCTGA
Organism: Thamnophis elegans; assembly: GCF_009769535.1. Classification (NCBI taxonomy): domain Eukaryota; kingdom Metazoa; phylum Chordata; class Lepidosauria; order Squamata; family Natricidae; genus Thamnophis; species Thamnophis elegans. The sequence goes on from NC_045547.1 coordinate 57,791,828, forward strand.
AAAAAATTCTTTATACATTGCCTTTGAGACAAAATAATCTGAGCTTCTTCACAATTTTTCTGGAAAATCAGTGCTTTCTGCATCCAGAATACACATAAACACAGATATAAAATTGACAATTCTTTCTGTTTACAGGATCATTTTTTCCCTATTAGCTTCTTCAAATAAGCAAAATTGAAGAATGCTTCATTTTAAAGCTAAGCATTTTGCATATGCATTTGCAGTAAAATATTTCTTAAAAATAAATTCAGTTAAAGTTAAAATTGTTCTCTCATAAAAGTATATTTTCACTTTAGTATCCTAGAAATCAAAAGAGAAAGAGAGAAAGAAAGCAAAAGGAAAAAAAGAAAAGAGAGAGGGAGGGAAAGGGAAGGAAGGAACAAGAAAAGAAACAAAAGAAAGAAAAAGAGAGAAAGAAAGTCATATCTGAATAAGTATCATAATGAGTACTGAACTAAATAACTGTATAGAGTGCTAAAAATAACTATATAAATAAAAACATTCCATTTTTCTCCAAAATTTTCAAAGCAAAACAAAAACATTTTTCTTTCCTTGCTTCAGAAATATTAAATACCCAGGCTTATCCTTTGTTACTTATGACAGCTGAGATTGGAAACCTTTGTGGTGTTGTGTACATAACAAATAAAATAGTATAATGTAGTAAACAAAACTAATATTATAAGAAGATTGATAACAAAATTAATAATTTTAAATTATTTTAGAATATTAACATATAAATATTTTAATAATCTAAAATATTATGATATGGTCTTCCTATTTTGCTTATAGATGCAATTCTGCTGGTAGAATGAATTCTTAATATCCTCCATGATACAGGTGACATCTGAAGAAGACAGAGGTCAGATACGATACTGGGAAAATGAGGGAGATCTAATGTATGAATAAAGAATGGTTGCTTAATGTAACTGTTTAGCAGGGCTTTTTAATTATGGGGAAGCAGTGATACTATGGAGGCAATTGCCTGGGCTTAACTCATATTAGGTTCATCTCCCAAGAAATTAAATTATTTGAAATGATCAAGATCACGTTTTTAATTCATGTCAGAAAAACTAATCAGTTGAAGTATGATCCTAATAGATATTCTATTAGAAATTCTCCACAAATTCCCACTGTCTTGGTTCTTGAGTTCATTGGACCAAAAATAATCAAAGTGGGGGACAGTGCACTCTCAGAATTTTAAAATGCCCACATTTTCACATGTTTCACTTTGATTGTTTTTATAGAAACAATGATTGATTCAGTAAACATCTATTTACCATGTTATGCATATTCTAGATAACGTATTTTCAAACCCTGTAATTTCAGAGTGTTCTTTAGTGCTGTGTTACTTAGATGTGGAAGTCCTATCAATTTTACTAGAGCTTTAATACTCTGTTATCTAACATCACCGTACCTTACAACACAGTCCTAGACATGTCTATTTGATTTTAATTTAATTTAAGTTATGGCAAACCACTTCTGAAATCTTTCCAAGAAAATTTCAGGGACTTGTCTGCATTATTGTGACTGAGATTATTCATTTGATTCTGGTTGCACTATTTACCTCTGAAAATGAAACAGGCCCATAGGTTTTGCACTAAATACTTTAAAATGCCTCTGTTCGCCCACTAATCCTCTTACAATATTTAGGAATGCTATCTAGAACCTGTGCACGATCTTTACCAAATTAAACATTCTGTAGATCAATCACAGTCTATTATAGGAAGTGACCAGAAAATTATATGCTGCTTAATTGCATGTTGGACAATGTACCCCAAAGTAAAACAAGATAAGAAATATTTTTCAAAATGTATCTTAAGTCTCCAAGTAATATAGATTTCCCCCTTATAATGTAGATCTATGTGTATGTGTTTTATAATCAGTGAATACAGTTTGATCATGTAAAAGCTGTAGCAAAATCAAAAGATGGAGGAAGGAAGAGATTGGCTTTGAATGAGCATTTTTCTATACAAACCTGAATTCGTAGCAACAGTCTCCTATTAGCCTGCTCTAATTTCTTCTGCCTCTGCTCTAATTCTTGAGCTTTCTGTTGTTCTTTCTGTAACCACTTGATATACTCCACTGATGCCTTTAAAATAGTTCCTTTATTCCAGCGCATATCACTGTAGAAAGTAATGATAACCTTTTCACAATTGTGCATGTCAGCAAAATTCATAAAAATGTACAAAATCTTTTATATTAATATGAAATAATGATTTACATGACCATTATTCACTCTTAGATATTATTGCTTCTGAATGGAAATTTTAATAGAATAGTTAAAAAGCCCTTATATATTAAAATTAATCCCAGAATGAAAATAAGTGTCAAAAGAACGTAATAAAGTGCCTTTTTGTGTAAGATCTAAATGCAGATTCATGATTCTATTTTTATAGTCTTTATATTTTTAGTAAAAATGCTTTTGTTATTAGCTCTGATTAAAATCTATGTGTAGAACTCCATTAATGAACTAGGAACCATATATTACTGACAATTTAAGCGTAAATTTCTGAATATAATTTAAAATGTATAAGTCTTTTCACCTGATCTTCTAATGAACATGCTTTTATTCTTATTTGAATAAAAGGCTTTATCTAATTTTGATACTCAGTGTTAATAATACACTAAAATCATAGTTTAGTTTTAGCAACAATTCCATATCATATTTTAAAACCTGTATGATTAAAACAAACTAAAACAGACTTTTATATAAAATACTATATGAAAGTGCTTTGTATATCTATGCTAATATGATTTGTCACTGTTAATAAGGAGATACTTAGCCCCAAATGTCATTTATCTTATATGCTATTTCAAGTATCATGTTAAAAATACCTTACTGTGTGGACCAATATATTATGCGTAATTATCAGTTAAATTGGAATCTGAAATTATCCATCAACTGACACAAAAATTGACTCTAGCAATCTGCCACTTTGGACAAAATGTCCACACTAAATATCACATCGAAAATTCCTGTTTCATACTCTGCTCCATTTTTTCTATTTTGTTTAAATTTAAATTCTAAATACAATGATAAAAATGACAGGTGAACTCACGGATCATTAGACTTTGGAATAAGGGTGCCAAGCTCTTTGATCCGATAATTAATGTTATACCTCCGTCTTCTTTCAACTATAAAACAAGATATCTTAATAATAGCAGAATATAACGGAAAAGATATAATTTGTTAACAAACAGCAATGCAGTTGTTCTGTTACAAAACACCATATTTCAAAATGTCACAGTATTTGTAAATGTTGAAAATGTTTAATCTGTGAAAACCATTAAACAGCTAGTTTAACTATCCTGGAGACAACTTATTTTAAAAGGGGAAAAAGAAGGAAAAAATATTTATTTTTAATGAAAGAACACCTAACTCTTCATTTAAACTATGCAACTAACAAAGCTTTTATAGGGATTTAACGTATAAAATAGATATAACAATGTAGCAATAGCAATAGCAATAGCAGTAGACTTATATACCGCTTCATAGGCCTTTCAGGCCTCTCTAAGCGGTTTACAGAGAGTCAGCATATTGCCCCCAACAATCTGGGTCCTCATTTTACCCACCTCGGAAGGATGGAAGGCTGAGTCAACCCTGAGCCGGTGAGATTTGAACCGCTGACCTGCTGATCTAGCAGTAGCCTGCAATGCTGCATTTAACCACTGCGCCACCTTGGCTCTTATATTAAGGCTGTATGTTCAAATTGTGATTCTCATTTGGTTTGACAATGAACTAAAATTCTGAATTGGTGCTCATGAATCAGTGCTTTTATCATATCAGACAAGTTATTTTGAAAGGCTGCAAAGAGGTGATAATACCATCATGTGTTTGCTTTCATTTGAATGAAAATATTTACTTTACAATTTCATCCATGTTTACTTTAAGGAAGGTCTAGCTTTGATCTTTAAAATGTATGCTTTGTTCTTTCACAAATTGTAAATCTTGATTCATGCTTGAAAATTTGGTTAAAAAAAACCCTGCTCAATAGTACATAACTAATATACTTTAAGTTTTTTAATTACTTTACAAATGGTTTTTTTAAACAAACAGTATGAGTCACTTTTTCATTGTAAAATATTGTGTAGAGGAAGGAGGGCCAGAGGGTGGAGTTAAAACAGGGATCAGCCTGGAATCTCTATGTGGCCACAAGCAGAAATCCAATCTCCTTTAATTCTGTTAATCCTTATTTAAATGTTAGCAGGTGAGAATATTCCTGTGCATAGGGATGTGTATAATTAAATCAGGTTAATTTGACCTTCGTGTGCGAATTTGATCTTTCACACCCAACATTTTTACATTTAATATCTGCTCGTTGAATGCAGCCATCCACTTGCTTCATATTATTATAGAATGTTACAGCACAGTTAGTGGTCATTGTCACCAAAATGATTATTCAGACGTAAAAATATCAAGTTAACTAGAATATTGTTCAAATTATTTGACACACAGACATAATTTATTTGGAATATGCATTTTCATTTTACGATGCCCATGAAGCATGAGGCATATAAATTGCACAGAAACAATGGAAATAAAATACACTCCAATTAAGTTAACCTCACCAATTCTTGCATAATTCAATACAAGGGTATTAAGTGAAGTGGGGATGTTGGTTACTTAGTTTAAACTGGGTAAGAAAATACACTATATTGCCAAAAGTATTTGCTTACAACTGATTCTGATTATGCGAATGGGTGAGCGAATACTTATGGCACAAGTTATTACAATTTATAAGATGATATGGGCCCCACAGACAATCTCTGCAAATTGAGTATTCTAGTTCTTTCTCCTAAAAATCAATTTCTGGACATTTCAGGATTTTCTTCTATACACACAGCAATAGGCAACATATCTAGATTAACCCCAGGCATTGAGGGCCAAAAATGTGGTATTATTAATATTTAATAATTTGGGGTAAAATCAAAAACAATATATGAAAATTGAAATGCCAAAGGAGCCATGGTAACACAGTGGTTAGAATGCAGTATTGCCGGCTAACTCTGCCCACTGCAAGAAGTTTGATTCAGACTCACATCTTCCCAAGGTCAGTAAAATGAGACTCAGATTGTCATCAATATGCTGACTCAGTAAACTGCCTAGAAAGTGCTGTAGAGCACAATGAATACTATTGCTATTGCTAAATGGCCAAACCAGCAGGAGCCATTATAGTTGAATAACATCAGATATGGACAAGTTTAAAATGTGATTATTAAGCAACACATACAAAAAACGAAAAAAGAGAAAAGAGCTAGGTATAAAAATAGTGATGGAAACACCATAAAATGCACCCATACCTGGGCCATACCTATGATATAATACACTGCTGGAATTATATGATTTGGACACACCCTGAACTGGCCAATTTGGAGTAAGACCAATAAAGTAAATGATGATTCACTATACATTACATTTCCATAGAAATATTAATAGATGGTGTCTTCCCCACAGAAATGGAGGAAAAAGTTTACTTCAATCAAACAAATTGTCAAACAAGAAAATAATTGCATAAGAGACAGGAAGAACAGGCACTGATGCAAGTTTAAAATTGAAACTTATTGAATGTGTAGGAAACAAAATAATATAATAAAAGCAAGAACAGAATACTGGCATGAAATAGCATTACATGGTCAATTTCTATAAAAGATCAAGGGGAAAATAGATCAAGATGAAATCTGGCAATGGCTTACAACTAGGACATTTAAAAAAAGAAATTAAAGATATGATTTTTGCTGAAAAATTGAAAGAGTTGGTTTATTGTCCATGTCAATTTTTTCAGATCCCTTCACATACAAAAAAAGTTTGTTCAGTCTTTCTTCAACAATAACTCTAAAGCAAGGAGTTATTTCCACAGTCTACTAACAATAATAAATATTTGGAAAGTGTTAAATGTACTCACTGAGGTTATGGTTGTCCTTTTTTAGTCTCTCTTTTGTGATTCTGTGTGTATCTGTGATAGAAAGCAAAGTCTAACTAAACAGTTTATGGATTATTTATGTGAACAGTAAACTTCTTACAAACAAGGTTTTAAGAAAAGTTTACCATCTCAGACTTCCTAATTCTTTTTGCTACTTGCTACTTCCTTACTTGTTGTTTACAGTATGTGCTGAGATTTTTTTTAAAAAAATATCATGCATTTTTAATTTTTAAAATTCTAAGGAAGCAGTATCCAATTTGTTGTACTTTACATTGTGGCGATAGAAAACTTTATAATACTTTAAAGTGAATTTGAGTTCCTATTATCTTGCCAGGCATAATCAGATTTGTATGTTGGAGAAAGAGGAAGAAAATAATCTCTTTGTTCCTTAAGTTGCACTGATAAACTGTATGGTTGTTAACATTCTTTAGATTAATTGAATGAAAGTCTGAAAGATGTTAATTCATTAATGTGGTGAATGGCTGTATTGTGAACCTTTAAGAGAGTCACTTATGATGACCTGGAACAAATGTAATGAATGATAATTTATTTATATCATGGGCCAGAAGTCAAAATGTGTGCAGATCAATTATGTATCCTACAGTAATTACAGCCATTAGCTGCATGTGTCTAGTTATAAGGATCAGCAAGGACTACCATGACTTTTATTGTTAGGGATATTCACTTCAGAACAAAGAGAGAAAAATGTTTTGAACCAGAAGATTCTGATTCAGGGAGGCTACTGGTCATCTAGAAATAGAATGCTAAATGGCTAACCGTGTTCCTTACCTGTTCTCCACATTTCATAATTCATTACCAAGAGTAAACACAATCACATGGATGGTCTAAAACCAGCTAATAAGGAATTAGAGAATAGAAACAATACACTATGAAGGTGTCCAATGTGTATTTAAATCACTTCTACTATATTTTATATCTGTGTGGTTACATTTGTTCTACAAACAGATAGATGCTTCAGCCTTTGTTTAAACAAGCTTTTTAGTCTGCCAAAAATCTCAAAGCTGCATTACCTGTGATTTCAATTTTAACTGGCAAATTAGGAGGACAGGAAGTATTGGTAAGACCCATATTGGCAGCCGTCATTCCTTGGTCACTGTTGTACATATCCAGAATGCTACTTGAAAGCTTTGAAGAACACAGGGAGAGTAAAAGAAAAAGACATAAAATTAGATATGGGAGAATAAAAATAAATTCATGATTTTGTTATAGGAGAAGCATATATAGGTACTTAAGAACAAAATTCCATTTCAGATGTGTATTCATGTCTTAATCTCAATGGGAACTGCAAATGCTCATCTAAAAACACATTTTGCTCTTATCATCTATAAAATAAAATAAAATGTTAAGGGTCAAAATTGTCATTGTTCCATATGCAGAAACTAGAAGGAGATTGATTTGAGTTTTATATGCAGAATGATGCCTGGTTATGGCCCCTAATGTCTAATTTTGAATTAATGCCATAGCATATTTTCCAATAACAGGATTACTGTTACTACACTTCAAATATGAGTTAAGTTGAAAGGAAAATAACCTTGCTGATCTTACCTGAGACCCAAGTGAATTTTTAACTATCTCCCTGAACTCAATTCCTAAATTGTTTGTGCTTTGTACAGCATACAAAAAAGATGCAGCTATGCAAAGCATCTTAAAATAGACCTGGATAGAGCATATGAGATCATGTTATGGGCAATTGTCTTGCAAGGGCATTAGGAGACATTAGGTAATTAATTCTCTATCTGCTATGCAGACATAATTTTTATAAACTGCTATTTGATTCATTTCTGATCTTTAATATAAAATTCTTCCAAACATAAAATTAAGCTTGCGTTTTGTTGGAATTTTTAAAATAACTTTCAAATTTGTAATGCCCTTGATTGATAGAACCTCATTCAATATGAACAGTTGATTCATACAGATTACTTTTTCTGTGCTTGCAATTTCCCCCCATAGATAGATACTACATGATTTGGAAAGGGGACTGTTTCCAGGATTTTAACTTGCTAGATATTGGCTGGCTACCCAGTGGGCATACAATTGACCTTCATATGCTCTTACCTAGTGCCCTAGATAAAGTTTAAGTTTCATTAAGATTCTATAGCCCCCAAAACCCGCCATCCTGGGCCCAATGTTTGGGAAGCCAGGCTCTGCCTGTCAGAAGCCTGGACAAAGGGTGAGTGATGGAGGAGTAACACCTCCTTAAAAAAAAACTTGGTCCAACTGGCCTGGCTGGTAGCACCTTGTAAGGGCCCCTGTCCAGGGTTACAGGAGAAGACGGTCAATGGTTTTGAAGGTGGAAGAGGGCTCTATGCCCCAACGGCAGATAAAATGAAGGATGCCAATGTATAGCCCCAAGAGTGTTTTTTATTCTTTCCAAGATCAGTGCACAACAACTAATTGTTTTGTCCTATTTCTTCTATAGCTACATGGAACTCTTACAGAAAGCAAGTAAGGAGTAATGAGAGAAAGATTCTAGCACCAGGCTAGAAACCAGGAGACTGAATTTTAGCCCTGTCTTAGGCACAAGGCCAGTTGTGTGATCTTGAGCCACCCTTTAAGAAGTAAGCAATGGCGAACTGTTTGCCAAGGGACTTGTCCAGTCCGTTACCAGGAGTCAAGACTAATTCAAAGGCATCAAAAAACACCAAACCAACCCAAAACAGTACAATAAGATATCAGAAAACAGATGAAACGAATCAAAATAATCAAATGTCTAACTGCATCATAATCCATAATATCAGTAAACTGGAGTATTTAACACTACATCCACAGTAAATGTAAACTTAAAAACCAATTAACATTACAATTTTATCAGATGTATTTGCAAGAACTGATGTTTTTATTAAAATAATAAAAACACTGTTGCACTGTGATACTTTCATGGATGCCTATTTTTAGCAGCAGACTTCACATATGTATGGAAGGTCCTTTCTTTGTCCCAACCTTTGCTCCAATCAGTTTTATTGAATAACTACCAGATTCTTCCTCTATGCATGTATGCATTTTCTATCCTGAATTTGAAACATGCAGTTTTGTATACAATTTATTCAACAAATCTTGTCCATTATATGTCTTGATTCATCTGTTTTCAGTTTTCACAGCAGTTTGTTTAGCAGATTTTTTTTGAATAATAAAAATCATCTGTTTTCATTCAAAACTTTCACATATGATCAGTGTTAGTTTCTGTTAAAGTAGCTTTAAAATAAAGCAGAATTAGGTCATCTAATCTCAGTGGTGGGATTCAGCCAGTTGGCACCTATTCGGGAGAACCAGTTATTAACTTTCTAAGCAGTTTGGAGAACCGGTTGTTGGAAGAAATCTCCTTTTGTTTTTTTCCACTTTACAGGACTAATCCTGTAAGGAAGGCAGGAAGGAAACATTCTGGTGTTGTTTCTAGCCTAATCTTTATTGACCTGCTTACAGAAACTGCCTCTCCGGTTACCTCTTATTACATTGTAACAGCTAAGGTGAAGCGTCCATCGACCTGAGTGACCTTGAGTTGGCCACACCCACCCAGTCACAGGACCACTGAACCCCACCTACCCAGATGGTCATTAGGGCAGAGAACCGGTTGTTAAATTATTTGAATCCCACCACTGTCTAGTCTTGTTTCATGCCTGGTTTTCCTGAGATGGCTGAAAATACCCTAGTCTAGGTAAACACTTGCTCAGTTCCAATGTACTGTATTTTTGAACTTCAGTGGAAATATAAAAAATGTGGAGAATCTTGGAAATTTTGATGGAATTAGTTGTAACGGACTAGCATATATTCCATCAGCTACAGTAAGTATTGCCCTAAATTATCAATAATATGTATAATGTTGTGATGCTGAAGGAATCAGGATAATTACAAAAGAATAGAAAGCAAATATGAAGTTATATGAAAGGAGAAAAGGATACAGTAACCATTAAGAAGGCAGTGCTGATTATAAAGTTAACATTATCACTGGAAGGTTAATTTGTTAATAACTACCATACATATTAGAGTTTCACTAAATGTTTACCATACATTTGTGAGTCTGAGTGAGCTTGTCATTTAATTGGATGAAAATTAGTCTTTGCAATTTTTTTCAGTGAAGGGTTCTAAAAATAAAAGGGTTCTAAAGTTTTTACAGCAATAATTCAAATCTGTTGTTATTTTTGCAATTGCACATTTAGCTTGGTATTGTAAATCCACATCTGATCATATACCTCTCAAAAGTCTCTTGTTATCCACCTTGTTCTACAAAAAAATAAAGTTTTTTTCTGCCTGAATCTTATCTAGCTAAGCAAACAATAATCCATGCAATTATAATTTAACATCAGAAAGCAATTATCCGAGTGACAAACATGTTGAAGCGAATTTCATCAAGTCTTGTTTTGACTTACTCTTCAACATCATCCGCCAACTTGCTTCTTGGCCTCTGATATAACCCTCACGTTTCTCATATCTATACATTCTGTTTGCTGCCTCTGTGACCTGTTCAACACATCTCTCTATTGATTGGACATGACAGGGCCACTGTGGTACTTGCATTTGTTCATCAATGAACTTCTTTATTTCTACTGTAGTCAGTTTGCACGTCAAAGGTGGCTCATAAACATCTTCAGACCAGTCAATCAGCTCCAGGAGAGTGGATGCTTTGGCACTGAATAAAGGCGTTTTTCTTGCATGTACAGAAAAATCTCCCAGTGCGTCCTCATCTGCACCCCTCAAGTCAATGATCTTTTGCACACCAGCTCTTCTCTCTTGAATGTCATCCGAACACAAGAGTGTCTGGATTATCATTTCACTGAAAGTAAATACCATGCTGAGCGCCGAATGGTAGCAGCATCTGCTACAGCCTTCTTTTGCAGTCTGACTTGCTGCAGCTGGAATAATACATGGTGCAGGCCTTCAATCCAGGAAAGTTTTATTTTGATATTGTTTAACACAGCAAATAGTTAACCAGATATCTTTAGACAATGCAACTGCAGAAACATGAAGAACTCACTAACCAAATTAAATTTCAGATATGCTCTGGTAGTATCCAATTGAAATAATAAATTGAACATTGGTTTGTGTTTTATTTGATTGAAATTTGGAGGTTTTTTTAAATATATACAGTTGGGGTTAGGAGGTGGTGATTTTTTTGTCATTCTTCTCATTATCATCACTTTTAAAAAATTGTCCTGCTTTTATTATTTTTATAAATAATTCAACAAGGTGACAAATATATCCTCCTTCTATTTTCCTCACAACAACAACAACCCTGTGAAGTCAGATGGGCTGAGAGAGAATTCTGGCCTAAAGTTGCCCAGCTGTGTTTCATACTAAAAGGAAGAACTAAAATGCATGGTCACCTGGTGCCTTAACCTCTGGACCAAACTGATTCTCAAAAAAATTCAATGTGACTCTTTTGGTCCCTTAGCATAATTTTATAAGGCTTTTAGTGAAGTAGATAAGATGCAAAAACAGTGGCCAATTTTTCAATAATTTTATGAAATAGTCCCAGTGACTTTATTCTTCTGCATGTGTATATTTATCCTATTTAAGATATAAGAACTCTGCTGGATCAAGCCAAAGATCGATCTTTTCCCCTGCAGCTGCCAGTCTCTAAGTCTTTAATACCTTTAAGACTTTAATTCCTAGCTATTATGATTAGTAGCTATATATATTCTTATGGTATCAAACCATGTAAATTAATGGCTTTCACTCTACCTTGAATAACAAAATTGATAAAAGATAAAGAGTGTAAATAGTTCTTTCCTTTTTTTCTGCCATGAAGAAGGATGGCCATTGAAGAATCTGTCTGATCTTGACTGCCCAGTTTGGACACTTAGGATCAGACTTTGATCTTAGAACACATAACTCATTTAGCGATATCTGTCCAGTCTAGGGTGATGTATATTGGGAGTTTACCCCCCCCACACACACACACTTCTTTCTAGCATGCATTTTCCAGAAAAAAACATGGCTTGTTTTTTGAATAAGTAACTTCCTATCATGACATTTGGGCCAGCTTTTGGACTATCACTTTGATTCTATTATAACTGTTACATTTCCCTATATTGGATTTTGCTAGTTTACCAGGCTCAGAAGGCATTTTACTACAAATGGTTTGATCTATTGACAGGCTGTCCAAATGTTGTTTGAAAACCTTTAGAGATGGGCCACATTCCAGGAGACATGCTGTTCTACTGCTTAATAGCTCTAGCAATTGGAAAATTACTTCTTGAATTTGAATTTGTCTCTGTAAAGCTTCCTTCTGTTGTGCTATTCTAGCATATCATAGAGACTAAAGACACACCTTTTTTCCTGTGACACCTTCCTATATTGGAAGGTTGCTGTCATGTCTTCCCTTAATGTTTTGTTCATTAGGTAGTCATACTTATCTACAGCCTAATATGTTTATTCTTTCTATGAACCTATTTGTAATCTGCTTTCCCAATCTCTGCCCACTTGGTTTAATGTAGCAGCCACTATTATCCATGCTTATCTTTATACTTCTATCATCTTAAGGCAACATACCTGAAACAGCTGTCAGACATTGAATCTACAGATACATCACATTCCCCTCATAAATTCATACAGACAGTTATAAATAACCAGATGTTCTATATTAAGAACTACTTTGTACTTATTTGTGAAATCAATCCTGTCTGGACCATGTTAAAATCATGATTGATATCTGTCCAGGATTCACTGAAAATCCTCTCTACGTTCAATTAATTCAAAATTTAAACTTGTTTACTTGTTTAATTTGTTCACCTGTTATTTTAACTGCTTCTAATGTAATTAGTTATTGGTTACAGTTTGTCTCAACAGAGCAGCACCCAGAACCCATTTTATCCTATAATTAATTAGAAAGTATGGGGCATAGGTGGTGACAAAATACTTAATTTTCTGCTAATTTCCAAGGAGAAAATTAAAAAAATAGGTCTTCAATTTAAACCTCAGACACACTGATTTAAAATGCAGCCATCAATGACAGTGCTTCAAAAGTTTAAGAATGTAATGGTATTTTCATTAACAATGCATATGATAGAAAAATGCATTTTGTCATTCATTTTAATTAACTAAAATAGAATTTGTTCAATGTTTATTTCATTTTTTATTATTTTATCTTTAGATTTATTCAATTTAACTAACCAACATGTTCATGACTTTGCAGATGAATGATCGAATATGCATTGATTTTGGACCTTTTAATGCAAACTGATCCACTTCCTCTAATGCAACTACCTACACAATGAAACAAAACTATTAAAATATATTTCTCCTCCTAAATTGGAGAGGAAACAGCACAGCTTTGTGTATTCTATTTGGCCCAGCCTATATTGTCTGTTCATAAACAGGCTCAGAATCTTATTAGTTGCAAACCACAGAAATGACCTTGAAATAACTTTAATTGTTTATATTCAATTCTCTGTGATTTAACTGCCCATCTACAAGACCTTTTATCTTCAAGGTAACACTTGTCTTTGTACCAGGCAAGCAAAAATGCTGAGTTTGATTATATAGTAAGCAGATGGATGAGGCAGACAATATTGGAAAAGCAGAACATCCAAGGAGAATAGTGTTCAAGCTAGATAATGGAAACATAGCAGCAGTATTAACTAGAAAACCTTTCAAGGAATAGGTCAACAGTTGATATGTAATTATGCTGTGATCCTTTTCTTCAAGTAAGATTCAGATTAGAACACTCAATGCCACAATATCCATTTCAGTGCTAGATTTCTGATCACATGCGTTTTTAGCTAATTTCCAGTAGAATATATCTATTTTGGGATAGGACCAGTGGGGGATTCAGCCAGTTCTCACCTATTCGGGATAACCGACTGTTAACTTTCTAAGCAGTTAGGAGAACTGGTTGTAGGAAGAAATCTTATTTTGTTTTTCCCACTTTACAGGGCTAATCCTGTAAGGAAGGCAGGAAGGGAACATTCTGGTGTTGTTTCTAATCTTTATTGCCCTACTTACAGAAACTGCCTCTCTGATTAACTCTTATTACATTGTAACAGCTAGGGTGAAGTGCATGTTGACCTGAGTAATGTTGAGTTGGCCACACCCACCCAGTCACATGACCACCGAGTCTCACCTACCCAGCTGTTCATTAGGTCAGAGAATCGGTTGTTAAATTATTTGAATCCCACCACTAGACAGGAATTTCTCCTAGTTTATTTATTTTGATTTGTCAATCGTTTACAAGATAATAGGTATAAGAATAAACTTAAGTATGAATGAAATGGGTATGAATAAATGGGGACAGTAGGACAGGGATGATAGGCACGATGGTGCGCTTATGCATGCCTCTCATGGTGTAAAACAAGATCTTTCCTTAAGACAGACTTTAAGGTATCTTCTCAACTAGCAGCTTGTGGTTATTTATTGAGAACAATTCTATAGCGGAATATAAAGAAACTTGGGAGTGATTAACCCAAGACTGTTGTGGCTGTCCTCTTGGCTTTTTTGACCTCACCTCACAGGCAATCCACTAACATCTTAACCACTATACTACAATGATCTAAATATTTACTGCAATGAGAAGTCTGCCTCTTGCCAATGTGGGACTTCTCTCATTCTAAAAAAAAAATGCAGCATTCAATCCACATTAAAACTCACATTTCAAATAATTGTTCATAGAGGTTAATTTTTAAAGGACATGATAGCAAAATAAAGCAAAGCAAAATCCTTCTAAAATGGCATGATAATAAATTAGCAGTGTGTCATTAATGTTCAAAATCTATTCCAACTTGCTGGCTCCCCATCTTGAGCCACATTGCACCACCAACCCTACGAAGGCAGGAAGTCTTAGTAAAAGAGTACAATAAAATTATGAAAAACCCACTTCTTCCTGTGCACACTGATCCTCCTCATCTATCAATGGGCAGGCTTAAATCCAGGAAGCCTTCTCTGGCACTCGCTCAACAGTTGTCTAACAACTTTGACATCAATACAAAATGGAAAGCCAAATGGGCTGCTGGACACCCAGATACAGGGAGTTACACAGATGATCCTACACAAAAGGTGACAGGTTTTGACCTTCCTCACCAGCATTGGTCAACTCTGAATAGGATCTGTGCCCAACATGGTGTCTGCCAAGACTTATTATTTAAGTAGGGTCTTGTCTTTACCCCTCGGTGTGACTGTGGTGCTCCTTGACAAAATATCCACCACATTGTGTCCTAATGTCCATCAAGAGCTTACAACAGCCCAATGTCTGATTTTTTTAACATAGACAATCCTGTCCTTGAATGGACATTATGGGTGGACTGGACATTAACATTTGAACTACTATAAGTCCATGTATTTGCCATACGCTAAATAAAATAATAATAATAATAATGCCCAAAAGATTTAATGTTCAAATGTTTCCTCTCCTCCGTCCATTCTTTTTTAAATATATCTTAAGGTTTCAATGCTTCCACAGAAGAAATGTCTAGGGGCTGTCCAAAGGACAAATATATAGAAAATAACAAAGATATAAAATAAAAGGAGGTAAAGAACAAACAGGCTTGCAAGAATCTGTTATTATAGCCAATCCCAACAAAGTATAGTTTTAGTCTTTCTGTGGAGTTGATTTCCTGGAATGGTCTACCTAGTTGGATTGATATCAATCCTTTTCAAAAGAAATTCTACCATTAACAGTGGGTTTTTCTATATGTGATTGTTCTGACCCCCCCTCGTCCCACACCAAAGCACCCTGAGCCAAAGATACTTTAAGGAATTTATTAACAGACAGACCAGCCTTGGTAACAATCCAGTGCAGACAAGCCTTGGCAGCAATCAAGCACAGACAAGCCTTGGCAGCAATCCAGCCTGCCAAGCTAGTTACAATAGTTCTCCAACTTTTAGTCAATGTAATGGGGTGTGTGCACAAGCATTCCTCTTATAGTCTTGAGAGGAGCCTAATTACCAGCAGCTGAGTGCAATTATCTCCTGTAACTGTAACTGTTCCTTACGCCTATCAGCTCTTCGGTGCCGGACATCCAGGAACAACTCCCTTGGCTCCTCCCCACTGCTCCAATGCTCAGGCGCCTCCTGGTGGCCAACCAGCCTCTCTGCGCTCTGCTCAGAGTCAGAACCCTGTCCAGGGTCCTCCACATCCTCCAGAGCCAACTCATAGGACCCCTCGCTGTCGGAGTCTGGTGGCAGCTTCAACGGTTCCTGCTGCATGTGATTGTAATTGCTATACAATTTGTATAATGATCATTTGAATGCCAGGTATACATTTATTCATGTGGTAGGTCATTTGCAGACACCACTTTCACATCATATTAAAATGGATCTTCCAGACATATTCAACCTGCAGAATATCATATTGATTGAACCTTATTCCCTTTTATTGCACTCAGCCTTCAAGTTAGAAACTTTATAACTTACCCAATTTGTAAAATACGAGGATATATTTTGGGTACAATATAAATTAAATGTATTAAATGTTAATAAGGAAAAATGGATACTTCCAGCAACTACCAAGATTGCTAATGATGTCATGCCAACTCCTATGATACTGAGAAACATATTTTAATAATGTGTGTAGAAATAAGCAACAAGAAATATATCTTGTTTTTATCAGCAATAAATGCAAAGTAAAAAGTCGAATATCTATAAGATGCTAAGATGCCATGATGAAGAAACACAAACAAAGATCACTCCAAAATCTTTGCATGGGGGCAAAGGGGAAGCACAGTGAATGTCAGGTTGGACAGGCAGGCATTCTATGCTGAAATAAATAGTATTGATTTAAAAGAAATGAGGTGACCTAGTAGTTTGTTCTTTACATAGCAAGCAAGCATTTACCAACTAAATTCCAATTTATGACAAGTTTTATCTCAAACAAAAATGTTGTATAAATATTTTGTGTACAAATTAGGCAGAACAAAACACCATGGCAGCTGAATTGTTTCAAAAGCCTAGTTACTTCTGAACAAATATTATTATACAGATCGATCTAGGAATACACTAGATGTCAGCAAGAGGAAACAGACCACACTGAAATATAACAGCTCTATGAAATCACATCCTCACCAGAAAATTACACAATTATATCTTACTTAACCAGAAAGATGGTATCAAAAGATAGTTCTACTTGAAACCACCTCCTATTAAAATAAAAGAAAAATGAAGTCATTTTGCATGTTACAGATTAGGGGGCATTTCTTAAAATGCTTATCTGCATATGTCTCACTGTGCTTATGAATGTTATACCAAATGACACAGAAAGCTTTGGCAAGAGAGAAGGAAATAATGCACAATAATCTTGTCAAAATGGATTCCATGTGTGCTGTAGATGGCACACATTCAATATACAATGTCTTTCCACATTCTTCCCAGCTATATTTCAGCAGAAACTGAACTGAACTGAGGGGAAAACTTTGCTTTCCATTGCTGATAATGATCAACTATGCACAACATATGGACGCACTGTTTCTTTCTCAGTATTAGTGCATTTAGCAATTATCAGATCAACTTGAAAGTTCAGAACATTTACCAACAACACTAAAAGGTACAACTTTTCTTCTTATTTGCTAGAAATAGTTAATTGCAGCACGTTTGGGGGAAACAGCTTATATAAATGATAAATTTATATTTTTCATATTTATTTATTTAGGAAATTTATTTGCCACCCATCTTATATCCAATTTTCTCTCTGGGGAAGTTTACCTTAAACCTTTTCATCAAAGGGACACACTTAATGGTATACCAAAGCCAACTCTTCCATTTTCATTACTCAGCCCTATTGAATCATACTATATAGCATTAATTATGCTTAACTAAGTAAATGGTTATTTTAAAATAATAATGATCATGGATACTTTAAATAATTTGATCTTGTTTTTCTTATTAATTTTTGTTTTTTGTCAAGCTAGTACTCATGACATACTGACAGTTGCTGAAGCTGATATATCAAATAACCTTTGATTTCTCTTTTGAATTTATGCCTGATCTAATGTAAAATGTGCTTGACAAAGTCATTTGCCTTGATGTCTTGTGCAGCCTTTTCCAGTCATCTAAAATTAGTGATAGAGGTGTCAAAATTTAGTCAGCTCATTTCCCTTAAAATATGTACTAACTTTAATGCTAATATTATGTACCAGTATTATCATGGTAATTATTGCTAGAAATTGTTCATATCAACAACATTATTTCAGGTGCCATAAAGATCTAAATGAATATTTGAGTGTAGGAGTTTAAAACAGCTAGACTTCAATTTCTGGTGAGAGGAGAAGATACAATCTTTATTTTTAATAATTGTTAATAAATGTTGAAAAGTTGGATAGAGAGAACTTTTAATAAAGTGTTATACTTAATTGTGATTTATATATAGGAAATTGTATTTCAACAGTAAGTTTCAACAACAATCGTTAAGTTTGTAAATTGTATATATATATACTATATACAATTCTTGTTCATATTTTTTCATACCTACAGAATACTTAAATAATTAAAATCAATCAATACTAAAATAGTAGAGCATATATTCTCTTGGCAATCATTTATATTTTCATAGAAAATTGTCTTAATAAATGCTATCCTTTAAAATAAAAATAAAACAAATGCTAAGGAATTTGAATCATACATGTTGTTCTGTATGAACTTTTTCTGAAAAAAGTGACTACAAACTTGTGAAGAAAATAAAAATATTAAAGGTATTCTAGCCAAAAGATGAATCCACAGCCTCACTGATTATAATATAGGGTTACAACTTTAAACAATACAGCTTTCTATGGCACACATTTACAATTTGTAATTGCAAAGGATAGTTTGACAAAAGAGTGCAAATAACACATTCTACTTGATTATAATTCCAAACTACAATTTTCTGATCCACATTCTCAATTGTTCTTATGAAAAAGTATGCCAATTACTTACCACTCTTGGCATGAGCAGTGGTGTTTCAATAGGACTTATCCCTTCATCATTAAAATTTGATTCCATGTTGATTATATCATCAATAACGTCTTCCATCTAATATAACAAGAATTGCTAATGAGTGAAAATGAATAGTTAATAGAGAAACTTACAGTACAATCCTATACAGGTTTATGACAAACGAAGATCAATGATACATACACTGAATGAAGTAGAGGACTGCAATCTCAAAAATAATAACTTAAGAGCAAAACCAAAATAAAAACTAATATTTGGTAAACCTATCTCCTCAGAATGGTCTCAAAGAGCACAATGTCATGATCCTTTTACAATTAACTGGAATGGTGGTTTAAAGATCACCTGGAAGCAATATGTAAGACCTTCTGAGTTCTTTGAAGAAAGAACAGAAAAAAAGGAAAATCTACCACTTACCCAAATGGTTATTTGTTGATTGGGGGGTGGAGGGGGGGGTAATCAGAATACCCATTTGAGGAAATAGACAATGAAGTCCAAGTCTCTGAAATATGATTTGTCTTCAGCCAATCAAACTGATTTCAGTTATTTACTGATTTTACCCTATTTCCTTATTATCTCTAATTAACTAGAATCATTCACATGACTAATCCAAAATGTATTTCCCCCTCTCTCAATGAGATACACATCACATAGCCAAAACTATACTGCTGCTTAGGATAATAATGCCTTATTAACTATTTATTGACCTCTTATTAGCTAGAATCATTTATGTGACTAATTTACAGTGACAAGAGAAATAGTAAATAAGAGTAGGTAGACTAGATGGCAGAAATAATGGTTCTAAACATTTTAAAAATAACTGAATGAACTTAAAGGATTTGAGAACAACTTTCTATCCCGGGAATATCATGAAGCTAAGGCATGAGAATCCCAACAATTGAAATAGCTTCAAATTGGTCAAAAATTGTTCCATAGTAAAAGGCATGGAGCTTGAAAATGAAGAAGAACACATATTATTGGTTTACTCCTAGAAGTGAAGGAACCTACTGCTTTATACAACCATTTCCAAGAAATGATTCATTTCAGTCTCTGTCCAAACCAACCTACCTCTTTAAAGATCTGGACAACCCTATGATCTACATTTGCAGAATATGAGCTGTTATATTGTTAAATAATATGCTTATAAAGAGTAGAGTAGAGTAGAGTAGAGTAGAGTAGAGTAGAGTGGAGTGGAGTGGAGTGGAGTGGAGTGGAGTGGAGTGGAGTGGAATGGAATAGAATAGAATAGAATAGAATAGAATAGAATAGAATAGAATAGAATAGCAGAGTTGGAAGGTACCTTGGAGGTCTTCTAGTCCAATTCCCTGCCTAGGCAGAAGACCCTACACCACTTCAGACAAATAGTTATCCAACATTTCCAGTGTTGGAGCATTCACAACCTCTAGAGGCAAGTTGTTCAACTGATTAATTGTTCTATAGAATGCAATAGTTCTACAAGCCTTACTTGCTGAAACAAGAAATACTTATAGTATATTTACATGAAAAAAAGGCTATTTTTTCTTTGAAATGGAAAGGAAGTCTCAAATAAAAATATGGGATCAAATAAGGGATGTTGGGTTTTTATTCCCCTACCTTACTTTTCAACCTCCAATAACAAACATCAGTCCCAACATTTTTCCCTTTCACATAGGTTGTTCAGCTATGGTTAGAAAGCTTGAAAAAAATTAAAATAATTTTTTTTAGCACATCATATACAAATCATATGATAATCAAAGACTTAATGATGATGCATTGCTTGTTGATGTCCAGAGGAAGTTGGATACACAATGAAGTTATGATTTTTTTAATATGCAAGCTTGATTGAGGTGCAATCAATAAAACTAATGTCTGAAGTCATCCTTCCTTAACCCTATCTCATTTAAACAACAAGAGCTGAACAAACTGGAGAATTGTTTTCTTTGTCAAATCCATTTAGTATGGTAGCCTTCTCTGAACCAATCTCACAATTATAAATCATACCCCATTTTCATGTTCTCCTCCAAGAGTTAGTATCTTGGTTACTGGATTTTCAGGAATGCTGATATTAGTAGTAGGTGGCAAATGACCACTCTTTATTATAGGTGTAGATCCTGAAGAAGATACAGATTGGGAATGAGGCAGTGATAGAGAGTGGTTAGATAACTTGGTATCCAGGGTCAGGAATGGTTTCATTTGATGCTGTGGAATTTGCTGAATGTGATACCTCATTGGATTTTCCAGGTGGGCTTGAACCTGAAAAGAACAGGAAAAAATCCTGAAATGTTATATTTCCTTTGAAAGCCTGATATACAAATTTCTGATACAGAAATTTGATAGCAGTGTGACAAGTTATATTTCCACTTGAAATCTATATCCTTTGAATGCTAATACAAGTAGATTATTATTGGTATTGCTTGCATCAGAATTATCTATACTACATTCACAAGCCAATAAAAACTGCTGGTATTTCAAACCATTTTTCCTTATTAAATTTTCCAGTTTTCAATCACTATTCATCCCACTATTGGTGGGAATAAATATTTAGAAAAGATATATAGGCATTATTTGATATATAATTAGCATGCAACCCTGTTTTAAAAACTTGCCTGAAATGAAATCTATCTACACAGTTATATCCCAATAGCCAACATTCTAAAAAAAATGGGCATTCCATTAACAAAGTAATTAAACATTAAGCATCTTTTTAAAAATTAGCTCACCTGATAGCAAGAGCAATCTGTCAAATGAGGCATTTTCAGATTTATCACAGGTTATCCAGGAAAGTATATTAGATGATGAAAGTATGACTTGACCAACAGAGTGTTCTCAGTGCTTTGCTTTGAGACTGAGAAAATTTTGCACAACCAAAGAGGCATTATAAAGTTAGTGGTCATGTCCTAAATGGCTAATTTACAGTCCATCCTTTGATTGTGCAGATTGACAGCCACAACTTCAAATAACACCCATTTTAGAGCCTCTCCACATTCCTACTATTTATCTACTTCAAGGATATAGGCTATACAAATATGTACTGTTACATTCAGCCTCTGGCTTTCTTGAAATACTTTAGTATGACTAAAGATAAATTTCTTCTAATTTTCTTCCAATGTTTCTTAAGTTTTAAATAATAGTGAAGCTTTTGTGTATTATATTTTAATTTACTTCTAACACTAAATGCAGTATGCAGTTCTAATTCTAGTTTTGTAATGATTTTGTAATGATTTTTCAAGCAAATTTAAGAGGATCACAAACTCACATTCTTATACTAATCCTCTACATACCGATTGCTTCCCCAGAAATCCTATGGTTATTTCATCTTGCTTTTACTTTTTTTCAAGTTCTAACCCATTATAGGTATGTATGTATGTATATATGTATGTATGTATGCATGTATGTACGTATGTATGTACAGTATGTATATATTTATGTAAAATTCAGCCAAAAATATTTCGATTTTATTTTAGTGATGCTTCAGCACTTCAATTTGACTGAATCATGCAGCCAGTGAAGCTGTAACTGATTCACAATTACAATTGGAATGTTCATTGTATATTTTATATAGTCACATAAACAAACCATGGCTGTTTTAAACTAATTTTTATATGTGCATTCAATCTTTGAGTTAAAAATATTTCCCAAGAGAAAACATGTAATATTCAGCATCTGAAATCAGACAATTATTTTTCAGTGCTTATTATTCAGTCTGGTCTGAAATAATCTTCTGGATTATATCTAGATGTTTACTTGGAAATAGATCCATGCATCTTTATAGATTTTTATTCATTAATATAACTGTAACCTATTTGTATTGTGAAATAAAATGCTGACTAAATATTAAATTTATTTTCAATTTAACATTAACAATTATGTTTCAAGAGTATCCTACTATATCATTCTATGCAGCCTTCCTAAATTCATTTTTATCTCTGCATAGCATTTCATTTATATCAAAGAAATTTAAGTGATCTTTTTGAAGGGCAACTGACTCACCAGAACTAATAGTAAGTAGTAAGCGTACAATATCAAACCATATAGAATGTTACACTGATGAAATGGCTACCTTAAACCACATTTGATTCCTCTAATATTCTTATAAATATGACCTTCAGAGAACATCATATCAGAGTTTAACTTGAAAACTAAAAGCATCTGCATCATGAGAATCTTCATACATGAAGAATTGGTTTCACCCTTTTGTGGAAGAAATGTTTAATTTCTTTGGTCATCTTGGGATTTGAACATAGATTGCTAGGAAAGGTCCAGTCCCTTGTCTATGGAGATTGTCAGTCATCCAAGTCATGGTTGTGCCAAAGGTGCTTTTTCAGGAAGCAACTGGACTTTCTAATTTTTCTTGACATTTCGCTTCTCATTCAAGAAGCTTTTTCAGTGTCTTGGATGAAAGTGAAATGTCAAGAAAAATCAGAAAGTCCAGCACCTTTGGTCCAATCCCTTGGTTATCTCTATATATAAAAGTGTGTGTGTGTGTGTGTGTGTGTGTGTGTGTGTGTGTGTGTGTGTGTGTGTGTGTTCCAGCATAACTCTGGAATGCTTCGAGCAATTTTAACCAAACTTGGTACACAGATTACTTACTCTCTGGAAAAAAATACTGTCTGGGTAAGACAACTCTAATACCCCTCGGTGTGTGTGTCCTGTTAAAATACAGCCTATTGTGCCTTCAAATGACTCCTACGGTACTGCTGTAAATGGCTTCTACTGTACAGCGCAGTGGAGTTGCCATGGTAATGGCTTCACAGTACTCCACAAGGGGGCTCCCTCTGGTAAGGGGGAAAATCCAACATGAGAAATTACATTTGATATTTTCAACAAGGCTTTGATTATTCTTGAGGACAAATGTGTTCCTCCTATTCTTGAGGAGCACTATGTTACCACTTGACATCGCCAGGCAGGAAAATCCTACCTGCAACAAAAGCAAGGCAAGTAGTTGGGTGCAGATGGTCAAGGCATGTAAATGAATCATATGGGATGAAAGTAGCATGGCTCACAAGAAAGCTTTTGAGGCCCTTGACATCACTATGAGAGGACAGCTTTATATTGCTTGCTCAAGGCTGGATTCACCCGTGGGGAAGATTGAGAGAAAATACAGAATTGGGATAAATAAACACCCGGGCAGTACCAGATTATCAGCTAGTTAATAATAAGACAACCCTTCTTTCATTTTATCAAGATGGAAGAGCTGCTCTGATGCTTTTGGCATTGTGAAAGCAGAGGGGAAGGCACTTAGGGTTTTGCTTCTCTGTTTCTGATTTTCAAAGGCAAGAGAAAAGATTGTCCACTTTTAGGAGACATACAGCAAATACTAAGATCGTCTATCTGCTGCTATCTGCTGCTCTACATGGTAAAGTTAAAGGTTCCCTTGAGTTTTCAAACTTTCCACATTGAAATAGTTATTGACTTCACAGCAGTTGGCAAAATCTCCACTGGTTAAGAAAAAGGCTAAGCAGGGGCAATTACAGTTCATTCTTGAATTAGACAATATTTTAAAAAAAGCCCAGGGCTGAAAACAAGCCTGGAAAATAAAAATAAAAAAATAAAATCCCAACATTCTGATTATTTCTATTTTGATACCAAGTAGAAAACTATATGGTCATGTTCATGTGGTCCCTGAGGTTAGCTAAGGATGCCTATCAGTTTATATGGTCAGATTGCAAATATTATTGCTGAGATTTTTTTTCTCTGAACCCTGAAAATAGAATCTTTTTTATATTCCTCTTCATCAATAGCTACATTTTATTCTGTCCTGTTCACAATAAAGGTTATTGTGTGTAAAAGCTTTGAAGTTTAAACAAAACATTCACATGACATTAAATAGTTATTTATATTAACCTTTTGACATCATAATCTTCAACAAACTTTGAGTGAAATGAAAGAAACTGAAGTAACAACTATTTTCATGGTTCCTGCTACAACACAGGCTGCTCAAATGGCATTATTGAGCTGTCTATTTTAGTGTCAAAAATCTAAAAATAGTTCTGGTTTCTCTCTTTCTGTATGCACTTCTTTATCATAGCTGTTGGGCATTATTAAATCTTCTTGTATCATAGTTGAAGGAACTATCTTTAGACCCTGAATTCCTTGCAATGTTATAACATTAAGACTGACATGCCAGTAAGCCAATTTGAAGCCAGAATAGTTAAATAATGTAATGTTCAACTTGGTTGAAGGGAACCTGTGTTCAAAGTCCTGAGCTGAATAGATATTGATGGACCAGATATACAGTATTTTCTAGATACAACATGGATTTATTTACCCCTTCCATCATGTATCCCAGAGTGATTTATAAGAAAAATAATTGAAATTACAAAATTAATACAGACCAAACCTAAGATTTAATCAGAAAAGCAATATGAACTAATAGGAAGGAAGGAGAAAAGGAATCCTTGAGGATTTTACTCCACTAGCATTGCCAACTATAGGGGGTAGCACTCATCTCCATTTCAATATGAACTAATAACCAGATTCAAATTTGTGCTTGATTAGTGCAGTAAAGCAAATAAACTGGTTAACAGACACATCCTACAATATTTTATTCACAAACCTTTCCTCCCTTGTACATAGCTCTTTAACTAAAATCTTAGCCTTATGATGTAATTTAAGCTAGCAACAGCTACTATTTGGAGTTTACAAAGGAATTAGAAACCAAAGCCTAATTTCAATAATTTCAATTTCCACCAACCCAAAAATAGAGACCGCTTTAACAACTTAAAATGTCTATGCAGGGAAAATACATTTTCCAATCTATTTATACAAATGATTTTACCATAAGGGATGAATGAATCTATTGTGTTACAACTTTTTTTAAAAAAGAAATAATCTTATTTTTATATATTTGTACCTGCTTCTATTGATATATTATAGTATTATATAAGACAATTTGTTTTACAAGTTGTATTCAGTTGGTGTACTCACTTGTTCAAGGAGAAGCTCTAGTATAGTAACTACTTGTTTCAAAAGGCAGAGAGAATATACCCCAAAATTGTTTTTCCATACAAATTTTCCCAGGAGATAAAGAAAAAGAGAATTAATCAGATGTCCAATTTCAAAATTTGATATGGGTTTTCAAATAATTCTATTTTAGAATTAGGCTCATAAATGCACAGGGCAAATGTATAAAGGTAAAGGAAATATTTTCTATTATATTTTCCCAGGTATTTTGCTATTTTATTTTGAACAAATTCTTAAAAGTCCATGTCAGACCTGGAAGCCATCTTTTACTTTTTGGATTTCAGGCCTGCCATACTTTCTACTGTTGGAAAATGGGAGGGGGGATTATGCAGAGCAGAGGTGCATAAAAAATCCTCTGGTTCGGCCTGGTTCAGCCAAACTGGTAGGGACAATTGTCCTTGGTTCTGCAAACTGGTAGTAAAAGAAAAGCTTTTTGAGGATCGTGTGACAGGGACAAAATGCTTTAAAAAGCTAAAAAAAATAACTGAAAGTGAAAATAAAGTTGGCCATGCCCACCAAGTCACATGACTCCCCCAAGCCATGCCCACAGGACCAGTGGGAGGGGATTAGATTTCAACACTGATACAGAGTATGTGTGATGTGTAGCCATAATAACATTCTTTCTCAAAAAGTCAATGTCACTTTGTCCCTCCACCTGGATGGATGTGGATGGGACGAATCTTTCTTTGTGGAGGATTGGACCATGTGATAGACTTGTGGGTATTGGGGCAGGGTCTTGAACTTTCAATTGGGTGGGAAACCTGGAAGCTTTCAGATTCAGGTTTTCCCAGATGTGCCAACACAACATCTCTAATAAAGTGGAACTTGGAGGAAACTCAAACCTTGGAGTTTTCTTTCGTTGGGGTGTTTCTTGGAACCCTGACTGAAATACATCTAAAAAGGATCTGTCCGGAAGTCTATATAGTAAAACATAGCACATTTTATTGCTACACTACTATAGCAATAACAATGTTTCATGTCATGGAACCATTTAGATTATTTGGAAAATCATGAGCTTTGGGTTCTCCCATCACTTCTCCCGTCAAAACCAAGTGAATTCAGATACATAGAAAGAAGAGCTACTACAACACTTTTACTTCCAGTCATTGCAGTTAATCCAGAAAAATCCCATGATCAATTATATCAAATCTCCAGAGAGTGAATCTAATAGTAATCTAATGAGGGGTCCTTGGTGCTCTCTGAGCCTGGTTGTTTTTTTGCAGACATTTCATTACTCAAATTAAGTAACATCATCAGCACATCTGCAAGAAAACAACCAATCTCAGAGAGCAACAAAGACCTCTCATTTCAACCCAATGTGACTCTGGACAACATACAGCAAAAAGAAAAGAAAAGAATATAAAGTTCTCTGTGAACAATGCTGTATCTTGAAAGATGGGAAAGTAGGATTATAAAATAGCTATTCATCTGTTTTCATCTGTAAAAAATACATACTCCAACTAATATTCAGACAGATGCATAGAGCCAAAAAATAATATAAATGGGTGACTTAATCATCTAGAGACTTAATGCAAACATAATATCCAAGCTAAGACTTCCTGGTTTGCAACTCTGTTAGATTTAATATTGATGCTAGAGACAAATGGTATAGATTTAGCTCATCACTGTTGACCTCCCTCCTGCAGATATTCTTGCTTTCTAGCACTGGTAGTAGAGTAATACAAGATTCTCCCAGGAGCATCTTCTATTTGATTAGGCATAGCACCACTTCAGCACAAAGCTCTCCCCTTTCCAAATACTATAGCAAAAGCTATTGACAAGGTCAGAAGAACCTACAAGTTGCACTTTGGTCATCATTGTCTATTCACCTGATTTAAATGGTTTAAGACAATCAATCACAATAATCACATCAGCAGTGAATTCCTTTTGGCACCACTTGTGCAGAGTGAAAGAAATCTAGAAGAGTGATTTTATGCATTACTACTTAAAAATGAAGTCTGCATTACAGATAGTTTTAACTGTTTACTTCATTCTCATTCTCATTTAGGCAAATTTAATATCAGTATTATTGCTACTATACACTGTTTAACTTGAGTATCACCTACATTAAACTAGTAGGTAAGGTTCTGTTATTTGGGAACAGCTGGAAGGGGGGTGATAAATGCATGAGAACTTTCGTTCAAGACTTCAAGATTATAATCTTGGGGTAAGAAAGCATAAAATTAGTATTCATTTTTAAAATAACTGTTAAAAAGAAAAAAAGTAATTTGTTGGAAAAAAATCAAGCTTAGCTAATGCAATATTATCAAAATAGAAATATGTATTTTGTTTTAATAATTAAATAACCTAGCATACATCAGCAAGTATTGCCGGCCTAGTTGGTAAAAGAAAGCTGAGGACCATATTGGTTGGAAACATGCAGATGAGGCCTTCATTTTGCAATGGATAGACAATAGCTAAAATGATGATGATTGTATTCATATGATCTTTTAAAATCTTTTTGCACATACATTAGAACACATTGCTGCATTCCCATATTACAATTGTGAAAACAAACTAACATCTTAATACACATTAAAATCACATACTCCTTAAAATAAATATAATATATAAGAATTCAATCAGCCTTATGAGTAAGCCATATTCATTAAAATATACATAAAATGTTACTTCTCAAAATTACTTAGCAATACAATAAGATGCTGTGTTTTAAAAAGAAGAAATTGATAAATGGGTTTGGTCATTTTAGTATACAACAATATGCAGAAGATCCTAGCTGGTTAGGGTTGGATTGATTGGATTTTAGCAATTTATATAACCAGCCCTATTATGCAACCCAATCTCAGAGATCACTGTTACTGGAATGAAAGCTGCTTGCTAATGACAAGAGAGCAAGGAATAATGTGTTAAATATTTGACAATGAATAATGTATGGCTAATTACTTTGTGTAAATTTAGAAAAGTTTTTTCTAGAGAAAGAGAGAGCAAAGTGGTATATTTGTATACTTCCTTAATATGAAATGAAATTTTGGATAAAGCAGAAGTGACAAGGCATTTTTAAAGATAAAAACATTTCATGTTACTTACTGAAATAAAAGCTTAAAAGTATATTTAAGGGTATATCTAGAAATAGGCAAACACTAAGATAAATTATTTAAATAGAAAATAGAATTATCATAATCAAGTAAATTAAACTTCAACTCACACAATTGTCTACCAGCCAGGCTAAAGGTAAAACATTATGGGACTTGAAGTTCAGTTCCATCAGTTATGTGAACTGAAATGTAGATTTGGTATACCTACATTTAGGCTGTAATATACATAGAACATTTACCCTTTTATATTTATGTTTTTTTTCTGAATATTATACCTTTTGCAATATAGTTGTAGGTACCCTGGGTGTCATTTAAGCTTGGTTGTTTTCTTGCAGATATTTCATTACCAGTGTTAATGAAACACCTGCATGAAAACAATTAAGCTCAGAGAGCATTATGGTGTTTGATTCTGAGTTACAAATATTCACTTCTATTGGTGCAATATAATTCTCTGACAAAAAGAAGTTTAAAATGATATGTACTTTGATTAAAGTAAAAATTTAGAGTAAATTATTTATGAAAACTAATTATATGAAATAAAAAAGCTGTTTGGCATAATCATTCATTTTTGAAGATTCAGACTTCATTAGCTCAAAGTGGAACTAAGCAAGAAGAGCTAAAAGATGGCTAAGCATAAACCATGGCCCCACATGTCCTCAAATGCATAAATACTTCCTGTGTTTGGTGTTAAAATTTACATTATATCCTCAAGGCTAAGTAGATCTGAGTGAATATACTTCACCCCTCTCTGCAAATGACAATACTGTTTTATAACTATAATGAAGTTTCTTCATTATCACAGATCATTATGAATGAAAAATTAGCAGACAAATGTACAAAGATTTTTTCCAAGCAACCTAACATGAAGGGAAAAGAAACATTTGAATTTCCACCAATTCTAATGCACAAATATCACCAAAAGGGCAATAGACACAAATTGTTTCTATTTTTGTCTTACTTATTTTTCAAATAACTACTCCTTTAGTTCATTGACTAGCATTTCTCTTTTCCTTCCTTTTTTAAAAGTCATATTAATTCACAATCCGGTATTTTTAGATGAAGTTTTTGGAGTCCTCTCTATTAATCTGCATTGTCATCACTAGCTTTATACATAGAATCATGAAAGGACGTATTTTTGTTTAAAAATTGGGGTTTCATTTTTATTTTCTGCTAGACTTATTTCATATATATATGTGTGTGTGTGTGTGTGTGTGTGTGTGTGTGTGTGTCTGTGTCTGTGTCTGTGTGTGTCTGTGTGTGTCTGTGTCTGTGTGTGTGTCTGTGTCTCTCTGTGTGTGTGTGTAATATGTATGTATGTGTGTGTATATATATATATGTATGTATGTATGTATGTATGTATGTATATCTTCACATGACATTTGAACCACACTTTGCAGACTTACAGTACATATAAAAAATCCTAATGCATTTCATAGTACCAGTTTCAGGATACCTTCCTCCCCCCAACTATATGATTATATACATAGCTTTGTACATTCAATAAATATACAACTCCCACTTGTTTGCCACTTTTATCAATTCTTTTCTAAACAAGCCTTTTATTCTTTTGAGAAGCCAAATTAGATCATGGTTATACTTGCTGTAGACCAGTGACATATAAAAAGTCTCCCTAGTAAAGTATTGGGCTTGGACTAGGGAGATACGACTTCAGGTGTAGAAGAGGCCTTTGTGCTCAAATTATCAATTCTTAGAACAACCTAGTGGAGAAGAGGTAACCTACATACCATCCTAAGATAAGAACTGCATATAAATAAAAGAAACATAATGTGCCTCCAATCATAAGCATTTGAAATATAGCACAAAGCTGTGCATCCTCAAAGATAACGAAATCTCACTTCTCCGAATTGTAACTTGTAGAACTGATTCTTCTACATAAAAAATTGACATCCTCACAAGTTAAACATTAACACGTCAGTCTCCAGGCTAGCAAAATTTAACCTATATTTTCAAATCCTCAAACCTGTCTTTCATGTTAACTATTGAAGTTTCATTTTCACTTCTGAAGGACCTCATCACATTACACTAGACTTTCCTTTCCCTCCCTTCCTAAACCATTTCAGTACTGCTGATTTGACATTTATGTTTGACAAGAGAGTGAATAGATTGAGATGAACTCTCACACCAAACCATTTCACCTCCTATCTGTGGAAAGCTTCATAAACCCTGAACAAAAAGGAAGAGTAATAGAAATGGAACCTGAGCCACCATTGATTTGGACTTAATCATAATCAAATTTCCTAGCAAATCTTTCCTGATCTTTGATTTAATGAAATAAATAATAGGAACTCTTGATTTGTGGTGAAGAGAAAGATTAAAACTGAAATTCTGCACAGTTCATAGTACCTGAATTGATGTCCAAATAACTTTATTTGGAAATGACCTGCAAATATTCTCTCCTGTTGGTTAAAGATGTTTATGGGATTACCAGATGGGGGGTATATGTAAAATTGTAGAGATACATTAGAAATTTATTTTTGCTTTTTGGACTTTTCAATACAACCAAGCATATGCAAATTGCCATTGTCTTTCAGTTAATTACCACCTTTTATTTCCATCCAACCAGGTTATCTATAAATATAAATACTGTAAGCACTATTAAAATACATTGAAAGCATGAATCATCCATTACAGATGAAAATGTGTTTTGCATTTATGCATATAAGAAATCTGAATCTTAAGGGGGGAAATGGACTAAAGTAAATGAAATCTACTGAATTCTCATACATTAAAAATAGAAATAAGATATTTGTATTAAATCACACGATACATCAAAACAGAACATTTAATGAACACATAGAATAAGATTATAATATAAATAAAAGAAAAACTACTGAATGTAAAAAAAATTCAGACCCATCCCTCCCCAAAAAACAGAATTATCTTTTTGTACAATGTACAAATTATATGTACATTGTTGCCTCCTTAGGTAAATCATGAATTCAAGGATTATAGTAACTTGACTTCCATCATTCACATTCATACAATTGATATCAGAAATGATGTGAGTTGTAAAAATATTATAGGTGATATTTCAAATCTTATACCTTGTCCCTTTGCTGATATTCTCCCATGCCATTATAATTCCTTCCTATTTGGTCATTAAAATGTAGAAGGTATGTCTATTATTATTATTTTCATATTTTTGTTGGTTTTTTCTCCTTGTGAACTTCTTTACAAAACGATAGATATACTTCCTAGAATTTCTCTTAAGGTTCTATTGTCTACGAATTTCCTAATATAAATGGTATATATAAAATGTTTCATTCTGAAACGTTCTCAAAAATAAAGTTGTTGAGATTAAATGTGTATCAATATGTCCTTATTATGTGCATGATATAAGATGGCATTTACTGTTTATCAAATGTAAACAGTTACAGATACCTTCCATTGAGTTTATATTTTAGCTAAAAGAGAGAGCATGCCTTTCTTGCCCACTCCCTTTTAACTGATAAAACATGATGATTTCCCCCTTAACTAAAACTGTCATGCCTGCTCATGTTTATGCAAAATAGAAAATTTGGAAGAAGAAGGAAGAGAAGAAAGGAACACAGTAACATCAGAAGAAAATATCAAAGCACCTGTCACAACATCTTAAGGCTTTTATCAAAGTAGTAAGAGAATACATTAAAGTAACAATATAGGTAGCTCACATATGACAGGACTACTAACTCAGCAGTATATTTGATTAATATTAGTATGTACAAGATTTACATGTATGCTTTGTTTATCAACCCAGAACCCATTTAAATATTACAATGGAAAATATGATCTTGTAAAAATGAGGTTTAAATTTTCTTCAACTAAAATGCTTCTTTTCGTACAATTTTTCGTACAACTTGCAGCATAGATTACAACAAATATTTCCTTGCCTTTCATCTTCCTAATATAGACCTTTGAAGTCTAAATGCATCCTTTAAAATGTATTTGTATTCAAGACATTGTATAATCTATTTTAAAAACACAAAAGAGCATACTAGCATTTATAAAGCAATACTTTATATCAATATTATGTTGAATGGACAAAGCTATGACTCAAGGAAAGAAAGAAGGAGAAAATTTAAGGCATAACCCCAAAGGAATATTAAAGGTTGCATTACAATAAGAATATCAACATTAGGAATATACTTAAAATACAAGGAGCCAATAACAAAATATTACCTATGCTTCCCTAATAGTTAAGGAAATATGGGAGAAACAGAAAACATATTTTATCAAGGTATATATTGATACTGGTATTGCTATTATTTATTTATATTTATATATTTATTTGCATGTATCTGTACCAACAGTTGTGCAGATCATTTTAACACTGCCTGCAAGCTAGTAAAATGATATATATAGAAAAAAGCATATGAAATTGTATAATATATGAATGAATACATACACGAAATTAAACAACAATGCAACATGTCAAAATAATAAAAACCCTGAATCCAATTTGGACTGGTGTCTCTAACCTATGCATTAATGTTGCTGTGGATATTTTTCTGGAGGAATCCTAACCAGTAACTATTGTTTTAATTTAAGTTTAATTAAATAGGAAGCTGACATACTGCAAAGCAAAGGACCACCCTACACAGTTATCTTTTCAAGAATGCCCTTTGGGTCTACTTTGTTGACTTTTTAAAAAAAGAAAAACGGTGGATTGCTATAGACGGGTGCTTTAGCTGAAAATGTGCCCATCTCCTTAGAAAAACAGCAAAGATGAATATTGTGATAACCAATGCAAATTATGACAGCGATTTTATGAATAAGAAAAACTTTTTCCCATGACAGCCATTTGTGGCTCCCATGGCAGCCATTTTGCTCTATTGAATCTACATCTACATGATTGTTGGTAGAATATTACAAATATTCCCAAAAATATACATGAAGAAAAACTGAACAAAATTTCCAATAAACTTTAAGACCCAATATTTTAAAAACATGCTTCTACCACCAATAGCATTACAATTCCACTACTATTTCAATCCATTGGCATTTGCAGGATTTATATCATTTGCAGGAATGTTGCAATAATATTCCTTTTTTAATCACTATAGGTTTTTTACTGGATGTCTGTGTTTCATTAGTTTTTCCTTAACCTGATTTCATCCCAGAATATTCCCAAATATCAAATTGGTGTATTCAGTTTTGAGATCAGAGGCCCCAAATGCTAGAAAGCATGGGAAGTTAATAGAAATATTATAAAACTGAGGTAAAAATTAGGAAGGGTTTTTGATAAGCACAGGAGAAATGACTGATGGTCATCTCTGAAACCAAGCAAGAAGACAGATCTCCCACTTCTCTGAACAAGCTTATTTTTGAATTAAAACATGGATGTAAAACCAACATTTGCTTTGTAAACATTTCTTGTGCTCCGTCATGTTAAGAATTTAAGAAGACAAAGCATAAATCTGTTTTACTTGTAGCACATTACTTTCTGCAGTGATCAACTAGAACACTAAGGAGGCTATAAGGCTAACCTAACATCAAATAAAATTTAAGAATGCCAAAAGGAGCAACAGATATTCATTTGTTTTATTTACTACTGTATATTTTTCAACTTAGAGAAATGTCATTTGTATTTCCTGCCTTGGATACCAAGAGATCCTGACCTTGCTTTGTCATTATGTGAAAAGTGCATTAAACCTAAGTCTGTAAATATTCATTTGATTTGATACTCTGTATATCAGAGGTAAGTGCAGTTATTTTTATACAATATACTGGGCTGGAACAGGCATTGTTTTCTTACTGTAGCAAGAAAACAATGCCTGTTCCAGTATATATATATATATATATATATATATATATATATATATATACTGTAGCAAGAAAACAATGCCTATTCCAGCCCAGTATTTCTAATTGGGAGAACACATAAAATAGATTTTTTTTTTAACAAATCTTGTGGACTATTCAAAATGTTGCTGTCCCATATGAAAAAGTTGTCATTGGCAACTTTTATATACATTCTAATTGAATGGCAAAATGACAGTCTTCTAAGCTAGTTTAAGAGTAGTGTTTAGAAGAGTGAGCAGTAAAAGGAAATAAGGCCATCAAGGAACACGGTGGCTGGACACTATGAAAGCTGACACCAGCCAGAACATAGAAAAATTCAAAGAAATAGTGCAAGATTGGAAGATGTGCAAGATTATGACCTGTGGTGGTCCAGTGGTCAGCATGGCAGTTCAAATCTCACTAGGCTCAAGGTTGACTCAGCCTTCCATCCTTCCCAGATGGGTAAATTGAGGATCCAGATTGTTGGGGGCAATATGCTGACTCAGTAAACCACTTAGAGAGGGTTGTAAAGCACTGTAAAGCTGTATATAAGTCTAAGTGCTATTGCTGTGTAGATGGACCTGGCCCATATAATAACCAAAAATTAGACTCAGCTGAATGGATATCATCATCATCATCATCATCATCATCATCATCATCATCATCATGTTAATGAAACAAAAAATCTATACAGGGTATTTTAATTAAAAATGGTATGCTATTTATTTTTATTAGATTTTATTTGATTTATATCATTCATTCATTCAATTTTGCTGCTGATTTCAGTCAATGACTCTGGGTGGCTTACGATTCAAAAGTATATTACAATTAAAACATTAAAAACATTTTTAAAAACATGTCTCTTTGGGAAGCCCTCATGGTGACAACCAACATTTAAAATAAAAAGAGAAGGTTGTAAAGAGTAAGAATGATGGAGATATACAGGACTGGCAAAAAGAAGCATTTTTCAAAGTCCAGATTTTAAAGATGGGATTCAGAGAGATGCTTCTCTAATTCATTGCACTATAAGAACAGAAAAGCACAGCACAATCAACGTGCAAGATTGTTATCACAGCCAATCTCAATAAAAGTAATTTTAGCTTTCTCATAGAGATGATTTCCTGATCATGTAGTGGGGCTGGCAATATAAAAGTTCAAAATATAAATTAAAATGAAGAATATAATAAGGATTAATATTTGTTTGCCCAGTAAAAGAAGGAGTCTGATGTCACCTTTTTAGAACAACAAATTTTATAAATAAGTATAGGCTTTTGTACCATCTGGCTTTTGGATCCTATAAACCCACACTGTTTTTATACAAAAAATAACAAGGGACACTTGAGAATATCAGCTGGGAAGAATACAAAATTGGGTATTGAGGTAACCTTGCTGAAGTGAAACCAACTTTCAAAGATGCAAATATCTGTGTCCCATCCCTGCAGTTCAACTGTCATTTTTGTAATGTTAAGTGTGTCACTAATGGTCAGCACACAGTGCAATTCAGTAATATGAGCAAATCCATCAAAGAATTGTTTTTAATGAAGCTACAGTAAGGGCTTAAGGTGTTCCTTTTCTTTCTTTTCCTTTCCTTTTTTAAAAAAAATGTATATTTATATACTTAAGAAACAGTCCAGCTTCTATCTCACAAATATCTTCTCTTTTGACAAAACATATACCAGATCACACTGA
The DNA here is from genome assembly GCF_009769535.1 of Thamnophis elegans. Classification (NCBI taxonomy): domain Eukaryota; kingdom Metazoa; phylum Chordata; class Lepidosauria; order Squamata; family Natricidae; genus Thamnophis; species Thamnophis elegans. The sequence goes on from NC_045547.1 coordinate 57,828,087, forward strand.
GTTAAGAAAGTTAACAATAAACACAGGAAGGCTTGAATCATTAATTATCTCCTCCTACACACACTTAAAATGCTCCCAGGAAGTCCTATTTTTATATGCTTTTGTGCAGATATCCAACAGAGGCCAAGACAATCTTTTCAAAGATTTATTCATACACATTTCAGTATCACTCATGGAATAATGTCACTATTTGTTTGAATAGTCAACAATCTTCTGTTTAGAAAAAAGAGTAATAACAGCTTAATTCTAGATAGCACTAAGCAATGAGATTTATTTAAATAAAAAGCAACTGTAGATAGCTATGGTGACCATGAAAGACAACATCATTTTAAGATAAGACAGGTGACAATGTGTAGTTATCATTTACAGCATATGAATTTCTACCTTCAAATCTACTATGGTGCAACTACTGGGGCTTCTTCTACAGGTCACTAAATCGCAGGCATTAGTTTTGTTGAAAGGTTGCACTAAACTTAGTATTAAGGTAACATTCCTGAATATAATTCATAAGCAAGCCACAGCAGGAATATAAATCTAATTCTTCCTATACAATAAGTATTCTGCTCCAAGATCTATCTTTAATTTAACCACAAGAAAACAATTTCCAGTATATGCTATTGAATAGAAGAATTAAAGTCAGGATTAACAGATAACATGCTTCCCCTGCTGTCTCCCCAACAATTTGTAAACATTGTCATAATATTATATACAAACTGTATTTTAAAAAAAACCTTATGTTCCATTTGTATAACTATTTTAAGGTCTACATTTAAAGTCTACAAGTAAAACATTTTTACTTGGTTTCGTTTTAATGTCTTTTCCAGTCTTGCTGTTATTAGTTAAAGCTTCCTTATGCATCTTGAGGTCATTCTCATAAGTGATGGATTCATGAGTGCTTCATGATGAGATTAAGACACATATTAAATCATATAGTCCAAAATGTTAATGTTCCCTGGAGATCACATTTTACATTATACATGATTGAAGGCAAAACAACTTTACTTTGTCCTGCCAAAAAGAATTTTAGTTAACTATAGAAAATCTACAAGATTGATGGCTTTGCTGAATGGAGCAACATAAACTCCACCACATTCAGCTGAGTGGTACACTATAATGCACACCTGGACATTTTACTGCCCATGGGGCACGTTTGACCCTTTGTTGGGGGAAGCAGCAGTGGCAGGAGGTAGCAACAGCAATGTAGGGATTGAGGATGGAAACAAAGTAATGGGGGACTGGGGGCTGGAAGGGTACAGTGGGGGATGGTGGAGGGGTACAGCAGTCCTACACAACTGACATGCCCCCATATATAATTTGTGTATATGTTGTTGTTCTCTGGCTCTGGCTAGTGGCTGGAGACAAATACCAATCTGTATTGTTTGGAATCTGACCTGGCCCTTTAAGAGTAATCTTCCCAGCATTCCTCATTCCAAAAAACAAGTGCATCCTGGGAAGCCAGACTCAATTTCATTTAGCATTTAGAGGAAACAGAAGCACCAGGAAGAATACAGTCTAATCTGTGGAACTTGTTCATCTGAGGACAAAAATCTGCATCTCATACACAGAGCATCACTGGTGAGTTTTAGAGTTATCTGTATTTCTTAATTGTTATGCTCACTCAACATTGCTTATTTTGTATTGGGTTCTTATAACATGTGTTTCTATTTTTCTCAATTTCACCACCCTGTTCTTTTAATAAAGCATTTGAATTTATGCACCTAGTCTATTTCATTGGAGGTTATGTGGGTTTAGCTCAGTGGTGGGATTCAGCCAGTTCGCACCTATTCGGGAGAACCGGTTGGTAACTTTCTAAGTAGTTCAGAGAACCAATTGTTGGAAGAAATCTCCTTTTGTTTTTTTCCACTTCACAGGGCTAATCCTGTAAGGAAGGCAGGAAGGAAATGTTAAATCCCCTAGAAGGATGAGGCAGGAGGCCTCTGAGGTGAGTTAAACACAACTGTTTTATTAATAGGGCTTTTACAAGCAAATGCAAGTAGACTGGCACCCCCTCCCTGCTTGACAGCTATTTATACGGAGCTGTCAAGCAGGGAGACCAATAGCTGTGCGTTTGACAGCCTGGCAATGGCAGGTCGCACCTGATTGGTTCCGGCGCGCCTGGCTGTTGCCGAGCTGTCATTTGTAAGTCTGAGGACTTAACAGGAAACATTCTAGTGTTGTTTCTAGCCTAATCTTTATTGCCCTGCTTACAGAAACTGCCTCTCTGGTTAACCCATCCATTGACCTGAGTGACCTTGAGTTGGCCACGCCCACCCAGTCACATGACCACCGAGCCCCTCCTCTGATAATTAGGGCAGAGAACCGGTTGTTAATTATTTGAATCCCACCACTGGTTTAGCTGCATGTCAGCTGCACACAGAGTAATGTGTAGTGAGGACAGAACAATAACAATTCTTGTTTCTCATGTGGCTCTTTGGGAAAATTGATTCCTCACCCTTGCTATAAAGCCTTGATCAATACATTAAAGGGATTAGGTTATATATTTGTAAATATATTTTAGTTCACAACTATAATAAACCCTGAGAAGCATACTCGGGAGATAGAGATTATTAGAATTCAGATTATGATGCAAAATAACTGAATTGCACTTGATTTATTAAACTTGCATTAGGATATAGAAATGGTAGAGAAATCATTTTGGCACACCAGTACAACAAATATATTGTTTTCATTTTTCTGACGAATAAAATAGAGGCTTGACCATTTATATACTCAGCTTCTGGAAGGAAGAGAGGGAAGGAGGGAGGGAGGGAGGGAGGGAGGGAGGGAGGAAGGAAAGGCTCACTTTTTATATTATATTTTTTCTTCTAATGTAATATACCGCGTTTCTCTGAAAACACAACCCACCCCAATAATAAGCTCAACCCTAATTTTTTGGGGGGTGGTCCTAATATTACCCTGTTGTGGCTCAGCAGGAGCCGTTGAAGCTGCCACCAGACTCCGACAGCGAGGGGCCCTATGAGTCGGCTTTGGAGGATTTGGAGGACCCTGGACAGGGTGCCGACTCCGAGCAGGGCACAGAGAGGCTGGTTGGCCACCAGGAGGAATTACATTGCCATATATCAAGAATATCTCAGAAAGCATCAACAGAGTACTTCAACCATATGCAATCAGCATAGCACACAAGCCAACTAAAGTCCTTCAAAACATCCTAAGCAGGCCAAAAGACCCAACAATCCCAGAACAAAAAACAACAGTCACTATATAGGACAAATAGGCAGAAGATTGGCGGAACACATCCACAAACGCAACCACCAGTCAGAAGACATGAGGAAAATTCTTTAATTTCACAACCTATAGACAGATGTAACCATAGTTTCAATTGGGAAAATAGCAGTTAGACTTATATACCGCTTCATAGGGCTTTCAGCCCTCTCTAAGCGGTTTACAGAGTCAGCTTATTGCCCCCACAGTCTGGGTCCTCATTTCACCCACCTCGGAAGGATGGAAGGCTGAGTCAACCTTGAGCCGGTGAGATTTGAACCGCTGAACTGCAGATAACAGTCAGCTGAAGTGGCCTGCAGTACTGCACCCTAACCACTGTGCCACCTCGGCTCTTGACCATCCTAAATCAAGTCAAGTCCAAAAATACTTGGGAATCTCTAGAAGCCTGGCACTCTGACAAATCAACCATCAATAGAGAAATCAGCCTTCAATATTCACAACCTAAAACAGATCCAGCCCAAAAAGGAACAAAAAGACCCAAGCACCCCTCCACCAGCAATCAGCACCCAGATTAGCATAGATTAACTTCAAGGTTAACATCAGACCAGCAATCAAGTAAACAATACCCCAATCAGAAAAGACTGCAAGTGCTTATCATATGATTGTAGGGCATTTGGCAAACGTAGAGGCAAACAGATTGCAAAACACCCAAAATGTGGTCATATGACTCGGAGCAGTGCAATGTTTTATGACGGAAATCCAAGACTACTGTGACTGCTAACAGTCATAAAATGGACTTTCATAAATTGAGGACTACCTGTATGACACAGCAAAAAGCATAGCTGACAAAAAGTTTGAATGCATAGAATTGGCAGATTTACATTTATGTATTTATTTATTTCCTACTTTTGTTAATTTTACAAATAATTCAGGGCAGTGAACTCATTCAATACATCTTCCTTCTATTTTTCCCACATCAACAACCCTGTGAGGTTGTTGTTTAGAGAGAGTTTCTGGCCCAAAGTTAGCCAGCTGGCTTTATTGGATAAGGTGGAACTTGAACTCACTTCCTCCCATTTTCTAGCCTGGTGCCTTAACCACTAGACCGTAACTGAGCATCCAGTGAAACTTAACAAAGAAGGAAGTCTACAATTATGGTGCTTGTTTGAGAATGGTCTCTCTGAAACAGAGAATCCCCAGATAGTTTAGGTGCCATTGAAAATATATCCCCCCTTAGATCTTAGTTGATGGCCAGGTTATATGAGGAACCTCTTCTCCCCAATTACTTCTACCCTTCCCATCAGGTCCAGTAGGAAAGTCATGTTGCAGGTCCCATCTCCTAAGGAGTTTCATCTGATGGGACCTAGAAGATGAGCCTCTTCTACTGTAGCCCCTGTTGTCTTTAACATCAGCCCCCTGGAGTTGAGATTAGCCCCAACTTATTTTGCCTCTCAGAAAGCCTCAAAATATGCTTTTTTTCATCAAGCCTGGGAAACCCCTGGCAACATAAAATGCATGTGTATATAGCATATAGCATCTTAATTTAACTGTCTTACAATTTTGTTTTTACATATATTAACGATGTAATTGTTCTAACTGGTTTTTACATTTTAATAGATTTATTTTGCACAGTCCAGAGTGTGAGATGGGTAGTCATATAAATGTGATAAATAAATACATACATAAATAGTTTCATTAAAACTTCCAGATCTCTTGGTGCTGCCTAACCTATTTCATTTACCAGCACTTAACTGCAACTTCTAATCTTCCAAACTTCCAAAGTCCCTCACATCCCTCAAAGTTCCCAGGGGAATAGAGAAGGAAGCAAGGAAAGTAATATCTTCTGTTCTTGCTCAGGCAGAAAAAATCTTTCTTTAATAACATTTATTTTTCCACCATAAATAAACTGAACCGCATATTTTGATGTTGAAAAAAAGGAAGCTGCAGCAAAACAAATATGTTATGATAAATATTTGTTTGGTGTATGAATTTATTATTAGCTATAGAGTTAGGACAAATATGCTAAGCTTTGAGGTTGGGTGTATTTCAGTTGCCCAGAGTCATAAATATTATTCCTATATTCAGACTTTTTTAAGTAAAGTTCCCAACTAAATATTATATAATAAATAAATTAAAATAATTTAGAGATAACTGTAATGAAATTTAACCCCAAAATGAAAAAAAATGAATCATGATCATTACTATTAAGCAGACATTTCCACATCTTTAACCTAATTACAGTAGAACCTCTGGTCACGAATGCTTCTGACCACAACCAAATCGGGTTGTGACCAAAAAATTCACAAAATTTTTGAATGGTCATGAACATTGATGGTGATTAAACATTATGGTGATTAAACATGCCCACGGCTGATTTCCCTTTCCACACCAGTTTTTTTGTAAGCGCCAAACAACAGCAACTTCTTGTGGCCACCGCATTAATTTTGCATTAATTTTGGTTAGGTTCGGTTCACGACAAAATCGGGTTGCGACCAAAGTTATGGAATGAATTATGGCCATGACCACATTACTGTATGCAATATTATTTCAGATTACTTAATTTAATTGTATATAAGAGGAAACTCCAGTAATGATTTTTCCTCATTTTTTTATTTCCAAGGAATTTCTCTAAATCTGAGGATAACATAATATTTTCTTTATATTTAATTAGTAATGCAAATAGGACTATGTCTAATTAATAAAATATACCTCTTATTATGGACTTATTTTAGTATCTTCATGGAAATTATTGGAGTGTGGGGGGAAATCCTTTCATAGTCCTTGGACCATCTGATGGGAAGATGTTAACAGTGGCTTTTTTGCAATCCCTCTTTTATACTCTGCTAATAATAAGAATATAAGCCTGCACCCTCTGGTTATTTTAAAATAGAACCCTAAGCTAGACAACAGTTTGGTTTAGTGGTTAAGATACTGGCCTAGAAACCAGAAGGTTGTGAGTTATTGTCCTACCTTAGGCATGAAGGTGAGCTGGGTGAGTCTGGGTCCTCACTCTCTCTCAACCTAATCCATCTCAGCAGTGGTGGGTTTCAATTTTTTTAGAACCTCTTCTGTAGGTGTGGCCTGCTTTGTGGGAGCGGCTTGCCAGCCATGTGACTGGGTGGGAGTGGCTTGCTAGCCATGTGATTGGGTGGGCGGGGCCAACTTGTAAAATGTGGTGAAACTCACTTAACAACGCTCTTGCTTAGCAACCAAAATGTTGGCTTAGGAACTCTGGCATTGAAATGTGCATCTTAAAGCTGTCAAGTTACAAGACCCTTGCACCCCTAACCCTTTAGAAGAAAAAAACCCAGGGGTGTTCACACTTGACAGTTTAAGACTTGTGGAATTCAACTCCCAGAATTCCTCCTCTTGCTCTTCATCTTGATGATGTGCGGATGGGCGGGAGGAGGGAGCTGGAACCGGTTCTAAATGGCACTGTAGATTTGTGGAACGTCTTCTATAGAAGAGGTTAGAACTGGCAGGAACCCACCCCTGCACTTCAGAGGATTGTTGTTGAGGGGGAAATGAGGAAGAAGGAGCGTTAAGTATGCTTTTTTTTTACATTTTTGAACCACTCATCTTCCTCAGTGAGGGACTGTGGGTGATGCACAATAAAACTTCACAATATAAAACAGTATGTAAAAATTAAAATTAGAGTTAAAATTTTAAAATTTATAATTTTAAAAATTATATTTTTAAGAAGGCAAGAAATATTAATTCATGTTACAGATTAGTTAAGAAAGGCAAAGAGAGGGTTGTCAAGGCACCAAACAATCCTATGATTGTATGCCCTTTTTGGCTCCCCACGCAGAGCCCTTTTTATTTTGGCTACATAGCATTTAACTCCGTATCATTCCCCTTCCCATTTTCCCACAATAGAAACAGCATAGTAGAATAATAGAAAGTGTGACAGACCAAAGATCCAAAAGGAATATGGCTTCAGGCCAGACACATACATTTAAAAAATCAGACAGTTCCTCAATCACTAGGTCTTGTGCCATAAACAACTTTATAGATGATAACCAAGACTTTGAAGTGCATCTGTAACCTGATTGGTAACCAGAGCAGCTCATGAAACAATAGGACTCATGATCATATGTAACACATCCATTACTGCCTATACTACACCATTCTGAACCAGTTATAACTTCCAGGTGGTTTTCAACGATAGTCACATGTAGAAAATGTTGCAGTAATACAATTAGCAGCCAGGTCATAGGTTACTGCTCCAAGAGTCTCCTGGTTCAGGAACAGGTGCCACTGTTGCACCAGATGAACTTGTTTAAAGGCCTTCAGCTATCATGCAACCTGTTTATTTACCAATAGCCGTGAGTTCAGAAAAATTCCAGATTACAAATAAGTTTTGTATGTAACCCTCTCAGAACTGGGGAATCCAACAAACAGAACCACTTGATTTTGTCAAAATTGAACCTGAGTCTAAACAGGGCCTTCAAAAGCACTCCTTGATAGCTTCAGGTTAGAGGTATATAACTGGGTATCATCAGCTTATTGGTTGTTACAAACCAGTGGTGGGATTCAAATAATTTAACAACAGGTTCTCTGTCCTAATGACCAACTAATTAGGTGTGGCTCAGTAGTCATGTGACTGGGTGGGCATGGCCAATTCAACATCACTCAGGTCGATGGGTGCTTCGTCTTAGCTGTTACAATGTAATAAGGGTTAACCAGAGAGGCAGTTTCTGTAAGCAGGGCAATAAAGATTAGGCTAGAAACAACACCAGAATGTTTCCCTCCTGCCTTCCTTACAGGATTAGCCCTGTAAAGTGGAAAAAAACAAAATGAGATTTCTTTCAACCAGATTTCTTTCAACCAGTTCTCCGAACTGCTTAGAAAGTTACCAACCGGTTCTCCCGAATAGGTGCGAACTGGCTGAATCCCACTACTGTTACAAACCCAAATCAAAGGATGACTTCACCCAGAGATTTCATTTAGATGTTAGACAAGAGGAGAAAGAGTCATATCCTATGGTACTTCACAAATAACGGGGAACAAGCTTTTGTCTTCCCAATTAATACAGATTGAATTTCTATAGACAAATGAGAACCCCTACAAAATGATGTCTCTAATTCCCAACCACCAAACAAAATACCATGATCAACATTACTGAAAGCTCAAGTAGCACCATTATGTACTATCCTATTCTGATGCCACCACAGGTCATCAACATGCATGGCCAATGCTGTCTTTGTATTGCACCCTGATTCAGACTTTCATCTGAAACCTGTTTGATATTATATGATCAGGGATTTGTTAGTGTGATCTTTTTCATTATGTTTAGCATTCGTACCGGGCTTAACAGTCCTGAATTTTGGAAATGCTCCCAAATTATGTGATCTTTGTTATGTATTTCAAATTATCAGTGTTTATATACCTGTCTGAAAAATTATTGTCTGTGAAAGTTGTTGAATTTTAAAGAGTGATAATTGTAGTTATCTAATTGGTTCAGTATAATAATTGAACCAAGGGTGTCAGCACATGACCAATGGTGGTAATTGTAGTTATCTAATTGGTTCAGTAATAATATGTTGTATTAATTAATCATTTCATATTTTATAGCAAGAACTCTAAATTTTATTATGGCAAGAACATGTATATGAAATTGATTGCTGAATTCCCCAATGGAGGTAATGTATAATGTTGGCTACTCAAAAGGAATTCTAGATGAGCATTCTTATTTTGTTTTTCAACCTTACTACAATACAATTTTCTTGAGTATGGTAGACTTACTCAATAATTACTCCTCATTACCAGTGCCCATTGACAATCACACATCTATTTATCAATTGGGTTTCTGAGCAAAAACATAGATTTCCACTGATACCAACACTTCAGGCCTGTTTGATTATGGAAGACACTTTTGGCTTGAAATGATGCAGAAAGCAGAGAGAAAGCAGGTTTATGGGCAGAAGTGACCCATAGTAACAAATGAAGAAGAGAGAAAGTGTTAAGTAGTAATAAAGTGGAATGTAGCAGTATTAGAAATATTGGTTGCACTGGAGGCATGAGTGTAGTTCAGTGTACACCCAAGAAAAATCAGACTTTATGGTCAAAGGAGGTAAGCCATGAAGAAAAGTTTCATAGATAATCTCTGGTGCCAGACCAACCATCGCTAAATTGATGCTTCCATTAAGAGTATCATATTAAAGAGTTACTGAGAAAATATGAACCCAAGTAAATAAATATTATTTAAGTTTGCAGAACAACACAATTGGAGGATACTTGGAAGACCTGACTGGCATTTTTTGTGAAATATGTAAAAGAAAAAAAACACCTTGAGCTCAGAGCAATTCTGTTTTTCCTCCCTGCAAAAACCCTGAAAAATCTGTTAAAAGAACTTATTCCTACATGCTGTCAGGAATTCAGGCCCCTGGATGAATGCTGCAGGTTCCTCAGCTGTAGGTCAGGACAACAAATACTATAGATAAAAAGAGGCCAATTCCACCTTTCATTGCCTACATAGCTAAAGGAGAAGAAATTGACCTAAAAAATTTAATCCCCCTCCAACAATTGGTGCATTGTGCGGAAAGGGGGGAAAAGAGTCTTCCTCCTTTTTCATTTTCTTCTGAAATTCTTTCTGAGTTCTCACTCAAAGTATAATGTAATCGACTTTCAAGGAGGCACACTTTTTACAATGCAAAATAAAAAACTAATGGGGGCACTTTTCTTTTTTTTTTGAAAGAGCAAGATATGAAATGTCATTGTTCCTTTACTCTTAAAATTAAATAATAATTTATGGCTACCGCAAGTAACTCACTGACTAGAAAATGAGTGAAAATGAGATTCATTGCCTACATCTATCTATCTATCATCTATCTATCTATCTATCTATCTATCTATCTATCTATCTATCATCTATCTATCTATCTATCATCTATCATCTATCATCTATCATCTATCATCTATCTATCTATCTATCATCTATCATCTATCATCTATCTATCTATCTATCTATCTATCTATCTATCTATCTATCTATCTATCCATCCATCCATCCATCCATCCATCCATCCAGACAGACAGACAGACACACACACACACACACACACACACACACACACACTCCTGCATATTAAATATTGAAATTTAGGAGCCAAAATTCATTAAAATATAAAACAATCAAAATCTATGCAGGTTCACTGTATTTAAGACATTATTATAATATAATATATTATAATAATAAATTATAAATATTACTTTCAATTGAGAAAATTCAGAGGCATGCTGAGAATATGTCTTCAGAAGTAATAATATAATCATATTCAAGATAATGGACGAAATCAATACAGGATGCGATGACTCTTTCATCACAGCAGGAAAGTTCAAAGAAAGTAGAAAAAAATCACTGTCCTGAATATGGATCAAGGTTTTGCGTATTTAAAAGGGCAAACCAATTAGGTGATGCAGGAATGTTTATCTCAGACTGAGATTAAGAAGCCCATATATGCAAAAGTCCTTAATGCACAATGATATTACTGAAATTATGCCTATTTGTTATAATTAAGACACTATTCAATCCAGTACAGAATGTAAACTTCTATTAAATTTAGGTAACATAAAAGTATTTTTTACCATGCTAAAATATTATTGGCATTATCTAGTCTCTCGTACTCCTGTGTACATTTAGATACGTAAAGGAGTTTAGTAGACATTTATTTTTTAATTTGCTAATAGTACTTATTGGCTGCCTCCAGCTGTCTGGATTACAGTACAGGCAACCAGCAATCCTGATATACAATCAATTTAAAACAATCGCTGATAATAATTAATTTATTATTTACTATCTATAATTGGTGCCTATGACTAAGGACTTAAAAGCCTTCTGGGATAGTCACATTTTAACTTACTTCTTGAATACCTTTGAAATGCCTCTATTTTCATAAAGAAATTTTTATGGAGAATGGTAAATGTGCATGCCCATACAAGAGTGGTCAAGAAAGATCTTAGCACAGAGTTGGAAAAACTGTGGTCCTCTATTGTTGAAATGACATTTCTCAGCAGTTCTAGGCAGTAGGGGCCATGGTGGGGCGTCCTAAAGATTGTGGTTCTGGAGAATGACCACTCTCTGTCTAGCTATGCCAGAATGCCATAGGGTAAATTGAGGAGGGCTCCCCACAGTTTTAATCTGTTTCATCTGTGTCACCCAGGTTTTGAGAACTAAGGTCTAGATTGAATATGGTGTTAAATATATCATTAGAAATCTCTTTTGAACCTTTTAAAAAATTAATTGCCTGTCTGATCAGAAACACTTGTTCTAAAACAAAGAATGCTTTCTGCAAGAAGGGATTTTTTTCCACACATTAACACACAAAAAAAAACATGGTATCTTAATTAAGTATTTTGTATTACATATAGTTTAGTCATAAGGTTTTTCTCATGACTATAAAAATATAGTCAAACTCAATAGGTGTACAGGTGAAAAACAGAACTAATCATAAAGTTTAATGAATACTTCAGAAAACTATAACTTTCCAACTTTATAGTCTAAAGGCTATAAATTTCCAAGGCTTAAGACTATAAGTAGTCTTAACCCTTGAAAATTTAGTTTTAAATTTTTACTGTTGCTCCTAGCACAAAATAAAATAAATGTGAAACTTAGAATTTAATTTAAAAGGTCAAATCATTTCCAGAATTGAGATGAACCAAAAGTTTTACACAAAGAGAAATATAATTCTGTATATTGTATGCATTTTACAATGAAAACCTTGATATCTGTCCCTAGGAGAGCAGCTACAAAACAGTTGTTTTGATGTCCAATGTTGCTTATATGTGGGACAAGAATAATGACATTACTTTGACACACAATTGTCAATAAGCAGACATTTGAGAAAATGAAAAATAATCAATTTAAAAATTAAACAGATCAATCAAGATATATTACCTGATTTCAGAATGTCTGACAACTTACAGTACTTTTGGCTAGCAGACAGTGGGGCGTATAAGATCATCTAAATTTATACTCTCATATTTATACATGCAAATTATCAAGATGTTGCTAGCTTCTACTGATAAACACTGAATTATGTAATTATAAAATTGATTACTGAGTAAAGAGGATGATGTTGATTGTTAAAATATAGATAGCAAATATTATAAACAGTACATTCACCAGATCAAGATAACCATTGCAAGTATTGATTTTTCTTGTTATCATTCAACATTGACTGATGTTCAGAGGAGCATCTAAAAAACTCTGATTAAAATTTATTAATGTTTTTATATCCTTTAAAATAATTGAACCATTCCAGAATTCACAGGAAAATAACAAAGATGGTTTGGAACGAGGCCAATCTTTGGCATTATTTACATTCATAATCTGCATAATACAGTGTTGTTCAACAGCAAAGCATTGTGCTAATAGCTATCCTGTCCAATCTATTGAAAAGCAGTAGATATTATTTATTTAAGAATGAGTATTAAGCATTCACATACTAAGAATCTTGTTCAATATCTGTACTCCAGTCTCATAAAATATTAATGACTTTGACATCCAAAAGTAAGTATAAATATAGGTGATGAAGTTTTCTTTGGGGTAATAAATATATACCTGAAGATTGTAGCTTGACTAATTTAATTAAATATAAATGTTATGTATCCCACAGTATGTAAACGATAACTGCTTTTGTATGTGACACATTCACATTTCAAAATTCCTCCTTTCTGTAAATTACAAAAAAAAAAACATATTCTGACAAAAATGTCAACATCTAAAGATTATTGCATTGCCATTTTCCTTCTTGTATTAACATTCAAATGTTGGACAATTTTTTTCTCAAAATCATAAACATCTTTCAAGCCCGGTATTGCACTTAATGCAGTCATCATGCAAACAGATAAAATTAAGAAAATATTCAGGTCTAAAAATATTATGTTACCACTGCTGATAAATCATTTCCTTCCACACAGGTTAAAAAAATTTGAAGTATGTATCATATCCTTGTTTTTTTTTCAAACTTTACTCAATCAATAATCAGAATGTTTTGGCAGCTAACTGTAACCCTAGCCATATTTCCTTATATTTCCCAAAGCTAGATGGAAAAAAACTTAACCAGCACTAATTAGATAGGATAATGATGATGATGATAACAATAGTACCACAATAACAATGAGGATGAAATTTTGCAATCATCTGTTTAGCGCAAAAGAGTCCTTCAATAATCAGAAGGTGGTTTCAGCCAATAAATCTGCTAATCAAGTGACATTTACTGCAAAAACTGGCTTTTCCTTGAGGCACTTGGCGCCAAGCATTCAACCATATATTGGAAGTCATGCTAGATATGGCTTTCTCACTGCTCTAATATGAGAGCTTTAATTGGATTTATACATACCTGCCCATACCAGTTGTATTCCAGCATTCTAACAGCAAGCACAGCCAAACCTGAGAAAACTCAGAAAAACTTTGAATACCCACTTTTTCATTAACTGCAAAGTTACTCCCAGCCCCACTTTTGTCCCTATCAAGGGAGTGTGCTCCAGACTAAACTTTTTTACCAAGCCATCAGGAGTGCTACAATGTTAGCTTTGTTAAAGTGTTGTACTCTTACAGCTAAAACCTGTTGATAATGAACCTGAACCCATTATTTTGAGTCAATGAATTGAAAGAAATAGGGCAAAGAATGAAAGCCACAGGGCCAATTACCAGCATTCTTTGATGTATTACTTGCTAGCACACACCAAATCACTTTGTGTCTTTGTCTTGATCCTCTCTGTTATTCATTAATTATTCTGGAAGGGTTAGAGTTCAGATAGCTAATTGCTCAAACAGTTTTACTTGGTGGGGATTCTCCTTACACTGACACTTTCCCAACTGTGCCCAGCTACCTTGTATTATGCCAATTAATCCCATTTCTGGCATTTGTACAACCTTCCAGGTTCCTTTTAAAGTTATGCCTAAAATGTTTTCTCATTTACCAATCATAAGGACAAGATGTTTAAAGAATTGACTGGATCATCAAGATGCCAAACTACTTCAGGAGATTTGATTGGGCTCCAAAAGGCTAGAGCTCTGGAATTCACAATTCAAATAATATAGTACAGCTTCTAAACTACACACTGCAATATTTTCTAAGATCTTGAATACATTGACAGTTTTAACAGTGTTCATTTTTCTCTGATTTGGAAATTATGTATACATACAAATATCAATGAACTGTTCATCATTACATAACACTTTCACATATTTAAATATTGAGCTGTAATAGCAATAGCAATAGCAGTTAGACTTATATACCGCTTCATAGGGCTTTCAGCCCTCTCTAAGCGGTTTACAGAGTCAGCCCATCACCCCCACAGTCTGGGTCCTCATTTCACCCACCTTGGAAGGATGGAAGGCTGAGTCAACCTTGAGCTGGTGAGATTAGAACCGCTGAACTGCAGATAACAGCCAGCTGAAGTGGCCTGCAGTACTACACCCTAACCACTGCGCCACCTCAGCTCCTAAATGAATTAGCAATAAAAGACCAGTGTATATTGAGATATCATGAGATGCATCATATTTAAATATTAACCTATTTACAAAGACCTTTCAGGCACTAGTAATTAAATAGTGTGTTACTATATATATAAAAACATGATTAGTTTTTTTCAACATCCTCATCAAAAACATCTGGTGGCATTGCCTTCCAAATTTATGCTATATGTTTATACATATCTGAGAATTAATACTATTTCTTAATCATAGGAATAGGTACACAATCAAATATTCCTTTTGTCTTCAAATATATACACACACGTACATACATACACACTGTACATAAAATCTTCAGAAACAAAACCATGTAATATTCTTGGTAGCATTGTGAAAGTGGTTTGCATTGTCTTCTTCCAGAATGCTTTTTCAGTTTTCCAGCCAAGTCTATGCAGGCAATCCCCAGATTAAACATGTCTGACTTAAGTACAACCCTTATATACAAATGGGCTGCCTATGGCTAAAAATGGCATATGGCATTCGTCTCCTTCCTTGAACTGATGAAACATGCAATGCTTTCAGGAACCACCATGCCCTTTTTCCTATACAGTCTGATATCAGCGGTTTTCAGTAGTTCTTGAAAGCTTTGCACGGGTTCAGTAGTTCAATGGCTTGAGGTAGGATAATACTATCCACATTTCCAGTAATAGGTAGTCTGTTTTTAGATACATGTTCCAATTTACACACATATTCAATTTGAAGATAGAGTTAGGAACATAACTCATTCTTAACCTGCGACTTCCTTTAGCCCCAGCCATGGATTTCTGAGAACAAGAAAAAAAGGATTGTTTGTGTATCACAAGTTTAGAACATCTCACATCTCTCCTTTATCAGGAAAATATGTAAACTAGTGGAAAATATGAAGTTATCAACAAATGGGTAGCTAGAAGAGCAAGGAGTTATCATTCTTTTTTTTTTTTAAGTTATAAAAGTGGTTCTAAAATGAATACATCCAATTGTCAAAATTCCTATAACAATTTTCCATTTTACTTTTTCAATGTTTAATAATTATGAGAATCTAGATTTCTTGGATGTGAGCTGATGCAGGGACTTGATACATACTATTTATGTATACATACGTATATCCTACCTATTCCATATCCATTAAATCAAGTAGTAAATTTTCAATCAGCAACTCTATCCAGAGTCTTTTGTAATGTTCTATAATCTGTAACATAGATTTTATGTGAGTAATAAGAGCTGACAGAATGGCAAGGAAATGTTCCCATATACAAATATTTGCTTATATCCAGCTAGTATTTCACAGTAGATACAGATGCATGACTTAGAATCATACATTCAAAGGGTTATTTAGACCACTGAATCCAATCCCCTGCTCAGATTTAATGACTCTAAAGCTTAGAAATTATTGGAGAGGAAAATAGGCAATGTTACAAGTGTATGTTCAAAAGTTTAAAGACAGGTTTTCTATTTAACACAGTTTATAAACTTCCATTTGCAACTTGGCACATGAAATCCAATATGCACCAACCCAAAAGCAATCATGGTAATAATTCAATAATTCAAGTCGATTAAAGGAGCTTTAACATTTAGTGGAACGAG
Source organism: Thamnophis elegans (assembly GCF_009769535.1). Taxonomy (NCBI): domain Eukaryota; kingdom Metazoa; phylum Chordata; class Lepidosauria; order Squamata; family Natricidae; genus Thamnophis; species Thamnophis elegans. The sequence goes on from NC_045547.1 coordinate 57,844,318, forward strand.
TCAACAAGTTGCACAGTAAACTTAACAAGAAACAATCAGATATCTGGAATCCTTCAACATTTCAAGCACAAGTAAACATCAATTTAAACGAATTCCAGTAGAATGCAGTGGTTAACATGTTGGCCTTGGAGCAAGGAGATCCAGATTACAAGTCACACTCAGCTAGTGACTTACAAATGTTTTGTGAGAAAAATTGAGAGGAAAAAGCACAAGAGCATTGCCTTCAGCTTATATTGTATTTATGATATAGTACACCTTCCTTTTCATGTTGCTTTCTGGTGGTCTGTTAATGAATGAAAGCTGAAACATAAATGTAATAAATAAAGAAGCAGTAAGTAAAAAGACACAGAATTATAAACTGCTACAATCATCTATATCAATGGGTACGATGAAGCAAAGAATAGGAAATGGGTAGATAAAACAAAGGCATTTTTCCTTTTTTTCCTTTGCCCCTTCTTCTTCCTAAGTGTGGAGGCAAGAAAAGGAGGTTCTACATAGAAGATTACTTCTGAGGAAGAAGAACTGCTATCATCTCAACAGGGGTGTCAACCTCACGTTGTCACGAAGGCCTCTAGTGACATATTGGGACTTTTTTCTTCTTTGCTAAATCGGGCGTGGGAGTGGCCAGCACATGACACATCGGGCCCGTGGGCCGGGAGTTTGACAGTCCTGATCTACATGTAATTATCATTACAATTTCTCAGTTGAATATCATCATTTTTTAAAAAAAAATAAACTGAGGAAACTTGAGGAAGTGTAATAAATAAATCCTTAACATCCATAAGTTCATATAGACAGGTGTAGGTGTACAACCCTTAGAGTTACCTCTGTATGATATATTTCATAACATTGCATGATGTCAACATGAATATGGTCAAGAGCAGGCAGCTAAAGACTACTTCTTCCTATGGATATTTTCCTTATGCATTTGTTTTTTTAAAGAGTAATATCTTGGCAGAAATTCAACACAGACAAGCATTATTTGTACATTCTTCTTCTCATGGTGCATAATCAGTGAAGGTGGCTTTTGTATGTGGAGAATGGTCATATTTTTAAAAAGAAATTGTAGTGTTATGCAAGAAAAGCCATTAACCACAGAGATGTAGCACAACACTGTGGGATGTTACCATCTTTTTCCATTACTTAACTAAATAATAGACACAGAGATACAAGTTTTTAAAAATTCTTAATTGAATGTATAGGTAAAAGGTTTTTTTTTTAATTGTAGTATCAGTTTTAGATTTTCCAATAGCAACACAATTAATATCAAGTTTAAGGTTATTTTAGGAGTAATAAAGTATATTGAATTACTAGGGTCTGTAAACAGATGTCCCCATCCAGACATACCAGCTATAAGCCAAAAGGAAATAAATATGCTTACATTCGCTTTATCTTGCATTTAAGTAGAGCCCTAGGACACGATATACAGCAAAATTGGCCTTAAACTACTATGTTTTTTGTTTTTTCTCTTAAAGCTATGAATTAATAATGTATGTAAAAATATACACAAGATAGAAATAGTTTTAAAATGCTTATAAATAAATTTAAGATATAGTGGGTCCATATAAGAAAACCACCTAAAATGTCTATTGTACTTTTGAAAAAAAAATGAGTATAGTGAAAAAGATATTTTGAGTCTTTATGATTATATATGCTCTTCAAATAAGTATGATGGTTCATTTTACCATCCTGATATATGCATCCAATCCATGCTTTCCTGTCAAGGTTTCACATTTCCAAACTTTATTTTCAATTTTTTAAAATAAAATCATTTTTAAACATTTCAAAGCAATATAATTGCTTTGTTACTTTCTCTCCACACATACACACCAACACAAACACATTTTCCCAATTACAATTTGAATTTATCCTAAGTAGAAGAGATTTCAGGCCTCACCCAATTAGCAGTAATAGGATTAAAAACATAGTTGTGGAACTGAAGCTTTAAAGCAGGAAGGGAAAGAAATGTATTGGCAAATACATATTGCATAAATCAAATCAATCTCAAAATAAATATGCAGCTTTGTGTAAAGAAAGTAGAACTTGGTATTTTAAGATTTTTTTTCTAGTCACACATTTATAACGTACATACATATGCATATTTCCCACTATTTGGTTTCCTGCTTTATCCTTATGGCTAACAATAATATTTCCTCCCTTTGACTTCACACTCTCCCTAATAAAGCAATCATTTCAAATATTGCTGGGAATAGTGAAAATTTGTCAACAAAATCTGTCTGACAAAAGAGATTTGGTTAGTCTAGCTCATTGATCTAACCCATTTTTTTTAACTTAATTCATCATTCTTCAACTTAGCAACCTTCAACTGTGTTGAGACGGAAACTCAAAATGCCAAGGCAATTGGCATATTTGCTTTGCCCTGTGATATGGTACTAAGTTTTAAAAGTTCTTCTGCAATACAGAATGAGAAAGCCATACAAAAATAGCTCTGGTAGAGAATCTTTTAGAGAGCAATGCTATTCAACTTAAGTTAGAAATACAATATCTGCTGCAGGCTTTTGTAGGTATCAATAGGCTGATTACTTTCTATCCATCAATGACTTCAAGACTGCCTTTCTCACTGTTGCACATTTCTTCAATATTCTTATCATTATGTTCATTCTAACCCACATTTTGATCCATTCTCTTAGAATCTGTTTAGATAGCCATATATATAACCTATTATGCTTTGGAATAACTTTTCTTAAGCATATCCACCCTTCGTACTTATGTTACATTATGCTTAATTTTGACTTGAAGTTGTCATTCAAAATCTAAATTTTCCCAAGCACATTTTGGGCTTTAAGAATCTATTTTTAGAATAATTATGCTTTTGGTTAACACTTTTCTATGTGACAATATCTTTGTTCAAGTATAGCTTACCTATGTGCTTTCTCTTTTTACAATATACTGCTGCTATTAAATAATCAGGACTACCTGCAAAAGCCTTAGAAAATAAAGGTCTAAGATTAATTGGTACCAACATTTAGTTTTTAGAAACATGCTTGATATTTGACAACAGGCTGAGATAGGCTGTGTAATTATTGCCCCAATCACATGCCCTCTGTCACTTTGGTACCATAGCAAAACTAGGAAATCCTTTCATTTATTAAACGGAAAATACAGAGGTTAGATGCTGGGTAGCATGTTAATGAGATGTTCTTAATAGTAATGGATAAGAACATATTAATATAAATGTTTGATTTCAATGATTCGTCTATATCAATTTTTGCATTTTTAAAATTTTAAATTTTTGTGGTTAGGTGTTTTGAGTTGATACAATTTACTGAAAATCTGGTTGGACTTCATCCTGAGTCATCAGCAACTGTAGTCAATGGGTAGAGTTATGTAACTGATTTGCATAACATGCAAAGTTGCAACTTGCTTATGTATTGGTTAATTCCCAAAATTAATGAGATAATGAAATACAAAGTACATAGAAGATAAAACGTGTCTGTTTCATTTTAACCAAGGAGAGATTTCAAACTTCAGTTGGCTTGATTAGAAAGCCAGTCAATTAAATGTTCACTATTGAATTTATGGAAGCTAGCTTTAATTCATAAATGAATTATTTTAGTTGAAAGGTTTAGAATGAAGCCACATTTCAAATGATAAAGTGTAGTAGTATAAAATAACAGGCACGAGGGAGGCCGGACCTTCTTGAAAGGGAATGGCTGTTTCCAATCATGTGTGGTAAGGATGCTGGCTTGTTAGGGCAGCCTTCCTCACACAACTCCTCTGACACCCCCTCCTCCTCTCTAGAGATCTATCAAGGCAGAAGTTAGACTTGAAGGAAATTGCTTCTGCAAACATCCTACTCCTTGCTTCCACATGCAGCAGCGTTGTCCTCTGCCTCCTGTGGAGGGCCAGGTAAGGATGGGAGGGGGGATCCAGAGGCGTCAAAGTCTCATCCACCATAGGAGCCTTGCCTTCACTCTCAGGCCATGTGGAGGACCCCAGACAGTGGCATGGGTTGCCCGGAGCCCCAAGCAGTGGAGGGCAAGCACTCAGCCCAAACCTTGAGCTCACAGGGCATTGGAGACCCCCACACCCCAGTCCCACTTCCCCAAGGAGGTGCCCAGCTGTGCATAACCTCTTTGAGGTTGCTGCTGCTGTGCTCACTCTCCTTGGCCAGGTTCCTCATGATGGGTGTAGTAGTGCAAAGTGCATGGGTCAGAGGGAGGACCACCCTCTTTCCATGCAAGGAGACCCAGCTTTATAAGAAAAGCATCTTCAGCGATAAGATGGGAGTGTCAGTCTTCCAAGTAATGCATCCAAAGAAAGCAGAACCCAGAGGCAGTCAGGGTCATCAAAGAACATGTTTATTGGATACATCGTATTGGCATGGCTCAGTGAAGACCAACTCTAACGTTTCCTGAAGTTGTAGCATAATTAAAAGAGAAAATGTTTCCATCCCCAGATATCACAGGTCAGATTGCCCAATTAAAGTAGTTGGCATTCTCCTTAGTCACTCTCCTCCTCCTTTAAATATTACCTGTGGGGATTACCTTGATTCCCATGTAAGATCCCCTTTGTTATGTCTACAAAACATTCCATCTATTCCCTCCCTCCACTCAGAATATTTGGCAACTATGAAGCAGCAAAGTGAAAGGCAAAAAACAGCTTCAGCCAGGTTTGGTTCAGAGTTGACAGGGAGACCACCAGGAGAGGCCAGGAGGAGGGGGCAAGGGGATGGCAATAGGGCAGCAGGATTTTGGGTGGCCAAGTGCTAAGACAGAATTTCCCTCAGATCCTCTCTCCCACCTTCCTTTTCTCCCTCCTCATCATTCCCATCTCCTTCCTCCCTTCTTCCCTCCTTCCATTCCTTCCTCCCTCTCTCCACACCCAAGAAGAAACGAGGGAAGGGGAAGAGGATGGCAGTGTTGCCGGTGACTATGGCTTAGTCATGTAAGGGTGGGGGCCATCCCATTGAAAGGGGAGCATTTGCTGGCTGTGGGCTATGGAGGCAGCAGAGGCATTGATGGCATGTCCAGTGCTGCTCCTGGGGCTCTACATGCCAATCTACAACAACTTTGTGGTGAGCACTTCCCTTTCACTAGGACACCAGTCTCCCCCACCCTTGCCTCCTCCTCTGCCTGGCCAGGCTGGGGAGAGGCTGAGGTAGTGGGGGGCAGCTTCTTACTGTCTCCAAGGCAGCCCCATGGGTCAGATCTAACCACATCACGCAGGGGTGGGTTCCTGCCAGTTCTAACGTCTTCTATGGAAGAGGTTCCACAAATCTACAGTGCCATTTAGAACCAGTTCCAGCTCCCTCCCCCCCCCCCGCCCATCTGCACATCATCAAGATGAAGAGCAAGAGGAGGAATTCTGGGAGTTGAAGTCCACAAGTTTGAACACCCATAGGGTTTCTTTTATAAAGGGTTAGGGGTGCAAGAGTCTTGTAACTTGACAGCTTTAAGACTTGCACACTTCAATGCCAGAGTTCCTGAGCCAACATGACTGGAGGAGGAATTTTGGGAGTTGAAGTCCACAAGTCTTAAAGCTGTCAAATTTGAACACCCCTGAGTTTTTTTTTCTAAAGGGTTAGGGGTGCAAGAGTATTGTAACTTGACAGCTTTAAGACTTTTGTGTTTCATATGCTAGAGTTTGTGAGCCAACATTTTGGTTGCTAAGCAAGAGCATTGTTAAGTGAGTTTCACCACATTTTACAAGTTGGCCACACCCACCCAGTCACATGGCTGGTAAGCCACTCCCACCCAATCACATGGCCGGCAAGCCATTCCCACCCACATGGCCGGCAAGCCATTCTCACAAAGCAGGCCACACCTACAGAAGAGGTCCTAAAAAAATTTGAAACCCACCACTGACATTGCAGGTTTAAAGGAATTTTGAAGGGACTCATTTTTACACTGATATTTGGTAACGGAATGTTGACAATACTAATCTAAATGAGTTGTTCAAAATTATAGCAAAGTCAGAATAACAGATTAGGATATTGGTCCAGTCTATCAGCAGTGTATATTTTCATTAATACTTTTCCTTTCTAATTGGAGAGCATAAACAATCAATGCACAATTGTAAGACTAGTTGCAACATAGATCATGAAAAACCGGAAAGCATATAAAGTGACCTATGGTTTGTATGGTTCACAGACACAAGTAACAATACAAGAGACATGAGGCATCATCACCATTCTTAAGAAAGCTTAAAAGCAACATTCCTCCATTAATCCAAAGGCTAGTTCTTACACAGGCAGCCCAGCGCATTCCTCTGAATACTGCTTCATTTGTTATCTGTTCCCTGAACTGAGAAGAACGTCTTCTTTATACTAAAGCAAAGTTAATTTGACAGAACTCATCACTTCTGGCTTTCAAACCCTCTGCATTTTAGGTCCAATTAGGAAATAGAATATGAATTTAATAAGACAACAAAAGTTTCCAACAAGGACCAACGAATATCTGCTCAAATTCCTGTTATTCCTTCCTCTGAATCAGGGGTGGGTTCCTGCCAGTTCTAACCTCTTCTATAGAAGAGGTTCCACAAATCTACAGTGCCGTTTAGAACCAGTTCCAGCTCCCTCCCCACCACCCATCCGCACATCTTCAAGATGAAGAGCGAGAGGAGGAATTCTGGGAGTTGAAGTCCACAAGTCTTAAAGCTGCCAAGTTGGAACACCCCTGGGGGTTTTTTCCTAAAGGGTTAGGGGGTACAAGGGTCTTGTAACTTGACAGCTTTAAGACTTGCACACTTCAATGCCAGAGTTTCTGAGCCAACATTTTGGTTGTTAAGCAAGAGCGTTGTTAAGTGAGTTTCACCACATTTTATAAGTTGGCCATGCCCACCCAGTCACATGGCCAGCAAGGCACTCCCACGAAATAGGCCACACCTACAGAAGAGGTTCTAAAAAAATTTGAAACCCACCACTGCTCTGAATGCATTTTAAACCTTTCACTTTTGCTAAAGCTGTTCATCAATTTTAGAAAACAAGGAATTACCAATCAATGCAGTGAACAAGGCAATCTGGTGCTTGAATGCTGTAGAGCTAAGTTCATCAAATAGCATGTGAAGATAGGGGGCTACATAGCAAGAATAAAAGAGAAATAAAATAGAGTAGTAAAAGGGAGAATACATATCCCTTGACCTTGGCAGAAGTATTTTAATTCCAATGATTCTAACAATAAATAATTTGTGTCCTCTATATTTGTCTAGATTATTTGAGAAACACAAGTATAATTCTAACATTCAGAAAGGTCAAGTCATAATAAAAGGGCAAGGAAGTGACAAACCTTGATGCATTTTTCCTTAATAAACCAAGAAATTACTTGCGTACTTTGGCAGATAATAACTGAAGGTGAAATCTCCACTTTCCAGAGAGACACATTTTGCTTCAAATGAGATTAAATTCAAAAGCAAAGTGATCCTTAACCAAAAGAAAAAAAATGGAACTGTAGCCTTGCATCCAGGGGTGGGATTCTACTGATTCTACCTGTTCCTGTAAACTGGTAGCTCTGAAGATCAGCTGGGAGAGAACTGGTTCACTCCCACTAGTAAGTGAGCCCACCCGCCCACCTGCCCTGCGCTTTACCTACTTTTATCTTCTCAGCTGTTTTCCTTCCCAAGCAGTAATCCGGAAGGTAAGTCTTCTCTAAACTGTGCACGCATGCACAGCAAGCCGATTGTTAAACTGGTAGGGTCCCACCCCTGCTTGTATCACTGAAGTATCAAACAAATTAAATAACTTTTAAAAATATAAACTACTATAGAATGAATAAATGAACAGCAGAGAGAACAGACCTATGACTTACATTTTCATCCTGTGTCTGTGCTTGGTTCAGGTTGCCATACTGGACTGTGGAAGTGAAATGTGTCACTGCATAGATAAAGCTATTTATTTATTTATTTATTTATTTATTTATTTATTTATTTATTTATTTATTATTTAATTTCATCAAGCATGAATTAGATAACAGATATACAGTATGTATAAACATGATTGTGACTACATGAAATGGATACAAATACAATTCCATCCATGTATACAAAAATAATTTCATCCATGTAGCCGCTGAACTTTAAACTGATTTACTTTTGCAAGTAGATTTTGGCTGTTTGGGCAAGGAACCTCTCTTTTAGACGTATGTTCCCATTTGTATAGAGTCCTGGTACCCTAATCTTTCATGATAAAGTTTGCCACAGACTAATGTAATAAATGAACTATACAAAAACTCCCTTCCAGCAAGATCCTTCTAGTATTCTGATACTTCAGAGCTTTAGAGCTGGTCCTCTAAAATCCTCATTTTGCAGTCTCCATGCCTTTTAAAAATCCCAATTCTTTCCCAAACGTTTCTCTCCCATCATCTTGAAATGGATCAAGACAAAAGCTCTAGTGTAACACCCTTCAAACAGGTTTACTATTTTTTTTAAAAAGCATTGAAATTTCATCTCCTAACCCAACATAAGGAGAAGTGTGTGTGTGTGTGTCTGTGTGTGTGTGTGTGTGTGTGAGAGAGAGAGAGAGAGAGAGAGAGAGAGAGAGAGAGAAGCACACTCCAATTTTCATCTTTGCCCTTCCCATAGCATTTATTACCCCTCCTATTTTAAATGTAGCTCAAAGTTTGCCCATGTCCAGCCATGCTTCCCAAAAAATTCAAATTGAATGTAAAATCCCATCTTTATAGATTTAAGTTTTAAACATTTTTGGTCACTCATTTTTTTAATATTCATGATGGGATAGATATTTTTAAGTAGTGGAGAACAAGAAGCTATCCAGCACTTATCTAGTTTCTTTTTCATAGTGTCAGTCTTTTTAAAAATCATAATCAGATTGGGATTTTTTTTATTTCAAATTCTTTGTCTATGAAGGATTAAGTGACCAGGACAAACTAGAAACTTTAGAAATGAATAATATTTTGGAATTCAGGCAACAGTTGTACCTACAGAAAGGCATCTGATGTTTTTAAAAAAGGGGTGTTAGGTATTAAATAGTATACACTGGCCTCTTCAATGATCTTAGACAAAGGCCAAGAAGTGATTAAACTCTATCCCAGTTAGTGCATTTAAAGTAACTTTTTATTCATATGCCTTTCAATGCCTTTCCTATTATATTAACAGAGAGAAGAAAGAATATCCATACAAAACTGCAAAAATAATGCAGAAACATTAATTTCTTTTATAAAGCCGATTAGCCGTATCAAGAGAAAAAAATCCTTCTTTAAATAGAAAATTAAATGAATGACAGTCACAGTGCACTTTTAAGGACACAATCACTATTGTGCTTATAAAAATAAAATAAAAGATTAAAAGAAACAGTTGGCATTCAGTTAACAATCATATTTGGAGGCTTCTGGAAGACTTTGTTATTCCAGGAAAAAACAAGTACAAGTCTCTTGGGATTATGTATAAAGGCAGAAGGAAAAATGGACATTTCTGAACCTCAAAGGTAACCACTAGCCTAATAAAACAGCCTATTTTCAATTCACCCACTCTTCTCAGTGTGCAGGTACATTAAAATGTGTGAAAAGGAACACCATTTGCTGGGGAGAAATAATTCAGCTAAAAGTCAAAAATGTCCAGCTGGTGTATTGCTTTAGAGTATATCTGTGCCTTTCTGTATATCTGTGACATGATGTGGTGTATGTGTGTTGTGATGTGATGTGTATGTGTATGTGTGTGTGGGGGGGAGCAGCAGACAGGCAGAGAGAGAGAGACAGAGACAGAGACACAGAAAGAGACATTTGGAAAGTGACTCACACCATCTCACAAGATGAAAGTTGATATCCTCATTAAAATAGAAACAAACACTCAACATATGAACAACTGCAGGAATAAAAATAATCTACCACCATGGATTTTCAAAAGATCTTCCTTCTTCTACTCTACTGCCCATCACTACAACAGCAGACTTCAAATGAAAGGAAATTTCATAGAAGCGTAATAAGTGTAAATCTAACTCTCTAGCAGGCATTTCATAAAACAGTTTTGTTGCTGTTGGCAATCAGTCTCAACGATATTAATACTTGATAGTGGAAAGATGAAACTTTCTTTGCTTTTTGATATCCATTTGCTTAAACATTACATGTAATATGTACAAAACCAAATCAAATTATGGACTGATGGTCTATCCACTGATATCATATGGTGGTCATAAAACTGTTTCTCCTAAGCTTGATGCTTGGAGTAATATTATGTGTCCATCTCTTAAGGTGTGTGAAAAAATTATGTACATGGTGACATTCCCTGTACAGGGGAAACGACTTTCATTAGGAAGAATGATATTGTTATTATTCCAATAGCAGAAGGTGAGAGAGGAGTAAAGTCCAAAGAACAAATAGGAAGTAAGGATGATTTGTAGGGATGGAAGACTGAGTGGTACTGAGATGAACAAAATCAATTCCTTTCATTTTCCCCAATTTTTTTGCTTTTTAGTTTGGTTATTGCATCTAACTTTTTAGAAGTAAGAAGTACTTTTTAGAAGTACTTTGCATAATATAACTTACTCCAAAAGAGAAGAATGTGATGAATGTCTATGTATGTTGACTTGACCTAATGTTGTAATATAGGTCTCCACATCCTAACAAAAATACTGTATAAAAGGGAATATTTTTGGAAACTGTATTCATACAAATGTTGCATAAAAATGTAAAAAAAAAACCTGTTCATTTGTACTTTTTAAAAAAATTAATAAAAAAAGAACAATTACATTTTCTTTCAAAATGTTTGTAAATACATGTTTATGTAATACTAACTAGATGGACAATTAATATGACTTGTTACGACATAGCTTTCTATATGGTTTCTTATCATCCTTTGTACTAACCAATGATTTGTTTAACTAAACTTTGCAAAGAAAAAAAGGTATATTTTTGTATTTTTGTAAAAGGGGATCCAGATGTTTATAGCACCATACTTTTCCCAGTCTTTGCCTTTTAACAAAATGATACATGAAGAACAAATAATTAAAAACATAAACTAAATATATAAAATATTCTTGTGAAAGAAAAAAATGTTTTTTTTAACTTACTCCCTCCATACAGTAAATGGAAAGCTAGTATTTGTGAAAAAGATAATTATTGTGGTTTTTAAAATTAATCAGCTAATAGAAGCATCTAAATTCACAGGTTTCATTTTTGTGCAGAATAAGACAACTAACTGTAATTCCTTAATTGTTGGAATGTTGGTTGGTATATATAAAACTTTTTCACAGCTCCATTATTTAAGTGGTACAAAAAAAGATAAATATATAAATGATTTCAGATGTTTAATTTTAAAGGAAATAATTTAATATGGTTATAATAGAAACCAAATGAAATAATAAGATTAGATGTGAGGGGGAAAAGTAACAGAAAAAAGGCCCTATCTCTCCCCCCTCTCTTTACATTAAAGAAATAGCGAGTGAGAGCCCATCAACTACAAATGAATTTCCAAAAGAAGAGAATAACAGCAATTTAGGGTTGAACTGTGGACTTATTTATTCACTTGCTTCAGTGGTGGGATTCAAATAATTTAACAATCGGTTTTCTGCCCTAATGACTATCTGGGTAGGTGGGGCTCGGTGGTCATGTGACTGGGTGGGCTTGGCCAACTCAAGGTAACTCAGGTCAATGGGCGTTTCCCCTTAGCTGTTACAATGTAATAAGGGTTAACTGGGGAGGCAGTTTCTGTAAGCAGGTCAATAAAGATTAGGCTAGAAACAACACCAGAATGTTTCCCTCCTGCCTTCCTTACAGGATTAGCCCTGTAAAGTGGAAAAAAACAAAAGGAGATATCTTCCAACAACTGGTTCTCCAAGCTGTTTAGAAAGTTAAGAACCGGTTCTCCCAAATAGGTGTGAACCGGCTGAATCCCACCACTGACTTGCTTGTTTGCTTGCTTGCAGATATCTCATCACCCAACTAGGTTTTATCACCAGTGATTTGCCTTAGCAAAGATCCAAGATCAAAGAGCACCAAGAACTCCATAAATTAATTTGCCTGAACATCCACTACCAATGGTCTTTCAGGAAACTCTCAAAGATTCACATCATATTAGCATTTTGGTGGGAAATGCTGTCTGAAACTGGAAATGGTTGCTAACGCCACAATAGTTGTTTCAATTGAATTTTGAATTAGAATAATTATATTAAAGTTTTTAATTTTGGATGTTTTATATGTGCCATTTTTAAATAAGATGAATTAGACTCATGTTGTCAGTTCTTAGCAATTTCTAATTTTTCCTGCAGAGTTGTTTTGCACATGGGCAGGATCTCATTTCATATTTATTTATTTATCATTTGTTTAAATTAGATGTAGTGTATCACCAGATCGTACTTAGGATCTTTCCTATATTGCATGTAAATTTATAGAATTAAAATATATTTACATGCAATACAGTAAAAAATTCAATAAAATAAGCAAAATATAACAATGGCCATAATTAATTTGGTAGCATAATCATAAGCTCCCAACTGTCAGAGTATTTTACCATGAATTTTTAGCATGAATTTTCAAACTAATTTGCTTCAAGGTATAGACAATCATTCTGGAACCCCAATGCTCCAATACGATTTAAACCACCTTATTACAAGCAGATAATAGGTTGAATACAAAAATTGTATTCAGAATCAGATGATGAATACAAATTTATATTTTCTTGATTTGTCAAGTCTCAGCTTCAGTAACCAGTTTCTCCATATTTAATGCTGAAGACAATTTTTATGATTATGACTTCTGAGCCCTTCTTCTAATTCAGAGCTTTGTATTGTGTTCAGAGTTCCCTCTAAACATGCTAATTCATAAACTTTGGATGACCAATCTTAACCAAATTATCTGGGGAAACAGCTAATTATATTGTAAAAATATTAAGCAGATCAAAAGTTATTATTGTGCAAACTGGCTGTCCAGGGAAGATTAAATTGCATAAATGATGTAAACTACTAAGATGGCAAAGCTAGTAATAATACCTGCAGTTTGCATGGGGCTATTATTCTAAACCCCAGTATTTTATACAAAAGAACAATAAGATTTGTGCCCAAATCCTGTATATTTGAAAAAACTGCATGCCAAAAAGTAAATACTAGGAACTTTCAGTGGAACTGAAAGCTGCATACAGAGCTTTAGTTAGGGAAATGAGAATATAAAATATGTACAAAATATTTTTGTTAATATGACATATAGTATGAAAACAAGTATATGCCATCCAGAGTCGCTTGACAGTGAAATTGGCAACATATAAATTTAGTATTTATATAAATAAATGAATAAATAAGGTTATGGTTTAGGCATATGTAATTCAGTGAACACTCTCCATGTTAACAAGATGAACGCAAGATTTACTACTTCATTGATTAAATCTGGGGTGGATTGTGACATAAATAAAACATTACAGTAGAGGGTTGAAAAATGCCCACTGTCATCTTGTACCAAAATACTAGGATGATTACTTGGCTTCTCCCTAAAACGTTGAATCAAATGAGAAGAAGTGTCAGTGCGGAGGTGGATTGTCAGGAAGAGGGAGGAGTACATTCCAGAGGAGTAAGAGACAACTCAGTCTAGATATTCTGTGTGACAGATTGAGAGTGAAGAGAGCCCATTCTAATAATTCAGAGTATGTTGTACATTGATGTACAATGTACAACACAAGATTGTGTCTACAGGTGTGAAACAGAAAAGAACTCATCTTGTAAGAATTACCATGTACCATTCTTGGTTTGAGACCTGACAGTTTTCTATTTCTTAATTCAATCCTTAGATGATATTTTGCGGGAGAACACGATTTTTGTAACTGATCTTATTTACCAACTTCTTTTATAAGCCCAAAGAGGCTCGAAAATAAAAATAATATTAAAATCTAGTTGGCATCTGTCTAGTGTCCATCTCTACATTCTATTAGGTTAGTGAATTTGTCACAAGATGTGTAGGTGTTTCCCTATCATCACCTCACACAAAACATAGCTTGAATGTCCATGTGCCAATGATATATTGGGTATTTTTATTATAAATGTCATTTTAATTTCCGAGGTAACTATACCTGAGATTTAAATTTCCATCTCATTGACAAAAAGATCAAAAATCAATAATTATAGTACAAACAATTATAATTTTTGCAAATGCTAGGAGGAAAAATCACCTCACTCAGCAATTTCAGCTGAACCAATTCAGGCCACTGCAAGAATTTTCTCAAGATGTCATTCTTTAAAATAAAATTGCATCTGCACTGTTGAAATCTACCAATTACTGATACATCTGACAAATTAAACACCTTTCTCCATGTTTCTTTTTCTTAACTATACATTTCACTTCATCATTTCATTTCATCATATCTTTAAGTTATAATGGGAAGGATGAAGAGGAAGCTCAGAATTGTAAATCTACAATTAATATCAATTTATTTATTTATTTATCATATTTATATAACCACCCATCTCACGGAAGGTGACTGAGTCACATTCAATAACAGATAAAAATATAAAAAATAGCAATACAAATACAAAAAACTGTAGTAATCAATATCCTAAAAACTCAAAATATAATAAAAGTGAAGGGAAAATAAATTGGACCCCTCAACAATTGAGCTATCTAGCCTCGTCTCTGATTCCATGGGAGTCCCAGGCCTGGTCAGGCAACCAGTTCTTGAGGGCCTTCCAGAATATCAAAAGGGGTGGCATCAATCTAATTTTAGGGGGAAGGATGTTCCATAAGGCAGGTGCCATATTAGAGAGGGCACATCTCCTGGGACCTACCAAATATAGATCCCTGGCTAATGGTATCCACAGCATGATTTCTCTGCAAATCTCATGAAGCAGGATGATATAAGTGGGGAAAAGCAGTCCCTTGATTTACTTTTTATTAGAAAATATCTCCAGCATATATGAGCCAAATCTTAATGTTATATCTATTCTAGTAGTTAGACAGAAGTGTAAAACTTCCCAGAATTAAATTCCATGATATGATGTGGTTTAGTTTCATAAATGGAGAGATTGGAGCTATTCATGCTTTTGAAAGAAAGCATCTATTAACATAATTTATAGGTCTATAGGTACCACAAACATCTTCAGTTCCTGTACATGTCCTATCTGAACTTATGGAACTGATGTGTATTCAGAAATATAAATGCGATAGTTTAGAAATATCAAAAATCTTTTTTCCCCTTCTATTTGCCTGATAATTTTTAATTATTTTTGTTTGTTACTCAGTCTTACTAGTTGCTTTGATTGTCAGCCAACTCTGGTGAGCTTACATTTGTAATTCCAATGAAAATGTTAAAACAGTTTAAAAAACAAAAGTTACCATATTTCATATTCCATAAAATAAAATAGGAGGGCCCAGTCAAAATAGGTCCCAAAGGCTTCTGGGAATAGCCAGATTTTCATGGCTTTCTTAAATCCCAAGAAATCAATGCCAGATTAATCACAGCACAAATGCTATTTCAAAGAAGGGGGGCAAGAGAGGACCACTGCAGACCCTTACTGAGCATAGGGACCCACAAGAACTCTTCTTTTCCAGATGTTACTGGAAAAGAA
The DNA here is from genome assembly GCF_009769535.1 of Thamnophis elegans. NCBI lineage: Eukaryota > Metazoa > Chordata > Lepidosauria > Squamata > Natricidae > Thamnophis > Thamnophis elegans. The sequence continues at coordinate 57,859,775 of NC_045547.1, forward strand.
GAAAGTTTAGTGCTTTGCTTATGTTGCTCTGCAGTTCATATTGCTACAATGTTGGCTGGATTTTCTTATTGTAACAGATTACCTCAACAATATTTTGTTTATTTGTACCTGTTGAAACAAGTACAAAAATAACCTTCCAGAAAATGTCTTGATTAATTGCCAAAGTCTAGAAAACACAAAATCTACATAATGGGATAGTAAAAGTAATATATTAAGCAATATTAACTACTATATTAAATTGAATTTAATTTCAATTTTCAAAAGGAAACGTTATTTCTTCTGAATTTCTGTAACTGTTCCTTAACAGAGGCATTATTAAATCCATTCCAGATACTAAAGAAAAGACAGTGAAGAAGAAGATGTGAGATTTATTCCACTTTTTACATCAGGCATGTATGAAGGTACTCCTCCAGTAAATTCTACTTAGTCTCCTTTCCACAATAAGGATGACAATGATTTCCAGTCTAGCAAGCGTAAAGGCATCTATGAGTTCAGTGTGAAATATTGCCCAGTTAATTAGCAGCTGAAAACTATTTTGCAAAAGAGCTGACCTAAATAGGATGGGGCTAGTTTTTTGATCTCCCTGAAGACAGAAGTTAAAAAAAGAAAAGCAGGTATTTCAGCTCAGACAAGTTTCTTTCAAAGCCAATGGCAGCCCTGGCTAAAAAGACCAATTCAGTCCAAATTTCAGATCTAACTTCTATGTATTGTCCTTCTTTTTGACAAGGCTTTTCTGAAACTTTGAGGAATTATATCTGTGTTACTAAAGTGTTTCTATCATAATCTTGTTTCTTTAAGTTTTTTCTTAACTATTCTTGCACAATCTTCTACCTCATATGATTTAGAAATCTCTTATTACAATGAATATTAATTTTGCTTGTTTTGCTTTCTACTGCTTGCGACAGCATTCACTCCTATTTTACTTCTCCTGTAATAATATCTCTTCCTCAAAAAGGCCTTGATTCTTCTGTTGAAACACAGCAACAGAGATTTAAGCTGTGAAATATTTTGTTTAATCTACTTTTCTTGCATCCTATGCTGATCTGCAGGAAAGAAATAAACAGAGAAATTATTGCATTTCTACATGTCTTCCCACATGATTTCCTGCTAATTTTCTTCTAATTTTAACTATCCCCCCCCCCATATGTAGCAGGCCATAAAGCACTATACCTCAAAGTGGAGAATAGATTAAATTTGAATCCAATTTCTAACTCAAAGCCTTGTATACCTACCCCTTTTCCAAGTGTTGACATGTGAAATATTTCTTCAAAAGTGGCATCTAAAATTAAATTCTTAATATAGATACTAAGCTCTCCTCTGAGTATTAGAGTAGATAGTCAAATGTATCCTGTAATGTCTAAAGCACATTCAAATATTCAATTTATTCCAACTTTATATATATTATATATAGACAGTTACATACATACCTACATACCTACCTACCGACCTACCTACCTACCTACCTACCTACATACCTACATATATACATACATACATACATCTTTTCAACTGAATTTTTAATATTTCTTTCCAGCCTGGGTTCATTTTGTTCAATGCAGAAGCTTTGGATTTTATTTTTCTGCAATCTCATAAAACATTCAAATATTTTTACAAAATTGGAAGAACTGATATACCTTGAACTCCCAGAGAAAAATACAGATATAAATCTAATAGTGAATTATATCAGTTACAAAATGTATTAAAATAGATTGAACTGGCCAATTCATTTCTTTTAAATCATTTTTCTACAGTATTCTGAAATGTTACCAAGATGTCCTCAGTTTGAGACCTAGCACAACTGTCTCTGAAAAAGTGCTAGTCATTTATGAACATTATTACTCTGTACCCTGATCCGGTAGGTATTCTTACATATAACATTCATGTATTATAATAATCCAAATTATCTGTTATCACAATAATATGGATTATGAGCTGATGCTTTACTGAAATGTTTCCAATTTCTCAAGTATGTTCTTCAGTGAAATAATTTGCTTTCTTTTTTGTATTTCATTCCCATGGTTTTTTTAAGAGTTTCAAGACTTTAATTTGATGGTATCCTTGAATTTTCTTTATCACTGAAAAGTGATAGGGAAGTCATAGGGAAGAAATACTGAAAAGCGATAGGGAACAATTATTGATCAATAATTTTTCCATCACTTTGCCTCCCAGACTGTTAACATTTCCTGAAGAGACAAATGACTCAATAAAAGGAACATTCTCGGAATATCTTCCCTTTAAGTAAGGTATTTGAAACCAAGAAGAAATATGTAAGGATATTTTACCAAAGAAAGACGAGTCATGCACATCTTTTGGTTACTTTGTACTTAGGTACTATAAATGCAAAAAAAACTGTGTCTCAACCGTAAGAGACTTTCCATTTTTTCTTCTTGAAAAAAATAAGCACAATTTCTTTTTAGAAAATTATTGAGAAGAAAAATGAAGAAATTTCACCTACTGCTAATCCTAGCACTATAGGTGCTATTCCAACACGACCACAGGAAGACCTCTCAGTGTATAGAATGCAACTGAGTTTAGGCTTGCAAAATATTCCATATCATAGTTCCCTTCTTCCTATAAACATTTTTTTTGTAATTAATAAATCCCAAAATCAGTAGTTTATTTTTATCCATTTTCAGCAAAAAGTCTATAAAAGGTTTCTAGTCTTTGGTAAATGTAGTTGAAATTGCCTCTTTGATCAATAAGTCATTTTAGCCATTTCAGCAAATTCAGCCATCTTCATAATCCATTCCTTCATTATTACGTTTTGGTAATCTTCCATATTTGTGACTATAATAACCTCGCTACAGTTATCATATATAAAACCAGTTATCTGTGAACCTTTTCTAGCTAAAGTCTGAAAGAGAAACCTTCCAATAATAGTTATTATTAAATTGGAAATTTTGTTTCTTTTTTTTCAGGTCAGTAACATGCAACATTATCTATCTGAATAATGAAAAGTGGGATTGGTTCTCAGATGGAGCTCAGATAGTATTTGCTAATAACACCATTATCTCTACTTAAACGTTTCTAAATCAATGTTCTTGAAGCTGCTAAACTAAGATGGTGGTGAAATTAATTTCCAATTTATGTTGGCATTCATTTAAATGGATCTGGAGATCCTTTGGGTATTTTTTTTTTAACGTCAATCTCTTGTTCCAACAGTGAACGTTAATGAACAGAGCTTAAGAACATCATCTCAACCAGAACAATAAAAAAACATCATCACTTTGAGAAGACCTGAATAAAACGTTATTTTACAAATATAGCCTCGTTGAAGCCATTCTGTAATAGTTTTGAAATAAGGACATATGGAAAAAAATATATGGCAGAGGGCCTTTGAGGCAGATAACGAAAGCTACCAAATGAGGACCGTAGTACATTTCCAAGGAATACAGTTCAAAAGTTGCACGATTACTACTAAGGTTTTTTTATTCTTTACCACATTTGGAACAGGAAGTCTGTGTTGTTCGTGAAGAATTCTGAAAAGCAATGTCACACTCGGGTGACCTCTTCTCCTCATTAAAACATTCCCAAAGACAGCTCTCTGCATGATGTTTTGTAGCTTCAGCCGCCATGAACTAATTTGGACCTCTTATTTTGATCATGCACTGGTGAAAGCACCAAACAATATTTTCCTTTAAACACAGAGAGCTCTTTCAACAACTCAGCACGCATGTCTACCCTCTTTTTAATCTTGGAGCACCTATTTATTTGCTCTTTTCACCACTAAATCTTCTTTGCTCCTTTCCGCCCCCTGGAAAGCTGCTAGTTAAAAATGTTCCATGTGTTCCCGCCACCTCACCACACCTTCATAGGCTTTAGCCATTAGAGCGTTATTACCATATTACCAAAGGGAAGACAAGGAATTAGAAACATCAGAATTTGCATTAGTAAATTTCAATCCAATTAAATTAAAGCAATATTTATTTTAGGAGCTACCTTTCCAGACTGTGTATTGATTCTGCAAAGCCAACAGATGAAAATAAAATAGGTGGTCAGTGAAATAACTGATTTGTTCTGCATATTCGCTGTTCTAATACACTGAAAGATAATTAGCATTCATCTAGTTGATTTGTTTATTTTGCACACCTTCACAGTAGTGATACATTCATTATGCAAGTCATATCCTTTTCCCATCTCATGATTTCAAGGCTATGCAAATCATGAACAAGTTCTGTCAGGGCCTTTGGCATAAACGAATTGGAAAGGCAGACTACATTGGTTAACATTGCGAATTACCTCCTGTGTTATCAATTTTTAACAGATGCCGAGCAAAGTGATTACATGCTATATTTATTTGTGCTTCATTCTTAATTCAAAAATGAATTAGATGAGGTTTTCATTTTTTCCCACAGCATTTCTTTAAGTGCAATTTAACATTCCTACACTTCTGATAAGCAAAGTGTTCCGAAGAAGATTTATCTCGATTAAAAGAAAGAACCAGAAATGGATTATGCATTTATATTTAACATATATTTTTCTTTGTGCAATGAGGGAAATTGGGTATCCTGTGGCAAACTACACCCCTTGCAGTCCATTATTTATAAAACATGAAAACATCTTTGATTACATTGGTACATCTATTTTGGTTTCTTTGCAACAATATAAAAATTGAATGGTTTTTTTTATTTTTCTAGTCTACCTTTAGTGACAGAATTTCCAAATACTGTTCCAAATCTGGGCTAGGGTTTTTTTTTTTTTTTTGAGATCAACCAGTTAACTAAGTTCTATCACTCGCTACAGTTCCAATGTGTAGTTTTTCACAAACTTAAGGATAAACATAGGAAGCAGAGAATCTTTTCCCATCTATTGAGGCTCCACAACTAATTTGGAATACAGGTTAAACCAGATTATAGTCAAGGGAAAGAACAGTAGATAGTTTCGCATAGCAAAATCAACACATAAGAGAGAAACACTAGACTCTTGAGTATAATTTAGAAGAAAATGTTCCTTGAATGAAAGAAAATAAAGATATTTTTTCTTTTGGGAAACAACACAGTAAAGCAAGTGAAAGCTTGAGTCATCTACAGGAATTTGGGTTGTCCTCCATTATTGTGAAAGAAAAAACTAAGTACATATATAACTTGCACAGGTCAGAAGTCAGAAGAAGAAAGAGAATTGAACCAAAAGAGGAAGAAAGTAATGAAAGCCCTGAAAATATCAGTCTAATCAATAAGTGGCATCTTACATGGATACATTCAGTGGTGGGCTGCAAGCGGTTCACTGGTTGTGTGTATGAGAGAGAGAGCACTACCCCTTTGGAAGTGAAACGGAGCTTCAAACAAGCAAGTAATCAACTCAGGCAACTCCAGTGAGTAAAGCAGGGGCACCGCGAAAGCTGGGCAGTGAGGGTGGAGGGAACGAGCCAGAAAGTTAGTTATAAATGGATAACTTGGCATAAGGGCAGGTGGGCAGGCTCAGTCAGTGATTGAAGCTAAGGGTTCACCAGAACTTGCGCAACCACGCAGCAGACCACTGCTGGATACCTGAAAGCTAGTCTTTTAGTCAAATGTCACCCTCAATATGTAGACCAGAGTGAGAATTTAACCTATTAAAACTAATGTTATTAAGATTAGCTATAATAATGGAATGTTGCTTTATTTCCTCTTTTTCTTAAACTCATGTGAATTAGGGGAAGACATTGAGGCAAAACCTTTTCAATGCTTGGGCTTAAGCAATGATTCCTCCTTGTTGCTTTGCTAATGGATCTAGTCACTTTCTCTCAAGGCCCCCCTCTTTATTCTCCACAGTAAGATGGTAGCAGTGTAGAGAATTTCCCGTAACCATCTCCATTTTTATTGCCCCTACTTGTCAATATATTTATTAGGTCACACAGATTGGGCCTCCTCCGAGTTCCATCTGCCAGTCAGTGTCGACTGGCAACTATGCGGAGGAGAGCCTTTTCAGTAGTAGCTCCGACCCTTTGGAACGATCTCCCCGTGGAGATTCGTACCCTCACCACCCTCCAGACCTTCCGCACACCCCTTAAGATCTGGCTATCCCGTCAGGCCTGGGGTTAAAGATCATAGTCTGTCCCCCACCCGAATGATGAATGAATGTTGCTTTTATTTTAATTATATGTTATTTATATATGTCATTGTGTGTCTTCCCGCCCTATCTGTTGTAAGCCGCCCTGAGTCCCCTCAGGGAAAAGGGCGGCCTATAAATAAATTTACCATTACCATTACCATTACCATTTATATGAGCAGAAAGTATGTTCCATGCAAACTTGAATTCCAACAGTTTTCCTCTTCTAAGTGAAGTTGAGTTCCTTCCAGAATAAAGTTAATATCATGTAACCAAATAGATAAAGCACTCACAAAAGCATCCCATCTTGTGTGAGTAAAATCTGTTTATTTGGACTCCACCCATCCAAGTCACTGATTCAGGAACTCAGGTCAAGCCTGTTTATTTTCATTACAGACTAGCAAAAGTGGTTCTGAATGTTTATTGCCTTGTATTCTAGGAAAATGGTAAATAAAGTTGGGGCATCCATATAATGCTGACACTTTAATCCTCATTCTGATTTTGTAGTTTTGTGATACAATGTGCAATGGTTTCATGTACCAATAAAAATCATACAAAGCAATGACACCAGAGGTGGGTTCCTACTGGTTCGGACCAATTCAGTCAAGTAGGTAGCAACTCGGCCGCCCACCCGAACCGGTTCTATTGTCAGTGGCACCATGTTGATTTTTGGTTCTGCACATGCACAGAACAATCTCCATTGCAGAAATGTAATTTTCCCCCATTTCTAACATTCTGCAAATGCACAGACCTTTTTAGGTGTAAATATGCATGTTTGGTGTGCACGTGCAAAAAAATTTGTGCAGCAAACTGCAGTAATGCCAATAGCAACCCATCCCTGAATGACACAGTTAAGGCCAATAATATAATCCAAACATATAGACAGTTGGCGGTATTATCAAAAGCAGTGAACAAAAATCAAGTTGCTCCTTTAGCCCAAACCCAATTGTATATCCAGTAGAGATTAAGCATCTTGCCATAATGGTAAAAGAAATGTTCATGCATCATGCTCAACCTCTACCCCCTTGATACATTCATATGATGTCAGACCTGCCCCAGTCTGTTCTCCAAGGGAAGTAAAACTCTCAATTTCATTTGGTGGAAGTAAAAAGATACCTTTACTAAGAGATGCTGAATGCAGGAAAGTCAAGCAGAATCTAAAGCTCCCATGCACCAATACAGCATTCCAAAATGCTCTGTTCTCCCTCAGCTATTAATTACCTGCCGCCCCCCCCCAATTTTAAATCATAAAGGTATACAGCTTTATTGCCCATTTGTGCCGCCTCTCTTCCCTGATTGATGGCAGAATGACAGCAAGGCACCAAGTTGAAGCTGCTGGATCTGACATCCCCCCGCCACTCTTGACAAGGATGTCAGTCCTGCAAAACAAACAGAAAGACACGAGAGAGAGAGAGAGAGAGAGAGAGAGAGAGAGAGAGAGAGAGAGAGAGAGAGAGAGAGAGAAAGAAACAAGGTAGATAGTTTCACTAGTTAGACTAGGAAACTATTTTGGTTTATCAAGATACTGATTATGGAAGCACTTGAGGAGTTTGGCCGCATTAATGTGCTTAGTTTCTGAGGGAGGAATGTCTTTCAATGCAACTAAATATTGGAATTTTCTTCTGTGTTTGCAAGAGTATAGAATATCCTTAACTTCAAAAAGTTATCCTCAATCATGAGAGATTTGGGTGGTGGAGGTGGCATGGGATGAAGAGATTGAAATTCCAACTTTAGTACACTATAATGGAAAATCAGATGAATGTGCCTAAGAGATTTTGGCAGTTCAAGTTCAACTGTGACTGGGTTGATGATTCTTTTGATGGGGGAAAGGGCCAACGTTCTTTGGTCCCAGTTTTTTGGAAGGCTACCTAGATTGCATATATTTTGTGAAGCAGTAGGCCCAGTTCCCTATTAGACTTTGGGCTTTGTCCACTTTTTGTCTGTGTGCTTTTTATAAGTCTCTCTTGCCTCCTCCAACAATTTTCTATTGGCCAACTGGCCTTCTCCCACTGGCCAGGAATTCAGCAGCTGGGTAACCCAGTCTTTTAAAGATGAAATGGGTGGTGGTACAGTTCAAGCATGCATACGAACTCCTGCCTTTTAGCCACCTTAAAAGGGTTAAACCTGGTGCTGCTATGTATGGAGTTACTATAAGCTACTTCAGCAAAAGGGAGGAGGTAAGTTCAGTTGTCCTACTGGTAATTTACATAACATCTCAGGCATTGTTCTAGAATCCCATTCATACATTCACACCCTCCATTTGTTTCTGGATGAAACTAAGTCCTTGGGATGTCCCAAGGAGTTTTAAAAACTTTTGCCAGAATTAGGGGGTAAATTGCACCCCATGGTGCAAGTTTTGTTGCAGAGCACCCTGCAGCCTATAGATGTGGTGTATGAACAACTTAGCCAAGGTGTGGATGGAAGGAATGTTTTGGCAGGGCACAAAATGCACTTGTTTAGAGAACAAATCAGTGATCACTCAGATTACAGTACTTCCTGAGCTTTCTGGTAATTCTACTATAAAGTCCATAGAAGTTTCCTTCCAGGGAGAAAAAGAGAGAAAAGGGAAATAGAGACAGGAAGGGAGGGAAGCAGAAGGGAGGAAGAAGAGAGGGAAGGTGTGGAAAGAGGGAGATGAGAGAAAGAGAGCAAGGGGAAGTAGAGAAGAGAGAGATGGCAGAGGGAAGAAAGGAGGTAGGGAGGAGGAGAGAGGGAGAGGAGAAGGGTTGAAGATGAAATAGACTATAATATGGTGTATGGAAAGCAGAATAGTAAATAAAAAAATGATGGGGTTTGAGAGCAAGAGGAATTGATATATCATTGAATATTGTTTTTTAAAATGTTTGTTGATGTAATGGTATACTTTGGATTATATGTATGTTAAAAAATAAAAATAAAAAACTTTTTAAAGAAAAAAAATTTCCTTCCAGGGGGCAATAGTCTCCACCACTGGCTGGAGGAGTCATTTGCCGCTGCTTGGCTGAAGTACAGATGGGGCAGCTAGCCACATAACTCTGAATGTCTTTTTTAAGAAAGGGCCACCAAAACTGGCACTTAATTAAGTGTAACATTTTTACAAAGCCAAAATGTCCTGTAGTTTTTGAGCCATAGTTCTTCTCCAGGATTAGTAGTCTTTGGCTTCCAGTAATGTACAGCTTGGCCCCCACCCAGGATAGACTCTTTTGTACATTCATTTTTGTGAGTTTGGATCCATTTGTCCCCTTCCAATGCTGCCTTTAGGGTTTCTGCCTTGCCTTCCCCAATTTGAGGTTTCACTCTCACCTATGCTCTGGTGACTGGAGCCGCAAGCTGCCAGGATGGAATAACTGGTCTGATTATTTCCTGCTTAGAGCTGTTGTATTGAACCATTCTGAATAGTGCATCAACCAAGAAATTTTTCCCCTGGGAGGTAGTGAAGAATGAAATTAAATCAATTAAAATATTGAGTCCACCAAATTTGCTTGGGCAATAATCTCCAGGGGTTGGGGAGATTTCAGGGCTTGTAAGTTCTATAACCAACTTATTGGTTATAGAAGTTCAAAGTCTCTAAAGTCAAGCAGGAAACACGAAAAACACACGGCCATGACCAACACATGTTGTTCCCAGCAATACCTCTCTCTGCCCATTGTGCTAAATAGCTTCCTGGGGCAGCCCATCAAGAGGGGCGAGGCCTTCTCCCAAGCAATCTGTCAGACCTCCATTTCTCTGCCCTGTATGCTCTGTGATTCACCATGGAAGTCAGTTCCTCCCCCTCCTCTTCATTGGCCTGCAAGCTGTCCCCAACCAAAGCCTGTAATTCTGTTTCTGCTGGCCATTCAGAGTCAGTAATTAATTGATGTGCCAGGAATGATCTCATTTTCCCTTGAGCCAGCCTCCAAGGAAGAGTCAGAGGAGTCGTCCAAAGGAGACATCACAGGAGGATCCTGAATTGAAAACAACCTAAGGGGCAGTTAAAAGCTGTTTTCCATTTGCTCCCTCTTTGATCCAAACTTGGTAATAAGCTTCTTGAAAATTCAACTTCATAAAAATCTTCCCTTTGGCCTAACATGTCTTTCATTAGGAGCAGTAGATAGATGTTTTCCACACACACAGTGTTCAGCCCTCTATAGTCTACACATAGACACAGGGACCCATCCTTCTCCTGGAACAATACTGTGGTGGCAACCGTGGGCCAGGCCAGCTGGAAGAACCCCCACTTCAGGTTTCTGTCTATAAAAGAGCATAGTTGTTGCAGTTCTCTAGAGGCCATCAAGTACAATTTGGGTTTGGGTAGTTTAGTCCATGGCAGGATCTTTATAGAACAGTCTGTTGGCCGGTAGAATCGGAGTTCATCTGAACCTTTCTTGCTAAATATATCCCAGTACTCCAGCGGAATTCAGGGATTGGCCTTTTTTAAAAATATATATAACTTATTTATTTATTTAAATATTAAACATAAAAATTTAATGTCTATATGAATAGTGTGTTGTCTGAGTACAATTGTTTTTGAGAAATAGTATTAATAATAATAACAATAATATTCATAACATTAATGATAAACATTAATAACATAACATTAATGATAATCACATAATAATAATATTTACTTATCCATTTTAATAAGTCTTCAATGTAGTTAATCATTTCTAAGTTTTTAACTTCTGTTTCTGCTAGTTAACTATTAATAAAACAAATCCCATGTTAAAAGTATTCAGTTTCTTCCTTCCCCTTAATTTTGAATGTTAGTCTATCCATTTATGCACATTCTAATATTTTTATAACATTTTCATCTGTAGGGGTCTCTTCATTTTTCCATTGTTGTGTAAACATAATTCAAAATGTCCTTTTATCTTGTAATGTTTTCCATGTTAACCACAATTAGATGTATCAGTGCCTCCATCATGGAGAGTCAAACTGGTATTTTCAAATAATGTTTTTCTTTAATCCCCCCCCCCACATTAACAATAATGCATTTCTAACATAATGTCTTTGAAAATATCCATGTATTTTATTTTTCCCATACCATAAGAAGATGTGCCACCTTGGGAGGTGGGTCTTGACGTTGTTACGACACGACATGTAATCTTGGGGCTCCAGGATTGCTGTCGATATATCTGTTGCTGGACGATCCTTTTGGATCTAAACCATTCTGAAGGAATGGTGATAGTGAAGGGCATGGCCTGCTGATCTCAGGGGCATCGCAAAGCCCCTGATTAATCCATGAAAAAGCTCTTTTTGCTGGCTACAAGATAAGCAGCCAATATGGCTGCAGAAGGTTGGGACAAGCCCCTGAAACGGAAGCAGCACAGAGAGACAGTGTGTTGAAATGGTGAGAGAAAACCCAAAAGACTCAGAGTTAAAATAAAATTGAAGACAGAGGAAACAAGCGGCAAATTTACCCTGATTTAAAACTATCGTGTTATCTTTTCCACTTTAAATTTGTTTGTTTTTTATGGACAGACTTTTTACAAATGCCTCTTATTTTTAAACAGGACTGGTCTATTTTTTCCCCTTCTTCCTCTATACTTTTCTCATTTTTGTGTTTGTGGATTAAAAGCCTATTTCCTTGCAAGGCTCAGCCAGATCATAATTTTTAAACAATTTTTTTCTCTTTCTGCAGAAAAATCCTTTCCGGAGTTCGGAGCTTAGAAAAGAGAGCCAAAAACAGAGGGGAAAGCTGTAACATTGCCATCTAGTGGCTAGAGGCTTGGCAACATCTGATATTACAAAGCTATCGGCTTGGTTTACTGAAAGGATCAGTGGAAAAAACTTCACTGAATTTGTTTGAAACCTAGCAAAAGCCTTGGATGTTTTGGCAGTGTTCATAACTTGGAAAATGGCACAATATGAAGAAAAAAAGGAACTAACATTGCAAAAAATTATGTTAGAAATTCAAAAACTCTTAATAACTACAGAGAGAATTGAAAAGAGTCTTGAATTTATAGATCAAAATACAAAATGTCAAAACACAGAAAGTACGGAGAGAAGAGTTGAAAATACTTATAAAACAACAATGAAATTTGAGGACAGAATTCAAAAAATTATAGAGACATATGAAAGTGATAAGAAAATTGTTGACATTGACAGCAAATTGAGTGTGGAGGGAAAGGATAAGTGCAGAATACAGAAATGAGAGATTGATGAACTGGAACTCTATCTCAGATGTCAAAACATAGATGAAGAAAGGGGAGAAAATTTGGCAGAAACAATGATAGTAATTTCGGCAGAAGCACCAGTGATAACAAAAGTCAAGTAGATGAAAGGAACAGATGGAGGGTTTCAAATTCTTTTAAGATATCCAATGAACAACAAGTTGTCAAGAGAAGGCCACATAAGACATCAAGAAAACACTTAGATTCTACAAATGGCAAGAGATATTGGACTGCACAATTTCTGGAAGGATACAGGATGATGAAAGGGAATGTCACAATAAAAATTAGTTAAATGTAGTTAAACTTTGAGTACTATGTATAAGATAAAGTAATAATAGCTATAGTCAAATAAATGATCAATAATGATAATAAAGCATTTATATATACTAAATTGATAATATGAAATTTTATATAAACTGTAAGTGAGGATGATGGATATGATGTTGAAAAGTCTTTTTATAAAAAATAAATAATTCTATATAGAATAGAATATAAAGATGTAATATCAATGGATGATTTCAGGATGATGTAATGAAATGCTATAATATAAATTTACTTCAAATTTAATATGCCCCATATAAAAATGATGTAATAATAGTTATGCTTAAGGATGTTTAACTATTATAATAATTTGTATAAATGTATATTAGATTAATGATACTAAAAATGAAAAAATATGGAATTGAAAATTATTAGAGAATGTTATTAATGCTAAAATAATAGAATGATTTAGAATAGGATACAAAAATTCTTTATTATTGGATATATTGACGATGATATAATGAATCATTATAATATAAATGGATATATATTTAGAATACCTTGTTTTAAATGGTGAAACAATAGTGTTAAACAAATGAAGTACAATAATAATGTATACAAAGATATTTGATTGACAATAAGTGATTTTTGATAAAGCTCAAATGATGACTATGGAAAGGACGGAGAAAGATTTTATAACGAATCGACAGATTGTATGTAGTTGAAGAGGTTTTTATGTTACATGTTTTGCGTGTTTATGTTTGTTTGAAAATAATTTTTTTATTTAAAAAAGATGTGCCACCCTTCAGATCATGTTCCTCCAGTGTTAGTAATCATCTATGCCTCAAATTTATCCATTCTTTCACCCATGAAAGTACAGAGGCCTTATAACACAACTCCCAATTTGGCAACACAAAACCTGCTTTGTTTTTAGAATCTTATAACATTTTCAGACTTATTCTTGCTTTTTTCTCTTGCCAAATGTATTTTTTTATTTAATTTCTCAAAATATTTTCCCCCAGCTTTATCAGTATTGTTTGGAACAAATATAGTAATCTCAGAAAAATATTCATTTTTATAGTACTGTATATACTCGAGTATAAGCCTAGTTTTTCAGCCCACTTTTTGGGCTGAAAAAAGCCGCCTCGGCTTATACTCGAGTCAGTGAAAAATTTGCCCGAAATGGAGGAGAAAAAGGGGCGGGGCCATGCCGCTGGGTGACACTCGTGAATGGCCCAGTGCCCCTGTGAGTTTCCCCTCCCTCTGTGTCAGTTTGCCGCGCAGCGCGCACCGCACCATCCCCCCTCCTCACGTTCTAATGTAATGCAGGGCTGTCTTACGATTCCCCTTCCTCCCCCTCCTGCCGCTCTGCAACGATGTCCCGCCTCCTCCTTGTTATGGCAAGCAGCCACATAGCGATGTCCCACCTCCTCTGGTACAGTGATCCAATGATAGGAATCACTGTGCCGTGTGTCATAGGAGGCGGGACATCGCTCCCGCGGCTGCACGGGACATCATCATCACAGCGGGACATCAGCATCATGAGGTGAGTGAAGTATTTCATTGAATACACCGCTAGTTTACTGTTTTTCTTTGAAATAAATATTCAAAAACATTATTGGTATCTATTTTTATTTTTGAAATTTACCGGTAGCTGCTGCATTTCCCACCCTAGGCTTATACTCGAGTCAATAACTTTTCCAGTTTTTTGTGGTAAAATTAGGTGTCTCGGCTTATATTCGGGTCGGCCTATACTCGAGTATATACGGTAGCTATTCTTCCTATCAGGAATAGTTGTAGATTTTTCCACTTCTCCATGTCTGGTTTGATGCAGTAATTTAATGTAATTATCTTTTTAATAGTTGCACATCTTGCTGCTAATTGAATTTCTAGTTATTTCACTTTCTTGACTATCTGGATATTTGTCTTCTTAATTTTTCTGTTTATCTGTAAGATTTTTAGTGACTAATATTTTAATTTTCTCTTTATTTTCAATCTTCCAACTTCATCATAATCTTCTTTTTTTATTATTATTAATTTGGATCCAGTTTCTTGTGGTTCTTCCAGAATAAATACCAGGTCATCTGCGAATGCCTGTAATTTATATTTTTCTTTTATTATTTCCATAACTTTTATTTCTATATCTTGTCTGATGTTTTTATTTAGCACTTCCAACGTCAATATAAACAGTAAAGGAGACAATGGGCATTCTTACCTTGTGCCTTTTTTATATTGAAGTTCTCTATCATGTTCCCATTTACAATCACCTTTGCAGTCTGTTTGGAATATATTGCCTTAATCATATTGGTAAATATTTCACCAAAGTTCATTTAATTTAATTGTAATAACATACATTGCCAATTTACATTGTCAATGTAAAAAGATCAGCACCATTTGTTTTTCAGAATGTGCTTCATAATACTCCAACGTATTCAAGATAACTCTCATATTATTTTTAATTTGTCTCTTAGGTAAGAATTCATTCTGATTAGAAATTCATAAATTCATTCAAAAATCTTTTTAATATCTCTGCTATTATCAAGGCATATATTTTGTAATCAACATTTAATAATGATATTGGCCTATAAATTTTGATCTGTATTAAATCTGAATCTTCTTTCGTGTAAGAGTAATATTTGCTTCTGACCCGGTATTTGGTGTTTTAGCTTCTAACAATACTTCGTTATAAACTTCTAACAATGACAGTCCTAGAGTGTCTTGTAAATACTTACAGAAGTAATCCATCTGTTCCTGGTGTTTTATTATTTATTATTCTTTTGTCTCTTGATCGCCTCTGTTAATTCCATCATTGTTATCCTTTTGTGTCCTTCTAGTGTCTTTTGCGATTCTTTATTTTTCTTGTTTTTAATTCCTCTATAAGTTATGGCATGTCCCTGTAAAATAAGCTTTAGCTTTATCCCATACATTTTGCAACAAAGTCTCCTCTTTTCTATTCTTTTTAAAAAAGAAATCCATTTCTTTTCCCATTGTTTGCGTAAATTCTTTGTCCTTTAATATGGATTGATTCAACATCCATCTCAGGTTTTTTTTCTTTTGTCCTTTCAACTATACTTTTACTGGATTACGGTCCGCCTATATGTTGGATTCTATTTCTATTTTTTGCATGTTTGCTCTTAACTCCGGTGACATCCATACCATATCTATTCTTGACCAAGATTTGTGTCTATTTGAATAAAATGTATATTGTCCTTCAGCTATTCTCGCATTGCAGCCCCTATCTTCTGCCTTGGCTTTGGGATTTCCTAAGCTTTTCCCTGGTTTCCTTCCTCAGACTGCCAAATTTTTAGCAGCCCCTCCTCTAGTTCACATAGGGGTTCCATTTCAGTAGCCATGCCAGTCCCTGCACCAAATGTCCTTCCATGCTCAGGGCCATAATAAAAAACCCAGAGTCTCTGTGTGCACTTCCATTTGCATCTCTATTGACTTGGTGACAAATGTCACTGGGATCGCCCTTTCTATGGAACCATCTAACTGGTATAACACCACTGGCACTTTGAGTAGTCTAAGTCTCATCCCTAGTTTGTCCACCACAGCAGAGTTGACTGAACACCTGGTGCATCTCAAGTTCAAGAGGACCATTAGGCCGGCTTTTCAATCTGAGGATTGAACTTCTGTATGAGTTAAATGGAGGTGATGGGTCCACTTACCATGGGTCATCATTGGAGTCAGTGTCGCTCTCCCAGGCCTCCTGCTTGCCAGTCAGAGTTCTCTCGCCATCTCTGTGTTTGTAAACTCTACAACCTCCACTCTTTCCAGGGCTGTCTTGTCATGATAGTGACTTGGTCGGCTTTTTGATATACCCCAGGATTTTTTTCTGGGCCTACACTTGTTGAACCTACACTCAATGGCCCCATGCCCTTCCTTTCTGCACTTGAAGCAAGCTATGGAGTGTTGTTCAGGACTCTGGGCACCTGTCTCTACGTCTGGGGTTTCCTTTATCTCTGGGGAGGATTTTTGCCACCCCTCCCTGGGCGATGCTTGTTTTGGGCAAGGTCAATCTCTGTCTCCTCAGTGAGAAGATACCAGGCATGAAAAAAGGGGTGATACCCCTGGAGATGCAGGTTTTGTTGAGCTCATCAGTTAGCCTTGTTTGAAGCAGGCTAGGTTGCAGAATTCCTGGGTGTTCTTGTCCATATTCCTCTGTCCCTGGCTGATGGTTTTGATGTGGTCCCTGGCTTTGTGGTTGGTAAGGGAATCCTTGAAATATTTACAGACCTCTGTCATGAAGCAGTTGAAGTTTTTCAGTTCCAGGACATCATCATTATGGAAGATGAACATCCAGCTCCCTGTGGTCCCTTCCAGGGCCACAGTGACACATCTCACCTTGCTGCCTTCTATAGCTATTTCAGGACCATATTCCTGCATGTAGGTCCAAACCTGGGCCTCCAATTGCTGAGGATCTCCATCAAACTTTACCTTGTGGGGGGGGAGCCTTGCAGCTCCTTCTCCTTGCTGGTGCCAATCAATAGTGGGATTCAGCCAGTTCGCACCTATTCGGGAGAACCGGTTGGTAACTTTCTAAGTAGTTCAGAGAACCGGTTGTTGGAAGAAATCTCCGTTTGTTTTTTTCCACTTTACAGGGGTAACCCTGTAAGGAAGGCAGGAAGGAAACATTCTAGTGTTGTTCCTAGCCTAATCTTTATTGACCTGCTTACAGAAACTGCTTCTCCGGTTAACCCTTATTACATTGTAACAGCTAAGGTGAAGCGTCCATCGACCTGAGTGACCTTGAGTTGGCAATGCCCACCCAGTCACATGACCACCGAACCCCACCTACCCAGATGGTCATTAGGGCAGAGAACCGGTTGTTAAATTATTTGAATCCCACCACTGGTGCCAATCCTAAGCGTGGGGAACCCTGGGATGCCCCTGCAGGTGTTGGGGCTGCAAAGGCTCCTACTGCTGAAGATCCAGCCCCACCATTGCCTCCTGCAGTGGATGTGTTTGCTCTGTCAGTCGCTGAGGCTAGACATGGTTTATAGTTGATTGAGAGTTCCTGATCTAGTCTATCTACTTGGGTTGATAACTGGACACTGAAGAACATAACAATGGTTTGTCAACTAGCTGACAGCAGAAACAAACTGCGATAACCATGCTCCACATTTTTAATGTTATAATTGAGAAGGGGATTTCAATGTGATCCCATTATGTATGTTAACTAAGTATATTAGGGTCAGACTAATTCCTGAGCTACTGACCTGAGGAAGCTTTAAGTGGAACAATTGTTTTGCATGGGAAAAAAGATGGGTTCTTATTTTAGTGCAGTTTGTTTTAAGGTCCAAACCAATTGAGGAATAAATAAATTGCATAGAAGCCATTTGCAGAGCACAAAGATAAAATTTAATGGAAAAGAAAGAAAATGCAGAAAGGGGAGAAAGATCCTCCACTAGAGGTCCTTACTGATTCATACATTGCTTTTGGTCACAGAAACTGAATAATCTATAATAGCATATATATATTCCTCTTTTAAGCAATCTGAAATTAAGAAATCCTCTTTCATGGCTTTCACTACAAACTTCATTTATATTTGGAATATTAACAAGAGAAAGGCTACAAGTTGACTGAAATAATTTAATCCAATGATGAGCTAAAATATTTGGCATCCTAATTTACATTAGTTTTTAAAATCACATCCAGTTTTTACTTTGGAAACTACTTTCTTAAGCAACCAAAACATCAAAGCAAACTTTTTTTAAAAGTAAGATTTTTAAAGTATTTCTGATTTAAAATATTTATTCCCTTAATAGTATTAGTTTCAAACACATTTTATTTCAAAGGCGATGCTATAGTTACATGGAACATTCATACTAATTTGCATTAAACAGCAGGGATTTCTTTGAATTTTAAAAGCTCTTTAAAGGGAACAGAAGAGCCAAACTCACAAGAAACTCTCACAAATATCAATTTATACATGCCTCCACCAAACCTTTTTGCGACAAAGCTCAGGAACTAAGACAAACTTCTCATGAGCATGAGCAAACTAAACTAAGTCCATAACAATTCTTCTTTCTTGAAAGGGCCGGAAATGCTTTAAATTACATACAGCTATTCTAATACAGTAGAAAGCTATGAATCCAGAGATTTCTGAATTCGAATTTCCTTTGTATTAGGAAGCATCAATTCAGCAATCTTCTGGCAGCAGCATATCTGAATCTAGGTATATTCAGCAATAGTTTTGCAGAGCTTTAATTAGCAATATCTTTCTGGGGGAACAAAGAAACCACACACAAACAGAATAGTATACAGGTAGTGCTTGACTTATGACAACAACTGAAACCAGAACCTTCATTGCTAAGTGATGAAGTTGTTAAGTGAATCAAACATGATTTTATGACCTTTATGTCACAGTTGTTAAGTGAATCTGGCTTCCCCCATTGACTTTTGTTGTCGGGAGCTCCCTTGGAAGGTTGCAACTGGGGATCACATGACCATGGGACACTGCAACTGTTGTAAACACATACTGGTTGCCAAGTGCCCAAATTTCAGTTGTGAGTGTGAGTATTAGTTGTAAATCAATTTTTACGGGCCTTCATAACTTTGAACAGTCATTAAGTGAATGGTGTAAGATCATCTGTAGCTAGACTGCAACCAGACAGAACTGTGCGCAGCTATAAGCACCTGTGAATCATCAGCACAAGGAGTGTTGTTTATAGTAAAAGTTAAATGCAAATATACACATGGTTAATGCATTATGGAGAACCTGAGAAATGAGAAGAAATTCCTAGCAGATGAAGCAAGCAGAAAGGTCATCCAGGTCCTGGTAAGTATCAGGCAGGACAAGCAATGTGAAATGGTTGAAGGTTGGATGCAGATGGGTGGTTTGGTATCGAATAGAGGAGACTGAAGAAAGAGCAGAGGAAAAATTCCCCAATAGATGAAGCATAGCAATTCTTGGTTTCAGATGACAAATGAGGTTCAGATGGCAAGCGATAAAGGAATTCTATTGCTGGAGAACTTCATCAAAATTGTGTATGTGTACCTGTGTGCATTATCTCCTCTCTCCTTTTCTTTTGCTATAGGATAGCTGCTTGTGCTTTAACCAAGGATTATTTGAAATGTTTCATTAGAAGCTAGTTTCAACATAGTATGCAATTCCAAGTAGATACATGTCTGTCTGTCTATTTATCTATCAGACACATAAACACATCTCTGTCATGCACACATACACATCTTATACAGATTATTGTGAGCAACATGTTTTCAAATTAAACACAGTAAATTACAGAATTCCTACTCCCAGAATAGTATTTCTCTGAATATAATAACATTTAGCTGATGCAATGAACTTTACTGCTTTTACCATTTGAAATATATACCAACATGGGATTAAATGTACTTACTCTAGCCCAGTTTTACTTCCAAACAGTTTACCCAGTAGGTTTCAACTTGAATTATCAAGAATCTGTGAACTAATAGCAAACGAGGAGAATAAACATGGTGTCTCTTCACCTTCTCATGTGTCTTGTCCTCCCTCAACAGTCATAAATATTATTTGGTTGTAACAATTGAAAGAGCAAGATGCTGTGTTCCTGTCTTCAATCTGGTCCACTCCCCTAGCAGGAACTGAAGAAGCATTCTGATTGGCTGCCTGTCTGACAGCCAAGTATAAAAAGACCTGTCAGATGGGAAAACTCAGCTTTTGTTGTTAGCGGAGCATCCACCTGTTAGCCACCTTGTTAATGCAAATAAATGGTTAGCTTAACTTGAAACTCGCCTCAGTTTGTCCGTCTGCTTTTCTCGGTACTGAGCACAAGAGTTCTGCATTTGTGGTTTGATACACAATTCAAGGAAAAGAAGATTCACAAATGTTTACCAATGCTACCTAATATCTTTTTGTATTCAATCTTATGATATATCTGCACTGACTTTCAATAACTAATTTGTTTAACATAATTGCTCATATTTCATAAATGGTATACTGAACACGAGTGTGGATCTGTTCAGGGAGGGAAAAATACAAAGAAGAATCAACTTCTATCACATCCAGCACTCCTGAAACAATTAAAGTTGCCAAACAGTTCAAAATCATAGATTATATTCAGTCAAAATATTCTGACAATTATTAACACAGTTTTAATTTTACTTAAACTTACTAAATCTTCAAGCAAATTTCCAGTGTTGGAATTATGATTAGAGAAGCAGAGAGAACTTGCCTTGTGGGAGGTTATAAACTTTTTCCCAGTTACAATAGTGTTATTGTACCAATGCTGAGATTCTACCAGCTGATGATCAAGAAGAAAAAGATGAGTGGTTGCAGGGTCATGTTGCTAATTGCTCCAGGGTTTATTAACAGCTAAAAGTGCTATTGTAGTCTTTAACCAGTCTCTTTTGGCATAAAGTAGATGAATTTATAGGCTCTTCTCTGCAGCATATCCAAAAACATATGAGTTAATTACTTCTCACAGCAGAATCAACAGAAATAGTCAGTGTTGTGCTTTTTAGGGGAGGAACAGGGGTGGGTTCCTGCTGGTTCTAACCGGTTCTAGCATGCCATTTAGAACTGGTTCCAGCTCCCTCCCCCTGCCCATCCACACCACATTTGCCCCGCCCACTGCTCACTGATTGGCTGGCTCATCAATAGCCCTGCCTGCCTCTAATAGCCCTATCTAAACCCATTTACCTTTTTTCCTGCTTGACTCTCTATTGTTGCCTGCTGAGGAAGGAAGTAAGCTGCAACTTAGTGTGGGGCGGGGGGGACAGCAGAGGGGGACTATAAGTGAGTCCGGTGACCTTTTGCGGCCTTGCAAGGATCCCAGGCTCGCTTATAGCACAGGGCTGCATGGCCACCAGCAAGCACAGGCGTGGGGATGGGGATGGCGGCAGGAGCTTATGTGGTGCGGCTGGCGTCTTTGGCAAGTTCGGGGACCTCGCAAGTCCTTTGCAAGGTACCCGGACTTGCCTAAGATGCCTGGCTGCCAGCAAGCATGGACGTGGGAGTGGAAACAGTGGCAGGAGCTTATGTGGCGCAGCCAGTTTCCTAGGACCACCTAGGCACCGGCCATGCAAATTACTGCCCATCGCCCTGTGCTCAGCAAAGCAAGTCTGGAGAGGTCCTTTGATGGTGGCCAGGTGTCCTACAACCTGGTTGCCAGCAAAGGACTTTCCTGGACTTGCTTTGCTGAGCACGGGGCGATGGGCGGTAGTTTGTTCAGGCAGCAGAGAATGAAAGGAGATAGCGTAGCCGAGGGCAAGGGAGCCTGCAGCTTCCTTCATTCCTTCCTTCCCACAATAGCGTTTCCCCTGCTTGGCTGCCATCACTGCCACCACGCCCCCTCTGTATGCCCACCTGGGCTCCGGCCTAAATGGTAGCAAGTGATGGTGGCGTGGGATGGCTGGAAGTGGTGGGTACTGCTCCTGGACTAACTGTGGGTCACGCTGCTCAGCGGGCAGCACCCTGACTCGCCCCCCTGCACCACTGCCACCGCTGTGCCACCTCACGTTCCTTGTCTTCCAGCTGCAGCCCCACTCCATGGAAAACATAGGCCCGTGCATGCCCCACGCAATTACAGTCTGGAGCAGGAACAAAGCCCCTCTCTCAACTGGCCCTTCCTCCCTCAGAAGGCTTCTGCAGAATCCTGGGTGAGTAAGAACAAGTTCCCACCATTACAAAGTCTCTGAGGCTGTAATTTTACAAGCTGTGCACGCACACCTATCTTTTCTACAGCGTGGAGCAGCAACGAGGCTCTTCGCGGACAGCCATGACTCCAAAGGCCATCGTGGGGGTGGGGTCTCCCTTGCGTTTCTCGTCTTCCTGGATGGCCTCCGGAGTCATTGCTGACCATGGAAAGCCTCACCGCTGCTCCACAATGTGGAAAACATAGGTGCACATGCACAACTCATAAAATTACAGCCTCAGAGACTTTGTAACGGCGGGAACTTGTTCTTACTCACCTGGGCTTCTGCAGAAGCTTCCCTCTGAAGCCTTCCAGGGGAGGAAGGGCCAGTTGGGAAAGGGACTTTGGTCCTGTTCCAGGCTGTAAGCTTCCCTCCAAAGTCTTGGGGTGTTCTGCGGAGCCCCCCAGGGAAAAACACCGCTGCCAGGTACTTTTAACCATATATTTTGGTCCTATGACTGCAAAATGCTGCAAAAAACCATAAATGCAGGCTGGTTGTATCCCATCACTGATCAATAGTGAACAGAGTGATGTTATAGAAGAAACTAACCAACACTTTTGGCATCTCTCCAGGAAAATAACAGATCAAGGTTATTTCAAAGCTAGACTAACTAAAACTAATCCCTAAGTGCTACTTGTGTCCCCATCAAGTCACTTGTTCAGCTATCAAAATTTTTAATGGGAGAGTGTTGGGACAGTGAGTATGAAAAACATCCTTGCCTCAATTTAATGAGTCTTAATCTCAACATCCCACAAGAGGAAAATGTAGCAGGTACATAAGTTTGAGCACCCTTCCACTGATTCAATGTGTATGTGTTTTACTGTAAGGTTGTTAATAATGCCTCAAATGATGACCGACTCATTAGGCCAACAATTGGTAAGGTGAACACAATTCCACAGATGAGCAGACACTATGACCATTTTAACCTCTCAGGTTGTGATTTATTCTAGCAACACTAGCAGCTTCTCTAAGAAACCATCTAAGCATTTAAAAATGAAAATAATGAACTCTTACAAAGCAGAGAAAAGCTATGAGGGAAGGTGTCTGCATGTATATGCACATAAAACATAAAATCTAGCTAGCAATTTCAATGGTGAGAATTAATGTTAAGAAACAGATGTTACACAGAACTATTAAGTCAAGGCAAGATCTGAATGAACAATCACCACTGGTGTCCAAATCGTCAGAGTCCATTGGAGTTGGGTGGGTTATAAATTCAAATAAATAATAGATAATAATGATCTTCAAAAGAAAATTCATAGATCTGCAAAAAAAACTTGCTAAAAAAATGAGCAGGTCTTAAAGCAGTTGACGACAAGTCCATAATACAACAATAGTGTCCATAGAGAGTTGTGAGAAGTAAAACTTTTCTCTGACCTCCTTGCAAAATTATTTTCTAAGTATGCAAAAGAAAACCTTGATGAGCCTTGATGTTTTGGAACTAAGTACTTTGGACAGATGTGAGATAACCCCTCACAAACATGTAAGCTATATTCACCATTAAACCTATAAGACTCTTCCTCAACCACATGTATGTGAATGGCTTAAAATGGCTTTGTAAGAAAACATTCTCTGACCTCCTTGCAAAATTATTTTCTAAGTATGCAAAATAAAACCTTGATGAGCCTTGATGTTTTGGAACTAAGTATTTTGGACAGATGTGAGATAACCCCTCACAAACATGTAAGCTATATTCACCATTAAACCTTAAGACTCTTCCTCAACCACATGTATGTGAATGGCTTAAAATGGTTTTGTAAGAAAACATTCACAGTAGGTGACCCTGAGTGGTGATAGAAGAAAGAATCATACAGGATGTGGTGGTCTGGCAGTCACCAACCGGTGGTCAATGAGAAAATTTTGGTGGTCCGCAGGAAAATTATTTGCTTTTTTTTATATTGCACTAAATACTATTTATCTTTTTTTAAAATCACATTAGTGGTCCATGGGATTTACAATTATGAATTTAGTGATCCCTGAGGTCCTAAAGGTTAATGACCCCTGCAGTAAACCATGTTGTTTGTGTTCACTGGCCATTTCTTAAAGACAGTAAAGCTGCCATGCTGATCTAGTAGTAAGAGATAAATAAGAAGGTCACCCAGATGAGAATGTAAAACATTTCAACATCACACTACAATCTGTATTACACCTGCCTTTTTCTTTGTCTTGTCTTTGAAATATTCTGGCCAAAGGTACATAAGCCCTCTTGCTCAAGCTGCCAATGCTTTGGAGATCAGTGTACATGGTATTGTTTGTATGCCTAATAACATGAAGTTTCATCTTCAGAATGATTTAGTAAGGTGAGCCAAGATTTGACCACAATAGATGAAACAAAAATTATATTTGTTTGGTTACAACCACAAAAGATACATTTTGGATTTAAAAAATGGTAAAGCAATTGAAGAAAAGAACCTCATGCCAAACATTAAACATGGATATAGTTCTATTATGTTTCAGGGTTGTATGAGAGTGAAAGGAACTGAAAATATAAGGATGGAAGAACTGATTCAACTAATTATCATATCTTAGCTTATGAAGCATATTAGCCTCTATGTTCCACAGTCAGTGACAATGTTAAAACCGAAAAGTGATTAGATATCTCCAATCAACCCTATACTATTTACAGAACTGAAAAGAAATATTTTGGGATGGCTTCACACATCCCATAGTTGTATATGATTGAAAATTTATGAGGAAATCTCAAACATGCTTGTATAGATAGT
Source organism: Thamnophis elegans (assembly GCF_009769535.1). Lineage (NCBI taxonomy): Eukaryota > Metazoa > Chordata > Lepidosauria > Squamata > Natricidae > Thamnophis > Thamnophis elegans. The sequence continues at coordinate 57,884,553 of NC_045547.1, forward strand.
TAAGGATATTTCTAATCTAGAAGAATTCTGCACCAAAGCATACAAAATACTTCAAAAACAAGAATATAAGACTCCTACCTGGTTAATGAAATATTTGGAAGCTGGTATTTCTGTCCAATGAGTCTATTTTCCCATTTCTGGGCTGACTCTATTCACTATTTTCTTATTTTGGATCTATAAACAAATGTATACAAATAAAAGCAAAAATTGAAACAGCTGATAGGTAGTTTGCCCATTTACAAGGAGAACTTGTCTAAAAAATAGATATAACTTCCAAGTAAAAAACCGCTGAAGAGATACCTGCCTAAAAAAGATAAAATAGCATATGTTTTATTTTTATATAAATTCAGGAGTGACGCAATTCTCTGATTTGTTCTTTTATCCATATACTATTTTAGGAAGTCCTCTGTCAGTCTGGATATGTTCAGATTATGCAGAAAATATTTTGGTACTTTGATAAGAATGAGAAGAACCTTGGCAAATATTTTTTACAGTTATAACATGAATAAATTCCCATACATTTGTTTTTTTACAAAGAAGATAAGACAAAGCACAGGTGACAGAATAAATTGACAACTGTCCCACTTTAAATATTTAATATTATTTAAGCAGTATTAAAGCAGGGGTGAAATTCAGCAGGTTCTGACAGGTTCGAGAACTGGTAGCGGAAATTTTTGAGTAGTTCGGAGGACCAGCAAATACCACCTCTAGCTGGCCCCAGATGGGGTGGGAATGGAGATTTTGCAGTATTCTTCCCCTTCCATGACCACCAAGCCATGCCCACAGAACCGATAGTAAAAACAATTCACCACTGTATTAAAGAATTGTGCTAGGCACAGAGTACTGTAGTAAATACATGCAGTTGCAACCACTAAAACTGAATGAAAAAAATAAAATAAAACATAAGCCATACTTGTCTCCTCTATAGAAAACTAAACTGTCCGTGTAGGTTAGGAGAACTGGAAATAATATCCCATGTTCTCTTTCTCTGCCTTACTAATAAAAACATACATGCAATACTGATAACAGTTTTAAAGAATCAGCCAGGCAAAGATGTCTCTTGTATACAACTTAGCTTATACAAGACCAAAACTATGTTTAGATGTGTCTGACAAAGCTGACAATATGGCAATTGCATCATCAACATGATTGAATCCTTGCCCTTTATACATGTGATATGTGATATGTGGGAATGACCTTGGGAGACAGAAGAAAGAACAGCAGACTGAGTGTGTAGAATGTATTTCAACCAATAGAAGTGGGAAATGTTTCATAAGGGATCTTTCTTATTTTTCCAGAGAGTAAAAGAAAGGACAGGAGAAATACTTTCAGTCTTGCAAGAGTCTGTTTATGTAACCTGACAATAAAGATAAAGCTAGTATTCCTGGCTGTGCTTCTTGTTTGGACTACCTTGCAGAGTTAACAGGCAAGGTATGGATTGTACTACAAAATTGTCATTTGCCTTGTATGCCTCCTTACCATGCATCCCTAGACATCATTGACTGTATATGCATTGGAAATTAATCCCAAAAAGTCCTTCAGTTCTCACAAAATCCTGAGCAACTCTTTGATACTCATTACAGCAGTCCAACTGCTTAGATATCTACTGTAAGGTGCATTGATTTTAATGAGCTGGTTCCTTAAAGTAGCTGCATCTCTTTTTTAAATTAATTTGAAAAAGCATAATGAATGAGTGTGTTGCTGCTCACATATGACCAAAAGGGTCAGCAATTACGGGGAATCTGCCAAAAGAATAGAAAAAAAGAACATATATAACTAACCAAGAGACAAGATAAATCCTTATGCAACTTATCTCATAAATAGCAGTTTAACTCAGATGATGAGAAATCTGGGGGGAAAGCATTTAAAATCACTAAAAACATTCCACTTTAATAAACTCATTAATAAATGAATCTTGGAAATTCCTCCCATGATTTCCAAAAACTCTGTATTTATTAGAATAATAAGTAAACTGTCACTAAAAGCTTACTGAAATCTATCTAGCCCTTTATCTTTCCTAGTTGCATGGGATTTCACACACAGTACTTGCTCCAAATAATTGTCAAAGTGTGCACAGATATAAAAATGTTCTGCATCTATGTTATGTATTATCAACTGTCCATGCACAATATTTAGTTAAATAATTGGTTAAAAACAAACACCCAACATAGTCAAACAGCCAACATTTTTAGAATGAAGTTTGTATACAGATAGGTGTTTTTAGTTATGATGTATATAACTGTGAAATTATGTTTTGTAAATTGCATTGATCTCTGCTACTGGTCTTTTGACTGAGAAAATTATCTGCTTATTAATAACATAGGAAGAGAGACATCTAGTGGTTAAAAATAACCATGTGAACTATGTGACAATAATGAACATGACATTCAGTGTTGCCTATGAAAGTTCCTATAGCAAACTCTGAATCTCACAGCTTCATAACTTAATCTTAAGAGAGCAAACGAAATAACATTTACTGATGTATATAGCATTAATTTATTGATGATAATAAATATCAGCACTTTTCCTGGAATTTAGCATAGCCTCTAGCATCCCAAAATGTAAATGAGAATAACAGAGTATAATACTTAGAATGTAGAATTCAAATTGCAATGCTTTAAACCCAAAATTTGCTATAACATTCAATGGTGCCATCTGCTGCCATTTTCATCTGACTTCTTTAGCAGGTTAATTGTGAAATTGTTACAATATTACTGTATCACCACCTCTTTGCAGGAAAGATCAGTTTTTGACATAAAATTATCTAGGTATAATTTGAATATATAAGACTGTAATATAAATTAAAGATCCCAAAATAGTTTCTACTTATTAATCAGTAATCTACTGTTGATGTTTGAACCAGACTTTGTCAACTTTTTAACATAGAGAAGTGAGGTTGCAATATTTCCTGTTGCCTACAAAATGCCCAAATTCTCAAAACAGTACATTTTCAAAGCCCTTTGCGACATCCATATGGTTTTGACATTGTCCATTTTCATTTATACATCTGGTTCAAACAGATGTTTTGATCAAAGATTCATTAATCACCCATTCCAAATTTCAGATAGCCATGGTAATACTTACAATTGTTCAGCTACTTAAATGAAAATACTGTAATCCCCACAGATCCAGAAGTAAAACTGACTTCTGCCTTGATAGTGTGGCCTTTTTTTTTATGTCTAACACTGTTTTTATACTGACAGGAACTATATCAAGAATTGAAATCTTTTGCTTTCCTTTTCTTGACTCTGAAGAAATGAGAAGCCCTCAAACACATATTCTCAATTCTTTGATTTTTTTTTGTATATTGTGTTGGGTGTCACATCTAAGTGATTCATCCTGTACTGTGGCTATTACAATTATTTTGTATCATTTATAATCCCTTATTAGAGTAAATGAATATAAAGACATAGATGGATTTTAAATTATTGCCTCTGTCACTTACATTTGTGGAGGACACTAAATCTCCAGAGAGTTAGATCTATGTTAATTAAATCTACCCAAAAGAGAGAGAGAGACAGAGAGAAGTCTCCATAAGGTCCAAAGCATGCTTAATGAATTAACATGGAGGCCATGTTGCGCAGCAGCCTTTTAAACTATAGTGAAACAAATCAACTCACACTTTATTATGAACCACTTAACAAATTAAATCTGTCACTTTATATCATAGAAAATCAGCATTTTTCATAAATGCTAATTAAATCCATTAAAATGGAAGTCTTTCGTGGAGCTTATGCAAAGAAGGCCTATTGATGCAAAGAGAGAGGACTTGCTTCTTTTATGAATGAAAGCTACGGTGCTAATTCTGACAAGCCATATTTGAACATGATCACACATATATATACTTGTGGGAAAGAACATACTGTATGAGCCTCAATAAAACAAATACAGGGATTAAAAAAATTGAATGCCCGGGGATCACTCTTTAAAGACATTATTTTTTTTTGCTCCATTTCCAAATTTATACATGATTAGAGCATGCCATACAACTCAAAGAAGTAGTGCAAGAAGGCATGGAGAGACTTGGCCTAGACTTGCCAAGAGTCAGACACGGCTGAATGGATAACTTCCTCAATCATCATCATCACTTCCATAACTTGTCTAGTTCCTTTGGATTTAAATGGACAAACAGATATGTCCACAGTTTCCTTGTAACGTACCCTTCATCATCCATTTAATACCCCCACAAGCTTTTCCAAAGTAGCTGATCCAAAGTACATACTTAAATGTTATTGCCTCCAGCTTTTCTTCAATGTGCTACCAATACTAATTTATATCTTGAGTTTAAGTTTTGCTCTTCCTCTATCGTGGCTTGCCTGCAAAATAAACTACCTTTCCCTTGAGCTGGGCTCCAGTGTTGCCTGAAAGCCTCCCTAGAAGAAAAACAGTACAAACTGCTTTGCTCTTAAAATCAGATTAATTATCAATTACTATTCTCTGGCTTGCATTTAAAGATATGCATTGCTTTTGTATGATCACAAAAGTCAAGTTGGCAGCCATGAGTATATAATATAGGTATGTGTGTGACACACAGAGTTTCAATTGCACCACTATGGTCGCCATCTTGATTGTATCACATCCTGCAGGCAGACCTTATTGACACAGTCACCACTTCCAGACTGCTCCAAAGTAAAACACTGTGAGAATAAACATACAGAGATAGGTTTTCTTTTCATAGAGTTCCTGATGCAGATAGACTATGATGTTTTCTAGAATATATCATAAAGGAAAATGATACACTGTACCAGTTCTATAAATGCACCACAATATCCCTGGCTTCTTGATCAAATAGAATTCAAGAGGTATGCACATGTTTTCTGTGTCTGAAGATACACTGACCAAGGGCAGCAATTTGCAGTTCTACAATATTTAGAAGTGTAATTCCCAGAGTCCTTTCTCATTGTTCATCATTATGAGGACTGACGGGATTGCTTACCACTGCTCTGTTCATTACTTAAATTTGGAGGAAAATGTGGAATAGTTCACATGCAAATCAACTGAATCATAGTGCACAAATAAATATTTAAGGCTACACTCCTCATATTTAACATACATTGTTCCGAATTTAATGAATCTTTCATTAATACACACACACACACACACACACACACACACACACACACACACACACATATATATATATATAAATATAAATATAAATATAAATATATAAATATAAATATAAATATATGTAAGAGACACACAACTGCATTGTCATTTCTGAAAATGTAAATGCAACTTAGTCATGCCTAATCTCTCTTGGACTCCACCCACTGAAATGTATAATATGTTGTAAGATTACAGCTCATAACTTTTTGGAACTAAAAATATACAACTGACCTTTAAAAATAGGAAGTGTGACCATATGTTAAAGTAAATGAAACAGATTTCAGCACAGTCATGCTAAATTGTTACATACTAAAATTAAATTAAACAATCATTGTTGATTGCACTGTTATTTCAATCAAACAATATATTATAAATGGTTTCTGATACTATATTATTTTCTTTCAATACATTTTATTTATTTCATTTCATTTTCATTTTATACAATCACTTATATACTGTGCGTAAAAAAAAAAAGAGAAAAAAAAAACCCCAACATGACACTTCATTCCCCCATACACCCTCTCTTCTCCCCCTCCAACTTTCATTTCACCCCTCCAGCATTCCCCTCTTCTACTTCCCTTCCCCCTCAGACATCTCCCCCTCCCTCCATCTCACCCTCCTTACATTCCCTCTCACTCCCTCTTTACTTCTCCCTCCTCTTTCCCTCTTCTCCTCGCTTTGGTGTATCCATACATTTCAGTTTGTTTGTTTTTTTTTTTTTAAATAAAAGAGAAAAAGAAAAAAAGAAAAAAGAAAAACGAGCCACAGTATACAAGTGAATTCTTATTGTTCTAAGAATTGAAACTGTAATTCCCCCCTCCCCCCTCCCCCCTATAATCCCCCCTCCCTAACCCCCTTACGGCTTCGCAGGTCCCATACCCGGCATAATTCTTTAACAAGCATTTGAGTATAATAAGGCCAGCTAACTTTAAAATTAAAAAAATAAAATAAAAGTAAAGCCAAAGAAAAAAAAAGAGAATAGTAAAAAATACAAAATAAAAAAAAAACACACACACACACAAAAAGAAAGGAGAAACAAGAAGGGTCAATAAACCCACTACGTTAACACAGCTTCCCATTATCTGTAAATCTTAAACAATGTAGCTCATTCCAAATTTCGGTTATTTTACTACTTGCAGGGTTTCAAACTGTATTAGAGCCAGGTAAGTTGATCAATTAGGATTCCCCAACTAAAAGTCTCATTGCTTTGTCTATCTATTCAGACCTTTAATTTATCTCTTTTTTATCCGAATATCCAAACCTTTCTATAAAACCATTAAACTCAAGTACTTCTTTCATTTTTCATTTCCAACACCTCCCTTTCTATCCTTACCCACCTCCACATGTAAATTTTTTTACCTTCCACCCTGCCTTTATCCATATCCACATATATATTTTATCCGCATCCATTGCTCCTCCCATATTTACTCCACTTTCCTGAAGACTCTCCGACCAATCTTTCTTGACCTTATATTGAAATAGCAACTCAAACAAACATCAGCTTGCATTCTAGCCCCAGGTAGTCTAATTAAGCTTTCGCTACCCTTCCCTCTCCCACGCGCCTCCCAACTCCGTTCGTCCCAGACCACAACTCAAAAAGATCGCAATCTCCGCTCTCCTCGCCTAGGAAAATAATTCATGTGCAATTTGAGTTAGAGTTCAGACAAATCTTATATACAATATGTGTCCACAATCAGCAACGCTTCTTTCAGTCTCCATGTCTCATCATCGATATACAACTTTCCCATTTTATCCCAGACGGAAATCATAAAGCTTTAAGAACATCACTAAGTCTTTATTCTTTAGTCTTCTGCCCTTCCGGAAGAGGAAAGCAACACCCTCCGCCTTGTAGCCACGTGTCTCGCTGTTTGTCTTCTCCTTCTCCTTGTCTCTCTCCAGGTCCGGATGAATCAGGAAGTCCCGCCTTCAGGGTCTCGTAGTAAAATTCTCGGGCTTCACAGACAGAATTAATGCGGTGTTTTTGGTTGCCAAATGTAACTGTAATACCAGCTGGGACTTCCCATTTGTATGGAATCTGAGAATTTCTGAGTTCTTCGGTTAAGAAAGCGTACTCTCTCCTTGTTCTTAATATTTGAGATGGTATCTCTTTAAAAACAATCAAGTCCTGTCCATCAATTCTCAACCTCTTGCTGTAAAGCCTCTGTATTATCTCATTTCTGGATTCCCTTGTGGTAAAGTATATAATTATGTCCCTCGGAAGCTGTCGCTGTTTTGCTACCCACGAATTCTGGCGGTAAATTCTTTGAATCTGCCAATCAAAGTTAAATCCCGGACTTCCCACCAAGCGGCTGATAGTCTCAAAGAAGATCTGTTTCAAATTCTCCTGTTGGTTTTCATGCAATCCTCTAACTCTAATTGCAAAGGCAGTCTTATTATAATTTATCATGACAAGTTGTTTTTGAGCATTTTCAATTTCCTGTTGTAACGTTTGAATTTTGGATATCAAATTAAGATTAGTTTCTTCCAAAAGTTCCAATTTGTCCTCCGTTTCAGCAATATAATCTGTCATGACTGTCATTACTCCGATCATATCCTTCTTTGCCTGAGCAATTTTAGCATCAAATTGATCATATAAATCCGATATCAGTTGATTAATTTCCTGTCTGAAATCATTAAGCGTTTTGAGAAGAAATTCTTGTGTTAACAAATCTCCCGTGGAGGGTGTAGGAGGCAAGGGTAGCGGCTTCATAGCAGTTTTTGGAGATATGTTATTAAGGAAGCGCTTCTGTTTAGATTTGGGAGCCATTCCAGAGTAAAAATAAAAGACAAGCAATCAAGCGAGCCAAAAATCAAAGTCTCTGCTCCCCTCAGTTAATCTTTTAGCAATTAGTACGGAGAAGCCTTCAGGAGGGTAGGGCTGACTAAGTACGTCACATCAAACACAAAAGCTACGAGATCGCCATCTTGTGACGCAGCTAAAAAAGAAAGGGAGCCTTTTGCGAAATTGAAGCTGGTATTTTAGATAGTAATAGAAGAAATTCCTCAGGAATGGTCCCCGCCCGGATTGACTTTTAAATAGCTTAGCTTTGTCCTGGGGGGGGGGGGCAATCTGCCTAGGGCTGCAAAAAAGGCAGCGCGGAAAACTGGCCGGAGTAAAGGCTCAGCTAATGTTGAACCTCTTCTCCATTCACAGCAAAAAAAAGCTATGAATTACAAAGAGATCCTAACAACTGACCTTCTCCCTGCCCCTTTCTGCCAGAAAGGGGAGATATCTATAGATCTTATAAGATATACGAACCAGAATCCTGACAGGAGCTTCGTTGAGCTCCCGACGGCGGCAGGCTCCTCCCCCCGAAGCCTCACTGATACTATATTATTCATGCCAGCTCATCTTGGCTAAAAATCCCTGAAATATTCTACCACTACTGCACCCATCCATTTTAAGTCTGCAATGTCATCTTGTAATTAAATGCATGTGTTTTCAGGTCAATTGCATCACCAAACTTTAATTCATAAAGAAGCTTGATGCCAAACGATAGTCAATGAACTGAAGGAATGATTCAAACAACATTGAACTTTCAGAAGAATTTGGACTGATAATTTCCTTAATGAAATTGCGGAATGTAATTTGAAACCTAAACCCGCTGTTATACATAGTGTATTTTTGTAGAATTCACACTCATTTAGTCTGGCAATTGAGTATGTTACTTTTCAGGTACGTGCAGTTAGGGGAGGCAGGGGAGGCGGGTCCTCACCAGTGTCATGAGGAAAAGAAAAGAAACATTAAAAGGAAAAAGACTAAAGTAGTTGCTGCCAGACTCCAGAGTCACAGTGGATGACTCTGAATCTGCTTAGTGCTAACTGCAGGGGGAGGCGAGAGAACTACAGGCCTCCTTTGCATAAGGAATTTTTCGCCTTGCTCAGAGTTAAGCAAGGGTTAAAAGGCAAAAAATTCCTTATGCAAAGGAGGCACGTGATTCTCCCGCCTCCTCCTGCAGAGGGCACTTTGTTTAGAGGCTTTTTTTAAACAGATAACCGGAGTCATCCACGTGGTGACTCTAGCAGCAACTATCCCAGTCTGGCTAGCCTAGAGCAGCTCTTGCCTTTTTCTTTTTACATTTCCATCGTGGCGGATAAGAGGATAGTTGACACAGCTGGAAGGTATGTGGGTCGGAGGGAGGGGGCAGCAGGAAGGAATTCAAAATTATTTGTAAGTAATTGTAATTTGCTTTATTATAAGTAATGTGTGTGTGTGTGTTTACCCACCTCTGCTGGCACACGGGCTGGTACTTTTTTTTTTTTTTTTAATTTCTATGCCTCGCCATAGAGCAGGACACGCTGGCTTCCGGCCATACAGCGGATCCCATTGTATGGCCGGGGCAGCGGCATGCACTTTAAAGTGCCAGCATGCCTCCCGCTCCCGGCCATAAAGCAGGACATGTTTCACTCTATGGCGGGGCGAGGCGGCATGCACTTTAAAATGCTGGCATGCCTTCCGGCCTTCAGCAGGTCACGCTAAATGGCCAGAAGGCACGCCGGCACTTTAAAGTGCATGCTGCCTCACCCTGCCATAGAGCAAAACATGTCCTGGTTTATGGCCGGGAGTGGGAGACACGCTGGCACTTTAAAGTGCATGCCGCCTCGGCCCGCCATAGAGTGAAACATTTCCTGCTTTATGGCAGGACATGTTTCCTTTATGGCCCCGCCGCCCAACCGGATTTACCAAAAGCAGCGCCAGCAGCAATGGGACATGCTTGGGGAAGGGAGAGCCAGAGCTGGCTGCCCAGATTTGTGCTCCAGCTGCTGTCGCAGCCACCAGAGACTCCTTCCCCTCCGCCGCCCACATGGGATGGAGAGTGAGCACGCGAAAGGAGGAAAAGGAAAGGGTGACGGCTCCAGGACCCAGCAACCCACGGGAGCGCCGGAGGAACCGGCCGGAGGTTGGGGTGGAAAGGATTTCTTCACCTCTGTCCCACCCTCCAGCAGCTTAAAGGGGCAGGACCTGGTTACCAGGCAGCCCCTTTGGTGGTTGCCACCGTGGCTGCGGTGGCAACCACGTTACCACAGGCTTTGTTACATACGCACCTGGGCTTGGCCCGAGAAGTGACACCTCCAAAGGGCTGTCACCTGAGGCTGCCTCATTTCATTTCCTCTGCCCCTCCAGGTTGTGGAAAAATGAGCAGCTCGATTCTCCGCACTCCGCTCCGCTCTCATTTTCCTCAGCCTCCATGCTATTGGTATGTGTGTTGGGGGGGAGGGGGTTAAACCATCGCCTTGCGCCAGAATTGATAGGAAATAAAAGGCTGAATTGTTTTTAGCCTACTTACCTCCCCAATATGCAAAAGATCACTTGGAGTTAAGTAAGACCTTTAAATGATATTTGCTTAAAAATGCTTAAGAAACTTGGTTTCCCTACCTTTCAAGGAAGGCTTGGCGTTTAACTAGTTCTAATCCATCTCAGTAAAAGATGATGTTTCTTCAGGCAACCGGCAAACTATGATTTAGGTTTAAGGATTGGATTCTGAAATGTTTTGCTAAGATAGCATATCTGCAAATCAAGGAACAAAATAATGCCCCCTCCCCCAAATAATTTTGTCCTGTTTAGTTTTGTTCTGTTCTTGGTTATTTTCTGTGAGTTTGTATTTTATCCCTTGAATTAAAAAAAATGGAAAAAATATGTGAAGTTACTTAGCCTAATATACTAATGTAACACATCTTGTTTACACATCATGATCAGTTCTAAACTATGGATTTATAGATCACAATTGCTGTGTTCATACAATAGGTTAAGCCAAAAACAAATCATAAGTTATTAGTCGATTGAGCCAAACCAATATGTCCCTTGATTTATACTTTATAACAAAATGAAGCCCCTTTGCCTTAGTACATGTTCATACATCTTATTCAGCCCTAGGCAAATGAAAGATTATTTCACTACTTGATATATGGAAAAGAGGAAGTCGCTATGAAGTTTTAAGACACATTAACTTGCTGTCAGGAATCTTTCCAATATCCCACAAAGAAGACATGATTTTTTGTTAATTTGTTTAAGCAAACAGTTGAAGTTCCTTCAAGTGTTTTGGAATAGATTCTTCTACATATAGCTCACATTTCTTATTTAGCTGATGATACTTCTGTTAACATTAACCCATTGTAAAAATAACAGCAATTCAATGTTTTACCACAATCAACGCATTACATGACTGGAGTAAAGTTAGCGGCAGGGCGGCTTTTGCCTCTTGAAAGCAGGAAAAAGCCGCCCTGCCGCCCCGGCGCTATGTCCGACATAGAGGCAGGATGCCTCTATGTCGGACATGGCATCCCACCTCTATGTCGGACATAGCGCCGGGGCGGCGGGGCAACTTTTTCCCGCTTGCCTCACCAGCCATAAACCTCACCGCACGTCACTGTTACTTTTCTACTTTTTCACCACCGTGAAAATATCTCATATATCTCTGCTTCAACATTTTCCAGGGTTACAAGATCCTCATGTTTACGTATCTTCTGAAACTTTAAAAAAAATCATGATTGAACACTATTTAAATGAGCAATTGATCTGTATTCACTTTCTATATAGGTAATCAATAAGAATAGAGCTGGAAGGGACCTTGGAGGTCTTCTAGTCAAACAAAAGACCCTATTCCCATGATGGTGAACCTATGGCACATGTGCCACAGGTGGCATACAGAACCATTGGTTAGGGCATTGCCCTGTCAGCTCCAGCACACATGAGTGCACTGGACATCTGACTTCAGCCTTCATTTTCGGCTGTTTCTCGCCTTCTGGAGGCTTCAGGGAAGCCTCCTGAAGCCTCCGGACAGCCTCCGGGGAGCAGGGAAGGCTGTTTTCACCCTCCCCCATCTCCTACAAGGCCTCTGGAGCCTGGGGAGGGCAATAAACGGGTCCATAGCATGCTAACAGTGGGGGGGGGGTCACACGTGCATGCACGCGGAGGTTTCTGTGCATAGAATTATGGATGTAGGCATGCCTACGTATGACCTCTCTGGGCTCCCCCTGCTTTTAGCACACGGTAGCAAAAAGGTGAGCCATCTGTGTCCTATATCATTTCAAATAGGTGGCTGTCTAGCCTTTTCTTAAAAACCTCCAGTGATGAAGCGCCTACAACTTCTGAAGTCAAGCTATTCCACTGGTTAATTGTCCTCACTGTTAGGAAGTTTCTCCTTACTTCCAGGTTGCTTTCTTTGTGACAGCCCCTCAAATACTGGAATGCCGCTTTCATGCCACCCCTAGTCCTTCCTTTCTCTAGATTGGCCATATCCAATTCTTCATATGTTTTTGTCTCCAGGTCTTTAATAATCTCAGTTGCTCATCTTTCTAAACTTTATAAAGTGGTACTAATATTTCATGTGATTTTGGTTTTACGCCTCTGTTTATACAATCAAGGATTGTATTAGCTTTTTTGGCTGCTGCTATGCACTGCTGGCTCATGTTTAAGTGATCATCCATTAGGACTTCAAGATCCCTCTCACAGTCACTGTTTTTGAGCCAGGTTTCACCTACTCTGTACTTATGCCTTTGGTTTTTCGACTTATGAACATAATGAAGCCTGCCCATCACAGTCATATATTGTGATGGTTATAAAGTGGATCACTCATGGGATTGACCTGATTTTACAACTTTTTTATGGTGGCCATTAAGTGAATGCCACTTGATTATATGGGGCATGCAGCTGTCAGAATTTCATTAACAATATTGAGCCCTGAATAAAAGATATGGTTTAATCTAGTCAGCATAACAGTACTGTCAGCCTCTGTTTTGCTGCTTGCTTTTGGCTGCCATTGAAACGGAGAGGGGGAGGCATGGTATTTGGGTGGGGAAGTGTTCAGTGCAGGAGTGACTGTGAAAAGGGAGTTGTTCTCACCATCTACTGCGCATGCTGCAGATAGAGAAGTTGCCGCCAAGGCCAACTGTCCGGCATACCAACCTGATGCTGATTTTTGAAGATGTCTCCCACATGACACCTGTGGGGTGTACAGATTGGACTATGGGATGGGGTTACCAAGGGGAGGGGGTTGGGTCACATATTAATACCTAGGATTTCGCACGCTTTTGCCTCAGATCTTGCTTTGCTTAGCTGCTATCTACTCATGACCAGTAAAAGTACTCTTAAATCTGCCAAATAGAGTTGAGTGGTTTCTTTCTTGGTTACTGAGGGTACTTTACAAGTACTTTATCATGATTTTGGCTCTAATGCTGAGCTGGTTATTCTTACCCTCTCTTCATCTAGAGTTTGTATTGCTGATTTTTATAATATTTACTTTTTGAAATGATTTCTGGATCATTTATATTTGGGGTTTTTAAATATATTGTTTTATCCATTGGTGCCAAAGTTGCCTTTGGTAAGGTGGGTAGCTATATTAATTAATTAAATATGTAGTCATTCGTGATTGAACAACCCAGTAAAGTACATTACAAATTATTCAAATTGAATTAATGAACAACTATAATGTGACAGTTTGACTATTTGATACAAGCGATCCTTTTCTTCAACATTTGTTTCTTGTTGTACCAACAAACAAACACAGACGAATAAAACACCCACTCAAGACAAGACTATGAGCAATCACAGGAATTTTTCTGAAGAGAACCAGGTAGAAGGTCTAACATCATATATTTGAGTCCATATTTCCATTTTAATTCTATGAGAGCTTTTTAAATTAGCATTATATTTCATGAGAATAAACAGAATGCAGGAGTTTTAAATGTATTTTGAATATTTTTGGCAAGACCACCTTTGTATAGATTGTATAGATATAGACAACTTTATGAGAGGCTATTTTTTAGGACAGAAATTGGCCCATCTAATTTAGTAACATCAGTAACTAATGGCAGTTTCCGCAAGTTCCAGTTTGGAATCTTTCTAGAGACTAGAGAGTTAACCCAGGATGTTCTGGATACCAAACAGATATTCTGCCATTAAGCTATAATTTTCACTTCTCCTTGAAAACCTTGGAAAACATTGTGTCAAAAGCAGTGGAATTTGTGGAGACTAGGATAAGAAAAATGGATGGACCTGACCAAGATTTGGAGCTTATTTCCTTTAACATTTCACATTCAGGCCAGTCAAGAAGGAAATAGAGAATGAGAAGTCATTGAAAATAAAATTAGCCTCTTTGCTCTTGCTTTCTATTAGATGTTTTTGTGTTTTCTGGACCACACATTTTCCATTTTCTCTTGAAAGACTTGGTGTCCAGACTGAACTGATAGATCTGTAGTCTGTCTGCATCCATCAAGGTATCAGATTTTCCTACAGTGACACATGTTTTAAATACTTATTTGAACTTTAATGTGCTTGATAAGTGGAAAAATTCTATTTATGTATCTGGAAATTTTAGCTTGTCCAAATTGCTTCAACCATATTATTTAATAGTGTGGTTACATGTAGAATGTTTTACTACTATCTCTGGTGAAAATGCAGAGCACTGATTCCTAAAAAGCCACAGAACCCAACTATTTTTTAAAAAATAGATCATTTTTACATAGGAACCATTCAAGATCTTCAGAAGGGGAGGCAGAGCTGATGTCATGGCAAAACGGTGTGGATTCATAGGGCTCTGTGAAATCCTGCTGAATTCTGCCTGCCGGGAGGTACTTCGGGGCCAAAGTCACCCTGTAGGGGTGGCGAAGACAGAGGGGACACTCCATTGATCACAAGGAGACTGCAATCTCCTTGTTTGATCCAGAGAAACCTCTAAAACTGGGGGGGGGGGGGGAGAGATGGTTAACACATGCCAGACTGAGGCTGTGACAGCCTGACTGAAGAAGCAATGAAGAAACTATCTGGCAACAGTGTGGCTGATCTGGGTGAGATCTTTCCAACTTCTGCTGAGGAATTTGCCCCTGTAATATTCCTCTATTGAAAGTGGGACTCAAAGAGGAGGAGGAGGAGTTTTCTCCCACCCCTTAAGAACAGTGGTGATTAACACCATGAGCTGCTGATAGACCCAGAAAAGGGAGAAGATAATTTTTGGGAGAGAAAAAAAGTTAAAGGTAGGAAAACTGAACTGGTTGCTTTAGACACTCTAATTGAGATTTAAAAACACTTGAATATATTTTAAATGAAACTTTGACTTTTGGATCTTTTTTTAAAAAAAGAGGATTTGGTTATTTTAGCAAAAGAAGAGAAACAGAGTAAGGGCAAGACCTACTGGTGGGGAAGGATGTCAGGAAAGTGAAAGGACCTTGGCTGTCTATTGCTGATAAGATTGTGTTTATTACAAGTAACACTGCAAATTATTTATACTGGACAGTTGGAAGCAGATAGTAAAAGCATTGTAACTCTTTGTGGATTATGAATATACTGAGTAGTTTGAAGTTGGGAAACAGCATGGATTTATCCTGAGACTAAGTGGAAGGGTTTTTTTGATCTGCAAGACACTGTGGTTTACAAAACATTGGGGATTTGGTGGGCCCTTGTGGATTACAAATATTATTTGCAAAAAGAAGAAGAAATAACAGCTGTTCTTAAAGAAGCTTCCTGGACTAACTTATAGACTGACTTTGTGGATTACAATAGTAAAGAATTGTGAAGCTGGCTGGTGTCTGAGGAAGAAAAGAAAGAAAGAAAGAAAGAAAGAAAGAAAGAAAGAAAGAAAGAAAGAAAGAAAGAAAGAAAGAAAGAAGAGGACCCTTTGGTGAATTTATTTTGATAATATTTTAAAAGTGGAAAGAGTAGCTGGCTGTGGATTTTGGATTATTTTTGCATTATTGTGAATTATTGTTGTTTATTCTTTTTAAATTTATTAATATAGTTTAAAATGACAAGTACTTCAAATTTAACTAAAATAGGTGGGGAAATACATCTGCACCATCAGCAGCAACATTCAGTCCATCAAGCCAAAGATCAATAGATAATCTGATACAGCAAGAGGAAATGAATACAATCCAAACAGAAATGAAGATCATATTTCAATTGCTACAAGAAGCTTTGACAAAAAACCATAATGAGATGAAGAATGAGATGGGAAAGATAAAGGAAAAAATAGAAAACATGGATGAAAAACTGAAAATTTTCACCAAATGATAGTTAAAAATGAACAAAAGATTAAAATAATAGAAGAGAGAATAAGCAGAGAAAAAAATGGATGAGATGAACAATAGACTGACACAGTCAAACAAGGAGCTAGAGGGAACAGTAATTACCCTGGATATGGAGAAGGATGAATATTTCCTGACATTCCAGAACATTGAAGAAGAAAAAGGGGAAGATCTCACCGATATGATGGCAGAGTTTTTGGCAGATGCCTTGGAGATAAATAAGCAGAAAATGCAGGCCGAGATGGATGAAACCTTTAGAATACATACTACCTATGCGAGAAGGAATAAACTCCCAAGAGAAGTACACGTGAGGTTTGTTAAAAATACAATAAGAGCTGAAATACTTTAAAAAGAGATAGAAATAGAATTGAACACATGGCCGGATCATAATCCAGTAAAAGTTAAGTAGAAAGGACAAAAGAAAAAACTGAGATGGATGTTGAATCAATCCATATTAGAAGACAAAGAATTTACACAAACAATGGAAAAAGAAATGCATTTCTTTTTTAAAGAGAACAGAAATGAAGAGACCTCATTGAAAAATGTATGGGTTACAGCTAAGGTGTATTTCTGGGGACTTGCCATTATGTATATAGGAAGAAAAAATAAGAAAAAGAAACAATTTCAAAAGGCACTAGAAGAAGAACACAAAATAATAGAACTAGAACTATAGAAAGAGCCAGAAAAAAGAACCTACAAAACCAAATAGAACTAATAAAACACACATTGAATCTAATGGAAAAAGAAAAATTGGCACAAAAAAGTATAAGTGCAAAACAAAATTTCTTTGAAAATGCTAATAAACCAGAAAGATGGTTAGCATATAAATAAAAAAGGAGAGAAAGAAAAGAAACTGATACATAGACTGGCAGATGAAAAGGGATCTCTCCATTACCAAAATGAAAAAAAAAGAAAATAATTCAGGATTTTTATGAAAATTTGTACGATCAAGAAAAAATTTTAGAAGGTAAAATAAAACAATATTTGGAAAAAACTGAATTACTTAAAGTGGCTGAAACAGTGAAAGCTATGTTAAATGAAAGGATAACAGTGGACTTTGGTGAAAGATTTTAACAATATGATTAAGGCAATATATTCCAAAGACTGCCAAGGTGATTGTAAATGGGGACATGACAGAGAATTCAATATAAAAAAAGGCAAGGATGTTCATTGTTCCCTCTACTATTTATATTGATGTTGGAAGTGCTAAATAGAAACATCAGACAAGATATAGAAATAAAAAGTATGGAAATAAAAAAACAAAAATATAAATTTCAGGCATTCACAGATGACCTGGTATTTATTTTAGAAGAAGCAGAAGAAACTGAACCCAAATTAATAAAAAAAAAAAAAAATAGAAGATTATGGTGAAGTTGGAGGATTGAAAATAAAGAGAAAACTAAAATATTAGTCAAAAATCTTACAGAAAAACAGAAAAAAAGATTTAATGAAGAAGACATATCCAGATAGTCAAGAAAGTGAAATATCTAGGAATTCAATTAACAGCAAGATGTGCTATTAAAAAAGATAATTACGTCAAATTACTGCAACAAATCAAATCAGGCTTGGAGAAATCTACAACTATCCCTGATAGGAAGAATAGCTATTATAAAAATGAATATTTTGCTAAGATTACTATATTTATTCCAAACAACATCAAAAAGCTGGGAAAAAACTACTTTAAGGTATTAAATAAAACAATATCAAAATATATTTGGCAGAGGGGAGGAAGCAAGAATAAATCTGAAAATGTTACAAGATTCCAAAAACTGAGGGCGGGGTTAGGTTACAAGACAAGGAGTTATATTATCAGAAAAATACTATTTTAAAATACCAGTCTGGCTTCTCCACAATGGAGGCACTGATACATCCAAATGTTGTTAATATGGAAAATATTAACAACAATATCTTGAATGAAAAAGGGGAACTTAAAACTAAGTAAGAACTGAATAGTCAAGGGATTGATTTGGCATGGTTTGCCACATATGCAAATACAATCAAGATATGAAAAAGATGCTAAAATGTATTGTTTTTATAAAAACCAACAGAACTGAATCAGATATTAACAGGGACAGATGAAAAACTAATTTTAAAAACTCATAACTACCTACTGAGCATTAAAATGGAAGAAGAGCAAGTAAAGGAAACAATGATAGTATAGGCCAAAAATATATACGCAATTGATTGAGATAAATGGCAGAAATTGTGGAACTGGAATTATAAACTAACAATGTCAACTGCATATAGAAATATTTTTGTTTGGTATTCTGCCAGAAAAATATAATGAAGGGAATACATATTTAATCTTACATGTGTTAACTGCAGCTAGAATCGTGTTTGCACAACAATGGAAAAAGAAAGAGATCCCTACCGATGAAAATGTTATAAAAATATTAGAACTTTGGGAACTTTAAAAATATGAAGACATCAACTCCCAGAATTCCCCAAGTTGAGAAATACTGGCTTTGATTATTTTATGAAGGCTTAAAAAGTTCATTAGATAAATTTATTGAGTATACTCTTGATCACACTGACCTAATTCTTGAATCAAAGGCAAACTGCAAGGAAGCAATAACTGAAGAGTTTTGCCATCCTCACATCCTGTTTATCAGATACATTCATCCATTTGTCCAGCCACTCTATGAAAGAAAATGCTATACTTTACAGATTTTGCCCTGATCAGGAGTCTCATAATTTTGGCCATTTTTTGTTAGCAACGTCCTTAAATGTTTGTTTATATTTCCTACTCAGAAGCACATTTAGACTCTCTATGAACTAATTACATTGGATGTCTTCCTCAAATCCTGGTGTCCATCTGCAGGAATTTTATGTAAAATCAAAGGCAAATTCAAATAAATCAAGATAGCCTTATCAGTATTAATGTGCATTGTGAATCTTTCCACTTGTCTTGGATACTTTATTGCTAATAGTTAGGTGTTGAACTTTCCCACTCTATTGTAAAACACACACACACACACACACACACACATATTAAAGAATAAAGCATCTAATGTTTATATGCATTTATTGCATTCCTAATTAACTTTTCAAAAGCTAAATTAAAATCTTACATAATTAAACTTCTATACTACTTTATTAATTGGCTTAATAAGTCTATTTAATTAACTGTGAGTAATATTTCCCCATTATATTTGCTACTTTACTTTATTTGCTTTATATATTTGCTACTTTACTTTACTACTTTATTAATTGGCTTAATAAGTCTATTTAATTAACTGTGAGTAATATTTCCCCATTATATTTGCATTGTTTCCACTACAATTAAGACTAATCATATTCAAGTATCTAAGAATATATGTCATGGGACAGTTTGACTTACTTCCAGATAAACACTGAGAGAATTGCACTGTTAATCTTTACTATGAACAGTACTTAATTCTCACTTACAAATATAATGAACAGGTGTGCAAAGGCATATTAACAAGTTTCCCAAGCCACAGAAGTCGTCTGAGATTTGGCTTAGCTGATTTACTTCTCATATGTTTTTTTCAACAATGAAAACAAATATAAAAATTACCTGCATGTCTCTTGCATCTGATTGGAATCTGCTGTTTCCTCCATTTGTTTTATACTTACAATACATTGCTAACTTGAAAATGAAGCTAGAGAGTTTAAACAGATTACCCAGAATAACTTCCTCTTTCCAATGTAATATAAATGGAAGCTTTGAACTGAAAAGATTAACAAAGAATGAGTAATCCTGCTATGTCACAAGGGCAATTGATATCATCAACATTTTTCATTGAAACTGCTGTATATTGAATAACTTTCTTCTCTGAAAAAGGATCATGCTGGAAAACACAAATAAAGTGAATATTAATGAGCTTTTTTATTGTGAGAGAAAATTATTATGCAGTTTAGTGATATCTAGACAAAAATATTCTTCTAATGCCTTAAAAAAGTGATTGATGCTGAAATATAATACTAATTACAATTACTAATATACTAAGGTATAGAATTGTATCCTAAATTACTATTAATCAAATATTTTTCAACTTGTGCATGAAAGCCAGCTGGGTAAACTGGAGTCAAGTCGCTCTCGTTCAGCCCAAGACACCCTCACAGGATTATTGTTGGGAGGAAAATAAGAGGAAGAGGAAGTATTATGTGTGTTCACCACCCTGAATTATTTATAAAAATAATAGTTGGGCTACAAATTAATAAAATAAAATGAGTAAATAGTTCTGTAGGTTTTGTTGCATTTTTAAGTTTTTGTGTGAGGTCAGTATGGGAATAATCCTGGTTAGCAAATTGGCTGATTTGGAAAAGGCTTTCTCAAAAAGCACAGGATTTAATCATACCAGTTTGCTGGCAATATTAGATTTTAGTTAATTAGAATACAGAGTAGGAACAGAGAGATAGACAAGGAACAAAGAAAATAAACAGAGAAAAAAGTGATATTTGTGGTCCTTAACCTTTTATTTGGCCCCAGCAGACCTCAGCAGACCCCAGCATGAAGCATGGCTGTGACGGCGGTGGGCAGACCCACGTAGAATGCTGGAGTAGTAATACCTCCCTAAAAAAAACCTTGGTCCAGATGGCCCGGTTGGTAGCACTTCATAAGGACCCCTTTCCAGGGTTACAGGAGAAGACGGTCAACAGTTTTGAAGGCGGAAGAGGACTCTATGCCCCAATGGCAGATAAAGCAGCAGAACCATCTTGTAGGAGAAGGGAAACTCTGATTTCAAACCTTCACTGCCTTGTGGCTAGATCCACTACTGGAAAAGGCTTCAGGACTCAACCTTGAGGCAAACTCTGGAGCCAGAGTCCCGGAAGCAGTTCATAACTGTGTACAACCACAGTTAACTGTAACTCCTAAGGTAACTCCTGCGATGCAGTTGGAACCAATTGTATTGTCTCTGTGATGTGGAGAGGGGGGATCTGCTGCTTGGGTAACAATCTATCCTCCATATTAAACTACCTAGGCCTCATGCTCTGAAGAGGACTTACCTCTTTCCAAAGCACGACACCATAGTCTTTTGAGACTGAAGGATGTCAACAGCAATACTTTATTCTTAACAAAGGAAAGCTGTATAACCTGGTTGGTTAACTTTTTTCCAATTTCTTCACAGGTATATCAAAAGAAAAAATTGTAGAGAGAGGAGGAGCCAAAGTCGCAATGACACAATGTGAGGTCTCGATTGTCCGAGACCGCCGTTGATTCTTTTATTGCTACATGGTCCCAATGGACCTAAGCCGTCCCATAGAGACGGTGATAGGGAGACAAATCTTTTCTGGTCTCAGGGACATCACAAAGTCCCTGAATAACCCAAGGGAATCTCTCCAAGTTAGCGATAAACAGATAGCCCCATGCTGACGAAGTCAGAGATGGCTCTGGAAAGAAGGCAGTGAAAGTGAGTCCATCTGGTGAGATTTGTTCTTTGAGAATGATTGCACAAAGGAATTCTTTTGTTTAAAGATAGTCCCTTAAGCAAAGAACAAAGCGGCGCAATTTATCTTTATTGGACTGCCTTAGAAAGTTTTTTTTCCTTTTTCTTCTTTGTAATGATGTTTTGTGGATTGAAGTGATTGTAACGTTTGCTGTTTCTCTTTGCAACTAAAAAAAAATTGTATTTTCTTCTGCAGTAATGCATTCATGTGTGCACATACATGTATTTTGTCATGAGAGACTAAGTGTGTGGATATTGCCTGGGTAGGTATGTTTCTGCTTCCTACTCGTGCTGTATCTCTGCATTAGTATTTATGCATCAGGATGCATAGGGAAAGCTTTATTTATTTATTTATTTATTTATTTATTTATTTATTTATTTATTTATTTCATCAACCATATATTAGATAACATATATAAGTATAAACATGATTTGAATACATGAAATGGATATGAATAACAGGAAACATTAGAATAGGGATGGTAGGCATGTTGGTGCACTTATGCACGCCCCTTACAGACCTCTTAGGAATGGGGTGAGGTCGACAGTAGACAGTCTAAGGTTAAAATTTTGGAGGCTTGGGTAAAAACCACAGAGTCAGGTAGTGCATTCCAGGCGTTGACTACTGTGTTGCGGAAGTCATATTTTCTGCAATTGAGTTTGGAGCGGTTTACCTTAATTTTGTATCTATTGTGTGCTTGTGCATTGTTGTGGTTGAAGCTAAAGTAGTCATTGACAGGTAGGACATTGAAGCAGATAATTTTATGTACTAAGCTTAGGTCAGACCGAAGGCAGCATAGTTCTAAGTTGTCTAATTTTTTTTGTCTTTGTGGAGCCAGGGTGGGTGTGGCCTGTACATAATACATCCAGTCCATGGGCCACCAGTTTGACCCCTGCTATATATGTCCAATATGGGTCACATGACCTAGAAGGACATAGACTTAGAATGAAGGAGTAAGTAACATTCCAAACCACTGCTTCTCCCAAAGGGTTCTGGAATATTTATCTCAACAACCCTCCACAAAAACATTCTGTCCAGGTCTTGGAAACCTCTCAGGCTGATGAAATGACGCAGTCCTGATCTACATAATTTCTTTGCAACCTTCCACTCAGCTGGAAAGAATAAAACAGTAAAGGGTGGTGGTGGTGGTGGTGGTGGTGGTGGTGGTGGTGGTGGTGGTGGTGGTGGTGGAGGAGGAGGAGGAGGAGGTATAAGTATTAGCCAGATTGTGTTGAAAAGAATATAGTCTCCTAGAGAATAAACCTGAGTGCCTGCAGAGCTTAAAAGTTGAATGGATAAGGGAAGAAGAGTATGAAGGAAGGACATGAGGAAGTTGAACTGAAAGCAGAAAGAAAGCTAAAGAAAACTGCTGCTTGATTTTTCCCTCTTCTCTAAGTCCCCCCATGTTTTCTGTCTTCCTTGAACCAGATCACTTCCCAGACAGAGAACTGAACCCTTTCCTCTAGCTGTCTAGCAGAATTGCAAGAGGGGATTAAAAAGGACCTTGGCACTGTAAAGGAGGAAAAGTTGCCCAGACACCCGTAGACACCCGTAGATGAAGCTGACAAAGTAAACATGTCTGTTGAGGGAACAGCAAAACAATTGCCAACAAACTGCTAAACAGTACATCTCCTTAATAGGACTTTGTAAGTTACATTAATAATGATTGCAATTCAAAATAGTCTGTTCTTGTTTTTAAGTTGAGAGCTTAAGAGATGGGGTGAATAAATTTCATCCTTTGGTATGTTGGCTCTTCTAGTCTGGTACTCATCAATATGCTTAAAGTGATCACCAGCAGAAACATCCATTTCCCCATTATTAAAGGGGATATTACAAACTTAAAGTTCAATTACAGAATGCATGTTGCGTTAGTCAAATTTGGACCCACATTCAGAGTACTGAAAGTTGAATCTATCAGTTGTGTTGATAAGAGCTGCACAAAAAAACAACAACACTGTATTTGCACAAAGGAGAATAAAATTAACTTTGATGGTTGGTGACATAAAAGTTTGGAATGTAAATGTGAAAGAAACCTATAGTACTGTTAGTCTCACCACTCCATCTTCTGAGAAGGTGAAATGCCAAAATGCATCGAGCATGTTATTCATACCAATGGCTGTGAGCTCATCTCATCCTGCCTCTTCAATGTTGTCTTTATATGGAAACCAATCTATCTCCTTACTTACTGCGCGTAACAAATCCAGAGGCAGCAGAAAACCCATCAGTTCTGCAAAATATTTCAACAGGCTACAAAGCACATTGCAGCCCCTTGATTCAACTTGCTACTTCCAAAACCAGTTGCTCTTTTGTTTTCTGAATCTATCACAAAGTATGTTGAAACAAACATCCTCTTTCACAACTCTATTTATTAAACTCCGATCAGCACATTTTGCAGGCCATGTAAGATTATCAGAATTAATAACCATGTTCAGGTACCCTACCAAACCCAAATATTTAACTTTTCCCTAGCAGTGGCAATGTTTCATGTTAAGCATAAAAGGACTTAAAATGTATGGCATTATAGTTTTAGAGCACCACATAATGTTATGATTCATCACACTGCAAAACTTTTCCTCTGAGAGTTGACTCATTTGAGCAACTAGTCATACTTAGTTTTTGGAAGAATATTTGTTTTTTTTTTCTTTAAAACAATGATAAAGATACATGTATATTTAAAATGCAGATCTGTCCCAGAAATGGTGAAACAAATTGTTTTTCCCCTCAAGCTGCTTATAAGGATCGCCTGATCTCTTCAATAAACATTACAGAGAAGAATATCTAAAGCTGTCTCTATCACCAGAACTGGCTGAGAAAACAAATTTCAAGCATGGCAGCTGTTATCTGTTGTATGATTAAGTTTGGACCAGGCCAGGTCTAAGATTCAGACAAGTATACACAAGGCTTGCAGATTCACATTTACCCTGCACTGAATGTGCAATTTCACATTTGTATGTGCTGATCACTACAAATTTCTCTATGTAGATGTTGCTAAGATTGTCTATGCAAGGTTTTTTTTTCCTCCATAAAAGCTGTTAGGGAATAACTTAGCTGTTTCTCTGCTCAAACAAGTGCCCACCTAAACAAAAATGTCTAGCACTTCAATGTTTCCCCAGTCCTGAGTCTGTGTATATTTGTATTTTAGTATCCACCTCAACATTCATCATAAATATTTGTGGTTGATCTGAAAATGAATGCAAAATTAGAGAATAAATTAAGATGCTAATCATTTGATAGAAAGAAGGGTAGAAGATGTCATGTATGTTTTCTATGTTTTTACTTTTTATTTTTCATCTTCCTTTTGCATATTTTTACACAGTATATACAGCATGTCTAGGTGTGTGTTCTTGTATTGAATTCATACCATGATGCTCATACTTTACACCTTCTGAAATTAATGGAACAATTTAGACAGGTCTATCTGGATGCTTTATAAATTTGATGATGTTTCCCTTTTAGAGGAAAATCCTATCATATCACAGTTCCCAACACCCCTGAGAACAAAAGGCATTATGTTCTTCTAGGATCTACAGCAAAAAGTATAGGAAGAAAGAAAAAAAAGATTATTGACTAGTCTTAAACCCACCTAGCTTGACAGTGATGATCTTAATTTGAGGCATTTATTTCCACTTAGAGATGAGATCATATTGAGAGGGGAGGGGGGGAAGCGATATTACATCATTTTACTTAATCAGTCACATATGTTCAAATAAACAGCTGTGATGTGGTTTGGCAAAAAGCTACAGTAACAATAGTTAAAATATCAATAACAGAAGATTCCACAGCATCTAAAATCAGAAATGGAGAACTTAAAAGCTTTAAAAAAAACAATCCAAACAAAAAATGCCCCATTTTATGACCTTTCTTGCCACAATTGTTAAGTGAATTACTGTTAAGTTAGAAACACAGTTATTAAATGACTTTCCTTGTCAGCAGCTCACAAAAAGTGATCATATGACCCCAGAATACTGCAATAATCATAAATGTGAATGTCAGGATCTCCATTGTCAGCCTGGCACCTTGCTGGGTTCCTGCCATCAAAGGGGAAGGCAAGGGGTAGGTATTTTGGGTGTATGAAATGGTAGGAAAATGGGGAGGTGGTGGGGGAGAATGGGAGAGGGAAATGACAACAGAAGAAGACCAGGTCACTAAACTGGCTTGTAACAGGATTTTCAAGGCCGTTTGACCTGAGAATGGAATTTTACTAGTTTCACAGCTCAGAGTTTCTCAAAACATCTTACTGGCATCACATTGGCTGGCCAGGGGACTCATAGGGGGAGGAATTGGGAATTGGAAAGAATAGCTTTGTATTTTGTGTGGGGACACCAGATTCTGCATGAATCTGGTAACTTTGAACAATCACTACTGAATATATTTTTTTTTAAATATATTTTATTCATTTTCACATTCCATTTTACAATCACTTATATACAGGGTATTTGCTATAAGAAAAAAAATAAAAATAAAAAAGAAAACACAACTCATCATTCACAACCCCACCTGACACTTCCATCCTCCATACACCCCATCTACCCCCTCCAACTTTCCTTTCCTCCCTCTAACACTCCCCTCCTACTTCCCTTTCCCCTCAAACCTTCCTTACTCCCAACACATCCTCCTTTCATTCCCCTTACTCCTTCCTTACTCCTCCCTCTTCTTTCCCTCTACCTCCCTCCTTGGTGTATTCCTTTATTCAAGTGTTGTTTATTATAATCTGATAAAAAGTAAAATAAACCAAGGGAAAAAAAATATAAAGAAAGAAAAGAGAAAAAAAAGAAGAAAAAAAAAGAACAACCGTATATAAGTGCATTCTTGTTCTTATTGAGACTATGTTGACACCCACCCACCCACCCCCCATAAATCCCCATCCCTAATCCTCCCGACTTCCCAGGGCCCACACCTGGCACTGCCTTCTATCTAAAGTATCTTATATTCATATGGATTAAAAATAAAAGTAATATATTAAAGGAAAGAAAAACAAAAAGAAAAACTGAATAAACAGTTGTTAGTCAAGGAATGTGTGTGTGTGTGTGTGTGCATGTGTGTGTGTGATGTTGCATAAAACATAAAGAAGCAACATTATCCATGATTAAATTGCTTTCTGCTAGCCATTGCAAATGCAAGAGAGAAGTTTGTCCAATTATCCATTAGGTGGCAGCATAGGCTTTCTCTTCAACTTTCTGGGAAGATAATTCTGCTCTGAGCTCTTTTGCCTAAAATATGCTCACTTTGATTTCATCTGTAATAAATGATAGATGGTTTTTGTAAATGCAGGCTCTTGTTTGTTATATAGGATAACTGTTCCCTTTCCAATCAGATAACCTATTGGAGATAGAAAGTTTTAAAAACCAATCCTGCATATATTTATTCCAGGGTGGCAGAATGGAAAAATGTGTTCTTTGACAAAGAGGCAGCTTTTCCAATTCATCACTTGGCAGATGCCTGATGCTCCTGCCTTGACAAATGAGGAAGATATTTCATTACCCAACTAGGTACATCATCAATGTGAATCAGCCCAATTTCCAGCTTATTGCCCAGATTCCTCTCCAAACATTATACCATATTGCTGTACACCGAACAAAATCAATTTATTTTGAGGAGGCCCAGGCCAGAATAAAGAACAGGAGAGGAACAATTTGGAAGCTTCCTCTGGTTCCATTCATTTCTGACCCCTTCCCCATATCCCAACAGACACAAATGCCCTAAGACAGAGGTCTCCAACCTTGGCAACTTTAAGACTTGTGGACTTCAACTCCCAGAATTCTGGGAGTTGAAGTCCACGTCTTAAAGTTGCCAAGGTTGGAGACCCCTGTCCTAAGAAACAATTGAAACCATAAAATCACCAACTCTAGCCAAACCAGCCTCCTACAGCATACATATATGATCTATACAGTATGTGCTTCAAGTTCTCACTTCACGTTCTTGCCAGAAGAAACTTTAGGTCCTAACCATCACTGCCCAATATTAGGGATATGTGGGAATAGAAATGAGGGAGACATTTTAATTATTTACAAATGTACATTCTACCCATTCCACAATGCAGACATTAGGAAGGAAATATTCACCTTTGTATATGCAAATGTATATGCAACATTTATTATTAGGGAAAATGTATATACTATGCCAAGTTGCATGCAAAGGAAAGTACACAGGGCAGATTTTCAGCTGGGACAAGTACTTCTATCATCAGAATTGGGAAAGGAGAAATATCTTTAAGTGACCCTCAGAAGGAATATGGGACAGGCCCACCATCTGTGTCAGCAGAGGAGGCATGCTGTCAGTCAAGGAATTCTGGCTGGCAGGGTCTAGAGAAGAGCCTTCTCTGCCATGGCCATGGCTCTTTGGAACATCTTACTCCCTGAGATGAGATTGGCTCCTACCCTTCTGACCTTCCACAAGCACCTGAAAACTTGGCTCAGCCAGTTGATTTGAGGCCTCAATGGGAGAGTATTACACTGAACTAATAGCGGTTCCCACCTGCCATACATTCTGCTTCCTTCTCCCCATCTTTTAGTTTTAGTTATAACCTGTATGTCAGGCCTGCAGTCATATTCCTCTTAGGATCTTTGTCCTGCCACACTCTCTATTATTTTCTATGCTATTTCATTAGTGGGGTAATTGGGAGTGGGATTAGTAAGGAGTAGAATTGTAGAAAGTGTTGTTGTCAAAATAAAACATTCCTTTCAAGAAGCCCAGGGTCATTTTTTGTCTCCGCACCTCTGCATCTGACCGGAACTAGATGGATGGAAATGCCAGCATGGCAGAGGAAGATTGGACCATGTGATGGACTGGTGGGTGTGGGGACAAATTCATGAAACTCTATGGAAAGTCAGAAATAGAAATCCAATCATTGACGAACACAGTCCGTTTATTCAGCACCGATTTTCAATGCAGTTTGGCATGGAAAAATGTGCCACTGTATCCATAAAAAGGGGCAAAATCACTGCATGTGAGGGAATTGAAATGCCCAATGGCCAACTAATTAAATGCAACAAAAATGAAGCCTACAAATACTTAGGCATTCTGCAGTTGGATAACATCAAGCATGGAGAAGTAAAAACTATTGTCAGGGTTACACCAACAGAGTTAGGAAAAATTTGAAATCTAAATTGAATGGTGGAAATACAATCAAGGCCATAAATACCTGGGCAATACCAGTTATAAGATACACAGCTGGTATAGTTAACTGGACACAAGCTGATTTGGACCTTTTGGACCGAAAAACCAGGAAACTAATGACAATGCACTACAGTTTACATCCACGTGGTGATACTGATAGACTACCTGCCCCGAAAATCAGGTGGCAGAGGATTATTACAAGTGAAGCAAACAGTTGAAGAAGAAAAACATGCACTGGCTGATTATTTAAAAGAAAGTCAAGAACATTTGATTTTGATTTGATTTGATTTATTGCATTTCTATGCTGCCCTATTCCCAAAGGGACTCAGGGCGGCTCACAAACCAAAGTAAGGGGGGGGGAATACAAACAGGAGGAAAAAACAACGGACAAACAACTACAGCAATTTAAAAAACACTCAACAACCACACAATTCGAGCGGGGGCAGGGGAACTCGTCAGCCCCAGGCCTGTCAGAACAACCAGGTTTTAAGGGCTTTGCGGAAAGCCTGAAGGGTGGTGAGGGTCCGAATCTCCATGGGGAGCTCGTTCCAGAGGGCCAGAGCAGCCACAGAGAAGGGTGGTAGCCAATCGGCATTGGCCAGTAGATGGAATTCAGAGGAGGCTTAATCTGTGGGATCTAATAGGCCTGTTGGAGGTAATTGGCAGCAGGCGGTCTCTCAAGTACTCAGGTCCAATACCATGAAGGGCTTTATAAGTGACGACTAGCACCTTGAAGCGTATCCGAAGACCAATAGGCAGCCAGTGCAGCTCGCGGAGGATAGGTGTGACGTGGGTGTACCGGGGTGCACCCACAATTGCTCGCGCGGCTGCATTCTGGACAAGCTGAAGTCTCCGAATGCTCTTCAAGGGCTGCCCCATGTAACATCTATTAATCAAAGTAAAGAACAAAAATCTACTGAAGGCCCAACAGACGAAACAAGAATACAGAAAAGATGTGATAAAATCAAGAATGGAGAGTTGGCAGAACAAAGCACTGCATGGCCAATTTCTGGAAAAAATAAAAGATAAAGTGGACAGTGAACAAACTTGGTTATGGTTAACAACAGGTACATTAAAGAAAGAAACAGAGTCACTAATCCTGGCTGCGCAAGAACAAGCTATCCGCACAAATGCCATTAAGGCCAAAATCGAAAAATCCTCTGATGATGCCAAATGCAGACTTTGCAAAGAAGCTGATGAAACTGTTGATCACATATTCAGCTGCTGTAAAAAAAAATTGTGCAGACTGATTATAAATTGCGGCCCAATTCAGTAGCACAAATGATCCATTGGAATTTGTGCAAAAATTATAATATTAAAACAGCAATAAATTGGTGGGAACATCAGCCTGAAAAAGTCACCGAAAATCAGATGGTCAAGATCTTGTGGGATTTCCGTATACAAATGGACAAAATACTGGCGCATAATACACCAGATATCACATTGGTTGAGAAAAATAAGGTCACAATCATAGACATCGCAATACCAGGTGATAGCAGGGTCACCAAGAAGGAACATGAAAAATTGCAAAATACCAGGACTTAAAAATTGAAATTCAACGACTATGGCACAAACCAGCAGTGGTAATTCCAGTGGTAATTGGCACACTGGGTGCTATTCCAAAAGCACTGGAATTACATTTAAAACAGTTAAAAATTGACAAAAAGCACCATCAGTCAAATGCAAAAAGCCGCACTGCTTGTATCTGCATGCATATTACGAAAATACGTTATGACGTCCTAGGCCCCTGGGTGGGGCCCGACTAGTAACCAATTCCAAATCCGGCAAAACAACTGGCCGCTGTGATACAATTGTATGATAATAATAACAACAACAACAATAACAACAGCAACCCCTCTAAGGAGCTTTACCTTGTCATGGTGGAGGGGCTTGCACGCTCTAATGATCCTAAGGGATATGCTGAACAGGTACAACCATATCAGACAGGTGAAGGGCCAGACAAAATTTGCTCCACAACCCATTCACAAAAAAAATGAAATTTATGCTGATTGAACCATCACCTAGATTAACAAGGGTTCTGTTGGATGCTATGGCTCCTGGGCATTCTGCGCAAAATGAGCTACAGGGCTCAGCTCCCTCTGCTAGGCAACCAGGACATGGAGCTGACAAGCTACTGGAAGAAAAAGTAAAAAAGCAAAAAATCTGGACTATGGAAGAAAACATCTCTATTATCAAAGCTTACTATCAGTCTGAGCCAGCAAAACGTGGATTTCAAAAACGAATGTATCAGATTTGGAAGGTGAACCACACGGACTGTGATATCAGTGAACAAAGGCTAATGGACCAACAACGTGTAATTCTAAGCCACAAATTTTTCACTACAGCAGAACTAATAGGAATCGAAGAGAAAGCAACTAATGGTATGAGTATACCAACAAAGAAGAGCAACATCAAGAATGATTTGCAGACTCAAAAGCAAACTGAGGAAGAAAGGGAGGAAGAGGCTGCTGAAATGGATGAAGATAAAGAACAAGGAAGCACTGAAGAACAAACACCAACAGATATTGCTCAATTAGCTGAGAAAATAAAGCATTAAATGGAAGATGCTGAAAGAACACACTTGCCAAAGCTGAACCAAGTGAACTGGAAAAAATTGAGAAAGGTACTAAAAAAGGTCAATGAGCTGTGCAAACCATTCAAACCACTACATTAGCTGAAACAAACCAGCTGATGTACACAGCAACCTTCATAACCACCTAAGAGTTGGGTTTGAAAATACAAAGGAACCAAAGAGGCAAGAAAAGGAAGCCTAAGTGGAAAAATTGGTTGGAATTGAAGATCAAAAAAAATTCGTGGAGACTTGAGCAACTCGAAGAACCTAAGGCAAGGTCAGCTAAAGAACAAGCAGGTCACAAGCAGCCTGGAAGCAAGATACGATTTGGAGAATAAAGAGATTGCGATAGTAATTGAAGAGGTGAAGCAGAGGGTTGTTGCCGTTGCTGAAAAGATTAAAAGATATGAAAACCGAGTAATTCAATTCAAGGAAAACTCACAGTTCAGAGCAAATCAGCACCGGTTTTATAAGAGCTTAGAAAGTGGAGATGGAGTAACAACAAATGAAAAGCCTGATAAAGAGAAAGCTCTGAAATTCTGAAAGAATTTGTGGGAAAACAACAAGAAGCACAACAGAAATGCAAAATGTATCAAACAGATTGAGGATTCTATTAAATGCATAAAATGGAAGATGTGAAAAAAACAAAAGAAATGGTGCAAAGACAGTCAAGAAAAGTAAAGAACTGGAGTGCACCTGGACCAGATGAGGTACATGGCTTCTGGTTAAAGGCACTTACAAGTGTGCACAAAAGATTGGCAGCCCAAATGAACCAGATCTTAAAAACACCTGAAAATGATGAATGGATGACAACTGGAAGGACATTTTTGATCCAAAAAGATAAAGAAAAAGGAAAGGATTCTGGAAACTATAGGCCAATCACCTGTTTGCCAACAACATACAAGCTCCTTACTGGTATCATTGCAAACCAAATTTATGGATACTTGGAAAGAAATAGCTTGCTTCCTGTAGAACAGAAAGGATGCTGCAAAAATTCAAGAGGAACAAAGGACCAACTGCTGATTGTCAAACTAATCCTAAAGAATTCAAAGAAAAGACGAACCAACCTGTTCATGGCTTGGATAGACTACAAGCATTTGATTCAGTTCCCCATAGCTGGATCAAGAAATGCCTGAAAATCTTTGGCATCAGCAGCAACATACAAAAATTCATGGAAACTTCAATGAACCTCTGGAAAATGAAGCTTATAGCTAATGAAGAAGTACTGGGTGAAGTTGAAATTAAACGAGGCATTTTCCAGGGCGATTCCCTTTCACCCCGCAGTGGGTAGAGTGCAGTACTGCAGGCCACTTCAGCTGACTGCTATCTGCAGTTCAGCAGTTCAAATCTCACTGGCTCAGGGTTGACTCAGCCTTCCATCCTTCCGAGGTGGGTAAAATGAGGACCCAGATTGTGGAGGCGATATGCTGACTCTGTAAACCGCTTAGAGAGGGCTGAAAGCCCTATGAAGCGGTATATAAGTCTAACTGCTATTGCTATTATACTCTCAATGCTACCACTGACAATCATTTTGAAGAAGATGAACTATGAATACGAACTTGCAAAGAAAGGACTGAAAATTTTGCATTTGGTGTACATGGATGATTTGAAGCTGTTTGGTAAAACAAAAGCTGAACTGAATTTATTAATTGAAAGCACAAAAGAATTTAGCCAAGACATTGATATGCAGTTTGGAATTGACAAATGTCCAACAATGGCAACCAAAGCAGGCAAGGTCATGGAAGATGGTGGTATGAGAATGAAGAAATGGTGGTATGAGAATGAAGAAAGTGTTATTTTAATAGTTGGTACACCAGCATAAAGATATCTTAAAAGTCATAATCAGCCCACAGTTATTTAAAGAAAGTTTTAAGAATTATTAGATTCCCAATTATGATCTGGCTGCAAATAACAAGAGAAAATAACCATATAAGCATAAAACTATTTTGTGTATGTTTACTAAGTAATATAACTAGCTTTGTTATACATGGGACTTACGTTTCAGTAACTGTACTTGGGGGAGGGGGCATGGTGGCTAAGTGGTTAAGATTTTGGGCTTGTTAACTGGAAGATAGGCAGTTTGAGATCTAAGTACCAGATAAGAGAGTCAGTTTCCATTACTTGCCCCACCTCCAACCTACCTAGCAGTTTGAAAGCAAGTAAAAATGCAAGTAGATAAATAGGTATTACTTTGTATGGAAGATAACAGCTTTCTGTGAACCTTAGTTCATAGTCATAGTCTTGCCAACCACAGGACAAGAGAAGTATCTTCGGACAACACTGGCTCTTCAGCTGTGAATTGGAGATGAGCATCACCCTCAGAATAAGATACAACTGGCGGGGAAAAGCTTTACCTTTTTTATGTTCTAAAAGTACCGTATTTATCGGCGTATAACACGCAGTTTTAAAACTAAAATTGCAAGCTTAAACCCTGCCTGCGTGTTATACGCCGATACTCCGGGTGGCAGAAGCCCGGGACCCAGTCAAATTCGCTGCGCAAGGTGAAACGGCCGGCAGCAGCCCTGCTCTCCTGCTGCGGCTTCTGTTTCAATAGGGAAGAAAACTTCCTTTCGCTTCCCGGGCTTCTGCAGCCCGGCAGAAGCCCCGGGACCCAGTCAAATTCGCTGCGCAAGGTGAAACGGCTGGCAGCAGCCCTGCTCTCCTGCGGCCAGCGTCCGTTTCAGTCGCTTCCCTTGTCCGTCTTGATTGCTGGAAGCAGTAACAAACGGCGCGTCCGCTCCGCAGCGCCCTGACAACCACCCCAGCCTCCGGCTACCGGGCCTCGCTGGAGTCAATTGCAAAGCTGCGTTCAGCGCTTTGAGGACCTGAGGCATCTTGGGAAATGTAGTTCCCTATCAGAAAGAATGGAGTAGCTGCGAATTTGTAACAACATAATATAACTTGGTGCTTCGCAGGTTACGAAAATCTCGTTTGATTTGCACACTGTTTTTTAAAAGTTAGATAAAGAAATTATGCTGTGAAAGCGACTAGATAGCCCCCCTCCCCTTCCTGTGTGTGAGAAAGGGAAGGAGAGGAAGGAAGGAGGGAGGGGGGAGGAAAAGAAGAAGGGAGGGGGGGAGAAGATGGAAGGAGAAAAGATGGATGGAAGGAGAAAGAATGGAAGGAGAAGGAGGAAGATGGAAGAAGAAAGGAAGAAAAAGAAGAAGGGAGGGAGAAGGAAGGAGGTAGGAAGAAAAGGGGAAGAGAGGGAAAGAGCAGAAAGACAAAGAGGATGAAGTTGATAGGCAAGAGGAAGGGGGAAGGAAGGGAAAAAAGAGGGAGAGAGTGAAGATGAGGAAGAGGTTTTTGGTTTTCCAAAAAGCAGTGATTCTGATTAAGTTTTTTTGCTCAAAGAGGTGTTTTTTCATTTCATATTTGCCTTTTAAGAGGAGTTAATGTTATAATTCATGTTCTAATGTTATAAATTTTAATCCAACATTAAGTTCCGAGCTTCCAAGTCATTTATTTTTAATGAAAAAAATTTTTACTCAAATTTTTGTGTTAAAATGGGGGGTGCGTGTTATACGCCGGTGCGTGTTATACGCCGATAAACACGGTATTTATTAGTTTATCAAAGTATAAAATACAAAGAAAAAAACATGGAGAAGTAAGAAGAGAGGAAGGGAAAAAAGAGGGTGTAAAGAGAGAAAAAAAGAAAAAAGGAACCAACTTCCGACTCTCTTTGGCACAGTCAAAGGTAACATTACAAATATAACTTTTTGCTTTTACGCAGCAATATGCACAAGCCATTTCAATAACAATAAGCCTGTATAATTTACAAAAACAGAAACAAAGTTTCATTATTTTTTTTCATTGCAATCACAAAATCCGGAAGCAGTTTTGAACTAGATACAAAATTAAATATAATCTCTTATTTGTATAAAAGAAACATTTTAACCATCACAGCTCTCCTTGCTGTGGGGAATAATAATCATTCATTCTCATATTTTCAAATCTAGTCCATAATATGTTGCTAACTTTAAAATATTGTTCGGCATTACTTAAAAAGGCCAGCATACCTACATATATGTACATACTTATTGTATATATACAAAAGTAGCTTAAGGCTTTCTAACAATACACATATCATTTTTTTAAAAAATCCATCCTAATTCCTCCACCATATCTTCATAGAATAGTCTTTTTCTTCATGAAAGAGTCTATCAAGTCTCCTTTCCTAAAGTCCTTAACTTTTTTAAAAACCTATACTTCAATTTGCAAACACTGAGGTACATTCCAGCCTTTCCAATTGAATGTCCTCTAGATGTATGAAAGGATGACCCAACACAGTACAGGTTGCATAATCTGCAATACAAATATCTTACCAGAGCAACCTCCATGAGTCTCTGAATGTGAGCTGCCTAGCACATCTGAATGAACTCTAAGATTTACAAACTGACCATTCTATTCTTTAAAATCCATATGGGATTTATGTGGGATGCAGAAAGATTATTGCAAATATAAATAAAATTATTTTCCTTTAGAAAATATTTTTCAAAAACTATGTGGGTTTTTTTTTTGAAGTATTGACATATTAAATATGGACTTGGAAGTCTGGTTGGTTTTAAGAAAGTGTTTACAGAGAACCTATGAATGCCTATGGGCATCACATTAGGTACTACCAAAGGAAATGAGTTAACAGAAACATTGTACAGCTGTAAAATAGGGGAAATAAATAAAGTTCAATTGTGAAAAACTTCAATAAATATTTCTTGCTGGATAGCTCCTACCATTACAGTTACACATAAGAAAATATGTTGTAAATCCTATCGTTCCATCCTTTTTAATAAGAAAAAAAAATTGCAGGAAGAAAACAAAGCAGAAAGAAATTGCAGGAAAAAATGCCTGGATTCTCCACATAAAATTTCATGAATGAGACAGAGTGATTGCCCAACATTAGTTTCATCTAGAAGGAACTTCCACCAATTGCAAAATAAATATGCAAAAAAGGATTATAGCTTCAATGAACTATGGTTAATCAGCAACATTTTAATAAAGAGAAAAGAGCTATTGCTTACAAGAATACAGCTTACAAGAACA
The DNA here is from genome assembly GCF_009769535.1 of Thamnophis elegans. NCBI lineage: Eukaryota > Metazoa > Chordata > Lepidosauria > Squamata > Natricidae > Thamnophis > Thamnophis elegans. Next base: position 57,920,821 of record NC_045547.1, read on the forward strand.
TGGGTGGAGGCTTTACATTCATTCATCTGCACATAAAGAAGTAAATGGAAATATCACCCAAAATGACAATGATTGGGTAAGGCAAAACCTGATAAGGAGCTTAAGCAGCTCTCTGTGGAGAAATGCATCATTTCTGGACCCCAAAAGAACCTTAATACAACTCTACAAATTCAATATTTCCCTGTCAGAGAGGGCATTAAAGGAGCTTATACTGCCTCAGATAAGCCTCTGCCTTTAAGACTCATTTCACTAGCAATGTCTCTAGAGCAGATGCTAATACCCACAGTCATGATAGCATCATGCCGGATTTTGGAACTATCCTGCTTTTGATTATAACCGCATTCATGATATCTGAAAAGCATTTATATCTTCCTAAATTCATAACAAGTGCTTCCTTTTTGTGCCAGAGTATTTCTTCACAACCATTAAATGTAGTCCTCATTTCATGACTGCCTCATATAATGATCCTCACAGTTGTGACAGCAATGAAAATGTGACTTTATTATCAATCCTCACATTTATGATATTTGTCTATAAAGCAAAGGCAAGCTGTGGTAAGATCATAAGCACAATCATGGTTTCATTTAATTACCTCTTTACATAATGATGGAATTGCTGGTCCTAATTGTGGTCACTAAATGAGGACTATTTATACTGAAACATACTTTCAAGTAATATCAGTAAAGAAAGAACCAAAGAAACTCATGGACTTGAAAATATAACACACTGATAATTAGTTGACTTTCTCATGTCATTATAACCAACACAACAGCTCCCAAATACTATTTCAATGCAGCACTGGCCTGGGATTGACAGGCAATATTGTGTTCAGCAGTCCTCTTAATATTGCAGGAAGAATTTAGCCACAGAACCCTCCAGATGGTTGTAAAAAGGATTAGGATGAAATAGTATGTAAACTGATTCCATCTCACATCACATCAGGAACAATATTGACAACTTTTATTACAGGGCAACAAACAGGGAGCTGGCGATAGAATTGAGGACAGAAAATTGAGAAGCATTTACAGTATCTCATCCTACAATTCACAAGTTCCATCTGTAGATTTGACTGAAAAATATCCATGTAAATTTGAAGAAGGAATGAGCAATATTACACTTTAATAGATATGTTCCCCAAAGGCTCTTCCTCATTGGATGCATACAAGTAGGGTAGCCAGGAGTACATTTAATTGTTCAGTGACCACAATTGAGACTGGTAACTTGGTAGTTAAGTGAAGTGTCCACTAAGTGAAACCACAGTGGTACTTACAATTTTACTTCAGCTTTTCTAAATGGAAAAGTCATAAATGGGAAGATTTGTCATAAAGTTACTTTTTCATCAATGTCATAACTGCGAAATAAAGCAGTTGCTACTCAGGGCAAACCTGTGTGTTAGTTCAAATCCTTGAATGCAGTGCCTTCCCAATTCTTGCGTTTGGCAAATATCAGCCATATTATCACTCACATGATTGTAATTCTCAGCTCATAAAACCACTGGATTAGATTTCTTCTTTAAAAAATGCAGAAATATGGTGCCATCATTAGCCACCCTTTTTAGTCAATAACTATCTGAACTTAGGTATTTATTTATATTTATTTATTAAACCAATTGATATAGCCACCCATCTTATAAACAAGAAACTCAGGGCAGCCTATAACTGAGCTAAAAACAATTAAAACATATTAAGAGATTTAAAACCAAATATAAGAGACAAAAGGATGTTAAAATTGCAGAGCTATTCTGGGATCCTCACGCCTGCCAGCATAGCCTGGTGGCTTTGAGGGATCTCTGAAAGCTCAACAGTGATGAAGCCATTTTAGTTTCATCTAAATGAGCTTATCATGTTTAGGTAAATTATGATGCTTTATAATGGATGAAATTAATAAATTGATTTTTTTTCCTGCTCTTAGGATCAAAAACATTCACATGAATGAATCGGAAAATATTTTTAATTGCTCAATAAAGCTGATTTTCATTTTGCAAAGTATTGCAAATGAACTACTATTAGTATATAAACTCACAACACTTTTAAGGTTCAAACTGTTATTTTGTTTTTAAAATGCTTTTGAATCAGGTCTCAGTGATGTAAAAAGGGCTTCTGTCTTGACACAATAGCTATAATGGCTCATTATGAAACAAAAGACCATAATGATGTTTAAAAAAAAAAAAAGTGCTATATGATATTTTTAAATAGTATCATCCTGAGATATTTCTTGCTGTTTGGGGAAATGTATAGCAGATTTCCAAATTCACAGAATGATGCATTGAGTGAAGCATTAGTATATAGCAATGAATACCATCGTCACCAGAAAGGAATATATGACCTCATCAGGACTTGTGCTCTTAGTTAGATTTTTATCTAAACTCTTCATCACCCAAAGGCAGATGTCAGCCTCTTCTCAGTGACATTAGTTCTACCATATTATTACTGCAATGAAAAAAAAAGATTGAGAATATTTAGTATCTTGCAGTTGAGAACAGCACTCAGGTCTGTAAATTTTCCAGTTATGTTTATTCAGCTATACGCAAGAAATAATCAAATTACTGGAGATTTATGCTGTTTGTGAAATATTTGTGTCTGATGAACCTATATAACCATTACAGTAATAAATAAATGATACTTAAAAAGATGCACTCTTGATCAGGGGTGGGTTGCTGCCGGTTTTACTACGGGTTCGCAAACCATGCGTAACGTGTGCATGTGTGCTGTTCAATGGAAATTGTTATGCATGCATGCGCAGAACAATTTACAGTGAATTACACATGCCCAGTCACTAAAATCCAAGATGATGGCAACATCAGGGGTGGCGAGGGAACCGGTTCGAGGGCGTGGCAGGCCTGGGTCGCTGCCGGTTCTGCGACCCAGGCCTGAATTCCACTACTGGTTTGGCCAAACCTGGCCAAACTGGGCAACCCACGTCTGCTCTTGATGGAAGCAGGCAACATAATAGCATTCTGAAGAACAGGAATGATGCTATTCCATATCACAGGCATCCAACTATTAAGCCCTTAAGCAAAGATTGTATTGTGCAATTTATTTGTTACAATTCTTTGGAAAATTGGTTGGACTGTATATGGAAAACATAATCATTTTCCTATATTAACTCCCATTATCTTTTACCATCTATTATATTTTTTGTCCTATAACAAAACCACTACAAAATGCATTGAGGAAAAAAAAGAATAGAGGCCCAATGCCTTTTGATTTAAAACATTAGAAGGTCTTATTTGGAAGCCTCAAGAAAAATTTTCTGTCTTCTCTATGTTCAAGCCATTTTTATAGTTTGCATTCAATCTTTCTGACTCTTACAGCACTTTTTTTCCCAATTTAAATAAATTGATGTTGCAATTTGGCATCCAGATGTATATACCCTAACCCTAATGGCCATGCTAACCAGAAATAACAGGAACTATAATTGAACAGATCAGATGCCACCATGGCAGCAGACTGCTGGATAAGAATAACTATAAGGAGAAAAGGCATTCCTTCCTGCAATTCTAAAATGCCATGTAACACAGCTTACCTGGAAGGTACCAGGTTATGGATGATATAACTTGGCAAAAAGCATAAACCTACTCAGAGCTGCTTCTGTTCTTTTAAACATCCAATTGTTCTTTGCAAACTCACCCAATTACAGCTTCTCCTACTTTAATATTCATAGAAACAGCCAGTTCTGGTTATTTTCATGTTAAATGCCTTCTTCTTCAATTACAGTTTCACTTCATGTTCATTTTATTACTCATCTTTATTTGGCATGCAGGTAATACATTGGTAAAATTAGAATCCTAAACTGAAATTAAATGCAAGAAGATGTAGGTGCTGTAGGTCAATAGAAAAAAATTAAGATAGGATTGGAATTCAACTCTTCCAGAAGTGATTGTACTTCCACATACAGAGTACATTGATAGGTAAGGAATGATCCTTGACTCTTTCCTACTCAAAGACTTCTAGTTAGGAGCAATGATTAGGAGTGGTTTTATGTAATTGTATTTAGTACGCTAACAAAAAATATTGCTAAAGATATAAAGCGCCGAGGTGGCGCAGTGGTTAGGGTGCAGTACTGCAGGCCACTTCAGCTGACTGTTATCTGCAGTTCAACAGTTCTAATCTCACCGGCTCAAGGTTGACTCAGCCTTCCATCCTTCCGAGGTGGGTGAAATGAGAACCCAGACTGTGGGGGCGATATGCTGACTCTGTAAACCGCTTAGAGAGGGCTGAAAGCCCTATCAAGCGGTATATAAGTCTAACTGCTATTGCTAAATTGCTCACCCCTGGCAACTTTTAGCATTGCTTTCCTTACATCATGGGTAGATTATTATAATGTGTTCTTCATAGATTTATCCTTGAAGAAGATTTCAAAGCTTCAATAAGAATAATAGAATAATAGAAATGCTAGTTGTAGACTGTTAACCAATGTAAAATATCATTTTATATCACACTCTAAAAATTCCAGTGGTTGTTGGTTGAGGTGAACTTTCCAAGCAAGACAGCATCTTGTGAAGATGTTGCAGTTGGCAACATTCATTGATTGGTCTTCTGGGAAAGTGTTTTATCTTGAGAAATATATTTTCTTTTGTGCTGGTTACTCCCCACACTCTGTTTTAAAGACAAGCATGAATGCAATGGAACCTTAGAAACCATTGATATATGAATTAAAAGACATAATAAAGGTAAAGGTTTCCCCTGTCCAATCATGTCCGACTCAATGCTCATCTCTGTTTCTTAGCAAGAGTTGTCTGAAAACATTTCCTTGGTGATGTGGCCAGCATGACTATATGTTGAGGAGCATGGGACACTGTTATCTTCCCACTTGAAGTGGTACCAATTTATCTACTTGCATTTGCATGCTTTCAAACTGCTAGGTGGACAGGAGCTGAAACAAGTAACAGGAGCTCATCCCCTCGCCCGGTGTTCAAGTTTCAAACATGGGCTGTCAGCTTTCCAATTGATAAGCTCAGAGTCTTTAACTACTGAGCCATTGCGTCCCCAAAAGACATAACAGCAAATATTAATTACTTTATGACAACAATGTAAGACAACGTTATGTTAAACTGTACTAGGATAGCTCCAAAGTAGGGAAAAATAACTTAAAGCATGCTTATAATCCCACAAATTTTAGGCTTTATATTAACATCTTCTCATAAATGTCTACGAAGATTCTCAGTCATTCAAGTCATGGTTGTCTCAAAGGTGCTTTTTCAGGAGGCAACTGGACTGTCTGGTTTTTCTTTGAAGATGTTTCACTTCTCATCCAAGAAACTTCTTCAGCTTTCTTGGTGTGCAGCGTTTCCAGTGTCTACCTTAAACTGAAGGTATTTTCACAGTCACATTCCTTTTTATGCTTGTTTGCAGAGTTCAGAATTGTACAGATAAATCCATGATGTAGTACTTCTTCAAGCATATTGTCTATTGAGTATTTATATTTATTTATATGGAGACTTTACAGATGAATCTGGGAGGCTTACTTCTAAAATATGAAATAATAATATAAAAAAGAACTGTGTAAACTTAGGAATAGACACAGCACACCAAAAAACCTATAATAATTACATTTAGGGACTCAGCAACCATCTTAACCCCAGGCCTGAGAACAAAACCAGATATTCAAAGACTGCTAGTATAACTAAATTATATAACATTGATATATGACCACCAGAAAAATTATCTAGAATGCCCTGTGTAAAAGTAGTTCAACTCTATGTTGGAAATATGAATAACAAACAGCATCATTTTTACTATGCTTGGTGGACATGCAAAAAAACCAGATGATTTTGGGTTGAAGTGCATAAGCAGTATTGTTTCAGAGGATTTTAAAGATTGATATACAAGGGATTGATGGATAAACACTTGGAAAAAAGTCATAGAACTTTGTTTTTATATATGGAAACAGCAATTGGGTTATTATAGGAATAGGGTTGGAAAGATTTGGCAATATCCAAATGGAGGAATATTTGGTGAAGATGAAAGAACTTGCTGATTAAAGAAAAGAAAATATCATCTATATGTATGGGAGTCTGGAAACCCCTTATGGGCTTATTGCATTAAACAGAAAAAAATAAACATGTTTTATGGTTTTCATAATTAAACAGGATAGATTATAGAAAGAAGAGAGTCATAATGTAACTTTAGAGAAAGTGGTAAATCTACAATTTGACATACCCCAAAGGTGCTTTTCCAAGAGGCAACTGGACTTTCTTGTTTTTCTTTGAAGACATTTGACTTCTCATCCAAGAAACTTCTTCAACTCTGACTGGATGTGGGGAATAGGAGTAGTTATACTCCTTGCAGACAGCTGGTCATTTGCATTCTTTTAGTGAGTCCTTAAGGCCACCTGGAGGTTTAGCTGGGTTGTCAGGATCACCTGAGTGGTGCAAATAGCAATGGCAATAGCAATAGCAGTTAGACTTATATACCACTTCATAGGGCTTTCAGCCCTCTCTAAGCGGTTTACAGAGTCAGCATATTCCCCCCAACAACAATCCGGGTCCTCATTTTACCCACCTCGGAAGGATGGAAGGATGAGTCAACCCTGAGCCGGTGAGATTTGAACAGCCGAACTGAAGAACTGCAGTCAGCTGAAGTAGCCTGCAGTGCTGCATTTAACCACTGTGCCACCTCAGCTCTAATGGATGTGGAGCTTTCTTGGTACTTTTGAAAGGACTGTGCTGTAGCCTGGAGATAGATGATGTCATATCCCTTCCCTTCTGTTGATAGAGGGCTGTTCAATTTTGATATAGATGGTCTCTTTGACCCCTCTTTCAAATCAGTAGTCTTCTCTGTCCAAAATGTAGACTTTGCTGTCTTCAAAAGAGTGGCCCTTGTCTTTTAAATGCAGGTAGACTGCCGAATCTAGTCCTGATGGGTTTGTTCTCCTGCGTTGTGCCATGCATTTATGAAGTGGTTAGTTTGTTTCCCCAATGTACAGATCTGCACATGACTTTCTGCATTTACATGTTGTTTAGTTTGTGTCTGGGTGTTTTATCCTTGGGGCGGACAAGCCTCTGCCTTAGAGAATTTTTGGGTTTGAAGTGTTGTGTTGGCTGAAGATCCTCCTGAGTTTTTCTGATATTTCTGCAACGTATGGAATGACAACATTGCTTTGTTTATTATTCTTTTCATTGTCTACTATTGAGGAGCTCCTGTAGAATCTTTTTGAGATTTGATGATTCCATACGTTGCTGGACTATCTTTGCAGAAAACCAGAAAGTCCAGTTGCCTCTTGAAAAGCTACCTTTTGGACATCTTATCATAAGAATCACCAAGAAGTGTATTTCTTTATATCTCAACTGAAATCTAAATAGCCTGTATAGAGACAGCTTTTCCTGTGTTACCATAATCCATTTTTAGTGCATCATGGTTGTTCTAGGGGCAGGGGTACCCAACCTGTGGCCCATGGCCCACTACCAGGCCATGCCTCTTGGCCACTAGGTGGTGTGACTGGCCAGTGTATGCACATCTGTGTACTTTTACCCCGCACTCGCACTAGTGCCGCTGTGAGTGTTGCGTGAGCATGAGTGTTGCACATGTACTCACGGCCCTATTTGCACATATGAAAATGCTTAGAAAAATGGGAATCTCAGAACATCTCATTGATCTTATGAGAAACTTATAGATTGATTAGGAAGTCACAGTACTGACAGAACATGGTGAAGCAGACTGGTTTCAAGAAGTGAGACAAGGCTCACATACTTTCCTTCTATTGATTGAATCTAAATGACAAACATAAATATTAAAGGAAGATAGACTGGAAGAAAATGAGCATGGTTTTAAGATTGAAGAAAGAAACATCAATGCTGAAGACCTTACCACAATTGCCAAAAGAGCAAAAGAGCTTCTAGTAATAAAAGTCAAGGAACAAGGATAAAGTCTTCAAGAGTCTTCTTCCCACAGAGCAACTCCAAGTTATGTTGCCTCTTTACTCTCCCCTCTACTTTAGTAAAAGAACAAACATGTATATCTACAAAGATCAGAACTGAACAAGTCATGATATTCCTTGTAGCGTGCAAGGAAGGGAAAAATGAATTACAGTTGCATAGTTACATGCATACATAGGATTAAATTATCCTACTTTAGGCAAATTATGCAAAGAACTAGCTCTCTGGAGAAGGGATGAAAAAAATGGAAGGAAAGTTATAATTATGGTTGTTGTTGTTAGTTGTGATGTCGTGTCCAACCCATCACGATCCCATGGACAATGTTCCTCCAGGCCTTTTGGTACTGTCCATTGGGTTTTCATGGGAAAGATACTGGAGTAGGTTTCCATTTCCTTCTCCAGGGGATCACATATTGTCAGAGATCTCTGCTATGACCTGTCCATCTTGGGTGGCCCTGCATGGTTTAGGTCATAGCTTCATTGAGCTATGCAAGCCCCTTTGCCACTACAAGGCAGTAATCCATGAAGGGGTTAATTATGGTAATTATGTATAATTTTAGCAAATGTTGGAGATACTGTATATCCCATAATACTTTTCATTGTACAATATTCAAGTATATCATATCATCTAAACTAAATTAAAGTTTCCCAAATGTATTCATGAACTTTTTTTGCTATGGCTCTAAAAGTGGTTAAAATAACAGGCAAGAAACAAGTGAGTTCTAGTCCCACTTTAGGCATGAGAGCCAGTTGTGGGATTTTGGGCTAGTCATTCTCTCTCAATCCAACCTACCTCACAGAGTTGCTACTGAGAAAATAGAAGGATTAAGCATGCTTTATTTATAAAAATAATGTAAACAGGATTGTTTGTGTCAGCCTCTGTTTCACTACTTGCTTTCGGCTGCCATTGAAACGGGGAGGGGGAGGCATAGTATTTGGGAATTTTAAATTTTAAGTACAGGAGAGATTGTGAAAAGGGAGTTTTGTTCTCACCTTCTACTGTGCATGCTGGAGATAGTGATTGGGCCCGCCAAGGCCAACTGTCCTGCATACCAACCTGATGATGCTTTTTGAAGATGGAGCTCACATGATACCTGAGGAATTTGCAGATTGGACTGTGGGATGGGGTTACCAGGGGGAGGGGGTTGGGTCACATATTGATATCTATGATTTCGCACACTTTTGCCTCAGATCTTGCTTTGCTTAGCTGCTATCTTTTCATAACCAGTAAAAGTACTCTTAATTCTGCGAAATGGAGTTAAATGGTTTGGAATTAAGGGAGGCTGGCTTGACAGTTTGCTTCCCTATTTATAACAATAAGGTCAGGATTAAAATAAAATCTAAAAAAAAACCTTTTCTAGTCATTTTAAGTGAGAAAAACTCCTCAGCATATGACAGTAATGCCAACAACATAAAGACTGCAAAGAAAGGAGGCACACATGTTTTGATATGGATAATGGGATTTCTTCTAGACATTGTTCAGAAAGGAATTCTGCTCGCCTCTCTTAGTAAGTATTGACTGCAAGATATGAATTATGGTATGAGATGCCAATCATTGGGTGATGTGCTAGTGATTATTAATCTATTTGCTGAAGTTTTCTCTAAGTGTAAATGGACTCTGCATGTACTAATATCTTTTCATGTGATCTTTGGAAATATGTCATTAATAAAACTTCAATACATTTTTATTGTTTTAAAATGTTTTTATTGTAGTATATACAGTATATTTTTAATTATAAACTGTCCAGATTCATTGACATGGGTAGCTACAGAAACGGAATAAAATACATAAATAAACCACTATTACAAACCATAGAAAAACCTTTTCACCTGTCCAGTCTGCATGTGTCATACACAGAATACCTAGTAAGCCTAGAAAATGCCCTAAAATTGAAAGACCTCAGCTAAGAAGCACAACAACAAATATGCCAGATCATCAATGGTGAGACACAAACAAATCTTTACAAAACAGGAACAACAAGCAATGAAGTATTCCAAAACTGACCACAATATTATCATCTTTCCTGCCAACAAATGTTGAATGTCTTACTAGACAAGGCTGACTACATACAAAGGCCAAGCAATTCCTAAAGGACACATCCACCAGTACGTCAGCACTGATCTAACTATGATGATGACCAATGAGATCAACAAAACCCTTAAAAAGTTGCAAGAATTAAATCAAATCACCAAAGAACAATACCGGATAGTGAAAGCAACTGACTCAAACATAGCACAGCTCTACGAATGTCCAAAAGTGGACAAAGAAAACAACCCACTTAGACCGATTGTCTCTGGCACACCACTTACAACCTTGCGAAAGAAATGTGGGAATGCCTCAAGTACCTAATTGGTGATTCCCAATATTCCATAAACAACGCCACACAATTCCTGGACAAGCTCAAACACCTACATATTGACGAAGACGAAACAATGATATCATTTGACATTACCACATTATTCACACCTGTAGATCTGAAACTAGCAATTGACCGCATTAAAGAACTAGAGGACAATGCACAGCTACCAAAAGGACCACTCACAACAGAAAGCACATGCGAATGACTCCAACTATGCTTAACCACTTATTTCAGATTTGATGGAAAGATCTATGAACAACTGAAGGAATCACCAGTGGTATCTCCTATACTGGGCCTAGTCACAGAGGTTCTCATGCCAAAGATTGAGGAAATTGTTCTTCCATAAATATATCCCAAACTATGGGTACATTACATTGATGAAATCTTTGTGATAATCAAGTGCAATCAGGTCAATCAAACCTACCAAAGGATCAACAACATCTTTGCGGATATCTGATTTACAATAGAAACCGAGAGTGACAACAAACTGCATTTCTTCATGTCCTTGTAACCAGAACCATGAATGGCCAACTCCTAACATCTATGTACAGGAAAGCAATGCATACAAATCTAATCCTCAACTTTCACAGCAACCACCCAAAATATCAAAACCAAAGCTGCATCAGAACACTGTTTGGAAGAAGAGAATCCTATTGTAACACCATGGAGGCCAGAACAGCAGAACAAAAACGTTTATACAAAGTTTTCGAGAGAAATGGATACCCACAAAACTTCATCTGAAGAGGTTTACACACAAACAATACAAAACACTCAAAGCAATACAACAACTATAACAAGAACAATGACCAGTCAAATCACAATTGCCTATGTACACAATGTTTCAGAAAGGACAACAAGATTACTATGTCAACATGATCTCGTGGTAGCCCACAAACCAACCTTTTGACAGATGAACCCTGTCAAAACCGAAAGGGCAGACAGAAACAAACCGAAGATCAGGCATAATAAATTGAATCCAGTGCAGCAACTGTGAAAAGAACTATGTTGGTCAAACAGGAAGAACACTATCAACCAGACTGCACAAATATTTCCTGGCTATCAAAAGATATGACCGCTATCTCTCATGTCCATCCACGAAGATTCAGAAGGACACAAATTTGATCTAACCAGGGCCACAATTGTAACCCAGGCGAAATCAAGGAGAGAAAGAGAATTCCTTAAAGCCTAGTTTTCCACCAATAAGTCAATATCAATAAACAGACATATTGACATCGATCCAGTCTATCAATCACTGAGAATGAAGGAACTGTATCAACCATGATCCCAAAGATAGCATTTAGAATGAACAAACAGGCACCCCACTATGCAACAACAAAATTCACAACCCATCAGCTCACAAGAAATCAGACCACATCTCAGTAAGAACAACCAGCCATTCAGAGACTGAAACCAGATCATGACTCAACAGTATCCAAACAAACAGCACTAATTTATATCACAGACTTTACTTAAAACCAAAGACCATGCCTCAGTAACAACAGCCAGCCAATCAAATAGTCCAAAGTCAGACCATGACTCAGAAGTAGCTGAACAAACAACATCCACACTAATTTGCATCACATAAAAAGCTATTTAAAGACCAGTGCTCTGATAGACTAAGCACACTAATAATGTCTCCTTGAATGGTGGTCAAATGTTTGCAACCAAATTGCGAAGCTTGGCACTTAAACCAAGACCCCACTCTGTGTTTATTTCAATTCCATCATTTTATTTTAATGACACTTGTAGCTGCAGGGACTTGGGATTCCTTTGGGAAAAACTTTGGGAACACAACAGTGAAATGTATGTTTTCATGCATATTTAGCATTGTGAAAGGCAAGAGGGGGTCTGAAATAAGTATGACTTTGAAGGTGACCTTCACATTATCTCATCCCTGCAGTTCTGGTGGTCCTGTTTTAAGAGCTTCTGCTATATAACATATTTTATTGAATGCATCTTAGAGGACACTTCACTTTTTCCTACCTTGAACTTAAGACTACTAGGAGTTTCACACTAGTTAAAAGCTTGCAGGAAGGGAACATTTTCCTAAAATATTTTGCCATCTGCAATATTTTGTTTCTCTCATGGTTCAGTCCAGTGCATATATTGGTTCAGCGGTAAGCACGACTATGATCGAACAGTATTGGTCTTATCTTCTTTTAACCATGTTAAGATTCTTAGTATAATTTCTGGGACCAATGCAACCACTACTCTTGATACATTGAGATAAAGCAACTGACTTAAAAATCCATAGCTATTTCTCTTAATTTTTTTTTAAATTGAGGAAATGAACTGAAATGTGATTTATGATAGCTTGCAATACTTGAGTAGACAACATGAATTTATTATATTCTGTATTAAATTCCACAAAACAACTTTAAATAACTTGAGGCCATATTCATTCCCTCCCTCCCCCAAAAAAGTCACAATGAAATATAAACATACTTAATCATAGTATTTTATGCATCAGGAAGTAAAGCAGATGTAGAAACAGATGTAAAAATGTAGCAGAGATGGCCCCAGTTGGCTGACTAGAACTTCAAAAGAAAATGTTCTTTAGTCATAAATTTAAAAAGGAGGTGAAAATGCACATTTCTGTGTCTAGTTAAAAAAAAAGGAGAAAAAAAGAAAGGAAAAAACAGAACTGCAAAAGTTAGATAAAAAAATTTAATAACTCATTTTGTTTCATACTGTTTATTTCTAAAACTATATAAATTAATGAAGATATTAAAATTTAGATCCAAATTTCAAGCTGTTTAAGACTTTTTGTTGCTGTTTCATGATTATTATCCATCTCCAAATTTCTCAAACAAATTTTTTACTTTCACTTTCCAGGCTGCTCGGGTGTGTTATTCTTCAGGAATATTAGAATTAAAATCCACCCCCTCGTGGTTATTACAAGGTGTTTCACACCCATAAATTGGTCCACAATCACAATAATAACAGCAACAGCAATCACATTGACAACAACAAAAGACACACTGATCTATCACCTGATTCTTAAAATTTACAAATCTACATTTTCAGTTCCTAATGGTGTGACTTCTGTCTCAGTTATTGGTTTTACTTGTAACAAACCACTTTTACTTCTCTCATGAGTCACCACCAACATTTTTTGCTCTTCGTCTGGGGTCACCTGGAATTCTAATATAGTAGATGTGCTGCCCCAGCAGTATATAGCTAGTGTAGGAATTAAGAACTGTCTCCTTTAAGAAACTACCTCATGGGAAATGCAGGCAGAGACTGCATTATGGGAAATGTAGTTCCATGACATGTGATCACATCTCTGTTTATGATGGGCCACCAGGGCATCTTGCCCACATGCAAAGTTTATAGCAGGGCAGTTCAATTGCTTTTGTGAACCGGAATAGTAGCTTTCTACATCTCCACTCAGCATGGGGATAAAATTATCATCTTTTTACACTACGTGATGGGACAGATCATGGAAAGTCAGAAGAAGCTTAACACTGAACTGTAAGTTTTGTTATTAAGGATGCCTGATAATAAACGTGGTCTGAAAGAGATTCCTAAATGTGGAGTTAACTGGCTGCCCGAGCAGAACCTCATTGCCCAGGACAGAACAGTAGAGATGTTTGAAATAGGTAGAATTTCAGTCCATTAACCATTCAAGTCCTTTTAAATGTGGCTTTCAATCCTTTTCCTGGAATGACCGTCCAACCTCTTTCAGGTCCAGTCCCCACCTTTGCTCATGTGTGCTGAGTCCAACCTTTCTCAGCTATCCGGACATCAGATTCAGTTCAATTGAGGTTCCTTGTTCCATTTATGAATCGATACCCACAGTCCCAGCTGGATCTTATGGACTGGAAATTCCAAAGGAGCTGTTTACGCCATCAAGCTTTCCTGTCGAAGCGAAGACAGAGATTCAGTGGTGGGATTCAAATAATTTAACAACAGGTTCTCTGCCCTAATGATTAGCTGGGTGGGTGTGGCTGGGTGGTCATGTGACTGGGTGGGCATGGCCAACTCGACATCACTCACATCACTTCCCTGGCCTTTCCTTCCCATGCCCGGCCATGCCGTGTCCCTCCCCTCCCAGCCACTTCTTGTCATGCCTGGCCACCCAGCTCGCCGAAGTGAGTAGTTTTCAAATAAAAAGAATGCTCACCTTGTGCAAATAAATAACAAACATGTTGACTTCAGGTTTGATGCACCTTGTAAAATATTACTGCTCATTCTAGTCTCTTTTCCTAAAACAGGTCCATCTGAGATTGTAAATTTGCTACAAATTACATCATTCTATGGGAGATTATTCTGAAATGATATATGTGATGTTTGCAGCTTTACAAGTTTGTTTCCTCCAACCCTGTTTTCACATGCAATTCTTACAAGTTATTTTGAGATTCCTTCCTCCTTTTTTAACAAAGTAGTGTTTAAAATGCTGACCTAGAAACCAAGAAACTCTGAGTTCTAGTCCCATTTTAGGCTTGAAAAAAATGGCTGAGTGACCAGTCACTGTCTCCTAGCCCAAAGCTCTTCTTAGATTGTGGTTGTGGAGAAACTAAAAGGAGGAAGGAATATTAAATAAGTTCTCCACCTTGAGTTCCTTATAAAATAATGAATAGACAGGATAAACATTTAACAAAATAAATAAATCATTTGAGAGAATGATGTCCTTCTAAAGGATGCTGACTGCCTTGTCACATGCCTTACACTACTGCATTTATTTCATTTCTATCCACTTTATTTTTCTCTACTTTTTGGTTTATTCTTCAATGATGGCATAGTCTATGAAATTCTTACCCGACTCACTTGCCAGGCTTATGTGGGAAAACATCAGGTAAACACATCCATGTGACTGACAGGCCATGGCAGCAGAAATCACTAAGCAGCTACATTAAGACAGAAAGATGGAGACACCAGAGTGTAAAAAGTAAAGGATCTCAGGGAAAAGAGAACTGAGTATCTACATTTCATCAAACTGGTGCAATCTAGTCAACTACAGAAAGATAGGAAAGTCATACAAGCCTCTTTTATGTGTTCTTTCCATTGGGAATTTTGAGATTGTTTCAAACTGACAGTGGAAAAATTGCCCCAGCTCTACAATACTGGTGATTTTTTTTAATGATCTTTCACTTTTTATCTAGAGAAGTGCTGACAGGATTTAAAAAGCAAATTCAACCATGCCCTTTTTTCCATTTAATCAATTTTACCAAACATCTCCCCAAATCACAATATAATAGTGCTCACAACTCACAATAAAATAGCCCAGTTCCAATATTTGAGGGGCTCCTACAAAAATGAGGGGGTCAATCTATTTTCCAAGGAAGCAAAAGGCTCGACAAGAAACAATTGGAGAGATACAGGTTGATAGATGGATGAGTATAATTTAAAAGTAGCTAAACTTAGTTAAATTTAGTGACAATAGGTATAGTTAAACAAAAATTGATAATGATAGTAATGTATACAATGTTGAGCTGTTATGATAAGTAATAATTGGATAGGAATATTGAATGTTACCCGCAGTGATGTGCGGTGAGGTTTATGACTGGTGAGGCACTGACATAGGGGTTTCAATTTTTTTTAGACTTGTGGACTTCAACTCCCAAAATTCCACAGCCAGGCATGCTCAGTTCCGATTTAAAGTGACAGCATTTGTTTTTCTCCTTTGTGAAAAAGTTTTCTTCATTCTTTTTCTTCTCCCTCCCCCTCCTTCCTCCCTCTCTCCCTCCCTCCCCCTCTCTCAAACAGACACACGCACACAGAGAAGTTGGATCCCTCTCACTCACTCACTCACTCACTCACTCTCAAACAAACACAAATACAGAAGTTGGATTGGATATATTTTCCAATGGCTTGAAAGCAGCTCCTCTGCCATACCCCCCAATTCCCCTGTTGCCTTCCGATCTGAGCCTTAGATTGCAGGTGGAGCCACGTTGCCTTTTCAAACTTGTAATCAGTGAAGCTGGGCTTATATACTTTTATCCAGCTGTGTGTGTGTGTGTGTTTGAAAAGACAACGTGGCTCTGCATGCAATCAAATTTTTGAATTCCTCCCCCTCCCTCTGACCCACACACGTACCTTTTCCAGTTGTTTCAGAGAGGATTTCAACTCTGCTCGACTGCCACCATGAAAAGAAAAAAAAATGTAAAAGGAAAAAGGCATGAGCTGAGGTCAGGCTGAGCTAGTTGCTGCCAGAGCCTCTAAAAAGCCTCTAAAAAAATGCCCTCTACAGGAGGCAGGAGAACGACGTGCCTCATCTACATCAGGAATTTTTCAGCTTTTAACCCTTGCTTAGCTCTGCTCGAGTGATCATAAAGTCAGACTAGATGAGGCACCTCGGTCTCCTGCTGCCCCCTGTAGAGGGCACTTTTTTAGAGGCTTTTTTAAACAGTTAAGCACTAAGCAGAGTCCGTGATGATTCTGGCAGCAACTAGCTCAGCCTGACCTCAGCTCTTGCCTTTTTCCTTTTACATTTTTTTTTCTTTTCATGATGACAGTGGTGAGGCTCTACCTCCCCTGCCTCCCCTGACTGCACGTCCCTGGTTACCCGTGAAGGGAAGGTTAGAAATATTTTTGGACTATATGTAAAGGTTATTAATAATAATAACAATAAAAAAGAACAAAATTAGACACAGCTAAGTTTTAATTATTAGGGGGAAAATGTCATGATATAGGATATACTTAAATAAAGAAAGGATAATGATAATAAATTATATACATGCTATGAGTACAAAATAAGGGAATTGGATGTAAATGGTAAACAGGGATTTGGAAAGGAGAATTAGAAAATTTTGGTATTAAATATTAGGGATGTTTAGCTAGAATAGGATATGAGGATTTAATGTTAATGGAGGATTTTATAAATAAGTAAATAAAATGCCAGTATGTGGTTATGTATTAAATCTTGGTATATTTTATGATGGACATTTAAATAATCATAGTCAAATAAAAGTGGAGGTATGATGATGGTAATATAATAAATATCCGAGTTAAGATATTAGAATTAATATGAATTATATTTGATGACGGTGGAAGAGATGCACAAAAGCCTTTTGTAACCAACTGATACACTTTCTACAGTATGTAAAGAAGGAGGATTTGTATGTTTGTTTTGAAAATAAAAATATATTTTAAAAAAAGAAACAATGGATGGAAACTAATGAAGGAGAGAAGCAATTTAGGATTAAGGAGAAATTTCCTAAGGGTGAGACCAATCTACCAATGGAATAGTTTGCCTTCAGAAGTTGTGGTGCTCCATCACTAGAGGCTTTCAAAAAGAGATGGGAGAACTATTTGGCTGAAATGATATAAGGTTTCCTGCTCAAGCAGGGAGTTGGACTAGAAGACCTTTGAGGTCCCTTCCAACTCTATTATTCTATGTTCTCTATATTCTAAATTGGGTTCTTCACAGCAGAAGCAATACAGTTGGTTGGACCACAAATGCATTAAATTTAGGGCCTGTATGATCAAGCTGCATCATTGTCCCATTCTTTATCTTTTTTCCCCCAGGAAGAAACAAAAAATAGCCATCACTGCAGCAGCTATAAAAGGTCTTGAGGAGTATTAGCTGATCACAGAAGTGTTACTTTACAATGAAAATGTTTGTAACCTTGTCCTTCTTCCTAAAGGGAAGAAGTTAATTCCATCCCTAGATGGGTTATTGATAGTTTTCCTGTGTGTTTCCCTGCCCTAATCCTGTCAGTTTCTACTGTTTATTCAAGGCATGTATCGGCTACATTCCTGTGGTTTTATTATCGCAACTAAATATTCGCTGTTAAGTGGTTTTTGGCTGCCTGCCGGAAGTTATTAACTGAAGGGAGAGAGAAGAAAAAAAACCTCTCTTGCACTGAATCCCACCATTGGTTCTAATCCTAAATAGGCCTAAAGACAATACTTTGGTCCAGGGCACCCAGGGGTGAAATCAACCTACCTTCGCTATCTGTTCGCAAAAGGGATGTGGCAATTCAAAAAGCTTAACACATGTATCTCAATAGCCACCAAAACCAATCAAAAGAAGGGCTAAAATTTCCATCATGAATCCTTATCAACATTTCCTTTGCATCCTTAACAGGCAAATAAACTTTTTTTAAAAAAAAGTTCAGCCCTGCTTTAAACCTAATTGCGAGATCCTCGCTTATCCAAATGTTCTCTGAATATTCTCTGCTTTTGTACAAAATAATTCCCTGTATCTGATTTTCCTCCATGTCCATCTTCTCGTATGTGTAATAGTTCCACTGTGCTTCTTAATTATTCTCCGGGTTGAAGGAGTCATTTATCCTCATCTGGACAATGGCTGATTGGAAGGAAAAGATCATGTAATGAGCCCTTTACACATTAAGATTTTTTTCCCCCCTAAACATTCTGGCTTCACAGAACATGCCAGACGGTATCAGGTTTTACTTGGTTTTGATTTAATGTGGTCCAGTACATGAATCCAGCCCGTGTTTTGTAAACAAAGGCTTAGTATTAGGTATGAGCCACACTGCGACTGATTCAATCATGCTTAAAACAACTCGTATGAGTCATTCCATCGGCTTTGCAAAAGCTGCTGAACAATAAACGCCTTAGGAGCTGAAAGAACTCAAGGCTGAGTTCCAGCCTGAGTTTTGCACTTTGTTCTACTTCATTCTGAAATCCTTTTCCATATTACTCTCTGGCCCCCATGTTCAAGGTCAGTTTTTCAGAGACTTCTGCCATTTGTTTTTTTCTTATCTCAGTTCTGTAGTACCACTCCCACTAGATAACCCCTTTCCTCAAGCCATATCCTGCCAAAAAATCTTTTTGTCCCCCACCTTTCTAACAATCAGCAGCTTTCAATTTCAACTGGAGAAACCATTTTGTTACTTCTTCCTAGAAACTAACAGAACAAATGGCTCTGCTCCTTGAGCAAATGAATCAGCTGAACACCCAAACTTAGGTCACAGCCAAATGGCAGGTAAGAGCGACTATTCTGCATCTTTCTGCTGCCATCTTGTGATTGTCCAGGTTTTTGCAACCCTACTTTTTACTTTTGAACATAAAATCAATCATATGAAAGAAGTCAATTAATAAAAGCATAGGATATAAAATGAGAAGGCAGATATCTCCTTCAACAGAACTCAACTCCTGATGACTCCATAAATACCAGGGAGGTGCAGGCAGGGGAGGCAGGGCCTCACCACTGTCATCATGAAAAGAAAAAAAAAGTAAAAGGAAAAAGGCTGAGCTAGTTGCTGCCAGAATCACCATGGATGACTCTGTTTAGTGCTTAACTATGTAAAAAAGCCTCTAAAAAAGTGCTCTCTGCAGGGGGCAGCAGGAGAACGAGGTGCCTCATCTAGTCTGACTTTATGATCACTCGAGCAGAGCTAAGCAAGGGTTAAAAGCCGAAAAATTCCTTATGTAGATGAGGCACGTGGTTCTCTTGCCTCCTGTAGAGGGCATTTTTAGAGGCTTTTTAGAGGCTCTGGGAGCAGCTAGCTCAGCCTGACCTCAGCTCATGCCTTTTTCCTTTTACATTTTTTTTTCTTTTCATGGTGGTAGGCAAGAGCAGAGTTGAAATCCCCTCTGAAACAGCTGGAAAAGGTGCATGTGTGGGGAGGGGGGAGGAATTCAAAAAGTTTGATTGCATGCAGAGCCACGTTGCCTTTTCAAACACACACACACACAAACACACACACACACACAGCTGGATAAAAGTATATAAGCCCAGCTTCACTGATTACAAGTTTGAAAAGGCAACGTGGCTCCACTTGCAATCAAAGGCTCGGATCGGAAGGCAACAGGGGAATGGGGGGGGGTATGGCAGAAGAGCTGCTTTCAAGCCATTGGAAAGTATATCCAATCCAACTTCTGTGTTTATGTTTGCTTGAGAGTGAGTGAGTGAGAGAGGGATCTAACTTCTCTGTGTGCGTGTGTCTGTTTGAGAGAGGGGGGAGGGAGGGAGAGAGGGAGAAAGGAGGGGGAGGGAGAAGAAAAAGAATGAAGGAAAACTTATTTTGCAAATGAGAAAAACAAATACTGTCGCTTTAAATCAGAACTGAACATGCCTGGCTGTGGAATTCTGGGAGTTGAAGTCCACAAGTCTAAAAAAATTTGAAACCCGTGTCATTGCCTCACCAGCCATAAACCTCACCGCACATCACTGAATGTACAGTATATCCGTACATTTCTTCCATTCACTTCTTTTGATATTTCTCATTTCTTACAGCCTTCAGAAGTCTAGTACTCTACTAAGAATGTATCACCATGGTTGCTTAACTTTTGTAGATCTGGCAAGTGATGCCATCTAGCTAAGTCCAAAACTCAGGAGGGAGGGCAGAAAGATTCACGAATTACCCAAACGCAGGGAAGTAGTTTTTGAAAAGAAAGGATAATCTCGTTAAGAGCAGCCAGCCGCTCAATCCAATCCAGTAATAAAGTCTTCTTGCCTTTTCCTTCGTCCCAGATGCGAAAGCAAACACGGGCAAATGCACCAGCAACAATTGGCTGAACTGGGCGGCTGCGTCAGCAAATACCTTTGCCATGACCTTCTCCGACACCCCATTCATTGACTGACTCAGAAACCCTGCAAAAGCCCCGCTTGAAGCCTAGACGTCCCCTTGGGTCGGCTGAAACCGCTGCCAAGGTTCATGACTTGCGCTCACTCAACGCCCGCAATTAAAGGCGAATTTCCCCCCGAGCGAAAGCCAAGCCGCCTGCAGAGCAAAGGTATTCGGAAGGCCCGCCATTGGCTACCAGACTTGCAAGCTGCTGGGCTTTGATTGGCTGCGGGGCTTCCTTTGTTCCTTTCCCCGCTGCCGCAGAAGACGGAAGTTTGACTCTGCTCCGCAGCAGCTGGAGATGCAAAAAAGAGCCCAGGAGCGAGCGGTGTGGAGCAATCTCGCGAAGCCCATTTCCTTTCTAACCACATCCTTCTGTCAGTAAGGGTGGAGGAGGAAGAAGGGAAGAGGCGTCTCTGTTGCCGTTGGTCCCGGAATCTCGTGTTGTCTGTGCTGAGGATCCCGACATGGATTTGGAGAGCAAAATCAAGAAGGTAAGAAGAGAATCGTGAGTCAGGGAACTGGGATAGTTGGTCAGAAGTTACCTGTCCGCGCTGGGCAATGTGGGAATCCCTCGGAATCTTGTCATGCCCTTTGATGCGGTCTCAAATATCGCAACCCACCATTTCAGTCCTTCACCGAAGTCAGAGACTAGTGGAAAGGGAAATGGGGTATTTTCTTCATTGTAGCGAATAATTATTTGGTTGTCTGTCTGTCTGTTGATTGGGTTAAGGGTGAGAGACTACACCCTTACATTTGTGATACATACATGTATGCATAATACCATACTATCATGATTAAATTTACTCAGAAGTAAATCGTGTTTACTTCCGTAAATAAAAAGTTACATGGAATTATCTACTTCTTCCAGTTGAATATAAAATATAAACAGTTATAGGAGGGGACCCTTAATAATGTACAGTGACTTCAATTAGTAATGTTGAAATTAAGTACAGGTCATCTTCCACTTACAACCACAATTGAGCCCAAAATTTATGTTGCAAAGTGAGACATTTTTTAAACCGAGTTTTGCCCCATTTTACGACCTTTCTTGGCAGAGTTGTTAAGTGAATCACTGCAGCTGTCAATTTAGTAACACGGTTAAGTGAATCTGGCTTCCCCATTAACTTTGCTCCTCGGAAGATCACAAAAGGGGATCACATGACCCCTGGGACATTGCACCTGTCATAAATATGAGTTAAGCGAAGCATTCATATGCCAAGCATCTGAATGTTGATCACATGACCAAGGAGATGCTGTAACAGTCATAAGTATGAAAAATGGTCATAAGTCACATTTTTCAGTGCCAAACTTTGAACAGTCACTAAATGAATTGTTATAAGTTGAGGACTGCCTGTATTTGGCATAAAATTGCATACTTATATATTATCCAAAATGTTACTTGAACAAAGTTGCTCAGGCAAACCCCCAACATAAAAAGAAACCTATCTTCACTTCTTCTGCCCATCTACCCAGGAAGATTTTGGAAGTTCTTTGGGTGCAAAGACATCAAGACATATGCTTCTTTAATAAACAGATTAACTTATATCAACATTTTCTGTAACTTTTGCATTTGATTCTGGTTTTGGTGACTTTAGATGAGCTGTTCTTGCATAGCTATAGTAGTTTCAAGACATTAGATTAAAAATACAGACATTGTTAAAACTTGTCATCCCTTATTCCAATTGATGACTTTAATTTTGGCTGTATCAGATTGTTACTTGGAGGTGAATCTTCCCAAAGCCAAGATCTTGGAGAATATTACAGTTGAGTGAAATTTCTTCCTCTGATGGCAGATAAAAGCTTTGCTCTATTTAGGTAGGCGTGGTGAGAAGAACAGATCATATGTCCTGCAGCATTTTTTTTTTACTGACTATTGTTTACTGCTATTGTTTCTGTATTGGTTGAAATTGTCAATGGCCCACAATACAAAATCTTTTGAAAGGCCTCAGTACTTGGTCCCTTCAACAGAAAAGAATATGAAACCAGGATATGAAAAGCTGATATATATAAATCTCAGGCACGCAAAGAGAATAAACATTAGATCTATTATATGATTAGACATCTGGAAAAGCATCTGAACAGTCGACTTTGCTACATCGGTTTGCTGCATAAGCTTTGTTTTAACAAAATTTTATTATGTACTTGTGAAATAGGCTTTTTTAAAAAATTAAAGAGAATTTTCTTTATAGAACACACTAAATGTTAAAAATTTGGTGAGAAAGCTGTTTATTATTATGACTCGCCAGACTTCCATTTTTTTTTTCCAACTGTTTCTGGTTATAATAACTAAAGAAAAGATGAGGAATACAATTCCTTATCACTCTTGAAAATAATGCAGAAGTCAAATTGAATGTAGAAAATTAAGTCCTAGGATGACTGGATCTTTATTCCCCCCCCCCCCTGTTTTTCCTAAAAGAGAGTTTAAAAAAATAATGTATTGAAAACCTATATAGGACCAAAAGCTTGTCTCAGAGGTTAAGAACAGCTCTAATGCTGTTGAGCTATACATGTTAGTAATCTTACCAGCCCCGCTACAGTGGACGATGTTGGGAGTTGTAGTTCCAAAACCTTTGGTCGTTTATAGATAACTTGCATTAATTATGTAGGCTGTTCCCATATAGAAAAGTTTTAGCCCAAGAGCTGGATACTATGCAGTAATATTCTCCCCCACCATAAAATGGTGCTCAGCAACTGACTGAGATTCAGATATGACGCTAAGACATTATTTTTAAAATCAGGGTTTGTTGAATAACTTTTTTAAATGTAAGACTAAGCAGCAAGGTAGGCTTGCATTTAATTCAACAGACATCAAACTAGCTACATTATGATGTAATGTTACCTGTGAACCTCACCACTTTCTCCAATGCTTAGCCATCATATTTAAAAACTATGGTCTAATCCTCCATGAATTTAAAACTATCCAAGTTGTTTACCATTGTTTCATCTTGAGGCAGTAGATTTAATTGCTTTAAAATGTGCTTTCTGGAGGAGTATTTTAATCTATTTTGGCTGGATTTCTATATTCCTTTGAATGTTTTTATTTTTGGTCAGGTCATTCTATTTTGCCTTTCCTCTGTCCAAGTATCCAGAAATTAGATTTCCCTTTTTTTCTGTATAGAGGAGTGTTTCCCAGTCTTGCCTATGTTAAATTTCACCAATCTTCTATGAGAGTGAGTCCCATCCATTTAGAAACCACATAGTTTGTATGCATAATGCTTTCAAGAACATATTTTGTTATTAAATGTATCAATTATGGTAAGTTTTAGCAATACAATGATACAGTGGAAAATATTTTTCTCAAATTGTTGTAAAATAATGAGGATTATTTGCTATTTTAAAACAGTTTTTTGCTGTTTTAAAAGCAGTCTTCTTCCAAGTAGTAATCAAATATATTTCAAATAATGGGCGAGAACATGGAAAGTGTATAACATTTTATTTTAGATGGCTATAATGTACTGGTAGGTTTGTAACTATACTGACCCCTGCTATGTCAGAAAAATAAACATAATCACACCTAGTTAATACTTTGGTGGAAAACCTCAAGAAGATTCCAAAGTTGTAGACTAGACTGCAAAGTCAAAAATACATACTGCACTAAGAAAATGATAATGCTTCTGTTTTGTTATTGAAATGCCTACATTAATAGATCTGTAAAGACATCAAGGTCGGGCTTAAAGAGACTTGCCTTTATTTATCATCTACCCAGAAAAGGGATGAAAGTTAGCTGAAGGACTGCAAAGGGCAGTGCAGAAAAAAGGGGCTGGTAGAAATCTGTACTTTTCATAGAGTTATTTCCCCATGGCAGCCATTTTACAAGAGAAGCCACAATGTGATCTCAAATCCTGAAGTCCTTGTCATCTTCAACAGACTTCTTAACCTTTCAGCAGTAAATGTCATAAGAGTTCAAGTGTAGAATCTACGCCTTGCCTAATTACCTGTGGGGGGAAAATCCATAGAGTCTCTCACATTGTCTTATTTCATCTAATAGTATGTAATGCAGTGAAGTCATCTTACAGGTATGGAGAGTTTGACAAAGATAAGATCATAAGCATGACATCAATTTACTGATGTAATCTCAGGGAGATTGTTCATTTTCAACAATAAACTTGAATCATGCCTTCAGGGAAAAAACGGGCGGGTCTCGAGCAATAGATGGTTTAGAAGGATAGAGCCTAAATATCAATAAGTTTTTAAGGTCAGTAATTAATAAACCCAGTAATAGACCCATTTCTATGGATGTTTTATGATACCAGGAATGTCTTTAAAATTAGTCAGATCTATTCCACAAATAAAAAGTTATTTCCATTATACAGTATATCATTAAAAAGCTGTTTCTGTGTTTGCATATGTATGTTTGTACAAATATGTGAATTTGTGTGTTGTGTGTGTGTACATATGTATTTTATATATACCTAGCATATATTACATCACATTCACCATAAATCAGCCAAAATCCATCTAGTTCATCCTTTATTAAGTGCTTCCTGGATCAGCTTTTGTTCCAGACTGGCGTCTATGTTGCCATCTGTAACATTGGTGACCTCCATAATATACATCATCAGGTCACAGACAGGGGTCAATTTGCATGGGAAGCTTTCATAATTTATCTCAGGAAAGAAGAAACTGGCACAGTGATGCGTGTCCCCTTCTTTTTGGGAAATAAATATTTCTATTCGGATGATAAATCTTTGACTTGAGGTATATTCTTGGACGTATGAAAAATTAAATAAACAGAGTCAAAAATATGAGCTAGCTTAATCTTATAGTACAAGTGCTATTTAACATATAAGAATAAAGTTTTGACACCCATTTACTGCAAAGTGCTAGTTGTTCATTGTTTTCACAGAGCTATTCTTGATTCTTCGTGCTTTGTGGCTGCTACCATGGAAACAAGGAAACATGAAAATCACTATTTTAATTACTCTGAAGTTGGGTTCAGTGCCATCATTGGGTTGAAGTTGAATTGTCTGAAGTGAAGCCAAATGGAAACCTCTTCTTCCGAACAGACTTACAATTGCTTTAGTACTTTTACAGGCAATTTTATAGAAGCGGCATTGTCACAAGAAAAACCTAAATTTATTTCTATTCATGGATTTCTATCAGAGCAGAACTAAGCAAGAACTATGTGGTGATGCTTACAGGCAAGGAATCTGTCTAATAAAGTAACTTAACAGCATAAAATAATAGCATGAAAGGGTAAGTTCTAAAAGAAACCAAATGTTCATCCCCAAAACCAAGGTTATAAATTGTTTTCATCCATTTAAAACCTTATTGAACCAAAGAAGGGCTCTATAGTGTTTATATTCAGACAGTGTTTAATAGCAATATCTTTTTCAGTGTTTTTATATATGTTCACTATGTTCTTTCACTTCTGGACCTTGGCCACAGTTAGCTGTGTGAGCTCCAAGTCTTTGAATTCTAAATAATGGCTCAGTAATAACACTGGTGAAAAAAATGCCAGGATAGGATAGAGTTTGAATATAGAAATGCACTTTCCAGAGAGCACTGCACATCCTCAGCTGGACAACCAAATTATTTCCTTTGCCTTGCTTTAGAAATTAGCCTACATTTGTCCAGGCTACATTCCTCTTGGTTCACTCCCAAGTTTTCAAAAATGTGAAGAAGGCAATAACTTTTCTTGCATATATTCCAATAAGGAAAAAAGAATATATTCCATATGTGCATTATTTTTACAAACAATAGGCGCACAGACACAAACACACAATATATATGCATGTGTGTATATGTTGTGTGTATGTATGTGTGTGGGCATGTGTATATATCTATATACACGTGTGTATATTCCCATGTGTGTGTATGTGTATATATGTATATGATATATCTAGTTTACAAATTGCATTTTAAACTGCAAATTCTTGATTTTTAAAAATTATAACCTTGTTTCAAAAATACAAAATTTGAAGACTTAACTCACTCTGGACTCCACATGGGCAGGGTATAGCTTGGTGCATGGAGAATTCTCTAGGTATACTATCTGAAGAAGTGAATAGTGTCATCTGCAGGCTGACCTTGGCTATCTGTAGGCTATTTGTAAGCTGGTTCCTCAGCCCTGGTTCCTTTGGGTGTCTGGATTTCCTGCAACCAAGAAATTATTAACACTTGCTTATGAGAGAGGAAAATGCCTATGGTTTTGAAAGAGGCCATGATGCAATGCTGCACCCCCTCCTTAAGAGGCCTTCTAGGTCCATCCATGTTAGACAACATCATTCAATCTAACCTCCTCCTTTTGTTTGGACAGTGACTCAGGATCCATACTGAGCTTCATAAACTGAATACATTGTTTGGACCCATTAATCAGGGTTCAGGCCT
The DNA here is from genome assembly GCF_009769535.1 of Thamnophis elegans. Lineage (NCBI taxonomy): Eukaryota > Metazoa > Chordata > Lepidosauria > Squamata > Natricidae > Thamnophis > Thamnophis elegans. The sequence goes on from NC_045547.1 coordinate 57,947,870, forward strand.
GGGATGAGATCAAGATTGCATTGTTAACTCTAGTAAATGACTTAGCAGATTGCATCAGTCAATGATAGTAGAAGAGAGATGTGCTTCCCTATGGACTAATGCAGGGGTCCATCCTCTCCCCTCTGCTTTCTACATGAAGCTGTTGGGAAACGTCATCTGGCAGTTTGTGGTTTTAGTCTCATGTTTGCCAATGATGCCCAGCTTTATATCACCACCCCAGGCGATACTGAGGATGCTGCTGAAGTTCAATCAACGTTAAGCAGACCAAGTTGGAACTGAACCCAAGCAAGACAGAATTGCTCTTTGTGCAATTGGGGTTCTCTTTTAGGCCTAGTGATTACTTTGGACAGAGAGAAACATCCATGACTTGGGAGGCTCTTTGGATTCACACTAAAGCAGTAGATAGGAACTGTGGGCGGGACTCATTGCAGTTTCAGTTGCAGATTTTCCTGAGATAAGAGGTCTTTGTGATATTGATTCCTACCCTCATCAACACACATCTAGATTAGTGCAATGCAGCCTACCATATTTTTCGGAGTATAAGACACACCTTTTTCACTCAAAAAAGAGGCTGAAAATCTGGGTGCGACTTATACACTGAATACAGCATATTTTTGCCTCCCGAAACGCCACCTCTTCACCAAAATGGCCATGCATAGCTTGTAGGAAGCTTTCGGAGAGCTTCTGGGGATGGGAGGGCAGAAATGAGCAAAAAAACAAGCCATTTTTGCTCAATTTTGCCCCCAGCCCCCAGGAGCAGGCTATAAGCTTCCTAAAGGCTATCCATACCCTTTTTTTTTGACAAAAAAATAGACCCGTGTTTGTAAAAAATGGGCCATTTTCTTTGCTCATTTTTGCCCTCCCCACCCCCAGGAGCAGTCTATAAGCTTCCTAAAGGCTATCCATACCCTTTTTTTGACAAAAAAATAGACCCGTGTTTGTAAAAAATGGGCCATTTTTTTTTTTGCTCATTTTTGCCCTCCCCTCCCCCGGAGCACTCTACAAGCCTCCTAAGGGCTATTCATGCCCTTTTTCTGAAAAAAGGAATGGGCCCGTTTTTGCAAAAAAACGGGCCATTTTTGGGAAGTTTGCAGAGTGTAAAAAAAAATTTTTTTTTATTTGCCTCTTCAAAACCTTGGTGCATCTCATGCTCCAAAAAATACGGCATATTAGTCTATCTTTAAAAACCATTGAGAAGCTTCTTATTTATTTTGGCATAGGTGATCAGGGAAATCTACACATGCTAGACACAATGCAGTCTAAGAGCCTAGATTACTAGTTCATTTTGTTCAGCATTTGCTTGCCAATCCTTGGTGCATCCCGAGGGGCAAACTAGCTTCATACCAATTAGCTAGCACCGTTTGGGTTGCTGGCTCTTTCAGGTTCCTCTGCCAATCTTCCCTCACCTTCACCTCCTGTTGCAATGCCTTGTATCCGGCCAAGTCCAGCGGTGGTTTCCTCTGTCCATACATGTGAACACAACTAGATTTTTCCCACCACAATGGTACCCATTTATCTACTCGCTATGTTGCATGCTTTCAAACTGCTGGGAGGGCAGGAGTAGGAATCAAGTGAGGGGAGCTCACCAAGCCAGGCTTGAACTGCCGGAGTGCAGATCATCTCTGGCTGACAGTTCCAGCATCCTTAAGCCACTGCCCCATGTTCCTCCAAGAAGCTTCAGGGGATACAGAATACAGTCACCTGGATGCTCACTGGCAGTTGTACTGTAACTTTGCGACCCCTCTATACTTTGAGCCATGCACTGATTCCCTGTTAGCTTCTCGGTGCGATCAGAAGTGCTACTGACAACTTGTAAAATCTTTCATGGCTTCAAACCAAGCTACCTACATAGCTACCTCTTTCCATAGAGATTGGCCTGGCCATTGGCAACTGATTGTTCTCCAGTTTCAGGAGGCCACTCTGCCCACTCCAGGGTGCACAGGTAAAAATTAAGCTAGGTTGGGGATGGGGGGTGGAACTGCCCTACTACTTACCTTCGGACAGTTGCAGCCAGGCCTCGCACACCTTGGTCTATTTCTTCTGCCTCTGGCAAGGTTTTTCTGAAGGCCTCTCTAGACGATAACAGAGCTCCATCAATCCGGAAGAGGCTGAAGGCAATATATGCAAGTGAGGTGAGTCAGTGGATGACAAAAAAATAAGACCTGGTGTCTTTTTTGGTAGCAAAAAAAATACAAGATAGGCTCTTATTTTCAGGGAAACACGGTAATATTTTCTTATTCTGCAGGGCAGAAGGAAATACAGGTAATTCTTGGGTTACGAGCATCCCCTTAGTGAACGTTTGAAGTTACGTGATAAGCGCCCACTAGCATTTATGAATAAGTCCCAAAATTATGAATATTACAGCATTACAACAGTTGTTCACTCTTACAGATGACCATGGAGGCTCTGCAACATTTGCCCCTGCCTATTTCCCCCCCCCAGCTGGGTCTTCACAGGTACTTTGCTTGTGAAGACTCACCTTGCGAATAACTCCTCTCTTCACGGTTTCTTTGCCTACATCTTGCTTCAGGCTTTTGGTGAATTCACAGAGAATAGAGGCCTAACGTACCATGAGATCATATGAAGTCAGTAGGGCGAGATCTCGAGCTACTGATCTCGCACTTTAGGCCTCTATTCTCTATGAATTGAAGCTTGGAGATTTGCAAACAGAGGGAAAGTTCCAGTCCTTCAAGCCCTCTCTCCGTTTGCCATTTCCTTGCTGAAGCCTGCAGGGAGATTGTGCCCCTGTATGCTTTGGCAGCCCTTTGCAAAAAGCCTTTGTCAGCAACAGCGAAGCTTGGGAGGAGAGGTCACATCCCTCCAAAGCTCTGCTCTTCTGGCTTTTCAAAAAGGGCTGCCGACGCCTAAAGGGATGCAATCCTCAAGTGCTTTGCTTATGAGAAAGGAGTCCGGAGTGCCGCACAAAGCCTTCCAAACCTCCTTTCTTGCCAGAGATCCGCTTCACGAGGCCTCTGGAAGACTGTGTGTAGTCACCGAGTCTCCTTTTTCATCACCGGAGGCCTCATCAAGCCCTTTGCTGATGAGAAAGGAGGAAGCAGGCAAAGAAACAGTCTGAAGAAGAGACAGGTCTTCATAAGGTAAGTTACCCAGTGCAGCAGGATGGGGGGAATCAATTGTGGGGTCCGCAGAGGAGGGAGAATGAGGTATCTGTGAGTCAGGGGAGGCTTTGGGTGGTTTGAAGTAGGTGGCCTGTTCCATCACTATCCCCCCCTCCCCCCATGGCCTTTCCCACCCCAGATACCTCCTGTGCACTTAAATGAGCCGCATGTGTGGGCAAAAGCAGGGAGAGATCTTGTTAAAGGGACAAGATTCACTCCCACGAATCCTTGGGTTACGAATGGAATGGGCAGGCTCCATTCCATTCGTAACTCAAGGACTTCTTCGTAAGGGGCCTCAGCCTATATATTTCTAACTCTCTGAAGTTGTGATAGTCCTGCAGTAACAGATGGTTTGCTGTAAGATGTTCGAATAGGATGCGTGGTGCTTTGGTGTCACTATCATTTTTGTAGTCTTTCATGGCTGGACATGTGACTGTTTCAGTGTCTGTGGCTGTGATCTGGGTTTTGCAACAAATTGACAACCCTGCCTTCCCTTGTGGAAAGGCTGATTGAAGATTGAAGCTATAAGGATAGGAAAATAAAGGAGTGGATGGATTCAATTTCTTGTTAGTATGTAGACTGCAAAGCAGATGTGTAGTCTGGGCTAGTGCAAGTTACAGCCATCCCACTGAGGACAGGATGCTGGTTACAATACTTTTCCTCTTAAACAGACACTTCCTATCAAAACCAGCCAAGTCTAGAGTAACTGGGACCCCCCAAGTTGTAACTTCACAGAAGTCAAGGGTTGCTTCCTGGCGAGACCATGCTTTCAGGATGTTACTCTAATTTCCTTGAGGCTCCAAGGAAGCAACATGGAGGACAATCTGTTGGGAGGGCCGATTTTGGGGCTGAGGTAATACTAGCCATATTGAGCTAGGAATGCCTAGCTTAACATGGCAGCATATCTCCCATGCAAAAAAAATCATATTATAAAGTATGGAACTTGTTTATACCAATGGTTAGATAAGAAAACCTGGGAATGAAATTGTTTACTTATGTTGTAATAGTTTTTTGTTTTTTCTTTTCTTATTATGATATAGAGTACTATTCACATGATATATAAAGTACAATAATGATTTTAATGTATAAGAATGGGATGATTTGAATACTTTGGTATAATTGTATGCAGTGACCATTTTATATTAGAAAGATCTTTGTATATTAAACAGATCAATGATGATGTAAGGAACAATTGATATATACATGAATTGAAATACAACCACTATATGGATTAATAATTAATAATGGGATGATTGGTGACATTATGGTCAATTGAAAATATGAATGTATATTATAAATTAATGGGAATCCTTTGTTCTATTCTTCGCTTTCTCCTTAGAGATAGGTGACACTATAATACTTTAAAGACATTATTATTTAATAGATAATTATGAATTTAAGGAAATAAGGATTGTTACAAATGAAAGAATATTAATGGTAATTTGAATACATAATGCTCAATGACAGCGAAATATTCAGTTATGTTTAATGTAAACCAGTGATGTTAACCCTGAGCTTAAGAATTGGTGCACAAAAACTTGTAACCAAATGACATGCTTGATGAAATGGAGGAAAGTTGTTTTTTGTTCTGCTCTTGCTTTGTTTTGTTTTGTAGGTGTTGTTTTGTTTAAAAAAGAATAAAAATATATTTTAAAAAAGTCAAGGTGAGAGTCATTTGAATGAGCCCAGTTGCAGACTGGAGACAATGCAGTTTAATGTAGAAGTCAGCTGAACCCCCCAAGAGCATTCCAAACTGATTAAAGCAAAGCCCTTTGTTCCTTCAAACATTAGGCTGCCTGTAACCATTTACAACACTTGGCTCTGAAGTAATATTTTAGTCATGAAGACACTGCGAAGCAGATGATTTCAATCAGTGTGCTTATAATGCCTTTCATATGCCGACAGGTTTAAAATCGGAATAGACATGTTTAAAATTCCAGATGTTTTTAGAATTTTTAGCAACTGACATACAGAAATCTCTTCTGGCAACAGTTCAACTGACCTATGTATCTTAGTCTCTTCCATGATTCCATTTATGGAGAAATTGATTCCATCCTGTTAGGCCCTTGCATGGGCCAGTTTGTTATAATTTTGGATATGTTGGAAAGTTAGTTTTAGTATTCAGAAATAATTCCATGCAGTCCAATGTAGTTTATAACAATTGTAACACATCTTCTGAGGTAAATAATCACATTGATGACAAATGTAGCCATGCTTGAGATCTGCTTTTCCTGAAGCTTTTTAAAAGGCATTCAAAGTTCAGTGCAGTTAAATTGGAATAAAACCACTTTCTGACTGCAGTAGCATATATTGTTTGTTTCCAGGAAAAAAGTCAATTTTTCTTTCCCCTTCCCTCCCCCCCAAAATCTGCTTGCTCAAACATTGTTATAGGACATGAATTGTATTTAGGTTTTAAGTTATATTAGTGTGTAAAAAGATTTTACTCAAGCACTTACACACATATTATGCCAAGGACGGATTAATCATTGCCACTGCAAAAGGAAATTGGTTTAATTAAGGAAAATAGACTGTAATCACTGTTGCTTTTCTGTATTAGTTAAAATATATTGACTAAAAACAGTAACAATATAAATATAGCAATTATTACAATAAATCAATTTAAAACAACGTAGCCTCTAAACAGTTCATTTTATATTATTATGCTATACATTTTAATAACAGTTTGTGCTATAAGCTGTTTAATATACAGTTCAGTTCACATTATTATGCAATAAATATACTGCTAAATAAATAACTCTGGTTGTTTGAAACACAGTGTGCTGGTTCGAGAGTTGTGTGGTTCAGCACCTTATAGACCAGATGTTCCAAATAAAGAAAGAATTTTCTTTATTTCACTTGTGATGATTTGTGTTCCTGAAAAGATGATAGAGGGATAGTGACCAAAATTATAGCTCCATCCTGGGACGGAGTGGGGAATCTTTTTTGAGTCCTGGCTGATTTTGTTAATTATTTATCAACACAATTTAGAATTAGCTATGATAATTACTTTATAATGCCTTTTGATCTGCAAACCATTCAGAGGGCCCTTTTACAATTCACAGCTAAAAGGACTATGGTGGCTTGATGTAAATTGTAGAATATGTGAGGAAGATCTTGGCAGACTGAGGAAAGAGATACTACCACGGAACTGTCAGATAAGAGATAGCATAGCCCACGGCTGGATGGTGAGTGAGGCAAGAGACCCTCCCTAGTTTTTCAAGCAATAAAGGAGCAGGAGAATTGTACTTTCAGTGTATCTGTCAATGTATCATTACAACAAAAAAGGAGTTGGCTTATCTGGTTGTCTGCTTTATCCCAGGAGGCTAATATCAATCTTGCAACATCTGAAACATTCTCTTCCTGCTCCATCTCTGAATAAAACAGCCCAATTGACTGTTCATAAGTACTGGTACTGGTTTCTGACAACTACTAATAACTGACCATTTCTCCGAAGTAGCCTGTGGGATGAGTCACGGATGGGTTATTCTCACGTCCAATCTGTCCAGAGTTAAAGTTGAGGCCATTCCCCTCTACTTCCTCTGCATGGCTCCAGTTGAATCTCAGTCTCGGTCTATAAGGGACTGTTTTTGCTTGGCTCTGTAAGATTGGTGGCGTGTCGAATTTTTCCATTTCTAACTCCCCCCACCTCCTCTCCTATCCTCTGTGTGGTGTGTTGTGAGTTCTTTTGGCATAAGCTGCATTTTGCCTGGCTGTTGGGGACCACTGTTGCTGCTGGTCGGTACTTGGGGGTTTCCCAAGATGCCCTCCAAGAGGCGCTATTCAGTGTAGACCATTTTTTAGCACTATATTTAACAATATCCTGTTTAGTAATGATTCATAATGGTGATGGAAAATGACAAATTCTCAGGCTTTGCAAGTCAGTAAATCGAGGGAAAGATTAAGTAAAATCATAAGCATAGTTGCAATTTCACTGAGTGACCAAGGTGCCGTTTCAAATTGTGATTACTAAATGATGACTAGCTGTATACTTCCTAAATTCCAAGCAGAATTTGGTTTAATTGTACTTAGAAAAATCTATAGATATCAAACATAAAAGGCCAAGCTGAATTAATACTAAGCACTATTTATATAAAATAAAATTATATATATATTCGTAGATTTTCACGGGTGTAGGTATGCTGGTCTTGTTGTATTGGGGTCTTTTCCCATGTAAGATTGAGATTGTCTTGGCAACGTTTTGGTGAGGTCCCACTCGCCATCTTCAGGCTGGTGTTTTCGGCTTTGTGCTTGTGCGAGTAAGGCATGGTCGGAGCTGTCGTCTTTCTATGAATCTTGGTGGGGGTCGGGTGGGGTGCTGGCTTTGTTGCTGTAACTGGGTTGATTGGCTATGTAGTTGCATCCTGATTGGTAGATGGAGGTTATGTTTGTAGATTGGTCGGCTGTTTTGTATCATCCTGTGTGGCTGAGGTGCTGGCTATGTGTCCGTTTTTCTTTTGTCTTGTAACGACCTGGGTGGTGGGTGGGGTTCATTATGGCTAGTTGACTAGGGCTAGTTTCCAGATGTCTGGTAGGCAGGAGGTATCATCACGTTTATTCATGTTGTGGGGATGTTTCTCTATTTTGATGGCTTCCATAATTATTCTCTTGTCGAAGTGTTCTGGTTTGGAGATTAATTTGGTTCCTTCAAAATCAATTTCATGTCCTGTAGCTTTAAGGTGCTGGAAAAGGGAGGAAGGTTTTTTTTTTCTTTTTTTCTGACTGCGTTCTTGTGTTCTGTGATGCATGCATTTATTCTCCTATTAGTTTGTCCAATGTATGTGGCAGGGCAAATTTTGCATGCTATTTTGTAGACTCCTTGGTTTTCTAGCTATGTGTATGTATGTATGTATGTATGTATACATACATACATACATACATACATACATACATATATATTTGTTGTATTTGTGTTGATAAATAAATAAAGGGAAACTAGTATAGATCTATTTCAAGCTATTTAGCTCTCATCAGCTAGCCATACCCTTACTGGGAGAAATCTAGTAAAATCTAATATCTCTATCTCTATCTCTATCTCTATTTCTATCTATCTATCTATCTATCTATCTATCTATCTATCTATCTATCTATCTATCTATCTCTATCTCTATTTCTATCTATCTATCTATCTATCTATCTATCTATCTATCTATACACACACACACACACACACACACACACACACACACAAAACACAAATGTAAAAAGGCAACAGTAAAAATATTGGGCTTTCTGTCTGGATGGTCTCTTGTGATGAGCCGATGGACAGAGAATGGAAGTAGTGAACTTCCTCCCATAATTGGGCCATACCAGGGGTTGTGACACTATATATATATGTATGTATGTATGTATGTATGTATGTATGTATGTCAGTCAAAATAGCTAAAAGGTGTCATATTTTGATCATGTCATGAGAGCTGACTTAAAAAGTCAATCATGCTGGGAGTGATCAGAAAAAGGAAAAGTGGCTGCCCTACTGCCTGTTGGCTGGACATTATAAAGCAGGGGTGTCAAACTAGATTTCATTGAGGACCAAATCAGGATTGTGTTTGACCTCAGGGGATGGTGCATGGCCAGTGTGGGGCCATCGTGATGTCACTAGTATTGGGGGGCGCCTATGGGGGCCTGAGCACTCTGTCAGCGAAAATGGGTTCCTAAGCTCCGTTTTCAGCTGTGACGGCCTCCTGCAACCCTCTGCCAGCAAAAACAGAGCTCAGGAGGGCCGCATGTTTTCACTGGCAGAAGCACCGTGGGCCAGTCCTTCACTGTTTCCATGGTGGCCTCATGGGCCAGATCTAAGCACCTTGTGGGCCAAATCCAGCCCTCGGGCCTTGAGTTTGACACTCCTGCTATAAAGGATGATGGATCTGAAAGAGATAATGTGAGGCAGAGGGGCATGCATGGTGAGTATTGATCCATACATTGGCCGAGGGGGGACACAACTGAATGGCTGACAACAATGACTATTTATGTAAGAAGATATTGCTCAAAACTCCCTTACCACTATTTCAAGAATACATTGTTGTGCTCAAATTTCTGTTTTTAATCTAGTTTGTACTACAGATTATGCTCTGCTTTGACTCTTTCAGGTATTGAGTATCTGATTAGTTGTACATTAAATATATTGAACATGGTATGCTTAAATGTGCACACAGACCATTAACGGATATTCATTCTTCTGAAATCTAGCCTTTAATGGAAAAGTGTCAGTTGCATATGTACATACCAGCATCCGCTATCAGAAAAATGTGTTGTATATTTTTTCTCCATTTTAACTTCTTTATCATGATTATAATCTTTTATGGATACCCAAATAAAGCACTGCAGCATGATTTATTTCATTGCAATGCCAAAGTGGCATGTTTTTTTTTATTTTACTTTGGAAGTATGCCACTTTTTGCCCCACCAGTAAAAGCCTTAAAATAATACCGCTATTATGCTAATACTGTTTTTCCTCTTCTCTGCTTCTCTCACTTTAGATGGGCTTAGGACATGAAGAAGGATTTGGAGCCCAATGTTTAAAATGTAAAGATAAATGTGAAGGATTTGAACTACACTTCTGGAGGTAAAATTATATATAGAAACATGGAGAGAGGGAGAGGGAGAAGGGAGGAAGAGGAGAGAAGAGAGGGAGAATGCGCGCAACACAGACGTGCACACGCGCACGCGCACACACACACACACACACAGGATTTGCTTTAAAACCTACAGTTTCATATTTTTCCACTAGGTGGGAGTATAACACTTGTTACAGTTTTTAATAAATTCTATAAGTGGGGGGGGGGGGGGAACCAGAATTCTTCATTTAGTTATAAGGAAAATTCCTAACATACCAGTTGAGGAATTTAAATTACTGCTATGTGTCCAATGATGTAAAAGGCCTTAAATCTGCATAATTGTGATCATTACATTTATTTTAGGATAAGGTGTCCAATTTAGTATTCCAGGACCATATATGGCCTGGAACTGTACTTCAGTGTTTTCAGATTTTGAAATCTTGGTTGCTGCTCACATTGTAGAAAGTAGGATGTGAATAAAATCTTTATATTCTTGAGCATTTTCAGAAATCTGGGGAGATTTGTGTTGTGTAAAAGAGACTCCAAATTGCAGTTAATAATAAAAACATAAAAATATGACCGTCGGATCAGATTGGTTAAAGTGATCAAGGAAAACATTGTGGAGTGACCACAAGCAGAAAGCAGAAGCAGATCCATATTCCACTGTTGTGTGCCTATCGTTATTGAAAGGAATGCTGTTCTCAAATGAATGATAACAATTTAATCTTAGAATCAGTAGTTTTGAATAGTTCTGTTATGTCTTTGCCTTGGAAGGTAGTGACCTAAATTAAAATTATTAGCAACACAGTCAGTTCATTTTAATTTTTTCTGAAATGTAACCATTACTTTCCTATTGGTTTGGATGTAAATTGGGAAACAGTGTATATACTTTTTTGTATTTAAATATAATTTAGAAGGAAAACCTATAGTTTAAAAATTGTAAATTGAGACAAAAATCTGTTAAGTATGTTATAAAAACTAAAGATAGAGAAAATACAATAAAATTGGTAGTTTTAAATTAAAGAACAACAAACATCAAATGCTGTTTCATTCTTGCCTATATATAACTTTATTTCTTTAACAGGTTTATATAACTGTTCAATTCACAAATTTAAAATCCAGTTTAACCCACTGGCCCCCCTCCTCTTTGCTATTTATTAACAACAGAACAAATAACCAACTCATGCTACATCCCATAAGGGCACGTTCCGACATTTGGATGCTACTTAAAACTCCTTCTCAAGATTATTAGATGCCCACAGAAGAAATATATGTAATTCAGGGGTGAACTATGGAGTCCTGAGTGCTCTCTGAGCTTGGTTGTTTTCTTGTAGACATTTCATTATCCAGCTAGATAAAATCTTCAGTGCTAGAATTAAAGTAAATTGGGATTCTGCTGGGCTGAATAAGTTCTACAAGACTAGTTCTATTCTCATGTATCTATGTTGCCTAAATTATGCTTCTCTTTTGAACCTAGAAAAATATGTCGAAATTGCAAGTGTGGCCAAGAAGAACATGATATTCCCACCAGTAATGAAGATGACCGCAAAGTGGGAAAGCTCTTTGAGGATACAAAGTATACTACTCTAATTGCAAAGCTGAAATCAGATGGTATTCCCATGTATAAGCGTAATGTAATGATACTGACTAATCCTGTGACAGCCAAGAAGAATGTGTCCATCAATACAGTAACTTACGAATGGGCACCTCCTGTTCAGAATCAAACCTTGGTGAGATATCAGCTTAGGATCATAAAGATTCATATGTTAGTAAGGAATAATTATCCTTTCTGCTTATAGTGGAGTTGGGAGGAGACAAGCAAGTCAGGAAGAGTCTCTTTTGGCAGGCAGCAAGTATATATAAGGAATGCAATATGCAAATGACATAATTGTCTCAGCTATAATTCATGATTGAATATGCAAATAAGAGGAATTTAGTTTCCTGGATTTCCTGTGCACATTTCTCTTCAAGCAGCCGAGTGCAATTGTTTTGCAGCATGGACATAAGAAAAATAATGGTGTTTGAGTGAGACTAAGAAGGAAGGGGACATGAGTTTGTGTTCATAGTTAGAAGTAAGTATTACATTGGAGGCATCCCAGGCACTTAAGATGATTTATGAATCCCCCAAATGAACCATTTTAAAATGACATCCTGAAATGGGACACCACACTGGGAAAAAACCCCATGAACCTATGTCATCACTTAAAGGCTGTGGAATAGCACTCAAGCATGCACATTTCTGTTACTGTATATGGTCAGACTAAATTCAGTATTGTCAACCAAAAGAAAAAGCTCCCTTTGGTTTATTATACTATTCCTGTAGATGAGGTAGTTGGATAGCCTTGTTGGGATTTTTCTTTTTTTTTACTTTTAGTGCTTCAGTCCTAAGTTTATACAATGTCATTCTGGGTGATCTAAAACAGAAGCACTTGTAAACCTTAAAGGGCTAGGTTTTAGGGATTATTTGAGAAACTTTGGGAAGATATTTGTCAGATTTATTATATTTTGCCATTAGGAAAACTAATCCTTTTTCTGTTGGGAGAAAATAATCTTTCTGTTATTAGACCAATAGCAAATCATAGTTAGGATAAAAGCTAACCAATGCAGCTAAAATTATGCAGTGCTAGCGCTGAGTGGCAGTGGAGGAAAGCCACACACTTATAACTTTAAATCTAAATTCTGACTCGTTGTTCCAAGTGACTCAGCAGCTCCATCATGTACACCTTGTTCTCTGTTTCCCCTGAAGATGAGCAATTTCTACAGAGCACTCCTAATCTCCTTTCCTTTTTTTTGTTTAGAAAGCTGGAATCCCATGGACCATTAATTCTAGCCCTCTCTCCTCACTCTTTAGGCAAGGCACTACATGCAGATGCTTCCAAAGGAGAAACAGCCCGTGGCTGGCTCGGAAGGGGCTCAGTACCGCAAGAAACAGTTGGCCAAGCAGCTGCCTGCTCACGATCAGGACCCTTCCAAATGCCACGAGCTGACACCTAATGAGGTGAAGCAGATGGAGCAGTTTGTGAAGAAATACAAGACCGAAGCGCTGGGCGTGGGTGATGTTAAGCTTCCCAGTGAAGTGGAAGGGAAAGCCGGGGAGAAGGATATCCTGAGTAATGGCGAGAAGGGAACCTCCACTACCGTAGGAGCCATGGAAGGCAAACAGGCCGGTCAGAAGGGAACTCAATATGTAAGTGGGTGATGCGTGTGTATGTGAGTGTGTGCATGTCCAAACAGCGGATCAAAGAAAATAAATTATTTGGAGGTTTATTCTCTCATAATGTGCTTCCTGTATTTTGCAGCTTAATGTATTATAACTTTGCCTCTTTTTAAAAAAGAAATGCGAGATTTTGCTTGGATAAAATCTTATCCTTTTAAATGCTATTGCTTTAAGGGGGTTTTCTGCAAACTAGAATTGGTAGAACAAAAATAAAAGCCTATGGCGACCAGGATTGATCATTACTGATGGGAGAGGGATCCATAGAATCTGACAATTTTTACTGCTGGTTAGACTTTAATGTTAAAAAATTTCTCTAGAGATCATCTAGATCATCTAGGCTCAGTACAAGAATCTTTCTTTTAACAAGTAACTGAGATGTAGCAGTGCAGGATTTGCTTAAATATCTTTAGGGGAAGTCACCGTATATTAGACAGCCACAATTAAAAATATATTTCAAAAGCTGAGCCAAAATATCCACTTCATAATTGGAATATCTTCTGGGCAGTAACAGAAAGCAGTTCAACCATGCAGAGCTCTTACAATAATATTAATATAACATGCCCAACTGGAGATCTGCATAAAGATCAATATTTTGTCTTTTGCTGGTGAGCGAACTATATTTAGATGAGAGCCATTAGTTCCCCGTGTGCTGTATTATTCCTTTTTAAATGTTTTTCAAGAGGAAAACTAAGAACCCTGCAGGAAAACAAATCTCCCTAGAGGGGGAGAGGGAAACTGACCATTGAATGGGAACCAACAAAAGAAAGCCAATCTTGTTTCCTTTTTCCCCACTTAATTTAAAAAGAAGGTGCTTTGGTTCCACTTTAAAATTGAATTTACAACTTCCTCATTGTTTCTTTCAATGAGTCAGGAAAACAGATACACTAGAAAGCCAGTGTGCTATACAGACACAGATGCACGTTCCCCTCCCCTCCGTTTATCGATGTTCATCGGGAGACTTTCTGGCTGAGGTGGGGGAGAAATATGTTGAAACTTTGGTAACCTGAGATTTGGACACTTTTCTCTTTCTCCAGAGTGGCCATAAAAAGCAGAGTTCAAATATCTGCTTCCTAACTTAAATATATTATCATTTTCTGAAATCCAAACTGAGTGTTCTACTTAGTTAAACTCACGTTGTTAAAGTCATGAATGATTCTCACACTCAGAGACAGAAATAACTATTTAACTCTAGCCTTTTAAATAATTTGGGGTTATCACTATGATGCATCACCAGTTTATTTATTGACACCTTTGGATACCTTCCAAACTTCCTATTCCATCTTTTAAATGACAGTGGTATGTTGCCTCCAAGCATCTTTTTTCCCCCCAAGAATGCTTTAGGATCCCATGTAAATGTCATAAGGCTTCTTAAAAACTTAAATGGTTGTAGCCTAGTGTAATGTTTCTCAGCCTTGACAACTTTAAGATATGTGGACTTCAACTCCCAGAATTCTCTAGTCAGCAAAAGTTGAGAAACACTGGTCTTAGGGCCTTTGTTTGAAAGTGTGCTCAACTTTAGGCAACAAAAGTTTCCTGGAAGGAACATCCTCAAATGTTTCAGGGACTTGTGCCCATCACATACAAAATACCAGTTTATAGTCAATACATAGTATGTTTTTGTCACATATAATGAAAAAGTGGTTGTGTTCTAATTTTTCTTTGCCACCATACCATGAAATTTATTTCAGTAATATTCTTGTCTGTTACTGGTAACTATATTCTAATGTCTGAGATCAAACTGTTACAAAACTTGTAAATCTCAGGCTGATTTACACATTTATTTAAAAGATCTGTTCAAATAAAATACGAGCTATGTCCATCCCATGCTAAATCATGAATTATTCAGTAACTGAAGGTTCATCACATAACCAGCCATTCACCTTTAAGGCTTTTGAGACTAGCAATTTTTCCAAATATCTTACATAAACATAAACCAAAGTACCCAATAGTTCAAGAAGGAAAAACAGGAGTCATTGACGACAGTGGTCTCCAACCTTGGCAACTTTAAGACCTGTGGACTTCAACTCCCAGAGTTCCTCAGCCAGCTCTGGGAGTTGAAGTCCACAAGTCTTAAAGTTGCCAAGGTTGGAGACCACTGATCTACAACATAGACTCTAACAGCTACAACGTAAGATAGACAAGCAGAAGAATGCATCCATGAATACTAAGTAATGGTCAGAAAACACGATGGAAACTCCTTGATTTCACTACACATGAACAATTTCAAGCATAGTTTCAACTGGAAAACTGTGAGATTCTAGACCAAACTAAATCTAAGAACACTAGGGAATTCTGGAAACTTGGTCCTTAGACAAATCAGCCAGCCACATATATAAATCACATTTATATATCATTCAAACGAGATTAAAAGAGTCTAAAAGAGACCCAAGAGGCTAAAAAGGGAACGAAAAAGACCAGCAATTAACACCCAGATGGGCGGACATTTACATTAGGATTAATATATGACAAAAAAGCAGTGAGCAACACCCTAATCAAAGAAATGCCAAGGAGAAATGAACTCCCTACTAACTCGGATAGAGCAATCTATTGTATATAACCAAACCCCATTCTTTTCTAGCACAGATGTTACTTTGCCAGCTAATGAAACATTTACCAAAAAAACAACCCAGCTCAGAGAGCACCAAGGACTCCATAGTTTATTTAGCTCTTACTGTATCTGTTATCTTCCAATTTGAACATATTTTCCCTTTCATGTTTTGCTTGTTGTACTTTTGTGCTTTTAATCTACTTGCCGCTCAAAACTGTTCTGAATGGGTTGCCTACAAAATAAATAAATAAATCATACATAAGTACACACACACACACACACACACACACACATATGTTCAGTTCCCCGGTATGATTTTTGTGGTTTCTTTGCAGTTCTGTTTCAGGTGCAATCAAAATATGAAGGAAGGTGACCCAGCTGTGTATGCTGAACGGGCTGGATATGACAAACTCTGGCATCCTGCTTGCTTTGTCTGCTGCACCTGCAGTGAACTCCTGGTAGATATGATCTATTTCTGGAAAAATGGAAAACTCTATTGTGGCCGACACTACTGTGACAGTGAAAAACCTCGCTGTGCTGGATGTGATGAGGTGAGCAAGAGTCTTCCTGGTTGTTCTTTAGTGCCTAAAAGAACTAATGAGGCAATAATCCCTTTTGCCCAGTTTTCTATCTGCCAAGATTGGCCACCAATGCCAAGCACTTGTAAAGATACTCTCTGGTCAGAATCTGAGTGTGATGCTTAGCAATTCTAGCTTTTAACCTTGTCAAGTCTTTTTTTATACAAGGAGAAAAAAGTTAAAGAACTCCATGCAACTTTGAATTCCAGTGGCAAATTATTTCCTTTAACTCCTGAAATAATTTAACTGGTTGGCCTCCTGAAGGCACTGGAGGGCAAAAAAATGGTCCTACGGTTTGCCCGTAGTACCGTTTTTGCCTTCCGGAGGCTTCAGGGAAGCCTTCAGAGGGCGAAAAACAGCCAAAAAAGAAGGCTAAAGGGAGCTGACAGGGCAATGCCTGGCATCTCCTAACAAATGGCTTCACGTGCCATCTGTGGCATGGGTGCCATGGGTTCGCTGTTGTGGCCCAGCAGGAGCCGTTGGAGCTGCCAACAGACTCCAATAGCAAGGGACCCTATGAGTCAGCTCTGGAAGATGTGGAGGACCCTGGACAGGGTTCAGACTCCGAGCAGGAACCAGAGAGGCTGGTTGGCCACCAGGAGGCGCCTGAGGTATGGAGCAGCAGTGAAAGCCAAAAGGAGTGTGTTCCTGATGTCAGGCCCTGGAGCAGTGGTGAAAATGTCAGGCCCTTGAGCAGTGAGGAAGTGCAGAGGGAATTGGTCCTGGATGCCCAGCAGAGATGGGTGGATAAGCGCCGGCAGCAATTACGGAGACAAAGGAGATAATTGGACCCAGGTGGTTGTGATTAGGCTCCTCCCAAGAGAGTATATAAGAAGAGACTTTGAGAGGAGGCTTTTTGCAGGACTCAACTATTATACTAAAGCTCTGGTGTGTATTTCTTATCTGTGTGAAGTCTGGGTTGCTGCCAAAGTCTTGTCGGTGTGTTAATTTACTGTGAATAAATTGTCTAGCAGTAATCTTGTGTCGGTGTGACTCACCGTACGGAGGGGAATCAGAACAGTTCGCTATCACCTATCGTCTAGGAGATGCTTTAGGAACATTGTTGATAGAATAGTCCTCATGGATCAGGGCAAGGTTCATTTTATTGCAGCATTTTTCCTTTCACAGTGGCCAGAAAATATTACCCCAGTTGTTCCATTGTGAGTGGTGTTTATAAGCAGATAAAGCCCTTCATATATCTAACCTCCATGAATTTATCCCCTCCCTTTTGAAAGACATCCAAAGTAATGGCCATTATCATGTCCTCTGGTAATGAATTCCACAGGTTATTTATGCACTTCATAAAAATGTGCTTTCTTTTATCTAAACTTTCTATTCAGCTTAACTGAAAACCCTAGTCATGCAATTTGAAGAGAAGTACTTCTCTGTACTTTATATTACTTTATGCATCTCAATCAGATTCTGTTCATCCCCCAAAACTCCCAAATAGTCAATCCGTTTCTCACAAGAAGGTATTAAAACCCCAATAGAGTTGATAGTCCTCTTCTGCATTTTTGCCATTTCTATTATGTCCTCTTTTTAAAATGTGAGGACCAGAAATTGCATGCTATTTCAGATGCAAATATGTAATAACTTTCTTTATTGACTACAACCGTCTCATTTTTATTTTTGCCTGTTTTTCTAAAGGATCCTAGTATGGAATTATATTTTTCTCTAGATTGCTGTATTCTGAGTTGACATTTTTCTTGAAATACTCCAAGAATATTTTTCCTATTGGTTCTGAGTGTGAAGTTATGGATTTTGCCCTAATGTGCATTCCTTTGTGCTTACTTAAACTGAACAATGGATAATTTGTCAAGATGTTTATTACAATATAATGGTTTAAACCAATTTTAAGTAAAGTTAACTATAAATTCTTATCATCTTACCCAAAATAAAAGTAAACAGTTTTCCAAGGCTGTTTACTTAGACATATTAGACTTCATAGATAAATTCCACAACTATGATGCATTCATTATGAACAGTGGCCTTTAAAAAGCCCCTGGATCTCTGAGCTTATCTCAATATAATACTATTTTTAATTGAGAACCACTTGAAGTTGTAGACAATCAGAAAACTCTTAAATAGATTTTGTCCTAGTTATAACACTTAATCCAGTTGTTTGTCACTTCAGACTGATGTGTGTCTCTCTCTTCTGTTACATATTGTTTTGCCATGTAGATGGTATGGCTCATCAATTAATTATCCTAGCGTACCAGTTCAGTGAGAATTAAATTCTGTAAAATCAGTTCAATGCATCAGTTGCACATGACAATTCAATTGCCACATAACTATTCAAACTATTCTCCAAGGCACCTGAGGGTAGAACAAGAAGCAATGGGTGGAAACTAATCAAGGAGAGAAGCAACTTAGAACTGAGGAGAAATTTCCTGACAGTTAGAACAGTGAATCAGTGGAACAGCTTGCCTCCAGAAGTTGTGAATGCCCCAACACTGGAAGTCTTTAAGAAGATGTTGGATAGCCATTTGTCTGAAACGGTATAGGGTTTCCTGCCTAGGCAAGGGGTTGGACTAGAAGACCTCCAAGGTCCCTTTCAACTCTGCTATTGTATTGTATTATTGTATAACAATTCCTACAAATCCAAGGGGGAGGGAGAGGAGGAGAGAAAGGAGGAGTAGAAAGGGGAGAGAGGAGAATGAGAGAAGAAGGGGAAGTTGAGAAGGGAAGGATGACAGAGGGAAGAAAGGAGGGAGGGAGAGGAGAGAGGGAGAAGAAAGTGATGGATAAGGTACAAATATGGTGAATGGAGAACAGAAGAGCCAATAATTAGTTTTGGAAGTTGATGGTAAGATGAATTGATGTAAATACTTAATAATACAATATGATATTGACTATGTAATAGTATACATGTGATTATATGTTATGAAAATGAAAAAATAAAAAAACTTTATAACAAAAAAACCAATTCCCATAAATCTTTAGCATTAACCACAGTTACAGTTTTGTACAGCTCTATAAAAATAATTTGTTGTTAAATGAAATTAAAATGAGGGGAGTGGCTGTTCTTCATTTTCACTGGGTTTTTTTTAAAAAAAAACCTGGGAAATTTAATTGAAAAATCCTATCTATTAAATAGAACAAATTAATATCACACAAAGGCATGCAGGAAGCATGTCTTAGTTCATGTGCTATGGTAGGAGAAAACAATTGTGCAGCTAGATTAATGTGAACCTGGTAACTTTGTCTTTC
Organism: Thamnophis elegans; assembly: GCF_009769535.1. Taxonomy (NCBI): domain Eukaryota; kingdom Metazoa; phylum Chordata; class Lepidosauria; order Squamata; family Natricidae; genus Thamnophis; species Thamnophis elegans. The sequence goes on from NC_045547.1 coordinate 57,967,096, forward strand.
CTGTAGCTTATTTTCAACAATGAGTATACACAAGCTGAAGGTCAAAACTGGCATCTGAAGCATTTCTGCTGCTTTGATTGTGACTGTGTCTTGGCTGGAGAAATCTACGTCATGGTTAATGAAAAGCCCACCTGCAAACCCTGTTATGTGAAGAATCATGCTGTGGTAAGAAAGTCTAGCTTTGCCTGGAATATATATTGCAACTACTGTGTAAATGGACATTCACAAACCTCATGAGTAGTTCCTGAAAGGCCATTCTCCAGGAGAGAGAAAAAAGAGAGAATACAATCTTATACATTGTAAATCTTTATGGTATACTGTAAGTAAGATAATACAGTATGTAATAACTACTAGCTGATTCCCAATCTTCCTTTTGAGATTTTTGAGAAAATGATGGTGCTTGTCAAAGTTATCAGGGCCCTTTTCATTTGGGATTCAGAATGCGAATTCTGGGCATGAAGCAAAAATTGCACTAGTGGTCTGTCTATATCAGGTGTTTGATATAGGAGGGTACTCCTTCTGGTCCTTTTAGATCTCTTGATAGCCACTCATGTTATCCTCCAAGATTGCCTGCAACTGTTGAGAGTCAGTTTCAAAGCCACTCTTTTAAAATATTTCAATTCCTTCCTATTCAATTCTGTACAAAGATGTTGGATAAGTTCACATTTCAATTCAGTTTACAGGGTCTTCTCTAATGACACCCACTTATACATTATCATTGTAGGTTAGATAGAAATTCAGTGGAAAGGCTGGCATAGTGCTCAGAGACTGTAAGGGTGTTGATGAGAAAAATACAAGATTTACTCCTGCAGCATACAAGATTGGACTATTATAAAATGGAGTATGTGTTCTAACATCAGCAATGTGATTATTAATTTATATCTGTCCTTGTATGATGTTCTGAGCACAACTTTGAAATCAGGAGGGCTATGGCTCAGTAGTAAGGGACGTGTTTTGCACTTGGGTACAGTGGTGTATTAACCATTAAGCAGACTAAGTACGTGCTTAGGCACCAGATTCAAGTGGCACCCCAAAGTTGAGAAAGAAAGAAAAAACAATGAAGATTTGTACAGTATGTCCAAAGGAGGGGGGGCACCAAGATTTGTCGGTGCTTAGGGCACCAGTGAGCCTTAATCCACCACTGCTTGGATAGTTCCAATTTCAATTTCTAGATAGATTTGGAAAAACTTCTGCCTGAAATCCATGAGAGCTGCTGATTGGCAAATATTGATGATTGTGGACCATTGATCTGACACAGCATGAGTTGTAGCATTGTAGTTAAGGGACTGGTCTAGGATGAGGAAGACTGGATCCTAAGGTGGCTTTCAGCTTTGAAAACACTTTGGAGCATTTATTTTCTTAATCCAGGAAGGAAGATCCCCATGTAAGACCCCATAAGCTCCTGGAGGAAATATGACATATAAATCAAGAGAACTTCTTGTGTTCTGTATGGTAGTACCTGTAAATAAATACTACAAAAATGCAAAACAAGGTAGGGAAGTTGAACTCCAAAGATCTTATGTGGCCACTAAAACTCTCTCTGAACACAGTTCCTGAAAATTAGCAAAACAGTTTTTCCAGATAGGAAATGAGAAAAAAATTGTAGCATAATCCTTCAAATGGGAAGGTGGGAAGCCAAATCTCCAGCCCCAAGCCAAGAAAACCCTATGCTCTTAACACACTGTTGCTCACTTTGTATCATTATTGCATGCCCTTTTGCACAAGGAAACGTTTCTTTGAAGAACTGAGCAAAGCAGCTATTTCCATAAGCAAAAAAGGTTTGCTCTATGTACAACGTAATCTTGAATAGAATTTATCTCAGTGAGACAAATCAAGCTATTGCTACATTTAGTATTGCTTTAAAGCAAATTCAGAGCAAGAATAAGTGGGCATGTGAAAGAAACACGAAGATCAGAGAATAACACTGTCTAGCACATAAATGTTCAGGTTTGAAGGATAGTTGATCATAGAAATATAAGATATGATAGATACATGTTGATGAATTGCTTTGTTTGAACTTTGAATTTGCAGGATGACTTCAGATCTTTGCTTTTTTGTCTGGTATCTAAGCTTGATGAGTATACAATTATTGTGATATTTATTTTCATACTCGTGTTTCCATGAAATTAAGATAAGGTCTTATTTTCTTTTGACCTCTGAAATAAGCGCTTGGCCTTATTTTTGGGGAGGTCTTACTATTTTTGCAGGAGGCCCCTTATCCTCGGCCCGCGGATCAGCTGATCCAGAGAGGGTCAGAAGTTCTGTCTCTTTCTGGCACACCTTTGTTAACCCTGCCACTAAGAGAAGGGGCACAGTAGCAAAGGTTTGTGGGATTGGCCTCTGCGAGGCCATTCCATGTGGATGACAGGTGCATGTAGGGTGTTTGGGGTATGTTCCCCCCTTCTCCTCCCCTAGGAAATTGCGGGGACCAGCTGCGCATGCAGTTAAATATTTTATTTTATTTTAGCCTTGCACTCAAAAGCTCAATTGGGCTTATTATCCAAGGAGGTCTTATTTTCAGAGAAATGGTATTACAATTTTGTGGATTGTATTTCGACTTTAATGAACTGCTTTGAGTCAGCTATGCTGCAACATCCTAAAAGCCCCAGCAATGAATGAATCCCAAGAACAGCACAAACTAAACACTCTATATGCAGGGATGGAAAAGGGTATGCATGTGTATAGAGAAACAGCCCAATCCTATTGTGGCTTACAGAATTCCTGTACTATAAAATAAGTTGGAGGCAAAGAGATCAAAATTAATACAGACTACAGGAATGAAAATTTGAAAAGGGAAGTAACCATTCTAACCTCAAAATTATTTCATTGCTCAAAGACTTTTGGAAACAGCCAGTTATGAATAAGTTTCCTACATATATATCTTCAGGGAAGGAGCCAATTTCATCTCCATGGACAAACCTGTTCCTGCAGAAAATTTATGGCATACCTTCTTTGTTTTCATACATTATAGACAAGTTCTGCTTGGAGTAAAAACTGTAGTGTCAAAGAGAATTGGGTGCTAAGCTATAAAGGGCTTTAAAGATTGTATCCAGCATCTTGAATTGGCTGTCAGTGCAACTCCTACACAGTAGTAACAGACTAATGTGGCAGAGTTAGATTTGAGTTATTGATAAGTGGGCAGCTGCATTCTACTTACAGAGAGTCTTCAAGCATCTGTAGAGCCCATTGCACTATTTGAATCAAGTTTTAACAAGGGTATTAGTGCCACAACTAGCATCTATTCCAGGAAAGACTGAAACTGGTATATCCACTGAAACTGAGCAAAGGATTTCTCAGCCATGGCCTGTTCCACAGGTAATATCCATTAATCCAGGCTAATGCAAACTTGTCCTTTCAGAGGGATCCTGGAAGCAGCCAGCTTCTGAATTAATAGCTACTCTTATCTGTTTGCTTGATTCTAAGCTGATATTACCTCTCTTCTTCTTGTGCCATATCCATTATCGGATGTTGGTGATCATGTTGACGATCCTATTTTTATCAACAGCCACACAAAAAAAGTGTTGTTGAGTTTTGTCTAAACCAGTCCCTTAGAATTTGAAGCCATAATGTTCTTCTGCCTGGACCTCATTTGCTTCAATCTTTCCTCGGAGGATTAAGTATGCCGTATTTTTCTGGGTGCTGCATCACATGTCCAAAATATTCTAACTTTCACCTTTTTATGGTTTTGATGATTTCCCTTGGCTTTCCCATGGTATGAGAGGGGTATCGTTGCAAGGGGAAAGAACTGATATGCTAAAAATGCATATGCATTTAAGCGCACTACAAGTGATAAGATTATTGGCATTTTTGTGTCATAGATCTAGAAAAGTTCACTAATTTCAACTAGTCAGTTGTGTTGTGTTGAATATTCTGGTCTTCATTACCATCCAAGCTTTGAAAGAAATGAATGTTGATTTTCTTTACTCCTCAGGTTTGCCAAGGCTGCCACAATGCTATTGATCCTGAAGTTCAACGTGTGAGTTACAACAACTTCAACTGGCATGCTACCACAGAGTGCTTTCTGTGCTCCTGTTGCAGCAAGTGTCTGATTGGCCAGAAGTTCATGCCGGTGGAAGGAATGGTTTTCTGCTCAGTAGAATGCAAGAAAAAGATGATGTCCTAATGGGAAGGAAACCAAACTGGGAACCAAGTTTTGCCTTATTTCAAAGTCCTCTTCATGTCTACTGTATTGGGGGATTTTTAAAAAAACAAAATCAAAAGTATTAATGGCAGAATCCAAAGATTTTATATTACTAACTTGATTGTTTATGATTTAAATTCTTAGGCACATATCAGTGCTCATGGTTTCTTGTTGCAGAATGTTTTTCAAGATAGGGACTTCAATGTATTAACACACTTCAAAAATGTCCTATAGACGGATACAGTACCTCAGGCCATTAAATTGGACTGCATTTTCCATTATGAATAGTTGTTGGACTTGAGAATGAATCCTGATGAGAGTTGTGATGAGATATTGTGGAATCCCACAATATCTGGAAGACCATTGGCTTTGTATCTTGTCCTATAGTCCTCAGATTTTTCTTCTATATTATACAGATTCTTCAGTAACAAAATATTGATTGGATATGTTGTAGACCTTATGCCTTATATTGACATTTTCCAACTTAATGCATTCAAATGTGATTTGTTAAAATTCCCACACTTGCCAGTTAATAAAATACACCAGTAGTGTCCCTATAGTGTGAGTCTCATACTGAATTGTACTGTTTTAGACTCCATGAATATATGCATTCATGAGCAGTACTCCATTTATTGCAAGTCCCTGCATGTGCCATTATAGCATAGCATAGGAATTAACACTTTTGATATTTTTATATCAGGGAGTTTTTAAAGGGTGACATAATATTCCAACTGTTGAACACTAATATTTAACACCAGCCACTGAGCCCTTTGCCTTTAGAGCATTATAGTAGAATAAGGCATGAGATAGTGGCAAATATCTATAGCTCATGTGTAGGATGACAGTGGACATTCGTTCTCCAAGCTTGTGGGTTGTTTTCCAAATATTTTGTTACCAGGCTAGGTAACTTCTTTATGGGATAGTTTTTGCATGGTAGTTGACTGTGTGGCGCATTGTGGTATGGGAGCTGTGTGTTAGAATACAAACTTTTTCAGATAGCCATTGTGGAGAAATGAATGAAGATGTTACTTCGCCTGGTAACAAAACGTTCGGAAGCCACCCACAAGCTCGGAGAACAAACCTCCATGCTCGCAGTAAAGTGATAGATAGTAGATACTTGCATCAGCAGGCGGCAGCCTTCAAGCATAATTCCGATGATTCTTTTGAAAGTCTTTTAGCTCTCATTACCACAACAGATTGTAGCACTTACTAATTCTGGCTGATGCTGAAAAATATTAAGCAGCACCAAATATATTTATTTTAGAGACGATGATGAAGTTCCAGGACTGTAGGCAGGACATGGACATAGAAAAAAATATATTCTGGAAAAAGGAAAAGGATGGCTGTGGTTTTGCCAAAGTGTCTTAATTTAGTTTTCAATAAGCTTTGGGGTCAAAACACTCGACATTTGTCATCATTTTTCAATATTTGATTAAGTACACATTTTGCTCTTTAAGCTTAGAATGTGAACCTGTAGGAGCCGGATATAAATATGCACTCCTCTTTTCATCCTGTTTTTTCAGGAGGTTGGATTTATTGTTGAATGTGGCCAGTTTGCCTTGGGCAATGTAAAATCTTTGATATTAGGGACCCAGTTGCCTTTTGTTCCCCAGATTAATGATTTAATTTTTTGTAATCAGCATATCAGCAAATCCAGGATTTTGACATCTTCATTAGCACCAGCTCTTTTTTTATTTGTGTGTGTGTGTGTGTGTGCTTTTTACTGCGATATTCTTAAAATATCAAGAGATCTAATTAATTCCCTGAGCAATGAGAACATGGGCTGCGCAATTCCAATGGACTTTTGAAAGTACAAAAAAACCAAACTATTCTGTCATGCTTTGCAATAGCTCTGGGTTTGTTACTTCCCCTTATATTGTGTTGCTGAATCAAGTTAGGTCAAAAAAGCCATTTGAAGGACCTTCATTCATGTAGAGTGTAAATTGCCTCTGAAGCTGACATAGAGGCTATGTTTGCTGGACATCCAGTAATTCCCAGATCCTTTCTCTCTTCATGTATTGTAAGGGATATTTTTTCAATGTGATGTTTCTTGTATGCAAGCTGGTTCTGTTTTAGAATTCTTAAACAAATCCACTTGAGTGAAGAAGGTTTCCAATTGCTAACATTTGGCCAGTTAAGAATCCCAGAGATAAGATATAGTAAACATTATCCCCTCATATATTCTAGAATCTATCGAATCAAACATGAATTAAAATAATAAAATGCGTAAATGAGAACCTAGTCTTTTGCCAAACGTTCTACAGTACTTTGTTTCTAGAGATGCCCCTGGACTTGGTCTGCAAATACAGACTACAGGGGGGTTTTTTTTTTTTTTTTTTTGGGGGGGGGGGGTTGCATGTGTCTGTCTTCCAAGAATAAACCTTGGAAACTTTTAAGACATATAGCAGCCATAAAGATCCAAAGAAAAAGATGGCCTCCATGGCAAGGGGTGTTACTTGGAACCCTGACAACATAGGCATTTCCAGCCCCAGAATTCCCAAGCCAGCATGGGTAATTCTTGGAATGGAACTCCACACAATTTACATCTTCCAGGGCTGGGAAAACCTAACTTAAAATAAAGCAAATGCATGTGTGTATATAGTCACAGAGAAGAAGGTTGCCAGGTTTTTATTGTGCATTTAAAGGGGTAGAAGAAAGAGTGAGGAATAACTTTACCAGTTTGCATTCTAGTCAATTATAATTTCATCATGGCAATTATTTTGTATATGGACATGCTTTCTCAAGAATTTGAATTGGCAACAGCTGTGATATATTCTAAGATGTTCAAATCTGATACAGAAAAAATCAAACAATCCTGAACTTGTTTTTGATGAATTCGCCAGAAATTGAAGTGAGTAAACCAAGAAGTTACCTCACTTCATATCTGCTCAACCAGTGTCTCAGTTGACATTCTTTTGAGCAGTGGAAGCTTAATGACAACTTGGAATGTACTGAAAATGAACATAATAGCTGAACGCCTTTTTTCCATAAAATAAAAAAATCAGGTTTAGTATCCTGGTGGGACTGGTCAGTTCCTTTATATCAGTGGTCTCCAACCTTGGCAACTTTAAGACTTGTGGACTTCAACTCCTAGAGTTCCTCAGCCGGCAAAGCTGGCTGAGGAACTCTGGGAGTTGAAATCCACAGGTCTTAAAGTTGCCAAGGTTGGAGACCACTGCTTTATGTGATGTAGTAAGTAGCATGCTAAATGTAGGAAGATACACACAAAAGACTGTGGTGGGGAAATGGGTTGGCTTTGTAAACCTTATAAACTTATATATCTCAGCTCTTCTGACTAGTAACTGTATGCATATAAGAAATGCTCACAAATAAAATAAGTTGCTGGAATTAAATTTTCTTAGCTTTAGATTGTGTGTTTTATTGTCTATCTTGGCCACTGTAATGAGCATGCTATTCCAGCAGAGGGTGATGTGCTCAAAGGTTTTTGTTTTTTTTTTAAAAAAAGAGTTTGTTAAATAAGTTGAAATTAAATTTTACTTTTATGTTTTTAAAAAACAGCCCTTTCCTTTTTCATAATTCTAGACCCTTAATAATAGTTGCCTGAATAAGTCCTCCCAAAGACTTATACCTGTTGAAGATTTATAACAGCTATATTAATTATATTAGTTACTTGGTTGTAAATCAGATGTCTGTTTAAAATTCAGTGATTGTAGTATGTACTGTATATAATCCAAGCTTTGATTTCAGTCTGAGATTCAGTTTAAATAATCTTCACAAGTTATAATAGAAATTCACCACAATTTCTATGGCTAATTTCTTTTCACAGAACGGGAGAGAAAATAGCAGATACAACAGTCTCTTTATATATATTTGCACTGCGATGTTTCAGGTGGATATCTTCAACAGTTTCTCCTGCATCTTTTAATGTTAAGGTGATTTTGCATATTAGCTAAAAAAACACTAAATGTCTCTCATTCTTCAAGGTATAGCAGATAACAAAAATGAATGCTAATTTCTTAATGTTGTATTTACTCTGCAATAAATAAATCTATGTACAAGCCTAGATGTTTTTTGCAAATACAGATAATCAGAATGTGTCTAAATCAGTGTTTCTCAACCTTGGCTATTTTAAGATGCATGAACTTCAACTCTCAGAATTTCCCAGCCAGCAATGCTCCCCTGCCAAGATTGAGAAACAGTAGTCTAAATCAAGGCTGCAGAATCAGAATCACTGGGAATCCCTTAATGTAGTACCAAAGCTCTCTAGAGGCTGCCCCCAATTGTGATTTGTAATGTACTTAAACAGTGATTAATGAATTGATTGAAAGTAAGCTTATTGACTTCAACCTAATTTTATCCTTGCCTTTGTCCTGAATACATTTTTTAGAATCTAACTCCCCAAAGGTCAAATTTGAGTCCTACTCTTAAAATAGATGTATTCCTGGTCTATATGCATTTATTTTACTTCATTTATTTTCTGACTGAAACCCAGAAGACTCAGATGCTAAAATTAAAATGACTGCTAATCATAATAATGCAAAATCTGAAAAGTACACTCCAGTGCTGATGAGTGCATGCACTGAACACTTTCCAGCACAGCCAGGTCCTGTATTTGGAAGCTTCTAGAAAGCCATGAGCTTCAGGAAAGCTATGAGTGGGAGCCATCCTCACCTTTGGGACATGGGGAGAAAGTGTCCTAAAGAAAATCAGAAACTCCAGGTATTGTGAAAGGAGAAAACCTTCAGCAAGTGTTCTGTGGCTGTCCCAATTGGCCTGAAAAAATCCACCTGAGAAAGGTGTAGCTACACAAACCTTTCAGGGTTTTCTAAGAAGTGACCAACATCTTGAAATGAACGATCAACCAATGTATCTCTCCCAATTGGTCTTTTATATTTCTGGTCATTGGTGGATATATGCATAGGTTAAAAAAAAGTCAGAATTTAGCATATGAGGTTTTTATAAGTATAATCTTTATTGTCATTGTACTTAAATGAAATTGGTTTGCGTAGAAATCAGCAGCTTCTCATCTTTCATTTCTAGGTTTCAAAAAATAAATACCAAATCTTAGGCTCAGTTAACTAACTTGTTTCTTAGTTGCATCTTGGTCAAAAAGTAATGCATGTGACTCTTATTTTAAAAATGGATAAAGTTTCACTCAAGCAGTCTCAGCTGCCATCTTCAAATTTTTTTGACATCTTCTCTCCCCAACCCATCCTGCCCTGCCAAAATGCCCCTGCTTGCTTTAATAATCTGTGACCTCCTCTCCAGCCTGTCTGACAAGACATTTCTATCTTCCTTAATACAAATTGAGTATTGCAAAAGGGATAAAGCAAGCTGTATCCTGCATGATGCTACTTAATTGTATTTGTACAAATTGTGTTGCAATTTAAATCCAATCCTTTACTGAATTTTCATTCATATTACATTCCACTACTCAAAACATCTTAAGAGTTTTGTCCCACTCATCACTTGTTTAGTGCTGTAACTAATAAAGTAATCATATGAGAAGTAATTTGCCAGAATTTCTCATGAGTTATGAACTTGAGTATGATTTAAACCAGACCTCCCCTAATCTGCATCTGAAATTCTAACTATCCTTTATAACTCAGGATTACTTCCCTTAATGCCTGCCAAAGCCTTGGCTATGATCAAAAGCCTACAGAACAAATGCTAACCTACATAGAAAAGAAACTTGTTAATTAATTAAGCCAGAAAAAATCCACCCATATCTAGCTTCTCTTCTTTTCCTCCCCAGCCCTTATTTGGAATTTGCTACCAACTTTTCTAAGTTTTCCTGCTGCTAATATTTGTTTGGGATAATTAGGCTATCTAGTCCTCAAGAATTTTCTCTGCTTAATTTTTAAAAAAAATACTGACATATTCTTTTGACAAAAACTTTCTAACTACCCCTCAATGTGTTTTTCACAGAGCTTCATTTTTTTCAAAGTTTTCTGATTATATTACATTATATTTAAAAAGCTTTCTGAATCCCTTTCTTACTTTCAATCTTTTCAGGAATATTCTCCACTTTATTCATTTCTTCATTTGTCATAATATGAATATATATGTTCTGAGTATTGTGAATATCTGAGTTATGATTTATATTATGCAATGTATGTGTTTGCATTTATTTGTTTCATGCTTTCTCTTACCATAAAGAGGCGGGATGGGAGCAATATATTATACAATTCCTGCTTAAATGATTTGCTTTTTTGACATATTAGTTGTTTTTCAGAAGGCTGTTTAATACATGATTTATAAATGGCTTAGAGAATTATTAAGCTTGACTGGTTCAAGCCACTTCACTGGCTGAGGTAAAGCAAATTTTGCACAGCCAATAAATCAAGATCAGTAGCACCCAAAATTACTTCAGCATATGACATATAACATTAAATATATTTTTCTTCCATGCCTGGCAGTAAAAGTAAATAAGCAATTGCCTGCCTTTTATTATATCTAAAATCTGCTTTAGCAATTACCTCACTCTTACTCATGGTAGGGTTGGTGTTGTTCCTTACCACCAAACTGTGGTTGAGACTAATTGAAACTGCAATTTCATTATTATTATTATTATTATTATTATTATTATTATTATTATTATTTCATTAAACATGAAACTCAGTCAACTGAACATTCAAAAGTGCATTACAAATACCAGTGACTGGTGCTAATGGTTGATACGGTTTGCTGCCAGCGTCCTAGGTATCAACCAAGTACTTTCTTAAAATATAAGATGTTCCTAGTAGCACAGTTTTTTGCATTTCTGCTGGTGTTATTGCGGGAAGCTGCAATTTGTTGATGTATCTTGAAAATTCTTGGACATGGATTATTATTATTATTATTATTATTATTATTATTATTATTATTATTATTATTAATGTTATAGTTAATATCAAAAGGGCTTTAAACTAAAATTGGGAGGGGGGCAATCTGCATGACCTTTAAAACCTAATTCCAAACAAAAACCATTAGATAACCAACCTCATAAGGAGGTAGAGAGTAAAGAGAAAGAAGAAATAAAAGAAAAAGAAAAATATAATGTAGTAGAGAGGGATGGGAAGGATGGAAATCCCAATTACAAAATAGGGCAGGTAATAAACATTCTCAAGACACATAAAAAACTTAAATGCCTATAAACTAACACTCAAAGTTTAGAGAACAAACAGGGTGAATTTGAAGCATTAGTACATGAATGCAGATATGATATACTTGCCATTACTGAAACTTGGTGGGATGAAACTCATGATTGGAAGGTATTGATGGAAGAATACAAACTATTCAAAAGAAACAGACCTAACAAAAGAGCGGTGGAGTTGCATTATATATAAAAGATACTACATATCTACAGAAATACACAAAACTTAAGATGAAAACAACCTAGAACCTATATGGGTCAATAAAAAAGGGAAAAATGACATTGCTCTAGGTCTATACTACAGACTGTCCAACCAAGCAGAAGAAATAGATGAACTCTTTGCTAATCAATTAACACATGTATGTGGGAAACATACCACAGTCATAATGGGAGACTTTAACTACCCTGACATCAACTGGGAGGAAAACTCTGAGCAACTGGGAGATCAACGGGCAAATCAAACAGATTCCAAACCAACTTAGCTGACAACTTTGCCATCCAAAAGGTAGAGGAGGGTACTAGAAGAAAATGTTGCATTGCTTTATGTTTTCAGAAGATTCCTATGCAAACCTGTCTAATTAAAAGCTAAGAATAAGAATTTATTCTTTAATTTTTAAACATTTGGAAGAAATGTAGAAAACTGTCTTAAGAGTTCAGTTTGGGATAAGAAATTGGTGTGCCTTATCCTAGCAATAAATAAGTCTCAAATTGATAGTACATAGAACATCTGCGCATTGACAAAATTCCTGTGTGTCAATTACAAAAGGCTACAGTGCTTGGATCCACACACATACTACACTACCATGACATCCCAGATTCTTGGGAAGAACTCAGTGCATATAAAGAGCAATGCTAGCTAAAGAACTGACAGTTGTGATTTCGTATATTGCATAATTCAGTTCAAACCTTTATTGTCAAGAGTACAACATGTGTACAATGAGACTGGCTGAGCCTTCATGCACACACCCCAACACAATACAACTCACAGTGAAAGACAGAAAATCCCTAGCCCAGTGAATCCTTCTAACAAACACCCAGTCCTATTGCACCATGTGAACTTATTGCATCTCATGCCAGCCCCGCAAGTCAATTGTATTATGTTGTTATAGAGTTATTTTTCATTCAGGAGTCTAACAGCACAGCAGTGGTGGGTTCTGGATTCCTTTCCAACCAGTATAGTTGGAACGGGCCTGGCAGCATCCACAGAGCACCTCCATGCGCCTCCGCGAGCATCACCCAGGTGTTGTATGTGCCGTGCGCGGAAGCACCGAAGACTTAAAAGAACGTTAAGGAGCTCGGGCAGGCAGATGGGCCCTCTGGAACCCCGTACAGGAACAGTATCGTGTTCCAGGCAGGCTCCGGTACGCCCATACCAGGGTGTACTGCCTGCAACCCACCACTGCAGCCCAGGGATAAAAACTGTTCTTCAGCCTGTTAGTGCTGCTGCCTAAGCTTCTATATCTCATTCCAGATGGTAGGCAAATAAAGAAGGCTGACCAGGGTGTGAGTCATCCCTGAGGATTTTCCTCACTCTCCTAAGGCGGTGAGCCCTCGCGATATCATCTAGTGGTATCAGGGCACAGTCCACAATGTTTTGTGCTGTGCTCACCACTCTCTGTAATGTCTTTCTATCTGTGGCTGTCAGTCAAGCCATCAGTGTATATAACAATAATACCGTATCTGGGCCCTAAACATCTAGATGACCATAGGATGGCAGCAGAGTTACGATTTTCTGTGCATCTTTCCCATAGTCTCAAGACTTTTGCAGCCCAAATTTGGAAGCTCTGCTTAGTGGCATCAGATTTTCCTGTTTGTATCAGATTGAAGAAAATAATATAGCACACATTTTGTCCCTTTGGGGAACATGTGCAATGTTTGAAAATATATAGAAAGAGATGAGGGCTTATTTTGAAATTATGAAGAAATACTGCTTTTATCACTCTGAATTTCCTAGTTCCCATGCCACCTCCACCCTCCATCCTGCTGATGATGCTGGCCCTACCATTTCAAAACTACTACATGCATCTCCAAAATGAAGCATTTCATACCAGTTGCATTAAAAGCATTAGCCCCCATGTTTGGATTTATAGTGTAAAAGAACAGCATTGAAAGAAAAGGACATGAAAGAAAAGTATAAGCTAGGAATCTAAAGTAAGAAGATTTTTTTTTCAACTTTATTAAACAGTTGTGGGAAAGAATGTGTGCAGATGTTAACAGGCTGTGAACAACGATCAAAGGCATTTTTTTAAAAAAAATATGTAACTTAAGTATTGTTACCATAGTTGAAAGACTAACAAAACCATTAAATAGCCGAAGCCAATAGCAAAGCAGAATCTGAAATTTGTATTTACAAAGCTTTGTAATCATTCTGTGAAGTTCAAGATGTTTGCATCGTTCTAAAAAACTTAGGAGGTAATAAAAGATTACAAGTAAAAATGTAAGCAGCCTTGTATGGTAATAGTGATCTCTACTGCATATTTGAATGACGGAGTGCCTCTTGTATTCTGGGTTGGGCCTCAGTTGTATAGTTCTCCTGCTTTGGAAGGAACCAGAGTGTGAATATTCTTTTAATATCAAAAAGTCACAAAGGGAAGCAGTGAAGCCTAAAAGAATAAATGGACTTTTGAACTTGCTTCAATGTACTGTATGTTATAGCATACATTTCCTGGAAATAAAAACTTTTGAACATAATGGTTCTTGTTTCTGAGTACATACAAAAGATTATAAAGCAAGATATGAACTTTCAAAGAGAGATTCCAGTTTGTTCCCCCTGTTCACAATCACTCACACACTAAAAAAAAGCCACTAGATTTTTTTTAGTAGTGTTGCTACTTTAATTCTATTTTATAGGTAGTCCTTGACTTACAAATATTCATTCAGTGACCATTCAAAGTTATAATAGTGCTGAATGAAGTGATTTATGACCCTGCCTGACATTATGGACATTGCAATAACCCTGCAGTCACATGGTCAAAATTCACATGCTTGGCAGTCCACCTGCACTTATGAACACAAGTGCAACTCCTGCAGCTTCCCTCCCCCCTCCCCCTCCAATCTACAATCCAGTGGTGGGTTTCAATTTTTTTAGAACCTCTCCTGTAGATGTGGCCTGCTTTGTGGGAGTGGCTTGCCAGCCATGTAACCAAGTGGGAGTGGCTTTCCAGCCATGTGACTGGGTGGGCGTGGCCAACTTGTAAAATGTGAAACTCACTTAACAACGCTCTTGCTTAGCAACCAAAACACTCAGAAACTCTGGCATTGAAGCAGGCAAGTCTTAAAGCTGTCAAGTTACAAGACTCTTCCACCCCATAACCCTTTAGAAAAGAAAACCCAGGGCTGTTCAAACTTGACAGCTTTAAGACTTGTGGACTTCAACTCCCAGAATTCCTCCTCTCGCTCTTCATCTTGATGATGTCTGGATGGGCGGGGGGAGGGAGCTGGAACCGGTTCTAAATGGCACTGTAGATTTGTGGAACCTCTTCTATAGAAGAGGTTAGAACTGGCAGGAACCCACCCCTGCTACAACCCCACCCCACCCTCAATGTATATGCCCTTTTAGTCCCCTGATACCCACTGGCCTAATTCAATGTCGTCGTCTTTTGCTGATGAAGTGTGCCACGCCTGGCTGCAAGGCCGGCTGAGACTATTGTTGTGCTTGTGCTGCCCCCCCCACCTCCAGACACATATGCAGGGGTGGGTTCTGGCAGGTACTACTGCCAGTTTGCTCATGTGTGCACGCACATGCATGCACAGTGCAATTAAAATTGTTCTGTGCATGCGCAGAACTGAAAAACAAGATGGCAGTACCTACGGAGCTGTCCGGAGAACCGAACACTGTGGCTGGCCTGGGTCACTGCTGGTTCCAGTGACCCAGGCCACCAAACCACTACTGGTTCAGTCGAAGCAGTTCGAACTGATGAGGTTTCTACAGGTGCTTATTCAATACCTCCTCCCCAATAGGTCCTCAGAAAGCTCCCCTGTTGCGCAGATCCAAATTCCAAGCTCAGTAGAGCAAGAATCCAATGTGTGCACATGAAGGATGCTTCATGAGAGGCAAGGTTGCCTTCTCGCAAGTACTCTAGCTGACTGACATAGTGCCTGCCTCCTCTCTGCTTTAAATGTCCTTGGTTCAGAACAAGGCTCCACCTCCTTCTTATTTGAATGGCCAGCAGCTGCTCCAGGTCCTCATCTGGCACCTCCTCCTCAACCCAGCTGAACCTTCTCCACTCTCCGAGCCCCAATTCTAACCAACACTTAGCTCCGTGCTTCCTTCCTCTGACTCAAACTCACCCTCCTCCTTTGAACATGCATCTGGATATGGGTCCAGAGGTGGATCCATGATAGTGCTGCAAAAGAGAGAAACGAAAACTGAAAGCAGACTGCTTTTTCACACTGCAAAGTTAGTTCCAGCTGCGCAGTGGCATTCTTTAGAAAAGAGCATTTTGGTGTGCTACAACTCAGTGGCTTTTTCTTTCCCTCTTTTTTTGCAATATCCTGACATAAGAATTAAAGGACCTGTCATAAAGAAATAATCAATTAATTAATGGTAATAATTAATAGGACATTTGTCAGGCACAAAAGACCCAGATCCACATGTGAAGATTCAGTTAAACTGATTTATTGCTAAGGGCCTATGCACAGAAATCCTCTCAATTAATGGATGACACCTGATTAGATAATGAACGCAAGGGTAGGAGATGACCAAGCTGAGCCTGAAGGAGGGGTCAAATGTATCATAAATCACAAGCCCTATGCACCCACAAGGGATCTCCGTCCAGTCCACTTTGAATGCCCTTCTTCTCTCCCACTCATTTCCCTTGTCCGTTAGTTGGTCAGATTATTGTAGAAAGCTTAAGCTTACAACAAATCTTTATCCTCATTTGAACTGCCTGAATCTTTTGATTTCACGAGCGGTTGACAGTTTCATTTAGATAGCTTGTGGCTATGCAATGATTATAGGCTCATCCTCTTTTTGACTCTTCTCCAGATTCTGCCATTTTTTCTTCTAATACCTTAGGGTTTTGCCTTTTCCAAAAAAAATTCTTAGTCTTCTTTTAATTCAGTTCAACAAGTTATATGTATCAGCATAGATAGATCTAGATAAATATTCAGTTTTGAACTAATATTTATTGACAATATTTGACTTTTCAGCTGGCATTTTAAACAATTTAAATCTTTTTGATTTTCATCTGAGTTATGGAAGATTTCCAGGAGGAATATGGTGAACTGAGATATGGTGAAGGAGTGAAAAAGACAATCACAGCAAAGACTGCAACAGGCAGACTGCTTCTATGGACCTTCTCTGTATAAGGAGATAATGGTACATTACCCATATTTGCTCCGAACAACTGCTCCTCACAAGATCACAGAACAGAGGTTTCCCATGGGTCTGAATGCCAGAGACCAAGGGATTAGCCATTATACTCTGGTTTCACTAACCTCAATTTCTAATCACTTTCAGAAATTGCCTATCGAACTATCTTAAGGCTATTAGAGATCTTCAGAGTGACAAACCTAAAAAGTCACCTGGTGAGTTTACTTTCATTCTTAAACAAAAGAAAAATTAACCATAAGTTTAAAAATTTAAAGAATTGGAAATAAGCAACAAAAGGCTAAATAAGATATTAAGAAAGTTATAAACAAATATAAATGAAAGGGTATTTGGACAAATTTGGAATATTGAGACTTATCAAAAGGATTTGGAAAAAATTGTATCAACAGCTTTTCACAGGAAGAAGATTGTCTATGTTAAGTCATAACAGAGATTTGAGACTTTATGATTTTAGAAATTGAACACTAGAGGGGACTAAAGATTCTAGGCAGAAAATGAAAAAGAGAAAATGAAAAAGAGAAAATGAAAAAGAGAAAATGAAGACTTTTTGCTTAGTGCAAGGATTTATAAAATGACACAAACTATTATATCCATAGAAGCATGATGAATTATACTACAGACAAGGCTGCTAAAGTAGAAGCATAAATGACAAGCCAAGAAAATGACCTGGATAAGGACTTTCTACTGGCCATATAAAAAAAATTGATTAACACTTTGAAAATTAAATTGAAAATACAAATGAAAAACCAAGTGTGTGATCTGGATAAGCACTTTTAATTGGATTTATTAAAAAAAGGTTTATTAAAGCCTAGAATAAGTATTTGGGATGGAAAAAAGAAAAATTGAAGAGAAACCATATCCTATGACAACATGTGAATGAAGTAAAAAATCAAGATTGTTAGAAGTAAAAGAAAGTAATAAAAAGTTGGTTTGTTTGACCAAGATTAAAATAAGACATGATTCTATAAAAGCTCTGGCAACCCTTTACATGTTTTTGGCTGACAACAGAACTTTGTGTTGTAAGTTAATTATTTATGGATTTGTATATAGATAAAGGACTGGTTATGGGAAGAAGGGGTATTTGTTTACAAGAAATAAATATGTATCCACAAATGCAGAAGTGGAATTGCCAGATATTCAAGCAACAACTGAAATTTCAATTTTTACAAACACCCAAAGAAACAATAGAAAGATTTATTTATTTTTATTTATTTGAATTCATTAGCTTCCCAACTCCAATTGACTCAATTAATTGAATATCCTAATAAATTATCAAAGTGCTGCAAAAAGCTTGTAAGAGAAATATCCATTAATTGCAATCTTATGTGGGCTGGAGGATAAGGTGAGATTTTATAGATTGGCTAGAACAAAGGATTTAAACCTTTCCCAGAGGATGATCCATAGCGTGACTAGAGGCTGACAATGTCTCCTGCTTTGCTGGAAAGTTCCAGTCGTTGTATAGATTAGGCCATCTAGCCTACTCATGAACAATGTGTGAATTATCTGTCTCTTGTGCTTGATTTTACTTGTTCCCTTTGTCTGTTTGTCTGTCTATCTATCTTTCTATGTTGAATTTCTCATTTATTCTTCTTTCTCTTGCCCTTTCTCTATTTTTCTTTTGCTCTCTCACACACTCATTCCATTCCATTCCTCCTTCCCTTCCCCCCCCACTCATTCTCTGGCTCTCTCACACACTGTCTCTTCTTAGTCTATAAAGAATTGATTGGAAGCTATTGATAGGTATGTCCTTCATTTCTCTAGCCCGCCCGCCCACCCTTCTCGAGCCCTAACATTGGAAATAGTCCTTTCCACCACTCTCGCTGCTGTTGGAACAACAAATAACAATCAGAAGTTCCAGCACTATTCCCCTTCTAGAACAAAGGATGGATTACATTTCTCCAGATTCATATATACAGCCTATAAATGGTGCTCTTTTAATGAATGTGTGGATGTGTACCCTGCAGCTGAAAATGGCCAACAGGAGTTTGGCAGATTCCACCCTTAACCATATCATCACCATGGCCACTGAAAAGAGCCAGAAGTTCTGCATACAGCAACAGTTGGAAAATCTCATATTAATGAACCAGCAAATATGTGGGAAACTCTTAAAAATATCACTGGTTACAGCAAACCACCTTTCCATGCTGAAGGAAATCAGCAACTGGCAGAATGTGTTTTACTGTAGGTTTGAGAGGAAATCTGTGTCCCATATCTCCACCATCTCCAACTCAGATACACCAACAACAGCCAAGCCTCCTACAATTGACCCCATCCCTTTGGGCCTCTCACCTCTGGTGATCACAGAAAAAAAGATGTGCAAGGTCTATTTCATAGATAAAAGCCAGGAAAAGCACCAGGCCCAGACAAGATAACTCATTCTCAAGCATGTGCTGACCAACTGGTCTCTATCTTCACCCGCATCTTTAATAAATCACTAGAGATGTGCTGTGCTCCTTCTTGCTTTAAATGCTCTATTATCATCCCAGTGCCAAAGAAACCCTCCATCAAGGAACTGAATGACTACAGACCAATTGCTCTCACTTCAGTAGTTATGAAAATCTTTGAAAGGTTAGTGCTGGCCGACCTGAAAACCATCAATGATCCACTATTAGACCCCTTGTAATTTGCCTACCGAGCAAATAGATCGGCAGATGATGCTGTTAATATGGCTCTGCACTACATCCTACAACATCTTGAATCTCCAAGAATCTAATGCAAGGGTCCTTTATGTAGACTTTAGCTCAGCATTCACTACCATCATTCCAGATATTCTTCTAACTAAACTAAACCAACTAGCTGTATCTGACCACATTTGTAAATGGATCATAAGCTTTTTAACAGAGAGGAAGCAGCAGGTCAAGCTAGGCAAAAATCACACGATACCTGTACAATTAGCACATCCCATCTCACCCGGCCTGTGTGCTCTCTCCACTTCTCTTCTCTCTCTAAACCAACGACTGCATCCCAAATGATCCCCCTGTTAAAGTACTGACATTTGCAGATGATGCAACAATGATTGATCTCATTTGAGACAATGACGAATCTGCATGAAGATGGGAGGTTGAACAACTAGCAGCCTGAAAAATCTTGAACTGAACACACTAAAAACTGTAAAAATGATAGTAGATTTTAGAAGAAACCCTCCTATACTACCAACTCTCACAATACAGTATCATACAGTAGATAACACAGTATCAACAATAGAGACTTTCAAGTTTCTAGGCTCTATAATATACAGGACTTAAAATGGATACCTAACATTAAAAAGTCATCAAAGAAGCACAACAAAGAATGTTCCTCCTGTGCCAACTCAGAAAGCTCAGACTGCCCAAGGAACTATAGGGCATTGTATCTAGACACAATGCTATTATTCTGTTAAACAACTAATTCTCACAACACTGTCAAACTATCTAGTAAGGCTGTATTGCACTATTCTTCTCATCTTTCCTATTAC
This sequence comes from Thamnophis elegans, assembly GCF_009769535.1. Taxonomy (NCBI): domain Eukaryota; kingdom Metazoa; phylum Chordata; class Lepidosauria; order Squamata; family Natricidae; genus Thamnophis; species Thamnophis elegans. Next base: position 57,987,119 of record NC_045547.1, read on the forward strand.
CCATCTCCTTATTGTCTTTTGACTATACCTTTGTTATTTATTTCTTATGATTTATATTGTTTACTTAGTATTCTAGTATGTCACTTAGTATTCTAGTATGTTGTGTTATGTTGATTGCTTATTTAGTATTCTATGACTATCACTAAGTGTTATATCTTATGATTTATGATGAATGTGTGTTTACAATGATTATGATCATGATTTATCACTCATTGTTTGTATGTACACTGAGAGCTTATGCACTAGAGACAAATTCCTTGTGTGTCCAATCACCCTTGGCCAATAAAAGAATTCTATTCTATTCTAACGTTGGATTAGATGAATATGACAGTGTCAACACATGAAGTACAGGTAACAGGACCTATTGGCAGGGTCAACAAATGAGGTATAGTTAACAGGATTTTTGGGTAAGCTCTAAAATAAACAGAATATTTCCTTCTCTGTTTATCATTGGCTTGTATGATTTAAATCTTACATGTGCAATTCCTCAATTCTTGGAAGAATTTAAAACTTGGTTTTCTGCAATTGCCTTTTTTTTTCTTATAGAGGGCCTGTATGCTCCTTTATAGCCTCACAGGATATGGTTGCGGGCAAAATATGAGGAGGAAGGAGTATTATGTATGATTACCACTTTGAGTTGCTTATTAATTAATAAAGGTGACATAAAAATCAAATAAATAAAAAATAAGCATGAATCTTACCATGACATACTGAGAAGTCACAGACAATGTTTCATAAAAAGCTTGTGTGTTTCATTTTCCAGATAACTGAGCTTCTAGAATGTCCATCTTTCTCAAAGAGGGACTCTGACCAGGGTACAATACAATATCGGCAAATAAACCGTGTATAAAATTAAAGTTAAAATGTGAAAGTTACATTTAGGATTAAAATTTCAAAAAAACAAAAGATCTCCAAGAAGGCAATTTAGCCAAGACTAAATCAGTTAATAAAGGCAAGGGGGGGGGGGGTTTGCTCATGGCAGCAACCAACTCTATGAATGCATCATCCTCTGTTGTCGTCCCCCTGCAAGGATGCAAAGCCATGCTTTGACTCCTTTTCAAAAGGCCAGGAGAGTGGGGACTCTCCCCACCTGTGGGAGAAGGATATTCCATAGGACGGAGAGAGTGGCAGAGAAGGCTTTTTTCCTAAACCCCACCAGTCAGAATTCTTTAACTGACAAGGTCTGCCTTCTCTACCTGATTGGATGGATCGGCTGATGTGATAAGACAAAGCTGATTCCATAGGTACTCTGGCCCTGTGTCATGTAAGGCTTTATAGGTCATGACAAACACCTTTAACTAAACCCAGAAGCAAACTTACAGTTGATGGAGCAAGGGTCCCTTCTTTGTCTATGGAGATTCTCAGTAATCCAGGTCATGGTTGTCCCAAACATGCTTTTTCAGGAGGCAATTGGAGAGGGATTGGAAAGCATTTGATTTACAAAATAGCAAAATATACTAATTGTCATTATAGGTTTCACTTCAGTAAATGGGTATAAAAGTCAAATTCTCCAACTATATTAAGTAAGATCCATCTCCAGGAACCCAGCATTTATCATGAGTGATTAAAGTAATGTTATACATTGTGACATAAAGTCTATCACTTTCCTGCATGCATATGATGTCACAAGAGGAGGTAAATTTGTAACATGAGTGTGCAAAGCTAATTAATTAGGAAAAACATTGGAATATCTATTACATAATTTGCAATATTTTTACTTTCTTAATGCAAATCCCCTTTAGTGTAATAACTGGCACTGTTCCACAGTTTATATGAAGAAGGTCAATGCTTTTATTGATGCAGCATTTATAAGGAGAAAAATTGATTAAAATCTATTAGCTTCTGGCTTGCAGATCAACACTGAAAATTGTGACATACAATGCTGGTAAAATACTGGTAAAAGCTCCATGGCAGTGAGTAATTTTTTTCTTCCTAGCATTTTTTGCACAAACGCAAGGTCCACTTTTTTTTAGATCAATTGTTGATCCATTAGTTGTGACAGGAATTGAGCGATCAGCTTCTTGATGGAGAATAATAGCTATAATCCACAAACTGTTCTCCATGAAGCATGGGCTAGAATCATGACTATTATATATGATGATAAAAGTATGGGGTGAAGGACACATCCAGCCAAGGCAAAAAACTGTTGGGATGACTGCTCAAGAAGGATAGACGTCTGGTTTTCTTACTTTTCAGGATCAATTCTATTTCTGTTAGTTATATAGCTATGTAGGGTGAAAACTTTCCTTGTGTGTCTTTGTCAGGAGGAAATATCCTTCCCTATCACACTACTATGATTTAGCTTTGAGATGGAATCCTATTATGAAGCTTGACAGTGGTCAGAGTCAGCATCACTGCTTATTCCAACCCTGGGACGAAATAGGAGGCAAGACATTCGGAGTGACCATGCTTGCATAGCATATGAGGTATTTTAGGATAGAAGCTCCTGCTCCTTCTTAGTAGTTCAAATGTGCCAGAAGTGAAAAGTCCTTCTGCCCTATCTATGGTCAGCTAAATCCTGGATTCAAATCTGGGACCTCCTGCAAGTAAGTATCAGCTCTGCCTGCTTCAGCTTGGCACCTCACAGGCATCCTGCTATCAAAGGGGAAGGGGTAGGGGAAGGATATAAGGACAATAAAGCTATTTGGATAAATGATGGGAAATTGGGAGGAGGGAATGACAGGTGATAAAGACCAGCATTGCACCAGCATGCCAATGCCAGGCACTCTGAGAAAATATGCAGATTACCTCCCCAAACATTTCAGTGTTCTCAAAACATTTTGGCAAGCTTCAGTTGACTGGAAACGGACTGGTGATGGGGGAAGGGATGGGCTGTGGGTGAACGTTTTTGTATGTTTTGAACAAGTGAATATTCAGAGCTGGCTTGACTTTACTGCAACCAATACCTTTAGTAAAAGAACACTTTGCTTTAACCAAACGGATTCAAGGGCCTTTCTTTCCGAAGGGATCAGATTGGGACAGGTCTGACAGTAAGATCTAAGCTATTTTACCAGTTTAGACTTCTGCTCTCCATATATGAATGGAACTGCTAACTAGAAACTCCATGTGTCTCTACTTTGTATTGTAGTTAAGTGCCACTATGCTATGTGCGCATGGGCTGGGGAAGATGGCTGCCTGAGCTTGCCGCTCAGGCTCGGAGAGGGAAGAACAATCAAAATTTTTATCCTCTGCTGAAGCCAGACTTACTGAAAACGATGTTCAGGATGACCCGGTCCCTCCTAAAAGGTGAGGAGGCGGGGGAACCCCTGCAGGGAAGAGCTGAGGAGTTTGTTCAGTTTCTGTCAGATAAAATCACTCAGATTCGGGCGGACCTGGACTCTACTTGGGCAGCACCAGCTGAGATGCTGAGGGAGGGTCTTGGTCAGATTTGCTGGGATGAGTTCGAGTTTGTCACCCCTGAGGAAGTGGACAAGGCCATGGGGGCGATGAGTGCCTCCACCTGTTTATTGGACCCGTGCCCCTCCTGGCTGGTCCCAACCAGCAGGGAGGTAACACGAGGCTGGCTCCAGATGATTACGAACGCATCTTTACAGGAGGGGTCTTTCCCGCAGCCACTTAAGGAAGCGGTAGTAAGACCCCTCCTTAAGAGGCCTTCTCTGGACCCAGCTATTCTTAAGAACTATCATTCTGTCTCCAACCTTCCCTTTCTGGGAAAGGTTGTTGAGAAGGTGGTGGCGCTTCAACTCTGACGGACCTTGAATGAAGCAGATTATCTAGACTCCTTTCAGTCTGGCTTCAGGAGTGATTACAGCACAGAAACCGCTTTGGTCGCACTGACCAATGATCTCTGGTGGGCCAGGGATAGAGGACATTCCTCTATCCTGGTGCTTCTTGACCTCTCAGTGGCTTTCGATACCATCGACCATGGTATCCTTCTGCGACGGTTAGATGAGGTGGGAGTGGGAGGCACCATTCTACGGTGGTTCTCCTCTTACCTCTCTGACAGGTCACAGTCGGTGTTGGTCAGGTGACAGAGGTCAACCCCTAGGCCCCTTAAATATGGGGTGCCGCAGGGTTCGGTCTTGTCCCCCCTCCTATTTAATATCTACATGAAACTGCTGGGCGAGATCATTCGACAGCACGGGGTTAAGTATCATCAATATGCTGATGATACACAATTATATCTCTCTGCCCCATGCCAGCTCAGTGTAGCAGCGGACGTGATGTGCCAATGCCTGGAGGCTGTTAGGAACTGGATGGGGGTAAACAAACTCATGCTCAATCCCGACAAGACCGAGTGGCTATGGATGTTCCTCCCGAAGGACAGTCCAGATAGTCCATCCTTGATCCTGGGGGGCGAAAACTTATGCCCCTCAGAGAGGGCACGCAATTTGGGGGTCCTCCTGGATTTACAGCTGACACTGGAACACCATCTGTCGGCTGTGAACAGGGGAGCCTTTGCCCAGGTTCGCCTGGTGCATCAATTGCGGCCCTACTTGGTTTCGGAGGCACTCCAGACCATCACTCATGCCCTAGTCACCTCAAGGCTGGATTACTGCAACATGCTCTACATGGGGCTACCCTTGAAAAGTGTTCGGAGACTGCAACTAGTCCAGAATGCAGCCGCATGAGTGATATTGGGTGTACCTAGGTACACCCATGTCACACCTAACCTCCGCAAGCTGCACTGGCTACCTATTGGTCTCCGGACGCAATTCAAGGTGTTGGTTATTACCTTTAAAGCCCTGCATGGCTTAGGACCAGCATACCTGCGAGACCGCCTACTGCCACACTCCTCCCAGCGGCCGGTAAAATCCCACAGGGTGGGCCTCCTTCAGATGCCATCAGCCAGATAATGTTGGCTGGCGGCTTCCCGGAGGAGGGCCTTCTCTGTGGCTGCCCCGACCCTTTGGAACGAACTACCCCCAGAAATCCGGACCTCACCCACTCTCATGGCCTTCAGAAAAGCTGTCAAGACCTGGCTATTCTGGCAGGCCTGGGGCTGTTGACTTCATCGTTGAGGTCCAGCCCCGACTGAAATGAATGTATCTTTGTTTTTTTTTAACTTGTCTATTTTATTTTTATTTTCTTTATTTTATTTTCTTTCCCCTCTCTGTAAGCCGCCCGGAGTCCTCCGGGATTGGGCGGCCTATAAATAAAATTAAACTTGAAACTTGAACTTGAAACACTTCTTCCCTTTTATGTTTAGCATTGATATAAATGTAGAAAATTGATGAAATATTGTACCTCTTTCCCAATATGTTTCTGGTGGAAGTTGAATTCTTCCTTCTCAACTCTTTGTTTTGCTCAGTGAACTATTAGAAAATGGTTGACTATGATTGGCTTCCTTTATTTCAGAACCATTTTGAAGTGGTCTTCTTACCCATGGCTGACTAAAACTCCCACCGTCTCAGGAAAAAATCATTAAAATAAGGGTTCTTGTAGTTCAGCACCATCTGCAACATCACAGATTCCCCATCTTTTACTTCCTTCCTTTGTCCTTTTTGGCAAATGATTGCTTCCTCATTCAGCATATCTCCAATAGGACATGTACATACCCTCTGTAGATTTTCTGCCAAGTGAACTACTGGGGAGGGCAGACTGTTTAATTTATCCCTCTTTGTTTTGTTTAGTTTTAGTTTAGTTTATTGTCATTGCATATGGTACAACGAAATAAAATGCTGTCTTGAGGGTACATTATAATTATAAAAATAAAAATACACACATACATTCTTTACATTCTATATAATTGAAATTAAAAATCCAATTTTGTACTATACCATAGAATTCAATGTAGTTATTGCCCTGGGATTGCACTCCAAAAGAATGCTTGTGAGCAATGTTTTGCTTTGGATTGTTTTTTGTGTAGGCTGATTGAGCATAGGGCTTTTTATTTGTTAGGCTGGCTCAACAACAAAACCTTTATTTTCCACCACCACTCCTAATTTGGCATCTAATTCCAGCCCTGGAATTTTATCTTCAGTTTGTAAGATTAAATAGAAATAAGTTACATCTGTAAATGTATGAAAACACTCAGTCACAAAGAATGAGTCATGTAGTTCCTCTATTTGTTTGTTTTTAATGTAGACTATCTCTTAGTGGAACTGGCATGCCCGGAATGGCAAAGCCAAGACAACAAAACTCAAAGGAATTACAATATATTCAGAATGTGTCTGTCATTCAATGCCTAATGAGATTTTACAAACAGACACATCTCATCGATAGCTATATTCACAAACTTGTCTACATCTACCCTAAACAAGAGACCCATTATAGGAAATGTTAGCTTGTTTTAAAGAAACCCAATTCTTGAGAGTTTAAGATCTAAAGTGAGAAAGATTGGCGGTTGGGGAAAAGAGTGGCTTAGTCCATGCAACAGTTGGAACCATCACTGAGAGCAACCCCAGCCTGCATCTGCTAAATACCAAGCAAGTGATTCACAGATAATACAGTCTGATGCTGTGGAAAATCTGTATTTGTAATATCAGCATATGGCATGAAGAAGAAAAAAAATCCTTAGGAACCTCACTGAACCAAACAAGCTAATCTGGACATTGTGCATTGAAAATATCCAGGACATCTACTTAAAAGATAGTTTCTTTGCCTTCTGATCAAAGAATGTGTGGTAGTGAGTACCCCAAAGTGTAGAACCTTTGAATTATTTTGAGATATATATATCTATTTGGATTCTATTTATAAATTATTTTCCTAACTGATTTGTTTGCCCTAACAACATCAACCAACATGGGAGGGAGGGTTTATTCTTGAATGTGTGCATCCTTGGAAAACCCCTTTAATTTTACAACCTCATAAAAATTAAGACGATGCCATATTGAACTTCATACATTAATTAAAGAGAGATTTGCATCTACCATTCATTTTTCTCATCCCCTGAAAAGCACAGAGGAGTTTTTTAAACAGTTTATTCTTAGTTACTGCTGAATTCCTTTGGCAGCTTTCTCATTAAGCAATCAGGCTGTAATCCCTGGAGGTACTTGGAGGTCCTCTTAGTTCTGTCATTCACATTTGCTTCTTGGCCCTAGTTGGTCCGTGCCCTTGAATGATTTCAACAGGCCTATCACTTTCCCCTTCTATTTCTCAGCCCAATTGCTTGAGAAAGATTGTAAAAACTATTAAATAGATTCCTCTAATTATTCATTTTTTGAACATGGATTTTGGGGCTGTTACTTGAAGGAAACAGTGTCCCATCTGGTGAGAGTCTATCCAGATTTCCTATAGCAAAAATATAGCCTATCTATCTAAGATCAGCTAAGCACCACCACCTCCCTGGCACCATCCAGCTTCCAAAATTCCCATCCTTCATGCTTTGGTTTCTTCTGGTTTGGAATTCTGGGTATTGTCACCCACCCATCATATCTATGAGTCACTAGATTAAGAAAACTGAGATAAAGCCACTACATGAACAGACGATTATTCTAAGAACAATCTTTACAAACTCAGTGGAATACACAGTTTGCAATTTGTCTAGTTCAGGTTGTCAAATGGATTATCCTGGACTCTTGTCTTCAACGTTACATCCTTTCATTTGCTTTTTGTTTTTTGTATGCCAACACAAGTCAGTTGTTCCCTTTTACCAGCCAAAAACGTCACAAGACAGAGAGTTCCTTACTGATTACTTGAATTTTTTTTTTTTTTAAAAATCCAATTCAAAAGAGGGGAAACAATTACTTGCCAGCTGTCAAGCTCAAAGAAAAAGGGCAACTCTGTTTCCCTTTTTCCAGCTGCAGATGGGTGGATCACTGTGGTAATGATTAAGAGCAGCCCTGCTTTAAAAAAAAGACAATGGAAGGGGTATAGTTCTGATCTCACTCTCTTACAATTGTGCATACAGGGAGCCAGTAAAGAATTAACTCTGAATAACAATTCTACTCCAGTCCTGTAATACATTAAATACATCTGAACAGTATAAGTATACTTGTAATGATTGGAACGGATGCTGAAATTTTTAACTTTAGAGTGAAGGACAGCAGAAATGAAATATGGCACTTTTGGCAGCCTATTCAATATGTTGAGTAGCATCATTGAGAAACAGAAATTGAACAATCAGGTTTTGTTTTTTCAATAGCTGGTTCAGAAGGACTCGGGGAGCCATAGAGTCAGGTCTACACACTTACAGGGCGGGGCATAACCTTTTCCTAGGGGGTCACAGCAAGATCGACAGCAGTTTACAACTTCCGCGACACCTCATTTTAAAGCCCATAAAAAACTGAATTGAATGAGCTATTAAATGTTAAATTTGCTTTAAGAATGGCTGGAAAATTCGATTCGGAAGAACAAAGGATCATTGACAGAATAAAATGCATTGCCTTTCGAGAGGCTCGCAATGCTGGAGCCAGATCTCAATTCGCCAGATCTCAATCCGGCAGAGAACATTGGGGCCATAATTAAGGATGAAGTGGAAGCTCTGATGATTCAGGAGCAAGGTCAAAATCGATATTCGGTTGAAACTTTGAGAATGAATTTGGAAACTGTGTTGAAAAATCTGGAAAATCGAACGGAACTGTTTGAAGATTTGTTGTGTTCTTATCCACCTCGTTTGAATGCTGTTCGAAGGGCTAATGGTGGTCATACTGACTATTAAATCGTGTCAATAAACTCAGTTTTTGATGGGCTTTCGAATGGTGTATGAATTATTTGTGTTGTTATTACAAGTGTTGCTGTGACCCCCTAGGAAAAGGTTATGCCCCGCCCTGTACTTCTAGGGATTCACAAGCAGCAGAATCCTATGGGCTTTCATTCGGTTGGAAAGGTGTCCATGGGGGACACAGTGGTTGTGATTGTATCACATTTGTTGGCACCTCCAGGTTAACTTCTTTCTTTGCTAAATTCATATGAAGATCATTTTTCCCAGATTTCCAGCATTTTCCACCTTTAAAAGACTGAAAACAAGACTGCTGACCTTCAGCCATCATGCCATGCCCACAACACCAAAATGGCAGGAATAGTCCACACACCAGAAGATAGACTCAAGATGCAGAATGATCTTGACAGACTTATAAGCTGGGCCCTATCTAGCAAATGAAATTCAGGGGAGAAAAAAATAAGGTTCCACACTTAGACAAGAAATACCAAATGTACAGGTATAGAATAGATGGTACTGGCTCAAAAGTAGCAACTGTGAGAGGGATCTTGGAGTCCTAGTTGACATCCACTTTAATATGAGCCAGTAGTATGCTGCAGTCACCAAAAAAACTAAGCAGTCCTAGGCTGCATTAACAGAGGGATAGAATCAAAATCACGTAAAGTGTTAGTACCACTTTATAAATTCCTTGGTAAGACCACACTTGAAATATTGCATTCAGTACAGTTTTGATCCCCATGATGTAAAATGAGGTTGAGGGTCTAGGAAGAGTACAGAGAAGATCAACAAAGTTAATGAGGGGGCTGTGAGCTAAAATTTATGAAGATTGTTTGCCGGAATTGTAGATGTCTACTTTAATTAAAAGAAGGTGACCTGGTGCAATACTTAAGGGGCTGCCACAAAGAAGAGCAAGAAGTAATAGATGAGAACTAATCAAGGAGAAGACTAAACAAGAAATAAGGAGAAATTTCCTCTCTTTGTTGATTTTTTTTATTTTTAAACAAACAAACACAAACATAAAATATAAAACCATCTCCCAGTTACATAGAGTCTGTTGATTTGTTACAAAACTTTTGTGCTTCCTCACCATAGTCTTCACTTACAATTTATATAGAATCTCATATTATCAATCTGATATATACAGTATGTATACAATTATTATCATTGTTAAACATTTATTTGACTATAACTATTATTACTTCCCTTTATGTGAGATATTCTAAATTTGGAATAAATTTATATTATGAGATTTTATTACATCATCCTAAAACCATCCAGTAGTAGTACATCTTTATATTATATTCTGTATAAAATTGTTTATCTTTGGTTACAAAACTTTTGTGCATCCTCTCCATAGTCCTCACTTACAATATATATAAAATCTCATATTATCAATCTAGTATATATGTATACATTATTATCATTGTTAATCATTTGACTATAACTATTATTATTTCATTTTATGTGAAACATTCTAAATTTAAATAAATGTAAATTAATTTTTATTATAGCATTTCATTACATCATCCAGTATTCATCCAATAGTAGTACAATCTTTTATCTCTTGCCATTTGTAGTATTTGTGTTCTAATTGCTTTCTTGGTAGATCTTATATGGACTTCTCTTGGCAACTTGTTTTTCACTGCATATCTTGTAAAGACTCAAAACCCCTCATCTGTTTCTTCCATCATCTTCCCTTTGGTTATCACCAATGCTTCTGCCAGAATTTCTATCATTACTTCTGCCAAATTTTCTCCCTTTTCTTCTTCTATATTCTGGAATCTGAGGTAAAATTCTGATCTGTCAATCTCCCATTCCAATATTCCACTCTTGTCTTTTTCAACCACGCTCAATCTGCTGTCAATATCTCCAATTTTCTTGTCTCTTTGTTCATCTTTTTCTTCAAATTTTTTGAAATCTGTCCTCATATTTCATCATTGTTTGATGGGTATTCTCAGTTTTTTCATCTGTTTTTCCTGTTCTTTGTTCAATATTCTCTGTTCTCTTTTCAATGTTCTAGGTTCTTGTAATTTTTGAATTTTGGGGTTTTGGGGAAGAGTCAGGTAGCACATTCCAGGCATTAACCACTCTGTTGCTGAAGTCACCTTTTCTGAATTGAGTTTGGAGCGGTTTACTTTGAGTTTGTATCTATTGTGTGCTCGTGTATTGTTGTGGTTGAAGCTGAAGTAGTCATTGACAGATAGGACATTGTAGTGGATAATTTTATGTACTATACTTAGGTCAGACCGAAGGCGGCATAGTTCTAAGTTGTCAAAGCCCAAAATTTCAAGTCTGGTGGCATAAGGTATTCTGTTGCGAGCAGAGGAGTGGAGGACTCTTCTCGTGAAATATCTCTGGATTCACTGGATTGTATTAATGTCCAATATGCAGTGTGGGTTCCAGACAGTTGAGCTGTATTAGAGAATTGGTCTAGCAAATGTTTTGTATGCTCTGGTTCGCAGTACAATATTACCAGAGAAGAAGCTATGCAAGATTAGGTTAACAACTCTTAATGCCTTTTTGGCAATGTTATTACAGTGGGCTCTGAAACTTAGATCATTAGATATGAGTACTCCAAGTTCCTTGACAGAGTGAGGGTCATCTATAAGATCGTGTCCACCCAGCTTGTATTTTGTGCTCTGACTACTGTTTTCAAAGTAGAGATTTTAAACACGAATATCTATTCAAATTATTTATTTAATTATTTATTCAATTTCTAAAGCCACCCATTTCAATCAATGACTCTGGATCAGAGGTGATATTCAGTCAGTTCTGACAGGTTTCTGGAGAACCGGTAGCAGAAATTTTGAGTAGTTCAGAGAACCGGCAAATAGGCTGGCCCCGTCGATCTTTTTTTATTGCCCTGAACAGGAGAATGGAGCTGGAAAGCAGGTTAGTGGGGTGGGGAAGAATGAGGATTTTGCAGTATCCTTCCCCTGCCACGCCCACAAAGCCACACCCACAAAGCCATGCCCACAGAACTGTTAGTAAAAAAATTTGAACCCCACCACTGCTCTGGATGACTTACAATTAAAAATATACTACAATAAAAACATTTTAAAGCAATAAAACCAGTAAAAACTAAATAAAAATATTTATCCAAAATAAATATGCATAGCAGCTGAGATACTTCCCAATATCAGTAAAACTGGGAAATGGGACCCTTAGCCCAAAATATCCTATTCTTCCTTCTACCTGTAACATGTAATTATATTTCAGAATCTGAGCATTGACCATCTGTCTCATAATTCTGTGGCTTTCCTCATCTGGTACCTTCCAGATATATGGGGAGGGCTGTGGATGACAGGAATTTCATTTTACAATGGAATTACATTGTGTGCAGGGTAATATTTTGAAGAGGGAGAAGTAAGATTATAGTTTGTATTCAGTTTTTTTAGTTCTCCTAACTGTTGGTAGTGTGTGGGGGGAGGAAGAGAGATATTTTAATATGAAATGAACACTATTATTCACGAAGTAATTTGCTGCACAAATAATCTTGTGCAATTATAATTCTGAATTTAAACTATACCTTATTTAATAAGAATTAAATAATAAGAATAAGAAACATTTTTTTGGTGGAAATATGGATCTAATTACGTCTCAGAATTCTGTTTAGTTTTACTGAATTACTCAGGATAATTCATGTGCATATTAATAATACTGCCTCCTTTCATATGTATTCCTTAAAAGGGATAATTGTTCTGTTGCTCCATGTATAGTAGATAAGCAACATACAAATTAATGACACTATATCAAATTTCTAGGTGAAATCAATTGCAAAGAGATGAAAGATACAGCTTGAAGCAATATATGAACATGATAAATGTGTCATTTTAATTTAGAATGAGAAGTTCAAATGGTTTTCACTTCTGTTTCAAATAAACTTTATACAATATACTATAAACAATTACAATCAAATTAGTTTTATATTGATGCCAATGGATCATAGATGGTTCTTTCCCTGCTTCCTTTGTGTTTGTGTGTATATGTGTGTGTTTGTGTTTGTGTGTGGTTAATTAGTTATTCTGTTAAGTTTTTTTATCTTTAGATAAAATCTCTAGAGAGATTTTTTTCCTTGACTCTATGACCACTGTTTATCTTTTTTCCCCTTGCTGGTGTTGTAATTTTCTGTTTGACTATTTTAAAAAAAAGCATAAACATGCTTACCCCAGCCTTTAAAGCCTTCAGATGGATGAACTTCACTTCCTCACTCAAGCAACTACTTGAAAAATTCTGACAATGACTATAGATCACAAGGGTAATAAAGATCAAGAAAGCTAAGAATAGCATTTTGAAAAGCTCTGTAATTGTCTGTTGTCAGCCAGATCTGTCAAGTCCTATGAGGTAGAAAATATTATGCCATATCACATTTTATCTAATATTAAATTTTATTCTCATTGCCATCCAATTGTCATCTTCTGTCTTTTGAAAGACTGTATGCCCTAAATCAGTGGTCTCCAACCTTGGCAACTTTAAGACCTGTGGACTTCAACTCCCAGAGTTCCTCAGCCAGCTTTGAAATCCACAAGTCTTAAAGTTGCCAAGGTTGGAGACCACTGCCCTAAATGACCTTGGCTGTAGGGGAAGTTGTCACTACTGGAGCCTATGAAGGGGCAAGGCAAATGAGTAATGGGTGGCAATTCCTTAAAGAGGAATTGGTTGTGCATGGCTGGAAAATAGGATGTGCATTCTCTAATGTGATTGTAAGCATACTGTTTGTTGGAAGAAATGTCCTTCTGGGTTCAGCTCCAAGTGGGGAAAAAGACACTGGAGACATGGAGGCTGCTTGGAAAGATGGTTTAATGGTGGACAGGACCACATGGCTTGAGCCCTGAACAGAAAAGTGATCACATGCTTCAATGTTGGTGGAGAAGAGAAGGGAAGGGAGGAAGAGAAGCTGAGTCCCTGGTTTGATGCCCTCTCTGGCCTTTGATCTTGAGCTTGTATTCTGATTGGTTGTCAGACTCCCATGGAGCCATGCAGGGGCAACTCTCTAGGCTGCGTTTTGAATCCAGGTTTGGTTGAGTTCTCAGATGCCATGTGGTGAGTTGGGGCCAATATTATCATGCTTTAATCCCATCCCCCTGGAGCTGAAGTGGAGAAGTCTTTATTATGTAAAGTGGACTAGCTTGGCCTTCTTAATGGCCCATTGACAAAGTGGGGATGGGCAGGAAGCTGCAGGCAGCTATTCTGTCTTTTAAAACATGTTTCTTCCTTTTTCACATCCAGGGAAATATTCTGCCTTTTCAATATTTCCTAGGATATTTCATTTTTCTGGGAGAGGGCTGGGTGATCACTTCCTACATGTTAATAGAGGTTGGTTTGTGCAAGCTGCCAAGACAGACATCTCCTATAATGACTCATCCCAGGTCTAATTTCTGAGTCTATGGAGCATTGTGAGGACCATTGATTTAAACTCTCACTATGGACTTGTAAGAGATCTCTGCCTAGGAGCAAGACTATCTGAGCCTGAGGCTCAAGCATCTTTATCAAACGCACTATGTAGTTGAAATGTAGCTGATGAATCATTGCATCTGGTACAGGGATGTCAGATCTATGGTCAGGGATCTGGTTGCATTCAATAAGAGTCAGGCATGTTTTCCCATCTATCGACTTGGTAACCAGATGTCCTTCTCCTCACTGTCTCCACAATTTCAGCACAAATTTTTTAAGAAATAGGGAGTGCTGGGACCTTTAATGCCAAAGGCGTCAAGGAAGGCGGAGCTGGCTAAAGACCTACGGTCATCTAGAGCAGTGGTCTCCAAGCTTGGCAACTTTAAAACCTGTGGACTTCAACTCCCAGAGTTCTTCAGCTAGCTTTGCTGGCTGGGCAACTCTGCAAGTTGAAGTCCACAAGTCTTAAAGTTGCCAAGGTTGGAGACCACTGATCTAGAGTAGCATAACGCTTAATGGCTTTGTCCCTTTGACCTGCTGGGTAGACTCTTGACTAAACAGATTTTGGAACAGGACCTGCTGCCTATCTACAGTCTCTTTGCAGACTTCTGCGCATTTTGAATTGATTTTTTGTTGTGCGTGTAGCAGTGTGTTCTTCCTCCCTGACATCAGAGGTGGCATTCAGCAGGTTCTGACCAGTTCTGGAGAACTGGTAGCAGAAATGTTGAGTAGTTCAGAGAACCGGCAAATACCACCTCTGACTGGCCCCGCCCTCATCTATTCTCTGCCCCTGAGTCCCACCTGATCAGAAGGAAATGGAGATTTTGCAGTATCCTTCCCCTGCCATGCCCACCATGCCATGCCATGCTTATCAACCACACCCATAGAACCAGTAGTAAAAAAAAATTGAATCCCACCACTTCAGATTTAGCTACTTGCAGTTCCATTAGTAAGCCACTAAGTTTCCCAAGTTTCTGTCAGGTATTTTGGGAAAGCTGTCAAGTCTTTTGAACAGTGCATTTTCCACTGCTTCATAACACTCAAGTCTGTCCTAGATCATTTTAAGGCCTCATTCAGGATAGCTTATGTTTATTGTCCTAATTTGTTTTGCATGCTCAGCAGATTCAATTCTGAGCCATTTAACTATTAAGTCTATCTCTTCATTTCACTAGTTCTCCTTGTGTGTTATAAATTCAACTGGGTATTGCTAAATCTTAGAATAAAAGCTTTTTGTTAGCAGTTAAACTGTGTTTCTCACAAGCCTCTTAAGGATTTTAGTACACAGAGTTTTACAACCTTATCCCTTTAGGGTATCAAAGGGATAGCCTGAGCAGGGTCAACCAATGTTAAACATCAAACAGTGTTTGTCTATGTTTCTATGAATCCAGGCAAAGTCTCTCAAGTTTCCATTCTACAGCCATAGCTGCACTTTCCTGAATACTAGCCAGGAAAAAATGTGTATATTTGGCAGTATAACTGTGGGAAGCCTAGCTTTTAAGGCCAGCTGAACTACTATAGTGGAGGTTTTTTTTAAAATGAAGGGCAGAGGATCCACGTACCTTCCTTACTTTCACTCTAAAAGGAACACAAATGAAGCCCAGAGATATTACTCAGTCTCCATTGTATAAGCTCTGGGCTTTTTATGAGTGTTCTGCATTTCTTGGCATGTTGACTTTTATTATTTTGCAGATGGAAAATCAATTAAAATGAATTCCATTTTATTAGGGTGCTAATACTTCAGTGCTCTGGCATTCTGCTGGCCTTTAGCCACATGAGGTTGTTGGGAATTTTGTTTTCATTCCCTTTAGCAAGGCCTGACAAATTAAGATAAAGTCACTATTTAAATGTTCCCTTGTTAAGTGAAAACAAAACTGTTTCCTTGTTGCATTAATCTGATGAAGTCAATTTCCATGTTTATTTGTTTGCTAGCTTTTAATTTTAGAACTCCCTGTGTGTTGCTCCCATCACATCCTATACAAGTGATTTTTAGGAGAGATGGAAGAGACAAGGGAAAAAGATCTGGAGACCATGGAAACATCTTATGCCAGAATTATTGCCAAGTCCATGTTGCTCCCCAGTCTCACAACTCCCTCTAAAAATCTGAAATTTGGGGGAGGAAACCATAGTATTGTGGAAGAATTTAAGAACCAGGACAACTGTTTGATTTATCTTAGAGGAAATCTACAGCATTCCAGGCATTATGAAATGTATGAATCAATGCTGTGGAAGAGGTGCCCTTTTCAATCTCAAACAGCTGATGAAAGTATAAATGCCTATTTTGCTTGCTACTTTTCACATCTCCAACTAAAGGAAAGGAACCGGAAGTTTGGAGTGCACAGGGAGGGTATGCAGGTGTAACAAGGTGGAAAAAAGGTTAGAAAAATCCTGACACAGCTTCCTCCCCTGTTCTCTTTGGCAGTCTTCCCTTCAGCCAAGCCTGAGAAACTAAGATAAAATCACTATGTAATTGTTCCCTCGCTAAGCAAAAACAAAGTGTGTGTCTTTGTCACATTAATTGCATAAAAGAATCTGCATGTTGGTTTGCTTGCTTTTAATTTTAGCACTCCCTGTTTGCTGCTCCTCTCACATCTTAGAATGGTGATTTTTGCATCTTGGAGCGAAGGGAAGGGACGCGACAAAACGGGTATGCAACAGCAACCTTTATTGAGAACAGAGTGACTACGATTCAACGTGGCGTGGTTCGCGCCAAACATTTATACCCCCGGGTTTGAACGAGGAGCCAATGGGGCGTCGATTAGCTCGACCAATCGGGGCGAGGATTGAACCGGCTCCGCCCGGGAACCAATCAGAAGGGGAGTCCTTTATCCCCGCGCTTGTATTTCCCGCGCTAGTATTCAACACCCCTCCCCCCCTAGTCAAAGAGTTCCCTTAGGAAGGGCAAACATAGTCTTGTAAATAGGTGGGACGGCGACGTTCTCGTCCCGACCTTCGTAGCTCCCCGGCGGTTGTCGTCGGGGGGGGGGCGCCGGCGGAGGTGTGTCTGTGGCGGGGCGGTGAATCTGCGATGCGGCCTCGTGAGATGGCGCTGGCCCCCGGCCCCGTGCCCAATGTCCATTTGTCCGGGGTGGCGTCTCCGTGGCAATAGGAGTGTCCGACAGCGGCCCCGCGCAGTCTGGTTGGGGTGTAGGTTCAGAGTCTCGATAAGGGCTTCGAGGAAGGGAGTAGCCGGGTGAGGCGCGTCTGTCCGAAAGGTTCGTATCGGCTGGTCCCCCGTTCCCCGGGTGGAGGCGGTCCGTTGGGGGGGAGGTCATCGAGGGTGGCTCGTGCTGAGAGTGGGTGTCTGAGAGGCTCGGGTCGTCTGTTTCCGTGGGGAGGCGTCGCCTTAATTGGTCCACGTGGCGCCTCCATTGTGTTCCGTCGGCCAGACCGACCCTGAAGGAACAGGGGCCGGTCAGAGCTGTGATGGTTGCGGGAACCCACCGTGGATCCCCAGAAAAGGAGCGGGCCCATACAGGATCCCCTAACTTAAACGCGTGGGAAGGGAGGGCCCCCAGGTTGCTCGGCAGATCCCCTGCGTAAAGTGGATGGAGCCTGTCTAGGGAGGTACGCAATCTCCTACCCATCAAGAGCTCTGCGGGACTTTTATTAGTCGTTGGGCAGGGTATGGAGTGCTGGCTCAAGAGGTAAGCTGCCACTCTTTCTTGCCAGTCGCCCTGGTCCATGCGGCCCAAGGCTTCTTTGGCTGAGCGAACTGCGCGCTCCGCCCGGCCGTTACTAGCTGGGTGATAAGGGGCTGTGGCTGCGTGTCTGATTCCTTGTTCGGCCAGGAATTCTTGGAACGTGGTGGAGGTAAACTGGGGCCCATTATCTGAGACTATCACATCCGGTAACCCATGGGTGGCGAACATCTTACGAAGGGCCCTCACTGTACTCTCTGCTGTGGTGGAGGTCATGATTACCAGCTCCACCCACTTGGAGTAAGCATCGACTACTATCATGAAGTTTCGGCCGTGGAAGGGGCCGGCGAAGTCAATGTGTAAACGGGACCATGGGCCTCTAGGGATTTCCCACTCCCGGGGGGTGGCTGTGGGGGGATTCGGCCTAGAGTTTTGGCAGATCCTGCAGCGGCCTACGTAGTCTGCAATTTCTGAATCTATCAAGGGCCACCACACATAGCTACGGGCTAAGGCTTTCATTCGCGCTATGCCTGGGTGGTTTTTGTGGAGTGCGGGCAGGATTCGTGCCCGCAGGGCTGTGGGGATCACTACCCTGTCCCCCCAGACAAGACAACCCCCGTGTAGGGCGAGTTCTGCTTGTCGTGCTTTAAATGGTCGGAATCCTTCCGCTACCTTTTCCGTGGGCCAACCCCTCAAGACCCATGAAGCTACTTGGGATAGGACGGGGTCGGCCTTTGTGCAAGCTGCGACGTCCGCGGCAGAGACGGGGAGGTCGGATTCGGCGATGGACAAAATAGAGAGAGCGGGCACGTGGGCTGTGTCCGTCTCTGGCAAGGGGCAACGGCTCAGGGCGTCTGCGTGCCCTAGCTGCTTACCCGGACGGTATAACAGCGTATACGAATACGCCATTAGGAACTCCGTCCAGCGTGTCATGCGGGGAGACAAAATGGGGGGGGTTGGCTTGTCGCCTGCCAGTAGCCCCAGGAGTGGCTTGTGATCCGTGACAAGGGTGAAATTCCTACCATAGAGGTAGTCATGGAACCGCTTAATGCCGGACACTGCAGCCAGGGCTTCTTTATCGATTTGGCTGTAGTTCCGCTCCGTGGAGGAGAGTGTCCGGGAATAGAAGGCTATGGGGGCCTCTGAGCCGTTCGGGAGGGCATGGCTCAGGACCGCCCCTATGCCATAGGGAGAGGCGTCGCAAGTCAGAACTAGGGGCATCCTGTCGCTATATTGAATTAGGACTGCCGACGAGGTCAAAATGTCTTTTATAGCCGCGAACGCGTGCGCTTCACGGCTACCCCATTGCCAGGCCGCTGACCGGTCAAGCAGTCGGTGTAGCGGCTCAGCTAGCGACGCCTTGTGGGGAATAAACGGGGCGTAGAAATTTAAAAGCCCCAGGAACGCCTGCAATTCCGCCCTAGAGGTGGGTGCAGGTGCGTTTTTGATGGCGGCAACTTTGGAAGGAGTGGGGTGGATGCCTTGGGCATCAATGAGGAAACCCAAGAATTCTACTTTGGGAACAGCAATTTCGCATTTGCTGCGCTTTAGTTTCAGTCCTGCCTCCCTAAAACGTGTGAGGACCTCCCGCAGTATTTTCAGGAGTTCCGAGTGGCTGGGGGCTGCGACCAGGACGTCGTCGAAGTAGGGAACGACGCCTGGGAGCCCGTGGAGCAACCGCTCCATGAGGCTCTGAAAAATCCCCGGGGCAACCGAAACGCCGAATTGGAGGCGGCGGCAACGGAAGGCCCCGCGGTGGGTGACGATGGTCTGGGCTGTAGCCGCATCGTCGTCTACGGCAAGCTGCTGGTAGGCCTGTGCCATATCTAGCTTGGTGAAAATGCGGCCTTGCCCTAAGGAGTGGAGTAGGTGTTGCACTACGGGGACCGGATATGGATTTGCCTGCAGGGCCAAATTGATGGTCGACTTATAGTCGGCACATATTCTCACCGATCCGTCGGGTTTGACCGGGAGGACTATGGGGGTTTCCCAACGGGCGTGATCTATGGGCTCGATTACCCCCTGCTCTATAAGCTTATCAAGTTCAGCGTCTACCTTTGCTCTCAATGCGAAGGGGACCCTGCGTGCCTTCAGCCTAATGGGAGCGACCTGGGGATCGAGGCAGAGGGAAATGGGGGTGCCCTTATAACAGCCCAATTTCCCATCGAACACATCTGCGAACTCGTCTAGAACGCTATCTACGGTGAGGGGAACTACCCTGTGCACCCCCTCTATGGTGAGGCCCAAGGCGGGAAACCAATCCAACCCAAGGAGAGCGGGCAGATCGTTCTTGACGATTAGAACTGGGAGTTTCCCCTTAAAGTCTCCGTATTCCACTCGGATGTGGAATATTCCTGCCGTGGGAATCCCCTTTCCCTGGTAGTCTAGGAGGGAGACCCCGACGGGGCGCAATTTGCTATGGGGAACCCCGGGACAAAGGCGGGAAAACAGGGCCCAAGATAGGAGAGAACGGGAAGACCCGGAGTCCACCTCCATTCGACAAAGCTGACCTTCGAGACGGACGGCGGTGCTGATTTTGCGATCGCCGGCGGGAACGTGGGAAGCCTGGTAGACCACGCAGTCGGCGCTGGAGGGCTGGTAGGTTGAGTGGCAGTCCTCAGCTCGCCTTGCAGGACGTGGCTGTTGGCGGCGTTGCGGTGCCTGGCGCTGGTCGCTGGGCTGCATGAACGATGGGGCTGGCACGAGAGCCCGGCAGACCCTGGCGAGGTGTCCTTCTCCTCGGCAGCGGCGGCAGACGGCAGAACGGAACGGGCAGGATGTGCGGCTGTGGCGGCCGCCGCATCCGCGGCAAGGTGCGTTTGAGGCTGGCTGAGCTGGCGTCGGTGGTTGCTGGTGTGGCCTCCGCTTCGGCTGCGTCCTCATTTGTCCGACGGTTTCCTCCTCCTCGTCTTCAGCAGGAGAGAGGTCGTCGACGAGGTTCGTCTGGGTGGAAGGCCCCGCGGCGGTTTGCGCGGGGGTTTTCAGCTGGAGGCGTTCGATGTCGGCCGTGGATTGTTCGGAGAGCTCCGCTGCTCGCGCGGTCTCCACGGCTTGCACCAAGGTGATTTTGTGGTTCCGGAGCATTCGGCTGCGCAAATGCGCGTCGCGGACCCCGCATACAAACTGCTCTACGAGGTTCTCCTCCAGGTCTGCAAAATCGCACTGGGCGGCCACGGTGCGCAAAGCCTCTAGAAACTGGCTGATGGATTCGTTGGGCTTCTGCACTCGGCGGCGGAAGGTGAAGCGGCGTGCGATCAGAGAGGGTGAGGGAGCGTAGTGGTTCCTCAGCCTGGACATCAGCTCGTCCCACCCGAGTTTGTAGGCTGGCCTCGGGGCGGCCAGGGCTCTCGCAGAGGCGAACATGGAAGGCTCACAGCAAGACAAGAAGAAACTGCATTTCTCCTCGTCGGTCTGTGCCTGGTTCCTCGATGCGATTAAGTAGCACTCGAAACGCTCCATGAAGCCGTCCCATGATTCTCCGGCGGATCCGAATGGCGCGAAAGGAGGAAGCGCTGATGCCATCGTGGTGTGGAGCCAGAGAGGGGGGAGGAAGAGGGCGGAGAAAATTTTGCGTTCGCTGCCGGAGTTCTCAGCCTGAGATAACGTTCGTGCTGATTCAGACGCGGTGGCAGCTGGCTTGTTCTACTCCGTGGTCGCGGGAATCGGAATCCCACCCTCGTCGCCAGTTTTGCATCTTGGAGCGAAGGGAAGGGACGCGACAAAACGGGTATGCAACAGCAACCTTTATTGAGAACAGAGTGACTACGATTCAACGTGGCGTGGTTCGCGCCAAACATTTATACCCCCGGGTTTGAACGAGGAGCCAATGGGGCGTCGATTAGCTCGACCAATCGGGGCGAGGATTGAACCGGCTCCGCCCGGGAACCAATCAGAAGGGGAGTCCTTTATCCCCGCGCTTGTATTTCCCGCGCTAGTATTCAACAGTGATTCTTCCAAAGGGGTACAAAGGAGAGTAGAATATCTTGAGAGCTTGTCATAGAAAGAACTTAATGCCAAATAGAATTATTGCCAAGACCAGTGTTCTCCTTTACAGAACTCCATCTCTAGGGGGAAAAAATCTGGACTCTAGAGTAGGAGAACAAAGTGCTATGGAAGAGTGTCAGAATTACAGCAGCCATTTTATCTAACCCGATAGAACAGGGCTGTCAAACTCCCAGCCCACGGGCTGAATGCATCACGCGCTGGCCATGCCCACATCCAGTTTAGCAAAGTGGGGGGAGTCCAGATACATCACATGATGCCACTGTGGCAACGTGAGTTTGACACCTTTGTGATAGAACACCCAAAGCATTCCAAGAATTACCTTATGAATTAGTCAGTACTGAGGAAGGGATGTATTGACCTAGAGAACAACAGTGGAAAGTGCAAAGTGCTGCCATTTATTCCAGGTTTAGATATGAATACATTTGTGTTTTATTTGCTGATCTTTAGTTATCCTTATATTC
Organism: Thamnophis elegans; assembly: GCF_009769535.1. NCBI lineage: Eukaryota > Metazoa > Chordata > Lepidosauria > Squamata > Natricidae > Thamnophis > Thamnophis elegans. The sequence continues at coordinate 58,009,180 of NC_045547.1, forward strand.
AGGGCTGGGATTCTACTGGTTTAACAACCAGTTGGCTGAGCGCGTGCTTCCTCAAATGAATGGAGCTTGTGAGCATGCAAATGCAGTCCTGGAGCAGTACCATCAGAGGTGGATCCCTACCGGTTTGGACCGGTTCGGCCAAGTAGGTAGTGACTTGGCCTGCCACGCCCCCAAGCCGGTTCCATCGGCGGCACCATAGGAACCACCATCTTGGTTTTTTTTACTACCACTTTTTTGCCACATTTTTTTACTACTGCGCATGCGCGTGCTCCAAAACGTGCATGCACCTGAAGTGCATCCCTGAGCGAACCAACAGTAGCAGAAGCTGGAACCCACCCCTGATTACCTTTGCTCTACGTGAACTATCAGCAGATCAATTGGACATGCTTCTGCCTTTTGCTGAGGTGGCATAAAATAACTGTGCACAATAGCACCAGTTTTATGCCCTTTTGAGTGGCTACTGGGGTGGAATTTGTGCCTATGCTAGACTTCCTCAAGAATCTCCTTCATCGATCCCTTTGGCTGAGTGGATGAGTACTAAAAGCTATCAAGGCCATAGTGCACAAGTGCTAGAGGGAGCAAGGGAAATGCAGATGAGACAGGCTGAAAAGAAGAGAGCATCTTAGAGGGAGTTTAGGATAGAGGAAGGGGTGTACCTGTCCACAAAGCTCCTGAAGTTGGGGCAGCCCTGAAAGAAATTGGGCGTAAAGTACAGAGGTCCTTTCCCCACTATCCAGATTGTAAATCCAGTGACCGAGAATTAAAATTACCCAGAAATCTCAGAAGCATTCACCCAGTGTTTCACTGCAGTTTGTTGAAGCCCTTTCATACGTCCCTTTAAGGCCGGCCATTAAGCCGCCTCTCCCACTACCACCACTACATGGGTAAGCAGGGAGAAGCATGTTGAGGTCAAGGAAACCCTTGACTCTCGGTACCACAAGGGGATATTGCAGAATTTGATTTTGTGGAAAGGATTTCCCTTAGCAGAGGCAGAGAGAGATGCAGCAGGGAATGTCCATGCCATCAGGCTTACTCAGAGGTTCCATGCCAAGTACCCAAATCAACCCTGATAGGATGGTTGTCTGCCAAGACTAGTGTGGGTATGTTAGTGTTGTATTTCTGTAGGGTTAATCTTCTTCCTGGATAGTCGGCATGTCATGGCTGACTGGTTACACAGCCTGCTTGCAACCAGACAATAGTGGGAGGGGAAGGGGAAGGCATCAGAATGTGAGGGTGGTTTGGGAGGGAAACTTTGGAATACAAGTGTGCCATCTGGAAGTCTGAGACAGTTCCACCTAAAGGTCATCAATTCTGAGAATGTCTGAGGTAGACGGATCATTCTCAAAACAACCCAGGTGCAACCGATTGGTGGACAAAATATAATGAGGAGTCAGGGGAGATTTATTTTTGCACACAAAATGTTAGAGCTGGCTTTTCCACTTCTCTCCCCACATGGCTTTTCAGTAAAATATACTTTTTTTTGGGGGGGGGGAGAGACAATGTCTCAGGAGTTTCTTTTTCCTGGCTAGCATATTGGGACAGTTGATATTTTGTCTTCTGAGCTTCATGCTGTAGCCCATTCTCAAGGAACTTCTCACCAGAATGTGTGTTTTGGGCTATTCTATGCATAGTATTTATGTGGTGCCTTGTTGCGCATGGTTTTTTAGTTGTTGATTGGACTGTTGATGGACTATTAAGTCATTGGCGATTGTTTTCTTATGCTGCCAAATGAGAAAAATTCTCCGAGGATGGGCTCCAGCACAAGTGCAAAAGCTCAGAAGACTAAATCCCTAGTCCCAGTGTCCAACCCAGATTGGATCCTGCAGCATTATCCTGGGACACATTTACTGTATTTGCCTTCATTCATGAAAAATATCTTTATCAGCTCAGTGAGGGATTCATGTGCCGTATTATTATTTTTTTTGTTTTAGAACCAAATTCTTTTGGAGTGGCCATTTCTTTTTAATGTAACGCAACTCTCTTGCCAGGTGTCCCATTTGCATATGTAACAGCTACTTTTAGATAATAGATTAAATTACAGGCTATTTTCATGATTAGTAGCCAAAAATCTGTAAGATACACCCAGAAGTGTTCAGGAAACAAAGTTTTTGTTGTCCAGTGATACAGAAAACAAATAATAAAATGAATATGAGCTGTCTTGTCTCTGAATCTCAGGGGATGAGACACAAGAATTGAGTTTTTAAAGTGCATTAGGAAAACCACTAATTCCAGGTAATAATACAGAAGAGAAGCCAAGTCCCAAGGAAGAATCATTTCATAGGTGGCAAGAATGGGTTCTGTAACATTTTTACAGTAGCCCACAGCAAGTCAGAATAATGCAAAAAAACCTATGTGGTATTTTTGCATCATTAGATTGTACTGAGTGTGAAAATTCCATCCTTATTTCCATGGCAACTTTTGATGAATCACAATATTTTCATGTGAGTCATAATATTTTCATAAGGAGCTCATGACACAAGGCACACCTTTTGCTTCTTCCTCCTCACTCTTCTGGGTATGTCCGTGTCTGTAAATAAACCAAGTTTCATTTTGAAAGGCTGTAGGTTTCCTTACCAGCCTCCGTCTATTTCTGTTCACTGTATTTCCTTGAAACCAATGGAATTAAATAACTTTTCTATGACTAACTTGGAGACTGGAATATAATAATTATTTTTTTAGCTTCCATACATGAACAGAATGTTGTATTGATTCCACAATACAGCAGTTCAGGGGACATGGTGTCCCAGAGAATAAGAATAATAAAGAGTTTTTATTTTTCAATCCAAGATATCTTTACAATCCTACAGGTGTAATTCTCAAGAGGGCTCTTATATTCAATCTCAGCTCTCTTCAATGATTGATCCTTTCTGAACCTCTGATAGCTCAGACAAAGATAAGTCCAGAAGAAATTTAACATGTCTTTCCAAGGAAAAGAATCTTGAGCCACTTTAAAGTATGATATCTTATGTCTTTATGAAAGACTATAATGACTATCTTTTGTTACTGATTTAAATACCTGTCTTTATCATAAACTCAAATCAGCATGTTAAAAACACATCACAAACAGTAATATCAAATGCATCAAAATCTACAATGGTGACCAAGAACAGACCCAATGGACACACTAATTATATTAACAATAATACCAAATTTTCTGTACTTGGAGAACTTTCATTTATTAAAGTTCATTTGGAGAACTATCATTTTCTGAAAGTCAGGAAGGTTCAGGCCCAGTTTATTCCATACTCTACTTGAGAGAGTTATTACGATTCCAAGAGAAAGTGAGGAAATGGAAGACATTTCCATTTTAATTAATGGAAGAAAAATAGTCCCCCAGAGTTTATTCATTAGCATGTCATTATTTTAATAATAGAAAAATAAGTCATTGAAAAAAGATCAGGAAAGAAGAAATAAAACCAAGCTTATGACATTTATTTTTTTAAGATTATGTGAAAAAATTATTTTTTTGCTGAAATATTTTTTTTCAAATGTGCGGATAGTTTCCTACAACTATGAATTTGAACAATGAACTGCAGAAACTAAGTTTTCACTTACATTTTAAAATGCTGAATCATTTCTATAGATATATAGAAGTATATTTTGTCTGCATTCAGAAAAATGGTTGTCCTAGTACAATGATGGCTAAACTTTTTCAGATTGCGTGCCAAAAGTGGGGGGAGCACAGGAGGGTCATGCACAGGTTTGCCCACACCCATAATGCTATGTGTGCGACCCGCCCGCATGCATGCACGTGCAACCCCCGCCATTTCCCCCTGCTTTTGGCCTGCGATGGACCCATTTTTCACCCTCCCCAGGCTCCAGAGCCTTTCTAGGAGCCTGGGGAGGGTGAAAACAGCTCTCCAGAGGCTTCAGGAAGCTTCCAGTGAGCGAAAAACAGCCCTACGGGCAACCCAGAAGTTTGGTAACAGTGACTTCAGGTTTGCTCGTATGGCCTTTTTCACCCTCCGGAACCTTCAGGAGGCTTCCCTGAAGGCTCCAGAGGGAGAAAAATGGCCCTACAGACAAACCTGAAGTCACTTCCGGGTTGCCCTTAGGGCTGTTTTTTGCGTGACCCGTCAAAACCGCGCTCGACTAAGCCGCGCCCGATTAAACCGCGTCGCTGATGTCATCAACAGGGTGACAACAGCCAGCGCGGAGAAAGAAGAGCGCTTTAAATAGTGCTTTGAAAGCAAGCAGATTCAACTTAAGGTAAGGGTTAGCTTTAGGGTTAGGTTTAGGGTTAGCTTTAGGGTTAAGTTAAGGGTTAGGGTTAGGTTTAGAGTTAGGTTAAGGGTTAGGGTTAGGTTTAGGGTTAGGTTAAGGGTTAGGATTAGGTTTAGGGTTAGGTTAAAGGTTAGGTTTAGGGTTAGGTTTAGGTTTAGGTGTTAATTTTAGGTTTAGGGTTTACAGCGTGCTTCTGTCTCCGCGCTGTTGTCACTCTGTTGATGACGTCAGCGACGCGGTTTAGTCGGGCGTGGTTTAGTCGAGCGCGGTTTTGTGGTGGAATCGTTTTTTGCACTCCAGGGGCTTCAGGGAAGGCTCCGGAGGGCAAAAAACAGCCCAACACGCAAACTGGAAACCCATTCCCGAACTTCCAGTTTGTGCGTTGGGTGATTTTTTGCCCTCCGAGGACAAAAGCAGCCGAAAAAGAAGAGCAAAGTCAGCTGGCCAGTGCGCACATGCGTGATGCAGCAACGCCTCGCATGTCCTAACAAATGGTTCCTGCTGCCACCGGTGGCAGGAGTGCTATAGGTTCCCTATCATGGAGGACCTATTTTGTCCATCAACATTCTCTGATTAATGTGACTTACATCAAGAAATGTGGTTGTGTTATCAGGTTTTTCTGTTTTTAGTTTATCATCGCTGGTTTTATATTATTGTATTGGTTGTAGGCACTCAGTTGGTTTTAAGATGGGCAGCTATAGAAATATTATAAAAATAAATTTAAAAAATAAAAATCTAAATACAAATATACCAAAATGCAATATTTAGTACACATAAGCAATGCTATAGAGCAGCGATGGTGAAACTTTTTTGGCTCGTGTGCCATAAGTGGGGGGAGCGCAGGGGAGGTTGTGCGTGGGCATGCTGCACCCATAATGCAATGTGCGACACACAGACCCCAGTGTACATGCGTGCATGAGAGGCACTCCCCCCCCCATTTATTGCATGCTTTTTTCGCCCTCCTCAGGCTCCAGAGGTTTTATAGGAGCCTGGGGAGGGCAAAAACAGCCTTCCCTGCCCCCCCCGGGGTCCCCCAGAGGCTTCAGGGACCTTCAGGAGGCTTCCCATTCCCGAACTTCTGGTTTGCCCATTGGGCCATTTTTTTGTGCTCCAGAGGTTTCAGGGAAGCTCTTGAAGCCTCCAGAGGGCCTCCAGGTGGGGCGTGGGAGACTCTTTTTGTCCTCCCCAGGCTCCTATAAAGCCACTGGAGCCTGGGGAGGGCAAAAAATGGCTTTAAAAAAGGCTGAACTCAGCTGGCCAGTGCGGGCATGCCCTGACAAATGGCTCCGTGTGCCACCTGTGGCACGTGTGCCATAGGTTCGCCATCCCAGCTATAGAGCAAGAGACATTCGAATATCCTGAATTTCTGGCACTACAGATGAGTCCCTATAAATTTTGCTGTGGCCAAGAATATTGAAAATGTTTTTGGATTTCTTGGAGGGTCATATTCAAATTTTGTGACAGATCAAGGCCTTTATGTAAATATGAATGTGAGTATATATTTTCCACTTGTATCTTTTTTCCCCACCAGATTACAGTAGATTACATTTTTCACATTGAAGAATACACTGCTGGAATTACTGTCGGTTCGCCGTGCAGAAAAATTTAACTCTGTTGGTTCGTTTTGCCTTCTTTAAAAACACATCCTGGACCCATTATGGCACACTGTTGGGTTTCAGTGTGCTGCTTTCTCATCTTTGTAGCAAGTCTTAAATGGAGATTAAATGGCATCATTTTACAGGTAGTCCTTGCTTTCTGATCTTTGGTGACTGTTTGAAGTTACAATGGCACTGAAAAAGATTTATGATCAGTCCTCCATGTTGTAGCCCTTGAAGAATCCCCAGAGCCATATTATCATGATTTGGATGCTTTTAAACCAACATATATTTATTATGGTCACAGTATCCTGTGATCATGCCATTGTCATTTGTGATCTTTAAAGCTGGCTTCCCAAAAACAAAGGGGAAACTGGCAGGAAGTCTCAAGTTGCAAACCTGTGATATTGTACTTAACTGTAGCAGGTGATTCATTAAGATCTGCAGCCAGAACTGTCATTGTAAGTTGGGTGCAATCATGTCATTTTTACTTTATGACCTTGTCCTTTAGTGATGGAATTGCCAGTTCCAATGGCAGGTGGTAAGAGAATATGTCAGGGCTGCCTCCATTCAATCTCTAAGAAAGAAAATCCCTTGACTCCATAGATTTAGAGAAAAGGTACTTTTACTAGGACAGAACTGAACACAGCAGAAGCCAGCCAAGGTCTGAAACAAAAATGCATGAAAAAGAAAATTGAAACAAGCCCCAGAGTCCACCCTGCCAGTAACCAGGTAACAAGAGATTAATCATCAGCCAAGAAGATGTTTCGGGAAAGCATCTGGTTCAGGTGCATTTCTCCCCTTCTTTGCATTCCAATGCTAGGATGGTTGGCCTTGGAAATGTTAAGCAGCTCTCTGAGTCCAAGCTTCACAGAAATTTGTTTCCACCTCCAGTACACTTCCCCTCCCAGATACCCACTGTTTCCATGGCAGTGGGCAGCAAGCTTGAATGAAAGCAGATGAAAAAATGAGTTACAACAGAGGAGTGGGAAGGAAGAGTGCCAAGAAAGTGATAAGGTGACAGAGTCAGCAGAAGAGAACAGTTAGCAAGAGAATCAATCTAAATTGTTTTTGATAAGTATTAATAAGTTTTGATTTAGTTTATATATATGTGTGTATGTTATACACCCCCCCACACACACATCTATGTATAGATATTAATGTATATGTATAACACACACATACTCAAACTGTTTATTCTCATCATCAAACATGTTCACTGCTGCTAGAGTCCCAAAATTCTTTCTCTGAGTCATATTATGACTAATGAGACTTTCCAAATATAAACAACTGGAATGCAACCAAAGAATGAAGGGAAGGTCTCTCTGCCTTCTTAGGATGTTCTAAATGTTCTTTTTATTTCATATTTAACTTTGATTCATTTTCCTGCTCCCTGGACTGCTTCTCTTCAACCTTCCCTTCCAGAAATTTACTAAAATGGGGGAAAATCCCCATTAGAAAAAACTGGTCTACAAATTTTGGGAAATTTTGACCTCCGGGATAAAATGTGTTACTCTTACATATTTTGATTAGATGAATTAGAAAAGAGGTGATAAAGGTGCTGGTTGGGTAAAGTTTTCAAGATATTTTACAACAAAGATTTATACATATTTGCCTACAAGGGAGGGAGGCATTTAATGATCATGATGCCTCATAACATCTCGACAAAGTACGGTAGAACAATGAAAATGGTACCACATGGAAGTGTATAAATTTATCTTCACTTTGAGAACAGCAAGGCGGATGGCTATGAAAAACACTTGGTGCAAACATGTCACTGAAAATTCACTTCTTACACTCACATTTAGGCTGTTTCCCTTGGAACTGTGGGGCAGTGAGTGATGAGCATAGGGAGAGATTACACCAAGGCATCGCAGGCGTGGAGAAAACATAACAAGGGAAATGGAGTCTGTCCATGCTTGCCAATTACTGCTGGAATCTCCCCAGGGATAATCCTACTGCAGTTCACAAGAGAAAAACCAAAAACAGAAGTTTAGATACCAAATAAAGATGGAATTTAATCTAATCTGTTAGAGATTGACAGTTTTTTCATGCAAAAAGCATGAAAATATTACATGAAAAACCAATAAATGAATGGAAAGTTATGTTATTGATATCAATAAAAACATAGATTTATAATGATTGCTGTGGCACCATTCTCATTGCTATATCACATTTTGCAGAAAAATTATGGAGCATAATCATACAAACCCCTTGTAATTTTGAGTTATTTTGATGCAATTTTGACCTGAAGCTGTATCTTGGAAACTGGAGCCAATTAATACTCAGGACTTAATTTTCCTTTATTAGTGACCCTATTCTGGTAAAATTAAGCTGCGTTCATTTCAAAGGCTTTCTCCTTGTAAACCAGTGAAATCGGTGTAGGCTCTTATTTCCATTAAATGCTGACATAAAATTATTCATTTATTAATATATTTTTATCTTGCCTTTAATATTTTTGCAAATAACTCCATGCAGTGAATTCTCTATTTAAAAAAATGGAGAAACCCCGATGTCACTTGGGAATTGAAGCAACAGCTATCAAGCTATTACTTTCCAAAAATAATCTAAAATAAGACTTGGCATAAATCTCTTCCCAGATGTTGTATATTTACCAATCAAGCTCTATCCTCTTTTCCCTAGTCAACTAAGTTTTTTTTTAAAGAAAAGGACTACATTTGCCTTATAAGGATTAAACTTTGCATTATATTTATTTCCAAGTTTATTTGCTTTGTTCACTTATTTTTATTATATCCATATTTCAGCAATGTTTTAGACTCCCTTAATTAGTAAAATAATTGTAATTGTTGAGATCAAGGGAAGTCACTCTTTTCCTCTTAGAAGTGAACAGTTACAAAGGGCATATTTTACTTTAATGTGCTTACAAGATTAATATAATAGCAATAGCACTTAGACTTATATACCACTTCGGAGTGCTTTTAAAGCTCTCTCTAAGTGGTTTACAGAGTCAGCATATTGCCCCCAAAAATCTGGGTCCTCATTTTTCCGATCTCAGAAGGGTGGGAGGCTGAGTCAACCTTGAGCCGGTGGGACTTGAACTGCCAAACTACCAAACAGAAGTAGCCTGCAGTACTGCATTCTAACCATTGCGCCACCACGGCTCTATATTCCTCTAGTCTCATTTACATATAATACTAAGCTATATTATGGTATGAAATAAAGTTTCCTTAAGCTTCTCTCCTAGATTGGACCATGTGGTTTTCTTGGCAATTACATAAAATGGTTTCCAATTGTCTTCTTCTAGGATAATGATAATTGAATTAATCATTTAGATTTAATGATCTAACTCAGGGGTGTCAAACTTGTGTCATCACAATACATCATGTGATGTATTGTGACTTTTTCCCCCTTCGCTAAACCGGACGTGGGCGTGGCCAGTGTGTGACACATTCTGCTTACAGGCTGCAAGTTTGAGAGGCCTGATCAACTTATTGTCCAAGGCCATTACTTAAATCTCACTTCCAAAGTACTAATCAGTCAAAACTTTGCATTGCTTTTTGAGATCATTAACTATGTGCTACAACTTTATGCCTTGGCTACAAGTTAAAACAAGTTGTGGTTGTGGATGAGTTGGATAAAACTAGTCTGTATGTGTCATGTTAATCAACTACCACTGGCTTAGTAGTTTGTTTACTCTGCAGTGAAAAGAGGCAAGGATGAGTTGTCCTTATAGTAACTGAAACTCTTGTTTCCTATGAGGTACTAAACAAATTGTAGATTATAGTCATATTTAAACATAACTTTCATAACCAACTTTTGATCTGTAATAATTCACACGTCTATCAAATAGGATTTTCAATACTTCACTGTCTGCTTTGTTCAACATGTTCAATATATAGACTAATGCAGGGGTGAAATTCAGCAAGTTCTGACAGGTTCTGGAGAACCAGTAGTGAAAATTTTGGGTTGTTCAGAGAACAGGCAAATACCACCTCCGGCTGGCCCCACAGTGGGGAGGGAATGGAGATTTTGCCGTATCCTTCCCCTGCCTCACCCACCAAGCCACACCCACAGAACTGGTAGGTAAAAAAAATTGAATTTCACCACTGGACTAATGCTAGCAGTGCCTACATTCAGTGCCGGCATGTCACTATTAAGTCTGATGGGAGCAATATACACAGATGCACTTTTTCTGGGATGAATAGCAGATTTGTTTTATACAGCATGTTGAATATATATACACATACATGTACACACACAAATATATACATTTAAAACAATGCTACAAAAATATCAGAAGTATTCAAGCAAACATTTGAAAGTTTATTAAAGAGTTCAAAATATTAGAACTTCAGAATAACAGACTTGGAAAAGACCTTGGAGGTCTTTTCCTCCAACCCCCTGCTTGAACATTCTGACAAATGTTTGTCCAATTTCTTCTTTAAAAACCTCCAACAATGGAGCACCCAGAATGTTTGGAGGCAAACCATTCCATTGATGAATTATTCTCTTGAGAAATTTCTCCTTAATTCTAGTTTGGCTCTCTCTTTGATAATCTTCTATCAGTTATTTTTTTGTCTTATCTTCAAGTCTTTGGAGAATAGGCTGACCCCTTCTTTTTCTGTGACAGCCCCTTAAACACAGAAAGATTGCTATCGTGCCACCCCTAGTCCTTTCCAAACTACAGCCCAAAGGCAGTTTATCTAGCACTCCAGAAAGTTCCTTCTGGCCCACCAGCTCGTGTTCTGGCATCCACTCCTTTCCAAATAGCACATAGAAAGAAAGCAGGATTGTATTCACCACTTTTTGGAAAGGAAGGTAGGATTCCCCTGATTTCTCCAGTGGGAGGGTGCGAGCCAGCTGGAAGGTTGCTGGACAAGGAAGGGGAAGCATTTTCCCCTTTAAAATGTGCACTGGCTTTGAGCCAGCCTGGAGGGTTGCTTCCTTGTTTTGAACCAAATCACATTGAGCAAAATAAAACATCCATTCAATTATTATTTTTTACTCGTTTATAAAATTGATTCTTTTTTTTCCTGGCCGTTGAATGTTTATAAAAATGTCCAATGGGGTCTCAGATCGAAAAGTTTGGAGAGCCCTGGAGTAGACATACCTAGTTCCTGCATCCTTTCATCATATGGTTTTGCTTCTACTCCCTAATCATCTTTGTTGCTCTCCTCTTAATGTTTTGTACTGCGATGACTAGAACTAGATGTAGTATTCAAGTATAGGCTTATGTGAATGCAATTGAAGGTTCAATTATATAGCATTTGCATCATGTCTTCTGTGGAAAAAAAGTACATTCCTCTTGTTGAGTCAAATACTGCCAACAATATTCTGCAGGAAATAGTTCCAAATATTGAAGAGGTCCACTTCTAGTCTAACCTCTTATAAATATCTGCATTAATCTTTATTTTATATGCATATGCAAATCCTGTTCTATTGCCTATTGTCTATTCTATAGACAGTTGCAGTTTTTAACCAGTCTTTGCTCCTTAACAAATATTGTCATCCAAGTGTATGTTTTGCTAATTAGTTCAGCTGAAATTAAAGTCAGATACACATTTTTAAATTGCCATTGGCCAAAGTACCAGGCTTAAATCACAGGAAAACAAATTCCTTTGACCAGTGAAAAATAGGGAGCCATGTCCTCCTGCTTTATGCCAACATGAAGGAATTGCTGCAATTATTTCAGTCCTTTATGTGATTTTAGTAAGTGTGCAATTTGGTTCCAGTTGTCCTGGACATGCTAGCAGCTGGAACAAAGAATTGTGATTTCACAGATTTTTCAGGCATGTTGAAATATGTGTTTTACTACTTAATAAACTGTACATCTCTGGAACAATGGTCTATTTGAACAAAGGTTATCACATTGCTCAATTTCTGAAAAATGACAGTTATGAAAACATTTCCCCAACTTGGTCTTTTTTGCACATGTATTTCAATTCTAGTTCATAGGAGAAAAAAACTGATGTAAAGCCAATGAATCATATGAAGTCAAAGATAAAAATCAATATATTTTTATTACCAGGTGGAGGCTGGTATAAAGGGGAAAAAATGTTGAAAACTGTAATATTCAGGTTGAGCCATTATATGTGACCCTGATTCTGATTGTTATGCATTAATATTCAGTGTAATGCCAAGTTTACCAGATTGTAAAACCTTCCAGACGGAAAAAAAATGTACCCCAAGATTATGAGATTTGCTTCAATTTCTACTCTCCTTTCCTTTATGCTCTAAATACAAGTACACATTTTGTGGATCTGTGAAAACAGAAAAGTAGATACAAAGAAAAAGAAAGGTGATTTATAAGTAGGGAAAAAGAAATAGCAATACTACTTAGACTTATATACAGTTTCACAGTGCTTTGCAGCCAGTGGTGGGTTTCAGAAATTTTTAGAACCTCTTCTGTAGGTGCTTTGTGGAAGTGGCTTGCCGGCCATGTGACCGAGTGGGGGTAGCTTGGCAGTAATGTGACTGGGTGGGCATGGCCAACTTGTAAAATGTGGTGAAACTCACTTAACAACGTTCTTGCTTAGCAACCAAAATATTGGCTCAGAAACTCTGGCATTTGAAGCACGCAGTCTTAAAGCTGTCAAGTTACAAGACCCTTGCACCCCTAACTCTTTAGAAAAAAAAATCCCAGGGGTGTTCAAACTTGACAGCTTTAAGACTTCTGGACTTCAACTCCCAGAATTCCTCCTCCTGTCGTTGGCTCAGGAACTCTGGCATTGAAGTGTGCAAGTCTTAAAGCTGTCAAGTTACAAGACCCTTGCACCTCTAACCCTTTAGGAAAAAAACCCCAGGGTTGTTCAAACTTGACAGCTTTAAGACTTTAAGATAGGACTCTTAGAGGCAGGTGGGGTGATTGGTGAGCCAGGCAATCAGTGAGCAGCGGGCAGGGTGGTGCGGACGAGTGGGGGAAAGGAGCTGGAACCGGTTCTAAACGGCATGGTAGATTTGTGGAACTTCTTCTATAGAAGAGGTTAGAACTTGCAGGAACCCACCCCTGTTTGCAGCCCTTTCTAAACTGTTTACAGAGTCAGCATATTGCCCCCAACAATTTGGGTCCTCATTTTATCCACCTCAGAAGGATGGAAGGCTGAGTCAACCTTGAACCTGGTGGGATTTGAACTGCCAAATTGCCGGCAGTCAGCAGACGTAGTCTGCAGTACTTCACTCTAACCACTGCACCACCAATATCACTATCCTGGTTCACAACTGATGATACAGGACCAGCTAGGGATGATATAGAGGTTCCTATGTGCAGGTGTGAATAATATCTTGAGTTATTAATTTATTGTTAAACTGCTGTGCTGCTCATCTCACTAAAGTGACCCTATTAGATGAAATGCATTGCTCCGCTGGGTCATCACAGTAATGCAGAAAGCATTGTTTATGGTGTTATATTCTGAATTACTTTTTAGACTATATTTGAGCTAGGTATCTAATTAGCCTTGGCTTCACAGTCAAGTGTTATTCAATTCCACTCTGATAGTTTAATAATAAGAAATATTCCATTTTCCTGCTGGGGATAAGTAACAAGCATTTTTTCATTTGATCTGCTATGCATTACTTCAACTTGTTTTTAGCTTTTGAATATTTTTTTTCAGCACATTGCTTAGTCTTATTTATTTTCAGTTTCCATTTTATGAGAATGTGGTACTGACTCTGCTTGGAAGAACATTTCGTTATTTAAACATAACTGTCATTGTGGGGCCAGTTTTAGCTTTGAAAAAAAAAACTATCATTCATTTTTCTAAAAGCCAGAGTTCCACAAATATTTCTAAAGTAACATTTAATAAACATTTGGCTTACTAAATGGAGATTTTAGGAGAGAAGGCTGTGCTAAACAGAAATAACCTAGGCAAATTCGCATTCCAGTGGAAGGTGTGTCTATGCATATGTTCTTCAAGTGTCTCCATCATTTCCAAAACCATCTTGATTGGATTGCATTTACGATTTCTCTTACTTATAAGATTGCCACTGTGTAAGCAAATTGTTCTTTAAATAAATAATAAAGATCTTAAAGATATTCCCTTTGTGACCATGGAACATTGTCTGTACTTCTATGAGTGTTATAATTCCTACAGATTTGCAAATATGATCAACCAAAATTTCAAAATATCACGTTCTTCTGATATTTCAGTTTTAAAAAACAAAAAACAAATAAGAGCTTGAAAGATTTTGGAAGAATTATGTAATTACTAAAGTCTCAAAGGTTTTAATCATTTTTATGCTTATTTTGTGTGTCAACATCCCAACACAACATACTCCTCTCCTGATGAATTCAACTGATGGGAGGGTTTGGCACCAAGCAGAGGTGATATTCAGCCGGTTCTCTCCAGTTCAGGTGAACTGGTAGCGGTGGCTGCGGGAGGCTCCGCCCACCCAGCCTGATATAATGCATGAGCACTCGGCATGCACAGAAGGTGGTGCACACGCACAGATGTGGCCCGTGCACGTTCACATTTGTGAACCTGTAGTGAATCCCACCGCTGGCACCATGGCATAATGTACCAATACACTTTGGCTACCACTATCAGTTATGATCCTCTTCAAGTTGTATCTTCTTTCCTTCAGATGGTGGAAATAAGCAACAAATCTTTAAACAATAATTTAGTTTTTACAGTGTATAGAAATTGCATCAGAATAAGCTTTATATATTTTTCACTGGAGAATGAGCAGTTAGGTACCTTCAACTATTTTCAGCTTCATTCCCCAAAATATCTTCAGGTCATCCGGTTGTAAGGTACACTGTGTGGCCCACATTACGCATAATATGTGCAATTCTTTAACTTGATCTTGGTTATTATTATTTTAATAACATCTTTGTATGTTGACTGGGGTGCATCTCAAAATACCCAAAGCATTGGTGAGGCAATCTAGATTGAGAAATCTGTTTCACAAGGAACTATATTTAATCCTGAGAAATGTATTTGTAATTTATTTTAAAGTGATTCCAAAGTCAGTGTGAATGCATACCAAGAAGCTACAAATGGGTCACAACTTTAAAAATGGCAGAGTTCAACAGTCAATCACATATGAAATATATAAGACCAAGATAAGTGTGACATTAATTCTATGAATAAAATTAAGATTTATAACTCCTATTTTATGTAGAGACCTTAAGAGAGGAGAATGGCAACTCCTTTTCTTGCCACAGTCTCAACAATAACTGGAAACGTTGTTGAGCTAAATTACAAGGTTCTCCCTCACTCTTAAAGACAGACCATCTTAGATGTCTTGTATAAAATCCTGAAAAATATGGGCTCAATACTCAACCTCAATCCTTGTGGGGACCAATTTGGAACTCACATATACATTGTTATAAAAATGAGATATTCTGTTTCTTGTGCTTCAAAAACCCTTTTGAAGGGTGTCTAGAAACATTACTTGCTTTGCTTTTTCCTGGGATCATTTACTAATGTCTCCATGTGTGGTTTATGTGGGCGTGAGAGATTGCAATAAAAAACACACGGGAAAGGCTTTGAACATTTCAGGTGAAGCGGGAATATCTGGAAGGCATGTTCAGAGTGAAAAACCAAACCAAACCCGTGCAGTTAAAATATATATCGGCAAGTCACACAGTGTATTAAACAAGTTCCTATCATACATCTTTTGTAACGCTATGGGGAAAAGTTGAGGGAGGCAAGAGATGTTCTCGAAGTATTACAGACTTAGTGAGAGATAAAACTCAGAGTGCCTGCCAATGTCTGTTTTGGCATGGATTCTTTTCTTTTTTAAACATTAACTCCACAAACTTAGCTTAAGATTTCAAAAAAAGAGAAAAGGTTGCTTTGATTTAGAGAGCAAGGGCTTGTATAGCGTGTATTCCTAGGTATCCAGTGCTGCACATAAATCATCCCTGGCAATATTAAAGCTCCAGCCTAGATTTTCAAAAAATTAATTTAATAGGTATTAGAGAGCAACAAATTGAAGCAAAAAGAACAGGAAATGAAATTTTCAAAAACAGAAATGAAAGAAAAAAAGACATTTATAAACCAAATAAAATGGAATAAGGATGTTTGAAATAACATTAGATAATTCTGCATATAAAATGTTCTTATACCAATTTGGCACTTTAGATGCATTAAAATCAGATCAATATTCAATAATTAACAAAACCAGCATAATAAGAATAGCAATTATAAACAACAATTAATATTCAATCTTTATCTTATCTTTCATCTATCTCTCTATCTATCTATCTATCTATCTATTTATACATCACATTTTATGCATAAATGACTCTGTACAGTATACCATCCAAGAAGAGATGCAAAATCTGATATTTTACATTTTATATTAGGAGAAACCCAAACTTCCAGGATAATACAAGTCTATATGAATTATTTAAATTATAACCCACAATAGTTTCTAAGATCAGTTGTTAAAATCACATCATTTACTTATTTTTAATTGAGGAAAAAAGTCTAAACAAATGCAAATGCATACAAGGAAACAGATCATTCACATCACACTGAGTTTATTTCTCAGTGTTTTTTTAAATAGTTTTTTAATATACCTATTTTTGTTGGGTTTTGTATTTTAGTGATAAACCATGAACTAGCCTATTTGTGTGAATAGATCATAAAGTAGCCAATCAAATCCCTGTGGGAAACCTACAACTTGACCATGAATTGTCAATTACCATATCTTTAAAAAAATCTTGGAGCACCAGGGAACTATCAGAGGATTGGAAAAGGGCTGATGTGATTCTCATCTTCAAAAAAGGAAAAGAAAAGAAACAGATCCAGGAAACTATTAGGAATATAATCTAACGGTTGGGTTGGCAATATATAAATCATGTAACAATGTTGTACCTGTTTCTTTAAATCATGCTGTAAAATGTGATTGGTTGCTGTTTTCCTCCATCGGCCATAAGAGGGAGCCAGAATGACTGTTAGCTCTCTGTTCGTTAGATGCTGGGCTGATCTGATCTGAGTGTTTTGGAAGCTGGAAGTGCCGTGAGCTATTGTAAGTTTTGCAACTGTTAGCAAACTTTGAGTACCGAACTGATTTTATGATACTGGACTATGTTATTTGGATTATCTCTTAACTGAAAGACATTGATGGCTGACTGTCTTATCCGTGTATGACTTGGACTGTTTGATGGACTCTGATACCTCTATTTCCATGAAAATAAAAGCCTATTTAAACTGCAGTATCTCTGTATGCTGGTTTGTGTGTTCTCCAACACAACTCTCACAACGCTTTGCTGAACGTACTCGCTCTCCCAACGGGGAACTTCCCTAACAGAAACTACAGACCAATCAGCCTAACATCAATATCTAGGAAAATACTGGGAAAAATTAATCAAAACCAGATCTGTGAACATCTAGAAATAAAAAAAGTTATAACTAGTAGCCAGCACAGGTTTGTTAAAAACAGATCATGCCAAATCAATTTTATTTCATTCTTTGACAAAATTGTTAAATTAGTAAATCAGTGAAATGTTGTAGACATAGTATACTTAGACTTCAACAAGGCATTCAACAAAATAGACCACAAACTACTTCTTGGTAAACTAGAAAAATGTGGGATAGATAGCATCACCACCAAAAGGATTTGTAACTGGTTGACAAACTTTATTTAATGAATAGTCCTTAATGTTACTACATCTACATGGAGGGAAGTAAGCAGTGGGGTACCACAAGGTTCTGTCTTAGGGCCAGTACTCTTCAATATCTTCATAAATGACTTGGCTGAGGAAATAGAAGGGGAACTCATCAAATTTGCAGATGACATGAAGCTGACAGGAATAGCCAACACCCCAGAAGACAAGCTCAGGATCCAAAAAGGTCTTGACAGACATGAACAATGGGCCCTATCCAACAATATGAAATATAATGGAGAAAAGCAAGGTTTTACATCTAGGCAGGAAAGCCAAAGGTACAAGTATAGATTGGTGAAACACAGCTCAAAAACAGTAACTGTGAGAGAGGCCTTGGAGTCCTAGTGGACCATAACTTAAACATGAGCCAGCAGTTTGTGGCAGCAGCCAAAAGAGCTAATACAATCCTTGGTTCTATAACCAGAGGCATATTATCAAAATCACATGAAGTATTAGTACCACTTGATAACCCTTAGTATGGTCACACCTCGAATATTGCATCCAGTTTTGGTCACCACATTACAAAAAAGATGTTTCGATTGGAAAAGGTGAGACGAAGAGCAATTAAGATGATTAAAGGCCTGGAGACAAAAACATATGATGAACTTTTGCAGCAATTGGGTACCGCCAGTCTAGAGAAAAAAAGGACCGGGGGTGACATGATAGCAGTGTTCCAGTATTTCAAGGGTTGCCACAAAGAAGGGTGGGGGGTCAACTTATTTTCCAAAGCACCAGATGGCAAGATAAGAAACAATGGATGGAAACTAATCAAGGACAGAAGAAACTTGGAAGTAAGGAGAAACTTCTAACAGTGAGGACAATTAACCAGTGGAACAGCTGGCCTTCAGAAGTTGTAGGGACTTGAGAGCCGAGGTGGCGCAGTGGTTAGAGTGCAGCATTGCAGGCTACTTCAGCTGACTGCAGTTCTGCAGTTTGGCTGTTCAAATCTCACCGGCTCAAGGTTGACTCAGCCTTCCATCCTTCCGAGGTGGGTAAAATGAGGACCCAGACTGTGGGGGCAATATGCTGACTCTGTAAACCGCTTAAAGAAGGCTGAAAGCCCTATGAAGCGGTATATAAGTCTACCTGCTATTGCTATTGATCACTGGAGGTTTATAAGAAAAGACTGGACAGCCATCTATCTGAAATGGTATAGGGTCTCCTGCTTTAGCAGGAGTTGGACTAAAAGACCTCCAATGTCTCTTCCAGCTCTATTCTGACTGACTGACTGATTGATTGTTGTTATTGTTATTCCTTGCTTTCCACAATGCTGTACTTATTAAAATTCCCCTTGCTACAATGTTTATTTCTCAGGTTTCTAACTCATCTAGCTATCCAAACTCTATATGTAAATCATAATCACTACAGGTTAAGTACCTTATGGTGTAATCTGATCAGCTGTTTGTTATTCATTAACAATGATGCAATACATTTAAAATGTTCCCAATACATACATTAGCTAAAGTATCATTGCAATAAACTACTAAGACATGCCAGTATGGCAGGCACAAAAGACCAGTTCCACTTAAACTGGTTTATTGCTAAAAAGCTTATGCACAGGCACCTTCTCAACTATTGGTTAGCACCTGCTTGGAGTTAGATAAGAGTCAACAAAATTCAAGGGGAGTTGGACTTGGTCTGCTTGTAGCTATGTAGGGATTTTAAGCCTGATACCTCTTTTAACTCTGCCCCCAGGTTCTGCCACTCCATCTCCTACACAGTATTACTTTTGCCAATGTCTGTGTATCAGATCTGAGCTTCCAAAATTCAGAAAACCACTAGGTGGAAACAAAGAGCACCTATGTCTTTTTTTGGCTTCTAGAGGTGGTCTAGATACTGGCAGCTGAGATGGTAGCTGTACTGCAGATGGAAGACTGAAACAAACTATAAAGCATTGTTCATGTATTGTGAAAGTGCTATCAATTGTGGTTTTCATCTGTTAGCAAAACTGTCTTGATATGCTGTATGTGCTCTGATCCTAGTGTTCCTCAGATTTTATATGAGTTGGCAACTGAAATAAAACTGAATCCAATGGCTGGTTTAATCACCACAAATAAAGTTGGCAACATTTTAGTGATCCATTCCATTGTGGTGTTAGATACGAATAAGGCAGAAGAAAAGACAGAAGACTCCACATTCCCTGTATCTGATTTATTTTATTATATTTTCACTACCCTTTATCTACCTTCCACCTTCATTTCTCAGAATGAATAAGTCCCAAAACAGCTTTTTCAAGAAAAGATAGTGATTAATTGAAGAATTGCAATATATAGGGTTTATTTGATTTTGCTTAAACCCAAGTAATTGGGACTTAATAAAATCATATTTAAAGAAGCCAGTGGTTAGTGCGATTATGAACTCAGGGATCTCCCCCCTAGTGTTTGGAATGGAAATTCTAAGAGAGTATGAGTGAATTTTGGAATCTAGAGGTGGGATACATATCAGCTGGTGGCTTATATACCCAAATCAGTGCTTTCAGATAAGTAACTCTTCAGCTGAAAACTCATAGTAGACAACTCTGAAGCAATTGTAATGATTTCAATCCCTCTGTTTCTTTAACTACCAACAATTTTGAGTTAGGATAATGAGTTGCTAATAGGCTGTAATTAGTGCTAAGTGCAACATTTCAGATTTGGAACTTGAAATGGAGCTCCAAGTGCTCTGTTTTAAATTCTAAACAGTTGCTTAAAGTCTGAAACAGGTGGTTCTGACCATTCTGGGAGGCTTTCAAATGTTATATTGGGCAATTGTTATATTGGGCAATAACCCCAAGTACAGCGTTTGATATAGCATCAAAACACTCTCAGAACAGCTAGAATACCTTCTTTTCGAAATATAAAATGTTTCATATTCAAAATATTCTGCATATTTCTATCAAAAGGTGAACTCCTATGCTTTTCATAAAGAGCTATTCTGTTATTTTTTCATGCATTATATTATCAACATTGATCACATTGATCAAGGGACATGTCTTTATATGAAATCTGATTCTAAGTTTTCTTTTAATTTGATTATATTCCCACATGGCTTAATTTATAAAGGCAAGTATTAGTAAACATGTTTTCTGAAATGTTTCTGAAAAATATATTTTCATAAATATATTTTCATAAATAAATATGTATACAATATAAACCATGAAAAATATTCTTTGAAATGAATAACAAAAAAATCAAAGTTTAAATCAAAGTTTCTGAATAACATTTATGCTATTTGGTGTTAGCATATCTGGGTGACAAAAAACCTAGTTAGCCACCAGATGGCAGCAAAGAGATAAAGACAAATTCTTGTCCTTTGCACTATCCAGAGGTGGTCTGGATTCCTGCACCTGAAATCTGGCATGTCTGTAATGTGTTGTTATTGTGGGAGCTACACTCTTTAAATGACTACTATTCTTCCCTCCCACTGCGGAATGTCTGAACAGAAAAAGAACGTGTTCAAACTATATTCCAAAGTCAATTTAATAATGAGTTAAAGGCAATTCATCAAAAATCTGAATCAGCACAGAAGATAATGCCTCAAAGATTAAGATAATCGCTTTTCATTTTCTATTATATCCTACCTATTCCCCATGCCAACCCTTGAATTCCATAAAATCATGTTGCACTGCAGTAAAGCAAAGGAAAAAAATCAACACAAAAAAGCCTTTCAGTTAATTATGCCTTAACTTGGCAGGAAGATACAGTGGAATCCTTGAGTCACCCAGCATTAGTACAGTAAACTAAATCTTCCCCTTGCATTCGTCTTAGCTAGTTGGTTAATGACACATTCCTTATGTGTGTAACCTTTTCCTCAGGACACACAGAGGGAAAAAATGTATATTGACTAACATTTCCCAAATCAAATGCAGCTGCCCTCCATTCCTAAGCCTACCCTGGCAAGATGTGATTCTTCAAAACAGATCTGCCAACTCACATGAATATGGGATTTCATATTCTGTTTTTCAGGCCTTGGGTAATTCCTGAACTCTTTTTTAAGGCAGATTGTAAGAGCTGCTTAACATCTGTCCACTTTATGATCTAACAATGAGCAGAATGGAACATCAATTTTTCCCAGGAAGGAAAAAGATCCCAGAACCATTGTGAACGTCACAGCTGGTGTAGCCATAGAAAATGCAAATTTTTTTAGCAGAATTGGATCCCAGAAAGAAAATCACAGGGCCTTCTTTAGGTCAGAAAAATCAGGCAGAATCCAGAATACATAGAATTGATAATATTAGTCAAGGAAGACTGTCAAGGTGAAGGCTTCTTACCATTAATAATGAAACGCAAATAAATTAATTCAGATATCGTTGATTGCTCTCTCTCCAAATTACTTGTCATTTAAGAAAAAATACAGGAATGGAATGAGAGAACTTTTTTAAATTCTGATTTTCAAAATATTTTTATTAAATAAAATATAAGTACAGTTCATAGAATTTTTTTAAAAATAGAATAAAGTAAAAGAAGTAGGGACAACAGAACATGTGTTCCCTTCAATTCCTTCATTTTTAAAATTAAATTATCCTACAATTCTTGTGCTCTACCTATCTATTATATATCGTTAAACTAAGGATGGCTAAGGAGCTGGATTGAAAACTGGGAGACTGTGAGTTCTAGTACCTAAGTTCTCACTTAGGCACAGAATCCGGTTAGGTATTGGGTATGCTACCATGAGTTATAAGAATAAATATGAGATATAAATTTAATAAATAAATAACAGAAGAGAATAACAGTTGGAAGGGACCTTGGAGGTCTTCTAGTCTAACCCCCTGTAGCAGGGAACCCTAGACCCATGATGGTGAATCTATGGCATGTGTGCCCAAAGTGGCACATGGAGCCATGTTGCCTGGCACATGTGGTGTCGCCAATGTCTTCCGGATTTCTGGCGTGCCAATCAGCTGGCCTTTGTGTGTGCGGCAATGCCGGAAACCAGAAGAGCTGGTCTTCTGTTTTCCAGGGTGAGCATGTGCACTGGCCAGCTGATCACAGCAGTAACTGGGAGACTTGCTGGCCGGCTCACATCCATGCACTGGAAACTGGAAATACATTTTCCAGCGTGAAGTGCTCCCTTTCTGGCACTCAGTGCCACTAGACCATTGCAGACAAATGGCTGTCCAATCTCTTCTTAAAATCTTCTAGTCTTGGATCATTCACAACTTCTGTGAGCAAGTTATTCCACTGATTAATTGTTCTAACTATCAGAAAATTTTTCCTTATAGTGACCAAATCTGGATGCAGTATTCCAAGTGTGGCCTTACCAAGGCCTTATAAAGTGGTATTAACACTTCACGTGATCTTGATTCTATCTTTCTGTTTATGCAACCTAGAACTGTGTTGGCTTTTTTGGCAGCTGCTGCACACAGCTGGCTCATATTTATTATCCACTAGGACTCCAAGATCCTTTTTGCATTTGCTACTATTGAGCCAGGTACCACCTATACCAGTGATTGCAAACCTTTTTGACACCGAGTACCCAAACCGGAAAGCGCCTGTGTGCCGGAGCGCCAGAAACCCGAAGACCAGTGCGCCGGCCAGCTGGTCTTTGGGTTTCTGGTGCTCAGTGAAGACCAGCTGGCTGGCACTCATGCGCACACCAGAAACCAGAAGAGCAGCTGCCGATAGCGCTCATGCCCACAGAGAAGGCTCTGCATGCTACCTCTGGCAAGCGTGCCATAGGTTCGCCATAGCAGACCTACACTATACCTATGCATTTGGTTTTTCTCACCTAAGTGTAGAACCTTTTTTTCAAATCATAGTAATAATACATGTTAGATTTATAAATCTGCCTAATCAAAATGATTCAGTTTGGTGTACAATCATTAAAAGCACCATTAAAAATATTAAAACAGGTAGAACTAATCGAGGATGAGGAACCAGACAATACATTGCTTGCATTGTATAAATTCAGGATTACTAAACTTTTATTTTTTTTTAAATTCACAAAGTAAATCTTCCTCTGTGTTACTCTGTCTGAAATTTGTTTGTAACAGCAAACAGCTAGCAATAACACAAAACTCTTGCAAAAGCAGACATTTATTTGGCAGCTGAGTCCTAAAGAATTCACTGGAACTTACATTAGGAACCTATTCAGAATTATACTATGAAAGGTTCAGAGGATCGCAACCTGGCACACCCACCTCCATACCTGGCTGGCCTTATCTGAGCTTAACAGTGCTGGACCTATTTTGTACTTGGATGCAGGACTACAAGGAAATCCCAGGAACATAGGCTGGGCAGGGAAATTACAAAACATTCCCAAAGAAGATAATGGCAAAATACCTCCATATTTTTGCCAAGAAAATACATAGGGCAGTCCATGAGTCACCAGAATTGAATTTGACTTGACATTTTTACAGAGTTATCCCACCCATGTCCATTTCTTTATTACAAAAGACTAGCCAAAAACAAGATCCAAACAGAACAAAGAGAATCAGGACAACAGACGTTATGCCTTTAATTCTATTGCACAATAAGAATGGGATCATTAAGGCAGTGATCCCCAACCTAGCGCTGCGGCCCGCTGCGATCCAAACAGACCATGGCCTGTTTGAAATTTGGCCGCAGGATGGGCAAGCATGTGCATGAAGCTCCACTCGCATGAGTGGTGGGCCCTTGCGCTCACGTGCAAAGGTCCACTTGTATAAATGGAAGGTGTTTACATGTGAAGCTCCATTAGCACAAATGGAGCTTCACATGTGAGCACAAGCACCAGGGGTGGGTTCCTGCCAGTTCTAACCTCTTCTATAGAAGAGGTTCCACAAATCTACCATGCCGTTTAGAACCGGTTCCAGCTCCCTCCCTCCCCCTGCCCGTCTGCACATCATCAAGATGAAGAGCAAGAGGAGGAATTCTGGGAGTTGAAGTCCACAAGTCTTAAAGCTGTCAAGTTTGAACACCCCTGGGTTTTTTTTCTAAAGGGTTAGGGGTGTAAGGGTCTTGTAACTTGACAGCTTTAAGACTTGCGTGCTTCAAATGCCAGAGTTTCTGAGCCAACATTTTGGTTGCTTAGCAAGAGCATTGTTAAGTGAGTTTCACTACATTTTACAAGTTGGCCATGCCTACCCAGTCACATGGCTGGCAAGCCACTCCCACCTGGTCACATGGCTGGCAAGCCACTCCCACAAAGCAGGCCACACCTACAGAAGAGCTTCTAACAAAATTTGAAGCCCATCACTGACAAGCACCCTCTACTTGCCCAAGTGGAACTTCACTTGTGAGTGCAAATGCCTTCTGCTCAGTGGTGAAATTCAGCTGGTTCTATCCAGTTCAGGTGAACCAGTAGCATGGCGGCCGGAGGCTCCACCCACCCACCTGGATGTCATCACATCCCGTTTTTGATGCTCTGCGCGCTCACATTTGCAAACCAGTAGCGAAGGTAAGTTGATTTCACCCCTGCTTCTGCTCACACACAAAGCTCCATTTGCATTAGAGGTGGGCACTTGAGGCTCACACCAATGGAACAGAGCACACACCTGTAACCTGCCACTCACATGCACTCCCCTGTACCAGGCCAGGCCACCGCCAAGGTGAAAATGTTAGGAACCACTGCAATAAGGAACATGTTCAAGGAAGAATTCCAAAAAACATTATCTGAAGACAAGCCCAACCACTGAGATAAGAGTCTTAGGTACTTCCTTCTCAACCACCAGCTTTAAGCATTCACAGAGTGGAGCAAAGGGGTGGAATATTGTTACACAGAACAAAATACAAATTTCCTCTATGACTCCTACTGCTAAAGGGAATTCTACTTTCATGTTACATGTGAATGTGAGAGATGGTTATAACCAATGTCATGGTGGACACAATGTTGGGATCCAGAAATTGGACTGTGACAAAGCACATGAGCTAGTGGTGGCCAACACATTCTTCAAGAAGAGGCTTACATATCTTATAACCTCAAACAATGGTGGGCTCCGGAATCAAATTGATTGCTTGCTCATGATGTCAGACCTATAAGCCATCTTTTCTTTTTGGACTTTGGGCCCGCCACACTTTCTACAGTGGGAAAATGGGAAGGGGGATTATACGGAGTTGAGTGATATGTAGCCATAACAACATTCTTCTTAGAAACTCAAGGTCATCTTTTTCTATGCACCTGGCTGGATGTGGATGAGAGGAATCTGTCTTCGTGGCAGTGAAGGCTTGGATCATGTAATGGACTTGTGGGGCAGAATCTTGAACTTTCAACCGGGTGGGAAAACCTGGAAGCTTTCAGATTCGGGTTTTCCCAGATGTGCCAACATGAGATCTGTAATAAAGTGGAACTTTGAGGAAACTCAAGCCTCGGGATTTTATTTCGTTGGGGTGGTTTTTGTTTTTTTAATCCTGACACATGAGATGACACGATCTGAAATTGATGACCAATGTAAAAGTGATCCCTTCAGAAACAATCATCTCCCAGGACTGCCTCCTTGTCATGGACCATCAGTTGGACATTCTAGGCCAAAAGCGATCCTGAATCACTGGAGTAGAGCAGATAAAATGGTGCCACTTGCTGGAGTACAAAGCTCAGTATGGGACATGGACCAGCCAGCATCAGCATATGGGACAAATTGGTCAGACAAATCCGCACTGCAGCAACTGCTCTACTTGGGAAGATGAAGCCAGGGAAATGGGCCATCAATAAGCAAGTTTGATGGTAGAATGAAGAAGTGCAAATAGCTATGAAGGAGGAGAAGAAGGTGTTAAAAGCATGGTTCCAGTCCCATACCAAGGAAAATCTCTGGCATTACAAGGTGCAAAAATCAGCTGCCAAGAGAATGATAGCAGTAGCCAAGACTGCTTACCATGACCATGTATATGACGCACTAGACATCCCCGAAGGAGAAAATAAAATCTACCACTTGGCCAATGAGCATTGTTAAACCACTCAGGATACTGACCAAGTTAAGCACATAAAGCATAAGGACCAATGACTCAGTGATGGGTTTCAAAAAATTTTGGAACCTCTTTTGCAGGTGTGGCCTGCTTTCCGGGTCCACTGGTGGAAACTCTTCTAACCGGTTCAGTAGATTTGACAAACCGGTTCTACTGAACTGGTGCGAACCAGTAGGAACCCACCTCTACAGTGACTCCTTTGAGATCTGCTCACCATCCTCCGCCAATGGAGCGATTACTTCGCAAAAATTAGCAATGACAAATATGACTGTCCTTCAATCCAAAGTGCCAATGCAGTCTCTGGACATGTGCCACTAATTACCATCAAGGAGACCAAAGAAGCAATGAAGAAGATGAAAAATCAGAGGGCAACCAGCTCTGATGACATTCAAGCCAATGTGGCATCCACCAAGGTGCCAAGATTCTTGCTGCCCTCTTTAACTGAATCATCAAGAAGGGTGTAGCTTCAGCAGCCTGGGAACCAGTACCTCAGTGCCAATTTGGAAGGGCAAGGGTGACGTGTCAGAATGCTTGAATTATTGGCTGAACTGGCTCCTGTGTCACACCATGAAAATATTTGAAAGGGTTATTGATACTAGACTCTGCATGATTATCTCCATCACTCCAAACCAGTGTGGCTTTGTGAAAGGAAGTGGAACAATGGATGCCATTCATGTTGGTTGGTTGGTTTTGGAGAAGTAGCATGAGAAGACTGAGCCCATCCACATTGCATTCCATGATCTGGAAAAGGCCTTTGACTGCATCTCACACAAACTCATTCGGCACAGCCTTTGATCCAATAATGTCCTGGAAACCTTTGTCTGGTGAATTCAACTACTGTATCATAGTGTCACTAACATGGTCCAATGTGCAGTGGGAACATCACCTCCCTTCACCATCAACATCAAAGTACATGAATCAGTGCTTTTACCCCTACTATTCCTCCTCTGTATGGACACTGTGATGCTTGACCTCCAATCACCCCATCCATGGTCACTTCTCTATGCCAATGACATCTTCTTGGTGAATGAGCAATGTAAAGACATCCAAGAGCAAACATGGCAATGTAATGAATGACTTAGTGAATTTGGACTTTGACTGAACATCAAGAAAACAGAGTATATAGAATGTGGTCCCCAAACTCATGGAACCATCAGCATTGGTGGAGAAGATCTTAAGAAAGTAGAACAATTCATGTACCTCAGCTCCCTCATATGCAGCAATGGCAGTAGTTTTCTTGATGCCCACACTCATGTCAACACCGCCTGGATGAAGTGGCGCCACGTGACTAGAGTCCTGTGTGATCCTAAATTGCACCTACGTTCAACTCAAAGATCTACAGAATGATAATGCACCCAGTCACTCTCTATGGACTGGAGTGCTGGCCAGCAATGGCAAAGCATGAACAGGCCATACATGTGATGGAAATGCGAATGCTCCCTTGGTGCCTTGGACTAACGCAATTCAACCACACTATAAATGATGATATCCAACATCGATTGGTACCAATCACAGCAAAAATGCAGGTAGGGACATAGATGGTACTGCCACACTATACCTGGTGGAGAAGACTCAATGGCAAGGACAGCCATGCGTCTGGACTGTGATGGCCAATAACCCTATGGCAGACCCAAGAAAAGGTGGATGGATCACATCAAGGAGGACACGAAATATGTGGGCATCGCCCCTGAAGATGCCCTGCATTAACCCAAATGGAGGCGGCTTTGCTGACAAGCAGATCCTGGGAATAATGCTAGGAAGAAAAAGAAGCAAGGGCTACCTGTACAGCATTAAAATTTGAGATTATCCATTAAAATAAAATGCAGGTGATACAAAATAATAAGAGAAAGAATTTCTCTTGCACTTTTTTTTTACAATAGTTAAGTAGGGAATTTACTTCTGTAGGATATGGGACTATCCATCAAGTTAGGATGTCTCAAAGGGAGAAACATATTAATGGAATATATGTTACCCTGATTGCTATTTTTGATGGAGGTTAACTACCTAAAACACAGACTGTATTTCCTATTGTATTTATATTGCCACTAAACAGCAACAGACACTAACTGCTAGACTCGATGGATTCTTGGCCTGAACCACAGCGAATGTTCTTCCTGTCTTCTACTCCTATGAAATCCTTAGACTTCTGCAAGTTTCAGTTGAAAGTAGCATATTTAATTTCTGCACAAACACTGGAGCCAGAACCAATCTGTTGTGTTCCAATTTCAGGCCTAATTAGGAAGTAATGTGCATCAGGGTTGCCTTAAGTGCTTTGATGTGAAATAGCAAAACATGAGAGAATCTCTGTAAAATCAAAAAAAAAAAGCAGCAAAAGATTGACAATCCTGGATCTCCCTGGAAGGATGGAAACGTGTATTTTCCTGCTGTTACCAGGGGAATCTTTTGGTGAACATGGAGTGTTCTAAGCTTATGTCTTTAACACCCCAAAATCTGAATTCCAAAACATACAGCAATTTTGAGACCCACCACATGAATGTAAATCTCTGCATTTGGAATATAGTACTGTAACAAAAGCTATTGTGTGAGAAATTAGAAAGGGTTTGGGAGATTTTGCCCTGGATACTTTCAGTATCATTATCTTTAAAGCCCAGGCAAAGAGATTTTGACCAGATTTTCCAGGGAAATACAATGCACAACCAAGCCTACACTTATAGAAAGAAATCATTAACAAAATCATTGGTAAATATAAATCTGTTCATTAACAGCATTAGCTTAGACTTATATACTGTTTCATAGTGCTTTTATAGCCCTCTCTAAGCGGTTTACAGAGTCAGCATATTGCCCCCAACAATCACATTTTACCCACCTTCGGAAGGATGGAAGGCTAAGTTAACTTTGAGCCTGGTGAGATTCAATCTGCCAAACTGCTGGCAGCCAGTGATCAGCAGAAATAGCCTGCAGTACTACACTCTAACCACTGGGCCACCATGGCTCTTTAATAAAATGAAAGTGGAACTTGGAAGCATATCTCCCAACCTTGGGAAATCTGCTCCACAAAATAGAAGTCCTGTATTACAGGATTGTACCTTCACTCCAAATAAAGTTTACCAGACCTATCCATGTTGCAATCTTTCAACATCATCTGTTTTCTTACGTCCATGGTACATAATTGTCTGCTACCAAGGAGAAATGTGGAAAAATTACATAAATGCAATAAATCTGCATAAAAGTTCTACAGATGAGGAAATTTGACACTGAGTTGCCATTTTCAGTGGCAGTAGGTTCATGTCAAGTTCTACCTATAATTCTGATATCAAGAGTAAGATTTTGCTGTGAATTCAAAGAGCTTTTTCTCATAATTTTTCCTCCTATCCTTAACCTGGGAGAAAAAGTACATGTAACTGATACCAATAGAAGAACATCGATTCTTTTTATTGTAATCACCATTTCCTCCATGCTACAGTGCAAGGGTGAAGTTAGACAGGATTTTGTTAAAAGTTTGAGTTTGGGTTTTTGTAATACCGTAAATTGCAGTTAGATGCCTCAGAGCAAAGATGGGTAACCCTTATGAGTTTCAGAGCCTCTCAGAGTGAGTAAATTGAAATCTTAGGTGTTTCTTTGGTTTTGGTGTTTGGGGTAACCTTTGAAGAGGAAAATGGTCACTTAAGCCTTGTAGGGAGATAGAGTAGCCATTATAACTCTTAAATAAAACCTTGAAAAGTGGAACCAATTACTCTTGTTAAGGTAGTTAAAAACAAATGGGACTGCCCAAATTGTGACAATATAAACTCTCAGCAATAATTCTTTATAGCTCCTGGGCAAAATAGAAAGAAGAAGTCTAGTCCCACAGCTGAAACAGGTTGCCCAACTTCAAATTAAAGAAGAGGAATCCTTGGACATTACAATAAAAATTAACAACACCATGTCCAGTTTTAGAGTTTTGTTTCATTATCATAAAGGAGCTTCCTAAAATCTTATCTCCAGTTCTCAACTTTTTTTAATCAAGACAATTATACAGAAAATAAAGCAAAATCATAGGTAGAGGAATAACACAAGAGACAAGCAAAAGGCCAGATGTGAGGACTCAGATCTGGAAAAATATTGCTCATCTGCATTCTTGGTTTATATACTGAAAGTCAAGAATATACCGGTAATATAAGGATAAACAACATATTGCTCACAGCATCACCTTTGCATTCTCCAGAGCCTGCCTTCCCCACCTGACTGGGGCCATCTGTTTTACAGATATAGGGAGGGTTAAGAGACAAAAACAGTACAGTATGTCAAACCTTACAGAGGTTTAAACCTTCCATCTTGCCCCCTTCAGACTCCCCAAGAGGCTGATTATAGGTAATCCTTGACTTATGATTTTTTAAAATATTTTTTTATTTTTAATTTTCAAAATAAACACAACACATCCTTCTTCACGTACTGTAGAAAGTGTATCAGTTGGTTACAAAAAGACTTTCGTGCATCTTTTCCACAGTTAACAAACATAATTCATATTAACTCAAGTATTTTAACTCAGATATTTATACATGTTACCATCATCATACCTCCATTTTCATTTGGCTATAATTGTTTAAACATTCTTCCTCATAAAATATACCAAGATTTAATACATAACCACATACTGGCATTTCATTTACTATTTCTAAAATCCTCCATTAACACTGAATCCTTATGTCTTATTCTAGCTAAATATCTACAATATTTAATAACAAAATTTTCTAATCCTCCTTTCCAAATCACCGTTTACAATTTACATCCAGTTTCCTTATGTTGTACCCATACATATATATACGTTGTTATCATTATCGCTCCTTTATTTAACTATATCCTGTATCATAACATTTTCCCCCTAATAATCAAGACTTTAACTGTATCTTAGTTCTTTTTTATTAACCTTTATATATAATCCAAAAGGATTTCTAATCTTCCTTTTATGGGTACCATTCAATATTCATATCCAATTATTACTTATAATACCACTACACATTGTATACATTAGTAACATTATCAATTATTTATTTAACTATATCTATTGTCACTAAATTTCACTAAGTTTAACTAGTTTTAAATTATACTCTTCCATCTATTAACCTGTATCTTTTCAGTAGCAAAACAGTGTCATATCTTCTGCCATTTGTGGTGTCAGTCCTCTAATCATCTCCTTAATCAACTTTGTAGGGATTCCTCTTAGCAACTCCTTGCTTATAAAATCTCTCATGTAATTTCGATGCCCTTCTTCTGTTTCCTTAATCAGCTTATCTTTGATTGTCAGTAGTGTTATCAATGATATTGCTAATAAAATTTCTCTCTTTAAATCCATAAATTATTTTGTTTTTTCTTCTTCTATATCTTGCCATCTGGGGTAGATTTCCCCTCCATTTAGTTCCTCTTTCAGTATTCCACTCTTTCCATTTTCAGAGACAAACCAATCACCATAAATATCAGCAAATTTAATTTCTTTATATTCATTTTCCTCTTCGATTTTTAGGGTTTTTCCACTTGATAAACATCCTCAACTTCTTCATCATATTTTGCTGTTAGATGCTCTAAATCTTTCAGCTTCTTCTCTATCCTCTCATATGTATTTGATAATTTCTGTATTTCTGAGAACATCTTTTGCAGACTTAAAGTTTCTTTCTGCTGTTGAAATTGTGCCATTATCTCCAGCTAACAAACACTGCTGCTCTAACTTGGAAGGTTAACAAGATTAAGCATAGATTCACAATAACATTTTAGTTTCACTTTTCTCTGGTTAAAGATATACTTCAAAGGGACATCTGTATGCTTTTCTTCTTATCACTCTCTATAAACAAGCAGTGAGACCTTGGAGTGCCAAGCTAGGATAATCAGTGAGAAAAGTAATACACAATACTGTTTCCAATACACAAACCTTCCAGCCTCCAAGTAGCAGTGTTATTGTTGCAATTTTCTTGTTTTCTTTTTGTATCTTTTTTGTATTTCAAGTTTTAAAAAAGTCCGATTCTTGAATGAGTTAGAAGAACACCCACAGTAATGAAAGAGGAGAATTTCAGTCCATAGGTTACAAAGAAAAAGAAAAGAAAAAAATAGAAGGAAACTTAATCCATTCGTTTTAAAAAGCTTGCATAAATTCCATCCATGAAGATAGCATTTAAAAAGTAAGATAACCCACTGTCCAAAACCATTCCAAATTTAATTCCGCCGCTTATTTCTTCTGTTCTCCAATTTAAATTAATTTTAAGTTTTTTATAGGCAGTCTCTTTTTAAAATGGTAAAAATTCCTCACCAGCTGGAAACACTTTCTCTTTCTGTATCCTTCCATTTTGGAGCTGCCCCAACTTCATCAGCGTAATGGCTGGATTTTTTGTTGCCAGCTTGAAGAACTTCTCTTGGATCAATCAGGTACTTTGCGATGTCCCTGAGATCAGCAAGATTCTTCAGCAAAAGTATCGACAGCGATCTCAGAGCATTGAGATCGCATGTCGTCTTGTCACAACATTGGCTCCTCCCCTCAATCCTTGACTTATGATTGATCAATTAATGAGTGTTCAAAGTCACGACCAACTCAAAAGGGGTCTTATCTGGATTTGAAATTCTGATGTGACCAAATTTCAGGCACTCAACGACATGCCTACATTTATGCCCCTGATCACATGACTGAGTTTTGCAACAGTTTTGCTCAAAACCAGCAGCAAACCACTGGTTTATTTAATGACTGCTGTGTTTGCTTAATCATTGCTGTGGCTGGTTTACAACCACCAAAGTCTCTTAACAATCACCAAAGAAAAAGATTGTAAAATCATTTTTTTTTACATTTTCTAGCCATTAACAGGGGTGGGTTTCTGCCGGCGTTACTGCCAGTTCGGTGCATGCATAATTTACGTGTGCTTGCTTTGCTCACAGTTGCCTGTAAATAGGTCTGTGCATGTGGAAAACATTAAAAATGTCAAAAAAAAAACATGCTGCAGTGACCGGGGATCTGGTTGGGGAGCATGGAAAGCCTGCCGTCCCCACCAGTTCGGCAACCCAGTCCCAATTTCTACTACTGGTTCACTCAAACTGGTACAAACCAGTAGCACCTCTGGCCATTATGATATTCAACTGTAATGGACAGGCTCCATTACGGTCATATTGACAACTACCTGTAGTTACAAAGTGACTCTAATGACATAATTAACTATACCACCAATGCCTTTCAGAGGTCACTTTTTAGTTTGAAAAATACAATCCCCATGCAAGAATGAATGTTTCCTTCTTATTTAATCTATAGTCAAGCCCATAGCCCCTGTACTACTGAACACATGACATAGTGACCTACATAGGTTCTTGTCAGAGGTGGGTTTGGGCGCGCTCCTGTGTGCACTCCCGATGCTCCTGTGCATGCACAGAAGACTCCGGGTAGGTGGGCGGAGCCTCCCGCCACTGCTACTACTGGTTCGGCTGATCTGGCCCAAACCGGCAGCAACCCATCTCTGGTTCTTGTATATATTAACATACATGCTTAAGTTTCGTAGATGGTTCACAGCACTATGACATTCTATTGCATTCCTACAATGACTATAATCCAGTCTTTATTTAAAAGTATTCCAGGCTACCCAGATGAATTTGATATTGAATATTTATTAGCTGATAGAGACAACACATTTACTTGCAAAAAATCTGCTTCTTACTATTTCTATGTTTTGTATTCTGCTCTGAAAGTGATATAGATATTCATTCAAGTTTTCATTCATAGTTATAATTTGATCGTCCATCCTCCCTAACATATATATAACGAGAGGACAAAAGAATAAGTTAAACTGTTTCAAATTACACATTTATTCTTCATCTTTGCACAATATATGATATGACATGCCTGCTCTGTACATCATAGATGGATTGATCTTATATTTTGACATTAGACTACATGTTTCACAAAAGAACAACGGCCAGTAAATTTGTGTTGGAGGTAACAGCCAATCCAGGTCCAAGCCGGGAGAAAGATACTGGAAATAAAATGGAAGCAGGAAGGTGGGGTCTCTGCTTTTTTGGTAGCCAGAAAATAGTGACAGCAGCATGTTTCTGGGGTAGCTGACAAAATGGGATTGAGAGTAGGTGGACTTTTATACATTATTTGGGGCTTTGTGATTGAAATGCCTGTTGCTGTACAAGAATATGTCCTTTAATATTTTAATGGCCATTGCCAGATTCCTATGGGGTCATGTAGGGGTCATGGCTGGCTCTACAGGCAAGAGGGGGAATGAAAATCCTTGGTATTTTGTTTGCCTTAGCTGATCTTGTCAGATTCATCTCCTTGCTATTTGTTGCTTATTTGGAGATTCTGGCTGCTCTATGAATAGAATGGCCCAGCTTTCTGGATGGATACAAAATTGTCATTCTTCTGGTTTCAGCTTGAAGCCGTTTCCCTATAGCAGAAAGGCTGGGGATGCTTTCTGCATTTAAAAAGTTCTCTCTCCTCTTCTCCTTCAGGAGATATATTCTATTCTGCATTTTTTTAATATTAAGAATAAAGAATATTTTATTCTGGAGAGAGGCGCCTTCCTAGAATTGGTTACTTTCACAAATCCTATATCAGTAGCACTGAAATTGAGACTTTTGAAATATGGTCTGCAAATCACATACCTGTTAAGAAATCTCAGGGCTCACCCTATAATTAAGAATATGCTAACTTTTTAAAGTAGAAGTGTCTGATTTTTTTCAAAATGTGGGAAGCCTTATCACAAGGAATAGTAAACAACAAAAATTAGGAGGTTCTAAAAATTAAGTATGAGGGCATTGTTGGCAAGGAAACAAGAATGCAGTATTTATTTATAATGTAAACTTGCTTCTTATCATGCTTACCACTAACATGCTACACAGAGGAAACTCCCATTTATTTCTTTGATGGTTTTACAGAGCTTTAGGTGAAGTTTTCGATTACTTGTTACAGACTGTGCTTAGTGTCCTTTAAAAGAAGCTGTTTGATCCCTGAAGCTCAGAATAGTCAGGTGTTAAGGCTTGGTTCCCAACAGACTATTCATTTTTCCCCTCTTCTTAAGTTTTATTAGAAACAGCATTCTTGGCGATAACTGTTCTGGAAAGATGGGTAAAAGCCAAGTTGGATACCAACAGTCATATTTTGAAATTAGACTCCCCTTAGGACTTGATGTAGAAATTTTATTCTGGGTCTGAGCAACGCACAAAAGGAATGAGAACAAATGTGCTTCTATTAAGATTGCTTTAACTTTTGTTCCTGCAACTAAACACACTTTACCTGTACAGATCCAACTTGTTGAGAATGAAAAACCACACACCCCCAGACAGCAAAGCTATGTCAACTCCAGTTAGACATATTTAGAGTTGATTTCAATGGGTCTGCCTTGAGAATGAGTAAGTTCACCTGCAATCTAATGTTTTCAAAAGCTTTTCTTAGGATGCTTAAATTACAGGTAGACCCTTGACAACAGTCCATTTAGTCACAATTCAAAGTTACAATGGCACTGAAAAAAAGTGGCTTATGACTGTTTTTCATACTTATGACATTTGCAGCAGCCCAATGGTCAAATTCGGATGCTTGGTAATTGGTCCATATTCATGACGGTTGCAGTGTCCCGGGGTTATGTGGTCAGTGTTTTGCAACCTTCTGACAAGCAAAGTCAATGGGAAAACCAGATTCACTTAACAACTGGGTTACTAATTTAACAACAATGATTCACAAATAACTCTGGCAAGAAAGGATGTCAAATGGGGCAAAGCTCATTTAACAAATATAGCAACATAACTACCTGTATTGTATTCCAATTGTTTTTTACAGAATAAATTCATACATGTTTATGAAGAAGTCCTGCAATCAAATAAGATAAGTTGCAGGTAAATGAATCTGGAGTTTCAGCTTAAGAGACGTTATCTGCTTTATGCCTTTTATGTCAGTACATAAACAATCATGTTGGGCCACTGCTGTGATCAAAGCTATACAAAGGAATAGACTTGTTTTTGTTATATGTGAACTGAGCTCTTCTGGATTTTATCTAGGAAAATGTTAAGATGGAAGCATGATACAGTAAAATCCTCAAGGCAGAAATTTAGGTTTGAAATGATCATTTTTAAAAGTTCTCCACTGAGCATCTTATTGTTTGCCAAAATCAACTTAGAAATAGATAATTACTTCCATTAACTATATCAACACAAAAGAGCAAATATTTTAAGTTGCATAAGCAGGTCTATATTTCAAATCTAATCTTTAATCTTTAGAACGTATCTTCAGGCAATTCAAAATTATATTTAAGAAGTAAGAATTATATTGTTTCTATAATTGTTGTTATTAGATTTGTTATAGTCTGCCCACCCCCAAAGTATGATGATGAATTAGACAAAAAGCACATTGAGTCCAACATCAAGTTTTCCATATCTGCCATCTAGTTACTACGGGTGTATCAGAAGCAGGGTCATGGGAAAAATCACATCTTTCACTTCTACTTCTCAACACTGGAAATCAAATTTTGTTGCCTCCATCATGTATTTCAAAGCTAGTATGTCTAGAAACCAATATACCTTCATGCATTATGAATTTATAAAATTGCATTTCAAATTGAACCACCCAAATTTGTGGTAGCAAATTCTAGGGCTGTACAAAATACTTTAAATGAGTGTTTCACAAGTACACTAGTTTGTGCAAAATGCACCTTTTCAAAACATTGTATAGCTATGTTCTCTCATACATTCTTCATAACTTCTTTAAAGGTTTTGCCAGGTTGTTTTCATACATAGATTAACTTCCACAGAAACTGCCAACAAAACATCTAGTCAAGCCTTCTGGTGGATCTGGTTGATTTTTTTTTAGGGGTCTGTGTGTTTCATTTACACTACACTATCTTTGGCTAGGTAAAGGTTCCCCTTGCACATATGTGCTAGTCGTTCCTGACTCTAGGGGGCGGTGCTCATCTCCGTTTTAAAGCCAAAGAGCCAGCACTGTCCGAAGATGTCTCCGTAGTCATGTGGCTGGCATGACTAAACATTGAAGGCGCATGGAATGCTGTTACTTTCCCACCAAAATTATCCCTATTTTTCTACTTGCATTTTTTTTATTTTTTTATTTCTCATATATACATTCACAATTATATGATCTCATAACTGTTATTAATAATATGTATTTGTAACAATTTTTCTCCCCTACAATTGACAATATAATTGAAATTGCTTTCTTACCATCCCATAGACCCATCTTATTTTACAACAATCCTACTTCTTCTTCCTTCCTTCCCTCCTTCCTTCCCTCCTTTCTTCTCTCCTTCTCTCCTTCCTTCCCTCCTTCCTTCCCTCTCTCCTTCCCCCTACCCTCCCTCCATTCTTCTCTCCTTTTCTCCTTCCCTCCTTCCTTCCCTCCTTCCTTCCCGCCTTTCTTCTCTCCTTCTCTCCTTCCTTTCCTCCTTCCTTCCCTCCTTCCTTCCCTCCTTTCTTCTCTCCTTCTCTCCTTCCTTCCCTCCTTCCTTCCCTCCTTGCTTCCCTCCCTCCTTCCTTCCCTCCTTCACTTTACTTGCATTTTTTATATGCTTTCGAACTGGTAGGTTGGCATAAGCTGGGACTTCATTATGCAGTGCTAGGGATTTGAACTGCCGAACTGCTGACCTTTCTGATCGACAAGCTTAGCGTCTTAGCCACTGAGCCACAGCGTCCCTTTATCTTTTGCTAACACCTCTCAAATTCCATATTTTTTTAATGGAATGAGTTGACTGTAAAGCATCTTCTTTTGTCTGCCTTGACTGTCCTGCCACTCAGTTTAATGGTATGGTTCAAGATTCTAGACTGGAAAAGGAAAAAGGAGGGGAAAAGTTTTCTTTCTACTACTACTGATACAAGCAAATCAATGTCTTGGAGACTTTCTCTGCCAAGGAAACAAGGTGTTGGCCATGCTTATGGAGACTCAAGGACATTAGATTCCTTAGATTCCAAACTACTAGGGAAATTAACCAGGCTACGGTGCATGTATAACTTTATAAACCTCAGATATAGAAATGATTATCCAGGAAACAATTGTTAAAATGGGGCCTTGAAATCTATGTTGCATTTTTAAATTGATATGTAAGCTTTTTGTTCCAATTGGCATGCACTCTTTCAGTCTGACTCTCTACCCACTTCTACTGTAATGCAAATCCTGACTCTGGCTCACATAGCAGTACTCAGATTACAACATCAGCTTTTGAAAGTAAGTTTCTTAAACTTTTCAAAGAATGAAGGACAATTAGGTAAAAGATTCCAATGAACAAAAAAGGCTTATTCATAACTACAGGCAACCAGTGGTGGGATTCAAATAATTTAACAACCGGTTCTCTGTCCTCACGATTTCTTCCAGCAACCACTTCACCAAACTGTTCTGAAAATTAACAACCGGTTCTCCCGAAGTGGTGCGAACTGGCTTAATCCCACCAATACTTACAACCATAAGTGAGCTCAGAATTTCTACAAGTCATGATTGCCATAACTCAAGGAACACACATAACCAACCCATTTTCACAGTGGCCATTAAGCAAACCCTGCGGTCTTAAGGCAAAAGCCATGGTTGTTAAATGAATCAATGCATTCTTAGGGAAGTTTCTGGCAAAAAAAAAAATCTGAATTGCATCATGTGACCAAGTAATGCTGCAATAGGCTATAAAGACAAGTTGCCAAGCGCCCAATATGATTATGTGAGTGCGGGGGTGGGGTGCCCCTGTCAGATTCCAGAACTGGGTCATAAGTACCTTTTGTGGTAAGTATCCCATAAATCCTACTCAGCCTTCCAAGGCAATGCTATAGGGTCGGTTTCAGTAGCAAACTGAAAAAAGTTAGTTTACACTATCTTTGGAATGTTTTGCAAGATGGTGAACTATTAATAGTAGTAGGATTCAACAATAAATTGGAAACAACAACAATGTCATGATTGAGTTGCCAAAATCATACATTGGAAGCTTTGTCAGAAGTTTGGGTTTGAATGCAGCAAAAATTATTGGGAACACCAAACTGACAAAAGTTCTTGAAAATGAACAGTTCAAGATCCCGTGGGACTTTTGAACCCAAGCAGACAGACATCTTGCCCATAACATGCCTGACATCGCTATTGTGAAAAAGAAAAATAGTCTGGTTCATTGATATTGCAATACCAGGTGATTCATGAATTGAAGAGAAACAGCTGGAAAAACTAATGAAATATCAGGATCTGCAGATTGACACTGAGAGATTGTGGAGCAATTCCCAAAGGGCTACCTGGATACTTAGAATTTTTGAACTTATCAAACCTGAATATTCTGACTTTGCAAAAAAAAATACTTTACTCAGAACTGCCAATATACTCAGACGTTACCTTAACAGCTCTTAGGTCCTTAGTTAGAACTTGAACTGTTAAGTTTTTACCAGTTCTAGAGTGTGAATCAAATTGAAGATTATTATTATTAATAATAATAGTAATAATAATAATAATAATAATAATAATAATAATAATAATAATAATAGCAACAATGGCAACCAAAGCAGACAAGGTCATAGAAGATGATGGAATAGAACTTGAGAATGAAGAAATGGTAAAGGCAGTAAAACCAGAAGTAGACTACAAGTACTTGGGGATTTTAGAGGCCTCTGACTTAATGCATAATAAAATCAAGGAATTAACTTCAGCCAAGTACATTTGACGAATTCGCAAGATATTAAAGTCCAAATTGAGTGGAGGAAACATCATAAAAGCCATAAATACCTGGGCTATACCTGTGATTCGATACTCTGTAAGAACAATTGACTGGACCTAGATGGAGTTGGACAATTTGGACAGAAAGACAAGGAAGCTTATGACAATGAATCATGCTTTGCACCCTAAAAGTGATGTTGACCGATTATATTTACCAAGAGCTGAGGATGGTCAAGGACTCCTACAAGTAAAACAGACTTTGGAAGAAGAAAAACATAGCTTGAATGATTACATCCAGAAAAGTGAAGAACCAATGATTAAGGAAGTAAATAAAGGAGGCCTTTTAAAGACAACTAAGTCAAAAGCTGAATATAAGAAAGAAGTAATTGAGAAGCGAACTGAAAATTTGAAAAACAAAACTATGCATAGCCAATACTTGAAAAGTATTGAAGGCAAAGCTGACCAAAAGCTAATTTGGAACTGGTTAGGATCAGGAGCACCGAAAAAAGAAACAGAAGGCTTTATTTTGGCAGCTCAAGAACAAGCCTTAGCCACAAACTGCATGAAGGCAAAAATTCAACATGTTACCACCAACAACAAATATCGCCTCTGTAATGAGAAAGATGAGACAGTCAACCACTTGATCATTGGGTGCAGCAAAATTTCACAAACTGACAACCTATAACGCCATGACCACGTTGCTAAGATTATTCATTGGAAATTGTGCCAAAAGTTTAGATTTGAGTACAGCAAAAACTACTGGGAACATCAGGTTGAGAAGGTTTTAGAGAATGAGAAAGTCAAGATCTTGTGGGACTTCAGAATTCAGACTTGACAATAACATTTTTTTTAATGAATTAAAATTAACAATGATCAATAATTTATTTTGTTTTGTTCGGGCCAGGCTGGCTTGCTAGTTCAGTCTTCTACTGTTGAGTTCTCTGATAACATGTTTATTAAAAGCAATACAGCTACTAAATATATCTATAAGATAGCATTTAAGCAGGTCTCTAGTCCTGGAGGATGATTAATTGCTTCCATGGCATATTTATAACAGACATTTCACCTCCAAAATATTACATTTAATGAAAACTAACAACTGGTTATTATAATCATATATAAAGTGTCATAAAAGGAATAAATAACTTTCCAATTTTCCAGTCAGTTTATATGTTATCTTTATGATCCTATTCACTTGGAAAGATTAAAATTATTTTCTCCATTCCTTGGAATATTTCAAGGTGATTTAAGAACTTCCAGACACATGGCTTTGCAGGTCATTCTAGTTTGAATCAGCACCTCACAACAGGAAGTACTGCTTCTTTGAGATAACTTCCTGTTATGCTTCCTGTTCTTGATGTGGCCATTCCTTGGATCAACATCTGGAAGACAGCAGTTTATGTTAAGTTGAATGGAAGGCACTACCAATGTACAGGAAAAACAAAAGGGTGTGCATTCAGGGAATGTTAAGAAACTTTTTAATGAAACCAGGAAAAATGATCTAATAACTTTCAATATCTTTCAGTAAAATACCTCATTAGAGCAAATACTAGATGATCTTTTAAATAAATGAAATAGCAAATTTTAGTTATAAACTATTATAGAATCATTTGACAAAAAAGTTTTTTCAACACTTTTACAATATACACCAAATACCAGTTTACTGAAAAACAAAATGTACTGAAATATAAATGATGTATTTACACATCATTAATACCATGTTCATTTACATTGTCAGATAAAATCAGAGTGTGTGTGTGTGTGTGTGTGTGTGTGTGTGTGTATAAAAATATAACTAACCACTAATGTCACTGAAGTCAGTTCAGTCTATTAGTCAAGATCAAACTACCTGTCAGATCCATATCTTCGACTTGATACCTCACTGGCATCTTGCCAACAAAGTACCAAAGAGAGGGAGGAAAAAAATGGCAATAAAACTGTATGGTTCTGCAAAGGGAATTCAGGAGGGGAAATGGCAGTTGAAGAAGATCAGAGCATACAGGAATTTGCTTCATGCCAGGCATCTTCAAGGCCATTTGCCCTGAGTGTGCAATTTCAGTCTAAACACCTCAGTGTTTCCTAAAACATCTCAGCAATGTCAGATTGGCTAAAGACAGACTGGTCATGAGGGGAGGGATGGGGAACCAGAGGAATAGTTCTGTATTGTTGCATTGGAACGTTTAGATTCTGTCTCACTTTACTGCAACCAGCATCTCTTAGTAAAAGTATCTTTCAATTCCATTAAATGGAGTCAAAAGTTTTTGTTCCTTAAGGCAGTGGTCTCCAACCTTGGCAACTTTAAGACTTGTGGACTTCAACTCCCAGAGATCCAATGATGTGCGGTGAGGTTTATGGCTGGTGAGGCACTGACACAGGGGTTTCAATTTTTTTTAGACTTATGGACTTCAACTCCCAGAATTCCACAGCCAGGCATGCTCAGTTCTGATTTAAAGCGACAACATTTGTTTTTCTCCTTTGCGAAATAAGTTTTCCTTCATTCTTTTTCTTCTCCCTCCCCCTCCTTCCTCCCTCTCTCCCTCCCTCCCCCCTCTCTCAAACAGACACGCACACACACAGAAGTTGGATCCCTCTCTCACTCACTCTAAAACAAACACAAACACAGAAGTTGGATTGGATATATTTTCCAATGGCTTGAAAGCAGCTCCTCTGCCATACCCCACCCCCAATTCCCTTGCTGCCTTCCGATCCGAGCCTTTGATTGCAGGTGCAGCCACATTGCCTTTTCAAACTTGTAATCAGTGAAGCTGGGCTTATATACTTTTATCCAGCTGTGTGTGTGTGTGTGTGTGTGTGTGTGTGTGTGTGTGTGTGTGTGTGTGTGTGTTTGAAAAGGCAATGTGGCCCTGCATGCAATCAAATTTTTGAATTCCTCCCCTTCCCTCCGACCCACACACGTACCCTTTCCAGCTGTTTCAGAGAGGATTTCAACTCTGCTCCTGCCTGCCATCATGAAAAGAAAAAAAATGTAAAAGGAAAAAGGCATGAGCTGAGGTCAGGCTGAGCTAGTTGCTGCCAGAGCCTCTAAAAAACCTCTAAAAAAACATACAGGAGGCAGGAGAATGAGGTGCCTCATCTACATCAGGAATTTTTCAGCTTTTAACCCTTGCTTAGCTCTGCTCAAGTGATCATAAAGTCAGACTACATGAGGCACCTCGTTCTCCTGCTGCCTCCTATAGAGGGCACTTTTTTAGAGGCTTTTTTAAACAGTTAAGCACTAAGCAGAGTCATCCATTGTGACTCTGGCAGCAACTAGCTCAGCCTTTTTCCTTTTACATTTTTTTTTCTTTTCATGATGACAGTGGTGAGGCTCTGCCTCCCCTACCTCCCCTGACTGCATGTCCCTGTAGAGATCAGACTGGGGCAGTCTGACATATACATATATACAGTGATGAGATTCAAATAATTTAACAACTGGTTCTCTGCTCTAATGATTTCTTCCAACAACCAAACTGCTCAGAAATTAACAACCGGTTTTCCCAAAGTGGTGCAAACTGGCTGAATCCTACCACTGTATATATATAATATGAGACATTTATTTTTACTCCCTCTGTGCTGGACATTTCTGGACAAAATAT
Source organism: Thamnophis elegans (assembly GCF_009769535.1). Lineage (NCBI taxonomy): Eukaryota > Metazoa > Chordata > Lepidosauria > Squamata > Natricidae > Thamnophis > Thamnophis elegans. Next base: position 58,052,610 of record NC_045547.1, read on the forward strand.
AGCTTACATTGAACCCCTTGTTTGCTTGTAGGTGGTGACAGATTTAAAACCATTTTTATATATGTACCTTGCAATATCATCTAAGCACCATTAATAGGTGAATGCTGATATAGATAATTTTTATTTATTTAAATTTATTGGCTGCCAACTCAGCGGACTCTGAGAAATGTATAAAACCAGAAAAAATGAAAACAGTTAAAATATTAAATCATATAGCTTAGACTGAAACGAATCAATAAACAGAACCTACAAAATGAAACAGGTGCTTTAGACAAATAATGAGCTTCAACCCCAGACTTGGGATGAGAGCCAGGTTTTCAAGGTTATTGAAATCCTAGAGGAGAGGGATATTGAAGTCTGGACCAACGGATAGACGACAGACTCGGTGAGTTAACCGGAACAGTGGTTATTAACAAAGAACAGCACACAAGGTAACTACAAACAACTTCAGCACCTTCTCTGCTTGACAGCTATTTATACAGGAGCTGTCAAGTAGAGCAACTAATAGAAACAAAGTAGAAGCCCACTTCCAGCCATGCATGTCGTAGCCAATAGGCACGAGCCTTTGGTTGCCAGGCTATCAGTTGTAAGTTGAGGACTTGTGGCCAGTTGTAAGTCTAGGACTTAGGACCAGTCGCAAGTCGAGGACATTATACCTCTTTCCCCCTAGCTAGTGCATGCATGCGTAATCCGCTAAATAGGTGAGGCACCGCCAGACCTGCCCAGAACGCCTCAGTTGCGGCTCATCGGTGGACAAGGTAGGACGTTCCCATTGCAGCTCCACCCCAGCCCCAAACCCCAACTTTGCTCTGGGCAAAGTCACATGGTTCCAGTCCAGGAGGTGGGCCCGGCACAAAAGGGAAGTCCTGCAATGGTGAGGCGGATTGAGGCGGAGACTGGGTCAGCTGCCAGAAGGCGGTGGCTGGTCACGGGTCTTCGTAGGAGAGGCCTGACTGGGAAAAGGCTCAGTTGGAAGGCAACGCCTCAATGGATTGATGTGGCGCTGCCATTCTTGCCCATCATATAAGACGATCCTGTAGGAACAGGGGCCTGTTAAATGTGTAATGGTGGCTGGCACCCTCCTAGGATCCCCTGTGAAATTCCTAGCAAAGACAGGGTCCCCCTTCCGGAATTGGCATGGGGGAGCTCCCAGGTTATCGGGCCTAAGGTCATTGTAGTGGGGGTGCAACCAGTTCAGGGTGGTCCTTAGGCACCGGCCCATTAGCAGTTCCACGGGACTTTTATTAGTAGTGGGGCATGGTGTAGCGTGTTGGCTAAGGAGATAGGCTGTCTGGCCAGCCTCCCTGGTCCATTCTCTCCAATGCTTCTTTGGCCGAGCGGACAGCTCACTCCACTTGGCCATTGCAAGCAGGGTGTTACAGGGCAGTGAGGGCATGGTAGATTCCCAGGCTGGCTAGGAACCTCTGCAACACTGCAGCTGTAAGCTGGGCCCCATTGTCTGAGACCAGGGTATCCAGAAACCCATGCATCAAAAAGATGCACCGCAGTCCCCCTATAGTGGTCTCGGCGGTGGTGGACGTCATTAAGAGGAGTTCTACCCGTTTAGAGTAGGCATCCACCACCACCAGGAAGTTCTGCATAATCAATGAGGACCCTAGACCAGGGTCCTCTGGGCAATTCCCATTCTCTGATCAGTGCTGCAGGGGGTGCCGGCTGGGATTCTTGGCAGGGCCTCAGCTGGCAACCCATGTCGTGATGGCCTTGTCCAGTTTGGGCCATTCAACATAGCAAGGGCCTTCATGCAAGCTATGCAGAAAACCACATTTCCTGTCCTCAGGCTGGTGATCGTTATTGGCTATCAAAAAGCATTTGAATTGCTTCAAAAAGCCGGCCCATGATTCAGGGGTTGAACCAAAAGGGGCAAAATGGGGAAGCGAAGCCATGTAGATTGCCTTAGGACACCGATGAGGAGAAAATGAGAGGGAGAAAAAATTCTTGTCTTTTCTCTAGCCGAGGTTGGGGGTTTCTCAGAATCCCATCTGTGTTGCCAGTATTGAAGTCTGGACCGACAGATAGACAACAGACTCGGTGAGGTAACCAGAACAGTGTTTATTAACAAAGAACAGCACACAAGTTAACTACAAACAACTTCAGCACCTTGCTCTGCTTGAAAGCTTTTTATGCAGGAGCTGTCAAGCAGAGCAACCAATAGAAACAAAGTAAAAGCCCGTTTCCAGCCAGGTGCGTCTTAGCCAATAGGTGCGAGCCTTTGGTTGCCAGGCTATCAGTTGTAAGTCGAGGACTTGCGGCCAGTCATAAGTCGAGGACTTAAAACTGGTCACAAGTCAAGGACATTACAGAAGAGACATCCTTATCTCTGTGTGGATGCCCTTTCTGAGCCTGGGGACTGCACAGAAAAGGGTCCCCCTAAGTCCCACAAAATGCCAGTCTTTAATGGAGGGGACCTGCTGTGCATTCATTCTGCTGGAACATACTGGGTGAGCAGAAACAGCTGGAGACAAGAAGTCTCCCAGATGTCCAGGCCCTGAACAAAACAGGGCTTTATAGGCAATTATCAGTTAGTTGAATTGCACTTAGAAGCTGACTGGGAACCAATGTAACTCATGTAGTAGTGATGACACATGGGCGTACCAAGAGGTACCTGTTACTGCTCATGCCACTATATTTTGAACCAACTGTAGCTTCTAAGTAGTGGTCAAGGGGAGCCCCACATAGAGCACAATGCAACAATCCAGTTGTGAGCTGACCAAGGCTTAAATAACTGTCTGAAGCACCCTTGGATTGAGGAGTGTATAATGCACTATATATATATACACATACATACATACATACATACATACATACATACATACATACATACATACATACATACATACATATATATATATATATATATATATATATATATATATATTTGTATATACCCAAACCGGCTAACAATATGTGCTAAATAGCAGTTTATTTGTTTATGTTATTTAGATGATCGCCTAACTGATCATCCTAAATAGCTCTCAACTATCTACAATAGAGGTAAAAACAATACTCTTCTCACCAGGCCAAATGGCCTCCATGTTTAAACCCCTCCTAGCCCAATGCTGGGACAGAACCGGATCTTTATAGATTTCAATGGAACTTTCAACCCTGAACCTGACCTGGCTGAAGCCATCTTGGAGCTTCAGTGTTCCCACACTGGGTGAGGGATAGGGATGGGGGGGGGGGGGAATTAGAGACAGCTGGGGATGTGTAGTCAAAATAAAATACTTTGTCCTGGGAACCAAGGATGTTCTTACACCTGGCTGGAAGAAGGAGGAGTGATGTCACCAGACCAGTGGACGCTGCATTGATTGGGCCATGTGACTGATTGTTTGGGACTGTGGGGAAAGGTTTTACTTTTATTTAGGTGAAAGCCAAGGGCCCCTTCAAAGTTGGTTTTCACTAGATATGTGCCAATTTGATATTTCCAATAAAGCTATTATTTGAGGAATCTACCTGCCTCGGAGTTCTTGCTTGCAATGGATCTATTACTTGGAACCCTGACAGGAGCGCTATTCCAAACACCTGGAGAAGGTGCCTCTCCGAGGTCTCTGCAAGTTAAACATTTTAAGGGAATGAGAGAATCTTGAGTGTTCCCAACTTAGTAGGATGAAGATATACCCTCAAGGAAAGGTAACTACAGATAACTAGGCCTGTGCCATGTAGGAGCTTTAATAACTAGCATGTTGAAATGGGATGGATGGGTGGATGGATGGATGGAGGGATGGACGGACGGATATAATTATTGGATTATTCATTTTCAAGTTCACAACATTATGGCAATTGCAGAAAAGGTATAAAAAAATAATCCACTGAAATTCATGGGAGGAATTTAGAGAAAAAGTAAATGATTTATAGTATTATCTGTTAGGAAAAACCTTAGAATGTGATACAGGAGCAGACCACTTTGCAACAGAGGTGGGTTGCTCCCAGTTCAGGCAAACTAGTAGTGAAATTCAGGCCTGGGTTGCAGAACTGGCAGCGACCCAGGCCTGCCACGCCCCAAACTGGTTCCCTCCCTGCCACTTGGCTGCCGCCATTTTGGATTTTAGTGACTGCATGTGCGCAGTTCACTGTAAATTGTTCTGCGCACGTGTGAAGAATAATTTACATTGAACAGAGCGCACATGTGTAGCGTGCATCTTGCACAGATTTGTACGTTGCACGCAGGTTGCAAACCGGTAATAAAACCAGCAGCAACCCACCCCTGCTTTGCAATCTTACACTATTGCCAGGACTTCTTTCTTTGAGTTGTAGCAATTTTCTCCATATAGCACAAGCAGAACTCAAGGCCACTTTTAAACAATATTATTTAAGATTTAAATCGATAGCATCATTAATAAAAATAGAGTAAAAGAGGGCAAAAGTCAGCACTGATTTCCACAAAATGTGCTTAGACAAATTTATGTAAATAGATGCAAATTTAGAAATAATTATTATACTATAGATAGAAACACATTACACCCAAGAGATGAAAATTACAACTAAGTAGCATGTTTTTGCCACTTGTCCTTTCTTCCAGACGCAACAGATATTGACAATTGTATTGCTTACCTCTTAATCAGATTTGGCTTTGGAAAATTTTCACACAGCGAATATTTTAAATACCTGTTACTGAACATACTAACAGAATCCACACTTTACACTGTTGTAAAGGATTGCATAACCTTAGGAGAAGGCAGCACCCACTCCCAAAAAGGGATTGCTCTCAGAAATCTCCAAACATTATTATGAAATATGTTGTGGCCCAGCAGGAGCCATTGGAGCTGCCACCAGACTCCGACAGCGAGGGGCCCTATGAGTCAGCTCTGGAGGATGTGGAGGACCCTGGACAGTGTTCTGACTCCAAGCAGGGCGTAGAGAGGCTGGTTGGCCACCAGGAGGCGCCTGAGCCTTGGACCAGTGGGGAGGAGACAAGGGAGAGTGATCCAGACGCCAACAGTGAGTTGTTCCTGGATGCCCGGCACCGAAGAGCTAATAGGCGTCAGGAACAGTTGCGCAGTTACAGGAGATAATTGCACTCAGCTGGTGGTCAGTAGGCTCCTCTCCAGACTATAAAAGGACGGCTTGTGCACACACCCTTTTTGCAGAAGTCAACGCATTAACTAATGTTTGATGAACAATATTGTGAGCTTGGCAGGCTGGATTGCTGCCAGGGCTTATCTGTGCCGGTTTGCTGCCAAGGACCTGTCTGTCTGTGAATAAATTCCGTAAAGTATCTTTGGCTTGGAGTGTTTGAGTGTGGGACGAGGGGGGTCAGAACAGAAATATATTTTTTTTCAGGTTGCATCAATGCATCCCAAACTGATAGTCATCCAGCATTTGCTTAAACATACAGCATCCAGAATTAACCATGTCTCTTTGTAAGTGATTCCACATCAAACTATTTTCACAATCAATGCAATCAGCATTCAGGGAATAACTTTGAAACCTACCACTTCTTTGGTCACTCTCTTCTGGGCTGAATTCCATTTTGCAACAATAGATAATTTATTTAATTAATTAAATAATTGTATACTTCCTGAGTCTCAATAATTCTGAAATGCTGCCTGAGTTTGTTTGAGTCTCAATAATTCTAAAAAAGAAAACAGTAGAACTATAAACCTATACATGATGATGATCCTGATTAAACCACTTGCAAGTTGAAGGTCTCTTTGTTAAAGTTAGGTGCCGTAATCAATAGTCCAATGTGGGTTAGTAAATAAATATTTTTCAGCCTTCTGATCAAGGACTGAGACTGAGCGACTGGCCCAAAGTTACCCAGAGGGAATTGCATGGCCAAATGAAATAGAATAGAAGATGCACTGTCAGCTTATCAACCTATTATGATCAAGCCCATGCTGAATAAGCACTAACAGTGCATTGCTGCTACCTAGTAAAACTATGCTGTGGAAGTCACAGGAGAAAAAAGTCATTTGCAAATGTTCCATTTATGTGCCCAACAACCATTAAAAAGTAATACCCCAAACTCTTAACTCCTTGCTGTCATCTATTGCAGTTTGGGCTTTTAGACCTAGGTATGAAAAAGGTGTAAGTTTTGTGCAGTGCAGTTTATTTTCCTGTTTTATGCAATAAAACTGATATAAATTATATCAGAACTTATGCCCATGCATTGGTATGTATTTGTTCAAAATTGGGGAGCGATCCACAATGTTTTAAACTAGAACTCACACAATCTCTTATCACTGGCCTATGAACTAGAGCCAAAATTCAAAATTTCTCAAGGCATTTGCTTACATTAATTTAACACTCTCTCCAGTTATTATGAGACCTTGTTTTCAAAGCATCACTCAGAAACAGGAGCTAATTTGTCAAACTCATCTCTGCTCTCCTTTTTTCTCTGACATCACCTCACATCTTTTATTGGCCAAATCTGCATTATCTTCAGGGTAGAATAGGATGTTGAAAATGGGTTCCCTTTTCTGAATTAGCAGAATGTATTTTATTTTAACAGTATTGACCAACACAATTTAAAGCAGCATAATGCCGGGAGTCCATAATAGCCATACAATACATTCAACCTTGTCCTACAGGAGATGAACAAGCATATATATGAAAGGAGTGTGGAGCCTATGTCTTGATGGTGTAGTACAGCTAATCCTCAATTTACAACCAATTGTTTAACAACCTTTCAAAATTACAACAGTGCTGAAAAAAGTGATTTACAACTAATTCCTGTACTTACAACTGTTGCAGTGCCCTCATCATGTGTTATTTGTTAAAATTCAGGCGCTTGGCAACCAGCATGTATTTATGAAAGGTTGCAGGATTCCAGGGTCATGTGATCACCAATTTCCCAGGGGGGTTCTGCCAAGCAAAGTCATAAGGAAAGTCAGATTCAATTAACAACCACGGTGACTCGCTTAAAAATGGCAGTAAAAACAGCATATCTTGCCCGGCCTGTACTTTGTATTGTATTGCACATGTTCACACAGTGTTCAGCTTACATGTCTGCACAGCATATAACTTTGTTACAAGAAGAAAATATAAATGCTTCATATGGCCACTGCTAATTAAAGAGTTGGGAGAATTCAGGAAGCTGTACCCTGCCTGTTTCCCTAGAGCAGGGGTGTCAAACTCAATTTCATTGAGGGCCGCATCAAGGTTGTGTTTGACCTCAGGGGGCCAGGGTGTGTGTGGCTGGGGTGAACATGGCCAGCTCGATGTCACTCATGTCAGGGGGGGCAGTGGCGGCCCGAGCACTCTGCCAGTGAAAATAGGCTCCCTAGCTCCATTTTTGTCTGCAATGGCCTCCTGCAACCCACTGCCAGCAAAAATGGAGCTCAGCAGGGCCACGTGCAGCCCTCCTGAGCTCCATTTTCACTGGCAGCAGCTGGTCCTTCACTGTTTACAGGGTGGCCCCATGGGCCAGATCTAAGCACCCCATGGACCAGATCCAGCCCTCAGGCCTTGAGTTTGACACCCCTGTCCTAGAGTATATACGTATTGTTTTCTTGGTGCAAACAGTAACATCCAATCAAATGAGACCAAATCACCTATAGAACTGCTCAACAAATAAAAACTCTGTTGCCAGCCAAAGTAGTTGCCAGCTGCATCTTGGAACAAATTCCAATGATACTCTTGATACTTACGTGGGAGAGCAGGCTGCCCAGACAATTGCTGGCACCTATGCTATTTTCATCCCCCTCCCCTCTAAGCCCAGCGTCAGCACAACAGCAACAGGAGACAATATAGACTAGAGACAATAACAAACCCTCACAATTTCTCATAGGTATCTAAACACAAAATGCATGAGCCTGTTCTCCACATGCATGCACACACTACCCAAGCTGAAATAGCTCCCTTTTTTTGGCAAGGAAACAATATTTTAACAGATACATTATTTATTCCCCGCTGTAAGAGGATTGTTTCGTTGGTAACTATGTATTTCTTCTCTTACTAAAGAGATTGTGAATCAGATCTTCCACAGTTGCTATGCTTTAATAGCAGCTGCAAAGTACTGATAAAAACAGAGCCTGAATCATCAGGAGTAGGCTTTTTAAAAAATAATTTGATATTCTAACCCTTGTCCTTATGTAGTTTTCTTGATTAACCCCTACCTTCCTCTCCCTTTCCCATAAAGCTGTTATTTATCTTATACTTAGTTGTATTTTTTGATCTGAAAGACAAATGCTAGCTTGTAAAGATAAAACTGGGGAAATGTTTGCAGAGGACCGTTAAGGACCATTCAGTCCTGATTCAGCCTTATCATTAAGCAAAGTAAATGATACTTTGGATAGCAGAGATGGAGAAATTGTACAGTCACAACAAATATTAATCTGTAGGACCCATCATCATAAATCTCTTGGTTTGGGGAGCTGTCTGAGGATAGTTGTTTGACTATGTTTGCTGTGGTCATTGACCTGCAATAAACATTCTATTAAACCCATGACTGTTCATGTTTAAAGTATGACGATGCCTACTAAGGAACTTAATTTGGAATTGAGCCACTGTTTGAAGGTCTCTGCGGTGTATAAAGGGATTGGATCTGGATTAAAGAAACTCTTTAATCACAGAACTCATTGGACCAATTGTTCTCCCTTAGTCCAAACTAACTCATAGAATTCTTTGTAGACAGAAGCATCTATGGGGATGTTTAAAAAAAATCAAGATGGCAGTCGTAATCACCAACATAAAATAAATCACCAGCCCTTGTGCAGTATCATATGCAAATACAAAAGAATGGGGCCTTAATTGTAACTGCCAGCTTAACACATACTAAATACGTTTGGCTCTATAAGTAACATTTGGAAAAATCCCCTATCTCCTGCTTTGAGCTAATATAGAAAATGTGGTATAAAAATTTATCCATTATTTATTAACTGCTTTGTCTCAGGTAGTAAATTGCATTGAATGGAGTTTCATTTTGCAGATAGTTTAGAAACTAGAATATTTTGACCACTATCCTATTTTTAAACATGATGAGCTTTACAGAGTTTCAAAATAGCATCTGCTTGTTAAAAACAGCACCTGAGCCTTTTTTTTTTTCAAATTTAAAGTCAGGCAAAATTTAACTCTGCATGTTGAAATAAACTTATTTCTGGTCAATTTTTATACCCATCTATCCCAGAAAAATGCTCTGGCAGTTAACAGTTATAAAACTATACAACTGTTATTCCAAAACAATAAAACATCCAAAATAAATACATACAGTAGCTGAGATAGTTAGCCAACTATCACTTAAGTCAAGAAACTGCCCTTAACATATTCCAAGTCTCAGGCTTGAGTACATAACCAAATTCTTAAACTTTGCCAAAGGCCAACAGGATTGGAGCCATTCTAATCTGAGGGGAGAATACTATATTCTACAAAGCTATAGCAGAGAAAGCTTTTCTGATTCCTGCAAGTTGACAGTCTTCAGCTGTTGGGATGTGCAACATACCCAATCTGCTGGATCAAATTGGGTGGGTAGAGAGACTCTTAGAAAAAGATGATTCCTCAGATTATGATCAATTATTTCCTATTGAGTTTATATTTGTCCTTTTTTTCTCACTGTATTGTGTTTCTCCCAATAATCACAGGACTGTGGATTATGTAAACAGGTGCAAACGTTTGTGAATAATGTTGTAAAGCACTCAGTGCAGATCCTGTTCAATTCTTAAAAATAAAATAATTGCATGTAGTTTTGTAAATATTACACATATTTCTCTGTTATTTTGTTCAGAAGGCTCTTTAGACATTTATGAGAAGTTTTTCCATTGGATCCAAAGATCCAAAGCTGTAGAGATAGAACCATTTTCCTTCCATGACCTTTCTTATGTTAAAGTATCTTAGCCTTTGGGACTGGGCTGAATGGAAATGAAATGAATACAATAAAGTATGTATTCATGCTTTTTCCAAATTGAATAAACAGCTTATGATAAAATCCATGTCAAAAAAGGAACTCTTTCATCCAATTGATGGACAATGCTAATAATGAAATATTTGAATTATCACATGAAAGACTACACTGTTCAGAATGTTTATGCTAAACTACGAGCTACGCTTACTTTTTGCTCCAAAACAGTCTTTTTGTGTTTGCTGGAAAGCTGGCTTTAGTTCTGTTTGCTCAGAATGGACTAGAATGATGTTGAAAGCAGGCATTTTATTGTGGCTTTTCATTACTTCCCTAAAAGTCTTTAAAATGGGGGAGAGTTCCTTGCTAAACTTTAAAATTAGGGTGAGTCATAATTGCTATTGTACACGGGATTCCTTTCTGGAATTCATACAAGGTACAAATTATCTGTGTACATTTGGATCAGATGCAGGAAGAGATTATCAACCTCCTTTCATTAATTCTAAACAACTCTGGTCTTCCAAAATTCTAAATTAGTGTCAGAATAACACTCTGAGCTCTGTAGGGAACAAGTATAAATGTATTATTGCATGCATATCCTGCCTGTATTATTACTAGGGGAAAATGATCTTTTGATTCAATTCATGATACACTTATAGATGAAAATCTCAGAAATAAAATGGAGCTTGCATAGAGATGAAATCAGTCAGATGCTTTTACATTCTGGGTGTGTTCCCTTTCCATGTTTTAAATGCACAGTGAAATAATGTAAAGTCTATATATTCTCATAGGAGCCACAACTATTCCATAATGAAAGGGCAATATGGAAAAATGTGAAAAGTATTAAATTTGGGTGATCTTCACTGCATGATTGCTAATCTGCAGTTGTATATTAAGAGAACAGAGTAAACAAAATTTTAATTACATTTGCAGATACTACTTCACAAGAATATGTTGGGAACACAGGAAGCTAACAGGACAGGATTTAAAATTCTGTATAGAGGTATAAGTTAAAAAAAGAAGGTGACTAAATATGTGGGTGAGAGATCAGGACAAGAGAAATTTTATCTGTCAAATTCTGCACCAATTGTGCGTAGAAGAGCAAATTTGATATAGTAGTTTCTGTGAAGATGTTGGAAAGCAGCAGGAATTGAAAAAAATCCCCAAAAAACTCATTCCTTCTTGGCATACAATTTTCAAAAGCATTCAAAATCAAACTGTCATTAATTGGCAATATATAACACACATTCACAAGTGATATTTAAAGAGCTTTTGAAACAATCATATGTGTGTGTGTGTGTGTGTGTGTGTGTGTGTGTGTGTGTGTGAATGGCATGTGATATTCCAAACAACGTAACTTTGATGTGATACATGCCAGGCCATACACGTTTTAGATTTCAATTCAAGTCTTTTGGTAGCTTTAAAAATTATTACACTGTATGAATCCAACTTTTTAAAGTCATCAAAACTTTTAGATGCAAAAGTGTATGCCTGAGCAGAAAGCCACTGTGATTTATTAAACAAAGCATGTGTTTAATATCCTAGTATGATATTTGAACCCAGCTAATATTTTCCACTGAGTTCAGTCGAGTTTGCTTTCTAGGCTGGGCTGTTTATTCTTCCAATGTTTGTGTTGCATAGTGCATGATGACACCAGTTTAAAAGCACAACGTCTACCTATTTAGGAGAAACAGCCCAATAGTGTTTCACTGTCTCTTTATTTAGTAGCTAGATATTATGCTTAATATAATTGCACAATTGTATGCAAATACACCAATCTCCTCCCCCTAATCCAATTTGAGGATTAATACATTATATATCCTCACAACTGATTTTATTAGGAGTGAAATAGCAGCTTGTTTCCATTGAATGTGGTCTTAACAGTTTTTAGTTTGAACCTACCAACATAGTCCACTTTGTCTGCAAGGTTCAATTTATAACTGATTTTTTTTATCAATTTATGGTTGCTTCCATTGTCAGCCACATGTTTAGACCAGTGGTGGGATTAAAAAAATATTACTACTGGTTGTGGGTGTGCCTTGGTAGGCATGGCATGGCTTTGTGGGCGTGGCAGGAAAAGGATACTGTAAAATCTCCATTCCCACCCTACTCCAGGGGAAGGATACTACAAAATCCCCATTCCCTCCCGATCAGCTGGGACTCAGGAGGCAGAGAATAGATGGGGCTGGTGTCAGTCAGATGTGGTATTTACCAGTTCTCTGAACTACTCAAAATTTCTGCTACCAGTTCTCCAGACTGATGGTGATTTTGTCATGCCGATGTTGTTCAAGTGGTTTTGGGATTGCACTCAAGGAACCTATTATTATTGATACTACCATTGCTTTCTTTTGCCACAGTCTTCTACTTCTATTGGCAGGTCTTTGTATTTTCTGATTTTCTCCAGTTCTTTCTCTTCTATTCTGCTGTCTTCAGTTAGTACAATGTCCACTATTCTGACTTTATTGTCTTTCTTACTAAAAATTGTTAATTCTGGAATATCATATGACAAGTTCTTATCTATTTGAATTCTAAAGTCCAGAGCAATTTAGCTTATTTTGTCTATTTTGCAGTCCTCCCAGTTCTTAACTTGCAATGTTATTTCTTGCAGAGCTTTCAAGGCATCATTGTTGCTACTTTCTCAACCCATTGTTTGTAGTCAGTCTGTGCAATCTTCTTGCAAGCAGCTATTTGGGTGATCCACTATTTCTTCAGTCTCCATTTGGTATCTGTTGCTGTCTTATCAATGCTGCCTTTGTATGCATTTGTTTTTAAGGCTTGGTCTTATGCAGCCACAATTAGTCCCTGTATCTCTTTCTTCAACTTTCCTGCTATTAGCCATTGCCTTTTTAGTCTTTTTGTTCCCTGCTTTGCCTGCTATTTTCTCTATAGCTATCAGTGAACCTAACACAGTGTTGAACATTCATTACTATCTTTCATGACATACAAGGCATACACCCCTGGATAAGGCATTGTAGTACCATTGCCAAAAGTATTTGTTATGGCAGGGAAATGTAATGGTATAGATCAATTATGCCCAATGCCTTTAGGCATAAAACTCAATGTTGTTCAAAACTACTGCATATTCCACCATTTTTTCATTAACTAGATATCTACGGGTTTGGGGAGGCGATATCCATTGCTTGTGAATATTTTTATATTTCTTAAAAACCAATATATCCTAAAGTACTTATAAAGTATATTTATGTATGCAAGTGCTGAAAATGTTTGATCCTTGGACCATTGTGGTGCTCAGAAATGGTTGGAAATATAGGAGCAACAGTAGGGGAGTATATCCAAAGCTATTTATTTCTTTGGAAGGATGCAAAGAATATAAAATGCAAATATTTCCTGTTTTGATTTCTCTTGAAAAATACAGAACGTTGATTGCTATGACAGCCATAAGAATAGTGAGATTGCTGGAGATGTGTTATTTGCACTATAATCCATAATCTATTTTGAAGCCTTACAATTATGTAGACGTGCTTTCAAGAACACTGTGTCCTAAATTCACCTCCATCCAATTCATTGTTCCAAAGTACAGGACATGGAATAATGTATTTCTATTACAGGAATGTGGATTCCAAATTGGTGGGAGGAGGGAAAAACTTTCTTAACTGTAAAAGTTATTTGACAGTGATACCAATTACCCAGAGAGGTGATGGGCATGGGCTCTGTTTCATGTATGTTCATATAGAAACTAGACAACTATCTGTCCGGATCTTTTGAATTTTATGGAGCTGGGCACTGATCTTCCAACTCTCACATTCAACAAAACAGACAGTTGCAAAGCACTTAACTAGCCATTCCATATCCTTCTCTACTCTTCAAGACAAGACAAGTCCTTAAAACAGGGGTCCTCCAACTCCCAGGCAGCAGCCCACTACCAGGTCATGGCTTGTTTGAAACCGGGCCACGCAAGTGATGAGCAAGCACAAACATGTTAATCTCTACTTGTGCGATTGGAGGGTGCTGAGCAGAGAGGGCTTGGGCTCATGCACAAAGCTCCCCTTGCTTAAGCAGAGGGGACTCGTGCGCAAAGCTCAGTTTGCATGAATGGAGCTTCGTACACGAGCACTCTCTGCTTGCACAAGTGGAGCTTTGCGTGTGAGGACAAGAGCCCTCCACTCATGCACAAAGCCCCATTTACTGCCTTAAAGCATTAGTAAAACTATTGCAATCAATTAATAAAATAGTTTAATCTAAGTATTGGATTCTTAGCTACATATGCATTTATATTTAGGGCCAAATCTTACTTCCATATTAAAAAGTAAACATGAAACCTCTTACATAGTTATTTTTGCTTCCTTTAACAAACATTAATTCCTTGCAACAGACCAGGGATCGGTTCCTGCCAGTTCTAACCTCTTCTATAGAAGAGGTTCCACAAATCTACAGTGCCATTTAGAACCGGTTCCAGCTCCCTCCCCCTGCCTGTCCGCACATCATCAAGATGAAGAGCGAGAGGAGGAATTCTGGGAGTTGAAGTCCACAAATCTTAAAGCTGTCAAGTTTGAACACCCCTAGGGTTTTTTTCTTAAGAGTTAGGGGTGCAAGGGTCTTGTAACTTGACAGCTTTAAGACTTGCGTGCTTCAAATGCCAGAGTTTCTGAGCCAACATTTTGGTTGCTAAGCAAGAGCGTTGTTAAATGAGTTTCACCACATTTTACAAGTTGGCCATGGCCACCCAATGACATGACTGCCAAGCCACTCCCGCTCGGTCACATGGCTGCTAAGTCACTCCCACAAAGCAGGACACACCTACAGAAGAGGTTCTAAAAAATTTTGAAACCCACCACTGCAACAGACCATATGTTACAACCCCTACATCAGGATGTCAAATTTCACCCAGTCCAATGTGGAAATAGAAGACACCTAGTTCTTGATAAGTTAATTTTATTTCTAGGAAAATCTGATATTGTACAAAGAAAGGCAGCAACAGCAGACTCTGAAACTCAAGCTTTATATCTGCAGGACCAAGGTTCAACTCTGACATTTCTTTATCCTGCCCATTTGTTGTGACAAGCTGAGGGCCATTTGTTCTTGGGTGGGAGAAACAGTTGACAGTGATGCATTGTTTTTGCAATGGATCAGTCTGCTCTCAGGCCCTGTGTTTCTGCCTTTGCCCTCACGGAACATTTTCATAAAACCTCTTCATTCATTTTTTCCATCTTTGGTAAGCATTCTATTTTAAGGCAGTGTTTCTGAACCTTGGCAACTTAAAGATGTGTAGGTTCTCTCCCCAGTCAGTATACTATACATACCAACCAATCTCCCTCTTCTAGATGTATAGCTTGTAACGATTCACTCCAATTATTTTCTCAGGCACAAGTATTTTGGTCTTTGATGCATTAATTTTCAGATCCACATTTCTCATTGCATTCCACTGTGAAACATCTGACTTCTAAACACAACACTATTTTTATATGAAAGTATAAGTCCATGTATATTCGCATCTCCAACAAACACACCTCAAAAATCAACATTTACACATAAACATATGTATAAGCCAGGGGTGAAATGCTACCGGTTCGGACCAGTTCGCCTGAACTGGTAGTAAAAATGCTACTGGTTCCCCCAAACCAGTAGTAAAATAAATGAAACCAGTTTGGGCAAACCGGTTTTCCAGCGATCATCTGTGACGCATGATTTATATTAGACAGAAAGCAGCATTTCTAATATAATTAGAAATATAAATATATCTAGCTAATATAAATTGCATGGCACAGAGGATTTTCCCCCCTCCCGCTTTTAGCTTACCATACCTTTTTGATGCTCTGTGCATATATGGAGGTGGTGCTTGCGCTCACATTGCTACTGAACTGGTAGCAAAGGTAAGTGGATTTCTCTCCTGGATTTCTCTCCTGGTACAAACGTATAAAATAACTAAGGGATATCACATTCCCTGTGTTATTCCCTGATCAATTTGTTGAAACATTTCCCATTACAAGTAGGTCACACTTACCAACCCCTCATTCAGGGACTGTTCAAAGTTACAATGACACTGAAAAATGAGATTTAGGATGAGTTGCAGCCGTCATAGTGTTCCCAAGATCATGCGATCACAATTCAGGTACTTGGAAACTGGTGCACATTTACAGCAGTTACAGCATCCTGTGCTCACATGATCACTACTTGCAACCTTCCCTGCTGGCTTTTGACAAGCAGAATCAGTGGGGAAGCTGGCAGGAAGTCGCAAGTCATAGAAACATGGTGTTGCACTTAACCGCCTGCTGTGATTTGCTTAATAACTGCAGCCAGAACTGACATAAGTCAATTTAAAGACCATGTTGCTGCTGTGAATTGTGATTAGTAAGTGAGAACTACCTATATTCCATTTACACTCACACAGTCTTACTTCCATCATATACCATTATTGTCATATTTAACACAAACCATCAACTCCTTATTAATGCCATGGAATCCATAATTCAAGCCCATTCAGTTTATCATATACTTCTCTAAATGAACAAAGATACAACACATGCCTTTTCTCACATCCATTCGTTTGTCATAATTTTTCATTGCTAATATGGCTGGGGTATTGTAACAAATGGCAGAATCATCTAAAGTATGAGTAAAATTGAAGAGCCCACTGAATAGTTGGGAGGACCCCATCTTTATCACTAAGTAAGCAAAGGCCAAGGCTTAATTTAAGCACCATAGGGCAATCACATCAGATGCTATCAAAGGTGGATGGCGGTCACCCAGAGAATCCTCCTGAATTTCTTTCTCAGTTCTACTCCTTTAGAAAATCTGCATTTCCTTTGTATCTATTTGAGGAAATAATTATATATCATCAGCAAACTTTGGTACCTGAGATAAAACTATTTTTAAAACAATGTTTTGGAAGGGGACAAACAAAATTATTGATGTAGTGTGGCAAGTGAACCAGTAGTGGGTTGCCAATTTTGTTACTACCGGTTCGGATGCACTTCTGTGCTTGCTTGCACGTGCGACACTTCTGCGCATGCACAGAAGCGTCCGGGTGGGTGGGCGGAGCCTCCCACTGCCGCTACTACTGGTTTGCCCAATCTGGGCCAAACCGGCAGCAACCAACCTCTGAAGTGAACTACATGACCTGCAAGGTCCCTTCCAACTCTCTTAATCTGTTAATCTGTGGGGTAAGAATCAGTGGTGGGTTTCTATTATTTTTACTACCAGTTCTCTTGTGGACGTGTGTGCTTTTACTACCAGTTCACCCGATCCGGACCAAATCGGCAGCAACCCACCTCTGGTAAGAATGCAGAAAAACAGATAAATAGAAGATAGAAAAAGTTTCTTTATCCTTCTTCAAAGCAAGTAGAAATGGAGGAAGAATGAATAGGAGTTAAGCACTCTCTGCTTCTTACTGCAGCTGTATTCAGTCCTAAAAGTGATTTTGCATTGCTGTTTTTGAAAAAGGATATTTATTTTTATCATTTTTTTAAAATTTTAAAATGTATGTAGTTCTGTTTGTGATATTGGGAGGACAAAAATGACGGGGGGAATCTAAGATTCCAGACGTTTTGAGTGATATTGCTAATATTGCCTCAGTACATACTCTACTATAGACTCATTTTCCAATCTTGCTGAGAGTGATATTCCAGATAGTCTTTCTTTTGCACACAGAGCCAGGTTCCATTTGTGCTTAAACATACATCTCACAATCAGAAGCTTTAAAGTTTGTGTGATTGCTGTTTTATGTGTCCATGCCATTGTTTACAACGCTGTTTCTCAAACTTGGCAACTTGAAAATGCATGGATATGCTTGCTGGGCAATTGTGAGAGTTGAAATACATGTATCTTCAAGCTACCCAGGTTGAGAAACAGTGTGTGGGAGCATTTGGTGACTATAGATTATGTGTTTTTAACAAACACATCCGTAATTTTCATTGATGCCTATGAGACAGATGTTTAGCTTCTCTAACCTTCAGAACAAGCCTATAATTTATTTAGAGCTTTTTCATACATGAATAAGGTTATGGTTAGGAAGTCCAGTTAAATTCTTGGTCATTCAATCTGTGCCTGTCTTTTACATGCATGTAAAAGATTTGGAATGAATTGAACAACCTGCATCTATGTTGGCTCTCTAAAAAAGATTGAGGCTTTAAAAAGATAGCTCTGCCTTTTGTTTTCTTCAGAAAAATGTCTACAAGGGCTTCTACAGAGGGGACAAAAAAAGGCAAGATGGCACCTACAGTGGCACAGTCAAAACTCCACCTCTTTTTTATATGGGCCATATGTGGGATACTCACAAAAAAAAAGAGTGGAAACTCTAGAAATAGCTTCCATTTTGACTTTTTTAACACCCTATAGATGTCACTTGACCTATGCACTGCAGATTTTCTGAGCATAAATCTACTAAATTGTTCTAGGTTACTATATTGCACTTACGTGCAATAGTGAGTAAGTATGAAGTTAATGGCTTCTGCAGTGTTAGACTATAATCACAGAAATCAAAGTAACAAATCAAAAGAGTATATGCAACTTCACAAATATACATGTCCAGGTTCTTATTTCTTAACGATGTTGGACTAATAATAAAATAAGACTCTTTCTCCTAAGTTCACCTTTAAAAAAATGTTTTTTTATTGGTGATCTTGCTGAGCTGCCAAGTTGAAGTCAACATGCTGTTGTTGGCAGCCATACTGTGGTTATCAGATCCACTAGGTAAATGCAGTTGAAGGTTCCTGTAGTGTGTTGCATCACTGTGAGGGGAAAGAATTGGCTTTTACAAGTTGCCATGTAGCCAGCGGATCAGTCCACACTGAGACCGTTTCCCCATTGCCTCCTCCATCTCTGTTCTTTCAAGGTACCTCATTACTTTCTGAAGAATTTCTCCCACACTGTAGCCCTTTTGGGTTGCTTTCTGAGCCAGTTGTGGAAGGTCAGCTAGTTCTCCTTCTCTGTCATTTAAGAATGTCAGGTTGGGCACATTGAAATGAGAAGCCACCATCCACTGGAGGACAGCCTGGAGTTCTTTGTTCAAAGAGCCATTTTCACCATTCTGATTAGTTACTATAATTCCATTTGTGCCACCTTGTCTCACATTAGATCTGACTAAAGCAGCTGTTCTTGGTCCTCCTAAACTTTGAGATGAACCATTATATTGTTTATGTGATGTATCTCCACTTCCTAAATTTGAGCCATTGCTTCCAGTCTCTAAAAGACACAGTTTAGTCATAGATTTAACCAGCTGGTCAATATCTAGCATGTTCATACGGTCCGTGTTGCCATACATATCCAGTGGTCCACTGGGTAGTTTTGAGGTAGCCTTTATTCTCTGAGGTTTACTTTCGGGAGGAGGGGCTTGCCGAAGACTTCTATTCATGTTGTTGCTATTGTTGTCTACATTAGAAACAGCTTCACGCATGACCTTTTGGATGGTTGATGTGAGGATGCTTGAAATATCTTCTTTTCTTGATTCTTGGTACTGAGCTTCCTGCCACCCCCCTCCTCGTTTCGAAGGGCTAAAGTTAGGGATAGTTCCACCCATGGTCATCCCTGTTCTCTCGTAACTGGAATCCTGACGTTTGAAACCAAGTAAAGGATTATTTGACATACACTGGCCCCCTTGTTTTGCTTTTTTCAGTAGCTGCTGCTGTATCTTCATTAACGCACCGTCAATAATAAGTTTGGCACAGTCATCCATTGAAATGATTTGTTCTAAACTTTTGCTTCCACAAGGATAAGGCTCTGCTTGTCGATTTCTCTTTTCCTGTCCATTATTATGGGTATACATTATGCTGTTTTGAAGCTGAGCTTTTCTGATGACCCTGCCAGACTCAAGATGTTGTCTCTTCTCTCAGCTTTCTAAGCTCTCCTGCTCTTATCTAGGGTTTGCCCAGTGTAGACTAATCGTTTCTATGGTAGCAGTGACATCACAAAGCACCAGTGTATTATCCAGTAGCTCTGGCCTGATGACAATGCTCTCATAATGATTTATTTTTTAAAATATCATGTCTTACTCCACAATTAATATTAAGTGTTGTTGAAGAATATGAACATCTAGTATTTCAGTAATTGTTGATTACAGAAAACATTACATTAGCAGTATGAAGCTACTATTCCAAGAATCTAAATATAAACTTTCTGACATGATTTGGAGCTTCCATTCCACAATAGTCTTGGTTAACAGAGTTTCAGACATCGTACAATAGGTACAAATAAATGATGGCCCTTAGATGTTGGTCTGTAACCTTTATATTCTTTGTCATTCCAGCTAGCATTAATAGGAGTTGGTGTGAGGCCTGCCTTCTCAATAGGATTGGACCTTACAAATAAACTTTTCTCTTTTGAACAAAATAATAATTCCCATTTTAGAACTGTTATGTAAAAGTTTAAATATGACACTTTTAAATGAGTCACTAACAACCAAATTAACATGTTTGCTGATAACATTTTTCTTATAATGTAGATGTATATGTAGATGTATGAAATGTATAATGTACATTTCATCAGTGTTACTAATGAAATGTATTTGAATATAAATGCTCAGGCTGGTAGTAGGGTTGTTGGTCTGAGCTCCGAGCTTGGCAATTTGATTGCAAATGTTTTGTCACCATTCAAGGAGACATTATTAGTGCACTTTGAATTGTGTTCCTCTGTGTGATGTAAATTAGTGTTGTTTGTTTGGCTACTGCTGAGTCAACATCTGGTTTCAGTCTGTTTGAATGGCTTGTTGTGTTACTGAGACGTGGTCCGATTTCTTGTGAGCTGATGGTTTGTGATTTTTGTTGTTGCGTATTGGGGTGCCTGTTGTTCATTTTAAATGCTATCTTCAGGATTGCAATTGATGCAGTTCTTTCATTCTCTGCAATTGGTAGACTGGATCAATGGCAATATGTATGTTTATTGGCCTATTGGTGGAAAATCGGGCTTCGGGGAATTATCTTTCTCTCCTTGATTTTACCTGGGTTACAACTGTGGTTACAGTTAGATCAAATTTGTGTCCTGTTTTGTTTTGTACTGTTTTGTAGATGTTCTATCAAATAAATATATCATCTCTATGCTCTCAAGAGCAGGCCTCTAAATATATACATTCAACATAGAAACAAAAGTACACAGACAAAAATGGTTCAAAAGATAGCAAATTATATTTGATGTGATTTATAAAAAAAAAAGCCATTCATGCAACATCAAGTCATAATCTGTGGTTTACAATTCACAGTGGCTGAAGTCATATAAAACTGAAAATGTAAATCACCCAGAAATTTCAATGGGTCCAGAATTCAGTGGGATGCATAATTTGGGGGACCTTGCATTTCATATCACATCACTGCTGTGTTAGCGTTGAATTCCATTTTCTTTCCAGATGCAGTTCAAGATATTAAAGCTCTCTATGGCAAGATTATTTGAGAGACCACTTCTCTCTGAGAATATCTACCCATTCCATTAGATTAGATATGGTGGGCTAACTTCAGATCCAAGTGTTATCTGGCAGGAACTAGGAAGTGAGCCTTTTCCATAATTGTGGTTTAGAAAGTAAGGGAGATTGTCTTGCAAGAAACATATACTGTAAGCACAATTATTCAGTTAAATAGGGCTGAAATATCCTTTATATCCTGAGAAGCAATATAATATTCAAAAGTGGCTCAAACAAACACTTTCCTGATTCGCTGATATAT
Organism: Thamnophis elegans; assembly: GCF_009769535.1. Lineage (NCBI taxonomy): Eukaryota > Metazoa > Chordata > Lepidosauria > Squamata > Natricidae > Thamnophis > Thamnophis elegans. The sequence continues at coordinate 58,074,006 of NC_045547.1, forward strand.
AAAAGCGAGGAAGGAAAAGTATAATTTGAGTTCTTAAATTCAGTTATTATACCCTAACCCATTGTATTGTTCAAGTTTTCCTGTGCAACTGATTTTCTGATCAGGTTTACACAGTGGGGCTGACAACAAGACTCTCACTCACTCTCTCTCACTCTCTCTCTCTCTCTCTCTCTCTCTCTCTCTCTCTCTCTCTCACTCCCTCCCTCCCTCCCTCCCTCCCTCTCTCTCTCTCTCTCTCTCTCTCTCTCTTAAAGTGAAGCTGAAGATCTCATATTTGTTAGTGGAGAAGGTCTCTGACCTGAGGGCACTCCACTATCTAGAGAATACCTTGATTCAGCTTTTTTTTTTTTGGCAAAAGTACAAGTAATAAACAATTTGTAAATACATAAATTTATAAATAATTTGCAAATAATTTGTAGCAAAATGCTACCATGCGATTAAGACAACAGTTGGAACAGAATTTACTTTATCACCAGCAGCAGAGCAGCCTGCAGCAGAGATGGTATTTCTGCGTTCTCATGGGAATTTACCAAAGAAATCTGGAAGATACCTAACCTTCACAACTGTGTCTGAATTTTTATGGCAGCTCAGCCAGCAGTGTTTATATTATACAGAAATAGTTTTTATGTTGACTTTGCTGAAAGAAGTGGCAACCAAATGGTCCATTCCTATCATTAAGGGTAGTGATACCAGACTGGCCAAATAACAAAATTGAATGTAAAATTTAGAGGTTTCTTTATGATTCTATGAGATGAGTGACCACTAAATGTACAATTTGCAAACTGACACTATGTAGGCATAAAGTGCAATGACAGATAGCTGATCTTATTGGCCAGAAAATACTAGGTGGACTAAAGCACTTGTCAGTAAAGTTTTTCAAAATGTTATAATTATCACTGTCCTAAAGCTGTGTTTGATATTTAATTAAGAGCCAAGGTGGCGCAGTGGTTAAATGCAGCACTGCAGGCTACTGCTAGATCAGCAGTTCAGCGGTTCAAATCTCACCGGCTCAGGGTTGACTCAGCCTTCCATCCTTCCGAGGTGGGTAAAATGAGGACCCAGATTGTTGGGGGCAATATGCTGACTCTCTGTAAACCGCTTAGAGAGGGCTGAAAGCCCTATGAAGCAGTATATAAGTCTACTGCTATTGCTATTGCTATTAATCTGCAAAGAACTTTAATGGAGATACAAATAAACTTGTTCTTTGTAAGCAGATTCTTAGCAATGTAATATTAAGTTAAAGAACATATTTAAAGTTAATTCTATTTAGAATAGTTGTTAGTATTAATTAAACAGGTGAAGAGACGTCTTCTCACAAGTTTTCTACTTGTGCATTCAAGGTCTTAGAATAAGTTTGAATTAATATTTATTCAATAAAAGGAGAAATATTGTCAAACTATATCCCTATGGCTTTCACTGAAAGATGTTGAAATATACTGTCATGAATAAAATGAAGTTTATGTGTCCCAGTCCCCCAGCCTCTTGACCTTTTATCTGGATTATTAATTTTCCATTTGATACCAGAAGAGTATAAAATATTATTTGGCATCTCATTTATCCTACCTTGCAATGTATCCACTAACCAGACCTTATAAATTTGTCTTCATGGTAGAATATAAAAATGTTTCAGACAACCTATTTTATGCTTCTGTCAAACTGTCAGCACTGAACACATCTCAGTGTGGCAGTGCAGATGTTACATGGTGTCAAAGTTTCCTGCTGACTCTATGCCTACAATAGCATAAGAGATTCAGTAGATAGAGCAATCTGCAAATCTCCATACTGTATGTTTTGGTGGCCAAGACAGGTGAAATAATGCATTTTATTTAAAACTGAATTGTGACCCAACTGCTGCCAAAATCATCTTCTGATGGTTAGCTTTGTCAAGATTTGCTATTGTTAAGAGAACAGAAAACTAACAGAACACTGGTTGAATAAACAAGAATGTATGTTTACATGATTTTCTGTCTTGCTTCAGATATTTCTTATATTTAGAACATAAAACTACTTCTCAGAAAAGTCTCACACACCAAAAAGTACATTCCTTATTGTTATCCTACATCATAGGCTTAGTGACCCCAAATGAGAGTCCAAAGTTAAAATTCTATTTTTAAAGCAACATGCCTTCTTAGTAATTTTCCATGTCCCCAAATATTTCTTTATTCCTAGCTATTAATAATTCATAATACAATCAGAATATTTCTTGTTTGGGAAAAACCTTCCCAGGGTAAAAGCATGTTTTTGATAATGTCACCTAGATGCAATAATTTGGAAACAGTTGTAAACTTAATACCCGAAACCACTCCCATTGGAAAGGAAAATTCCTTGCTTTGGTCCAGTTGATATCCATAGGCGTCATTTAGAAAGCTTGTTGTCTTGTTGAAAATAATGTATACTAAAGTACATTGTATAGAAGTTGCAATCTGAAATGTGCACAGATCCATTATTTCTTTAACTAAAAACATTCCTTATGCTGCTTCTCAGCAGCATTTGTTAGTGTGGTTGATCAAAATCAGCAAGAGAGTGGAAGGAACATCATTGCATCACAAGCTTTGCCCATGTTGAAGATGCACTTTCAAAGAGATATGGCTTCCATCCAGGCATCATCTTGTTGATTTTGACCCTCCTTCTCTGGTTATTTTTGCTGCTATTCTCCTTTCAGGAAAACAGATATGCATAAAAGCATGTAGCCCAATCACACTAGAACCTTGCTGAAGATCATATCATGTGTGCTTTTAGAATATAGGAATGACTTCATAACAGGTTTGTGAAACACAACAAAGGCCTTGCTGTCGTTGTCTCATAAGCATTTACTATTGATTTCATTCTATGAAGGCAGTTGACTGTGCCTTGATTTCAGCTTGATTTCAGCAACAACATCTATAAGAGTTCTTCCACATTCCAGATAATCTAACCTCCCCAGGATATGCAATTGAATAGAAGCTTTACATGCATGAGATTTATATTAAGAGAATCAATAGCTAAGCAATCTAGGAACTTAAATAGAGAATTCATGACAATGAGATCCACAAAGGGATCCATTGCCTTGCATTTTATGACTACCTAGAGGTGTTGAAGATCAAATACTGTAGTTAGGCATTCACAGCATTTTGTATATTAAGATACAATTTAAAATATAAGTAAACATTTATATATATCAGAATTTAATATGTCACATTTCCATCAACAGTTTTTAAAGTCTGTATCTTACACCACAAGAAGTCAGATTTTATTTCAGTGCAAACTGGATCCATGATATTTGGCATGGAAATAAAGTCCTTATATTGCACAAAATGTTATGTTTTTGATTCAAAGCAAACTGCCTGAAATACAGGGATTCCAAAGGTTATCTCCATTATTGTTATGACAAAAATATTTTCATAATATCAGGCATGTGTTTTAGTTCTTGATTTCTTGCATGCTTCATAAATTAATGTCCATACAATCTGCACCTGCACACAGGATCCAGAAGACAATGGACTTGCTGGAAGTAGCAGCTTAATTTTTGCTTTGTCTACATTGTTTGGGGGAGGTTAATTTTTTTTAATACAGGAAGCAGCAAATTATTTACATTATTAATGGAGACATTCTGGAAGAGATCCATTCATTCAGGGCAGTTGAGGGAAAGGCAGTAAGGAGGACTTTTGTACAGGCCCGGAAATAAGGGCAGGGCTTAATTGTGCTGACAGCATGACGAAGACTAAGAAACTTCAAAGACTTGACCCTATGTACCACAAGAACAGAGGGAGGTGGGGGAGAGGCTCTAGAAGAAAGCTGGAAGAATATCTTGGAGAATTGCATCTTTTGGAAGCCACTAATTTCTGCATCTGGTTGAACAATGTAGCTCAATCATTGCAACAAGTTGTAGGCCAGGGGTAGTCAACCTTTTTATACCTACCACCCACTTTTGTATCTCTGTTAGTAGTAAATGTTTCTAACCACCCACTGGTTCCACAGTAATGGTGATTTATAAAGTAGGAAAGTAATTTTATTTTATAAAATGTATAAAGCAGAATTACAGCAAACCCCTACCACCCATCATGAAAGCTGGGACGCCCACTAGTGGGCAGTAGGGACCAGGTTGACTACCATTGTTGTAGGCAAAAACAGACAGGAAAGTTCCTGATTGTTGTGGTTGAAATAGAAGATCTCTATAATGGGATTATGAAAATAGTATTCTTTTCTGGCATTGTTATTGTGCGGATAACAATTATCCATCCTTAATAAGGTTCAACTGGTGAACTTTTGGAGATGATGCAAATATGCCTCTCCAACATGGGGTTGATTTGATAATAGACCCAGGCATATTGTGGTTCATATGTAAAGACATAAGAGTGCATGAGACTTTGCAAAGTATTTGCATTTTATATGGCATAAAATATTCAAATCTATCATTTCCTAGAGCACAAGTGGAACTTATCTGAAACTTATCTTAAACTGTTGCTGTTGAATCTTCATTTTCTTGACAGTTGTTCAATTGAAATAAGGGTCTCTCTCCCCGCTCTCCCTCCCTCCCTCCTATGATTCCCACTGTCTTACTAACTGTAAAAATGCATGGAAGAAACAAACAGCCTTTATTTATAAACCATTGTTTCCTTCAGCACACTGAAGCAAGTTTGCATGGCATCATTCTTCAAAAGAGGGTTGTCTTAAAGGTGTTTTGTCCTTTAGCTTACCTAAATATGCTAAGGCATGCTACATCTTGTTTCTGCCATCTGTGGCTATACTAAGAGAATTAACCCACAAAGCCCAACCCATGCATGCTCATAATATTTACTTTACTTTCATTTTTTTTTAAAAAAAAAAAACCCATGCACGTCTGCAAACAAACTCAAAACATAGTTTCAACCTTTGTGTTTCTTTTTCAAGAATTCAATTTTTTCTTTGTTTCGATTCCTGCCTTTCTTATTCTTAATCTTAACCTTCATAAGGGAGATTCATGTTTTCTTCATGCAACACGTTCTTGGACTTCTTAATTACAGAGATAACTACCCTACTCTAACATTCTTGGTGTGGCCTCTGGCATTAAAGGTGGTTTCTAATCATGAATCATACTTCAAAACTCTCAATCCTTGATGCTTAAATAAGGTTCATACTACATATTGCCTGGTATTTAAATATAACTAAAGGGTTGTTTTTTTTTCAAGAATCAAGTGGTTTTATCTGTTTCACTTCAGGTCAGCAAGGCACCTTAGAAGAGATGAGAGCTGTACTGCTATCCTTGTGACAACTGAAATATCATGAAAAATATTTCAGACACAGCGAAGAGGAGCTTACCTGTCATCTGAACCAAGCACCACAATCTCCTGAACTTCAACATTTGGTTCTGCTTTATAATGTTATTTGGTACCGAGTCTCCCGGAATCATAATGGTAATCTCCTGGGAGGCACAGAATTTGTATTCAGTCAGTGTCCATATGTCTGCATTTCACAAGTTTCTCATACATAGATGTCTAATATACTATCAAAAGCAATAAATAAAGATCAACAGAATTAGAGTAAATTCTAAACACACATGTGGCATGCTGTTTTTAAAAATTAAGATGTATGTTGGAAGTTAGAGGAAGGAATAAAAATCGAGAAGAGTTTCTTAATTATAATTATTTTCAAGCTTTTTTTTATTCTGAAGAAGAGAGATCTAACACTTCACGATGTGTTATCGACAATAAATGCATATATTTATTCAGCCAGTCAATCTAATTTCTAAGTGACCTAGCTCCCAAAACGACTCTGAGTGACTTCACAAAATTAAAAATAACAAGATGCAACATAACATTTTAAAAAACCCATTCCCTCAAAGGAACAATAAAAACAATATTTTGTAACACAACTATCAAATTGAATCTTTACTATAATCATAGACCAGCTATCAGCACTAATCTAGAGAAGCCCATCAGATACCCCAACCAGAGGTGGGTTTCTGCCAGTTCGGCCCGGATCAGGTGAACCAGTAGTGTCAGCGGCAGGAGGCTACGCCCACCCACCCAGATGCCTCTGTTCATGCGCAGAAGCGCCGTGCACGCGCATGCACGCACAAGCGAACCAGTAGTAAAAAAAATGGAAAGCTACCACTGACCCCAACCCAAGGCTGAAGAAGAAACAGGTTTTTTTAGGGCTCATTTGAAACCAGATAAGGGGGCACAGGAATCCTGTGCCTCCAACAACGATTGCATGGTGGATACACCTAGATAACAGTTGCTAATTGCTAAGACTCTGAAGAAGGCATCTCTGTCTCATCATACAGGATGGGCAGATACCACGAGAGATAGACAATTATTCATGTCAGGATTTATAGATAACACAAACATATTGAATTGCACCTGGAGGCTTACTGGTAATCAGTGCAGCTCATGAATCAGAGGTGCTATATGGGCATAGAAAGGGTGGCCTATCCTGGCTTATGCCACTGCATTCTGAACCAGATGTGGTTTTGAATGGTTTTCCACGGCAGCCCCATGTAAAGTATATCACAATAATCCACTTGCAAGATATAAGACATGAGTGACTGACTGTATGGACTATCTTTTGATCCAGGAGTGGGCACAACTAGAGGATTTATGCAAGGACTATTCTGGCCACAACTACCACTCTTCTTTGAGTAGGATTCAAGAGTCTAGGAAGACCCTTAGATTACAAAGTAGCCACAAATGTAGTCACCATCCCATTCAGGTAAAAGCATGACAAATATCCAAAACCAGAAGATCCAAGTACTGTTAACCACTTTGTTTTGCCAGGATTGAGCTAAGGCTGTTCAAGGAAGGCCAGATCAGACATATCATTACTATGATATATAGTAGTAACCTAGCACTGGATTTAAATCAGTGGCAGGATTCAAATAATTTAACAATCACTTCTCTGTCTTAATGATTTCTGCCAACAACCAGTTCACCAAACTGCTCAGAAAGTTAACAACCGGTTCTCCTGAAGTAATGCAAACTGGCTGAATCCCACTACTGGTTTAAAAGCAGAGGGCCGGGCTGGCAAATGGGAATGATGTGTCATCACATATATTCACTTTGTGAGTGTCTGCCTTCAGGTTCTTCTCATAGAGAAGAACCATATTTCTTCAGCTTCTGCCCATTTCTAACAGCGGTTCTTGCCCACAGCTCCTATACTTAAGGTGACCAGACATCTCGATTTCAGCAGGACAGTCACACTTTATAACAATTTGTCCCCTGTCCCGGCCGTTTTTAAAAAGTCCCGATTTTCTGGCTTCATGTTGAAAGCCCAGTGGATTTGCTTAAGAAATCCTAACCGGGGCAAGACAAAAGACACCCTGTCTAACCTCTCTCTATATCTCAGTACTTTCATTGAAGATATTAAAACGTTAAAGCAACAAAATGGACCCCCCGCCCCTTTTACTCACTTTTATAAGAAAAAATGACCAAGTACCATAGAGCTCCAGGAAATGGCTAGAGAGGTCGCAAGTGTTACTTCCTGGATTTTCTGGAGGGGAGGGGCACAGAGGTTGGAGGTCTGCTCCGAAAAATGGTGGCAAAGTTTCTTTGAAAAATATTTCCCTGACTAATTTCACCATCTCAATTTGCTCAGTTCTTTGTATTAACATCTACATCATTCTGGGTTTACTTGGAGTGCAAGCCTGCTGGTAAGTGAGCTGGGTTTTTTATTTTATTTTTTTAATGTATTTTAAAATAATATTTTATTTATTGTGCATAGGATTTTTTAAAATTCTGTGTGGATTCTTTTTTTAAATTGTCTTAGACTATTTAAAAAAAGATTCTATCCAAAATAAATTGAAGTGAAACCATGTTTAAAAATTCTATGCACAATACTTTGAAATATATTGTGCATCGAAAGAATATTTGAAATGTTTTACTTTACTGAAGAAAGCCAAAGATTTCTGCTTTGGGCAAAAGTAGAAACAGCAGATATTTCTAACCTTTGTGGGACAAAGAGGTAGTAATTGCAATGGAACAGGCTTAGAAAGGAAACAAACTACAATTCCTGAACCAAATTGTAGGCTCACTGCTTCACTTTTAACATCAAACTAACCTAATCCCAATGACAATGATTAATGAAATAATGTAATTGCTTACCTATTAGATATTAGAACTGTAGTTTAGAAAATTTTTCAGAGTCCAGAGTTGCACTGTACATTTTCTTTTAATATCAATATAGTAACCCATTTTCTTGTTTGCTTGATGCATTTATTTATTTTTTGCTCTTCCGCAAACAGAGTCCCAAAGCAATTGATGCATAATTAATGGAAAAAAATCCTTGTCTGCAGGCTGACAGTCTAATCAGTGATGACAAACCTTTTGGGCTTGGCATGTCAAAAATTTGGAAAATGTCTAATTTGACTCTGCTAGCATGTCATAAACACATATTCCCTGAACAAAAGAGAAACAATTCTCTCACATTCCCCCCACCTCCACCAATCTAGGCCACTTTGAATAGCAGCACTCACTGATAGCGTGAAGTTAGCTTTCATCCTTGACTTTAGCCCTAGTGCCAACATTGCCACTCAAATAGGTCACCTTGTGCTGTTCTCCAAGATGTGCAAGCCTTGGGCAACACGTGATTGCTTCTGTAGGCCAGCACCCCCCAAGGTTTGCTGCACACTACTTATAGTATCTTCAGGTTGTGTTCTCTTTCTATTGACAGCTCTCTGTGGCCTACCCGAGGCTGCTCTAGCCCCCACAAAGCCTTCACCCTGGAAGCAGCTTTGGAGAATGCTGTCCTGTAGCTCTGAAGCCTCCAAAAGTGTGCAAAAGCATGCATCACTCTGTTGTGATTTTTTCAGAGGTTCTGCAGCCACGTGAGAGCATGGGCCTCATGCATGATTTCAAGACGTTTGTGCAAGAACACACCCCATTTTCACACATTCTCTGCAGCTTCTGAAAATCACCCAAGAATAGGGCAAGCTTTTGTTGTGGATGCTATTGAATACTGGCATGTCACCCAAAACATGGTGGTGTATCTCCTTTGGCATACATGTCATAAATTCACCATCACTGATCTAATCTCAATAAACCAGGAATGCTTTTCTGTACTGAATGTATATAATAATTTAGAGGCATGCAGACCTTTGAGATTAGTCAGCATCTTTAACACCTTGGAAGCAGGTGTTGGGCTGCCAAAGAGAAGTGGAACTTCCCATTCACAAACTGTCTTAGTGATTCAATTGGTACATGAAAAATGTATTGTCCAAGTAAGAGTATTATTCATGACTAAAAGACACCTCAATTGATATAACAGCTGTTAGTTGGTCAAAAATATATGCATATGACACAGATTGCCGTGATTTCCAAAAAGAAAGGTGTTTTTTTTTTTTTTTTTTTGGTGGAAGAATCGATGATTCAGCAGGTGCGTAGTAGAACAATATGACCAGTTTCTGTTAGGGAAATCCTTCCTACAAAAACAAATGTAGTCCTAAACTTTTACTACTTTAGGAATATAAAGAATCCTTTTTATGTTTAGGAAAGATAGCTGTTTTGTGTATGAAATACAGAAGTCTGTGTCTTGCAGATTAAACAGGAATATCCTCTATTTGTGGATCAAAAGATAAATGAATGAACTTTACCATTTTCAGTGCAGTTCCCATTGTTTAGCTTTTGACTAATGCTGACTTGTCTCCTTTCACTCCTATAGAACCTACAAGTCAAGTAAGGTTGTTAATGTTTTTTTTTTAAAAAAAAATCTGCTTATCTTATTTCTAAAGAAAAAAAATCACAGAGAAAGAAATACTGAGAATAGGTGAGAACACAATTTGGTGCAATTGTAGAAATTGACACAAAATGAATTCCTATTGCCAGTCTTTCTTTCTAATACTCATTGGACACTTCAAGAAACTTCAAGATATGAAGAAAGAAGTTATTTGTTTTTCCTTTTTTTCTTCTTTTCTGGTGAAACAAGCAAAAATTTGCATGCACTATTTATTTAAATTGGCAGATAGTAACTGTCACCAAGAAAATCAAAGTAGTGAGGTCTAATTTATTTATGAGAATCTCTAATATTAGAAGATAAAGTTTAGATTAGCAAACTAGTCATAACAAACTAGAAGGCTACAGAAATTGATAGGATATCTATACAAAGATGACAAGCAACAACAAGAACAAAAAAAGAAGAATCCTTAATGGTTGTAATCTCCCTCCCTCCCTTCCATTTTCATCTCTCTCCTCCTCCTGTCCCCTCCCTTCTCTTTCCATTTCTTTCCCCCTTCCTTTCCTTTTTCTTTTTTCAATTCATCTTTCCCTTTCCTTTCCTTTCCTCCTTCTCAATCCCCTCCTTAGGCTTTTCTTTTTTCCTTTCCTTTGTTTTACATATTTTTTTTTCCTTTTCTTTCTAGTATATCTTATTTATTTCTTCTCCATTTCAATTATCCCATTTAAGGGAGGAAATCCAAGATTTAAGGGAGCAAAATCTGGACCTTGTGGGTGGACAATAAACCAGAAAGTGGCCCTGGCCCACCCCAGCCCAAGCGGGCGCTTCCCCTGTGCATGTGCATAGGAGGCAGCATCAAGCCGGCCATACCCACCCTGGGTGGAATTGTGATGTCATTTCCAGTATTGGGATTCCATAGCATAATGCCAAGATGTCTGATTTATTAAATTGGAACTTTAAGGATAGTTTTGCCTTGGTCTCTGATTTAATTCTACATGATACTTGGAACGCTGGCACCTGTGTTGTGCCATGCATTTATGAAGCATTTATGAACCACTTTAGGAAGCTTTTATGAGCCACTTCATAAGCCCATGGCATGAACATTGGAGAACAATTGGATGAGAAGTGAAACGTCTTCAAAGCAAAACCAGAGTGTCAAATTGCCCCCTTGAAAAAGCACCTTTGGGATTATAGAGATAGGAGTCTTGGGATAAAGTTAAATCCACGAAACTAGCTGTCAAAGGCTCAGGCACAGCCTTTGCGAGCATGCGCGGCTGCCAAGCGGGCGCGTCTGCCACTTCCAACCGGCTCTGCCGTTCCTGTTTGCGGCAGCCGAACTCGCGCGGAGAGGGCGAGGTCTGCCCTTGGCTTCGCCTGCCCAGCTGCACCCGAGGGTAGGAGCCCAGGGCAAAGGAGGGAGCACCGAGAAGTGGGGGAGGCCACAGCCCAGGAATTGCTCCGCAGCAGAGCCGGGCTGCCCAGGCGAGCGACCGTCATGGGGCTGGAGAAAGAGAAAGCGGACACCAAAATCTTCATGGATGAAGACGGCTTCGATCGGAGCGACAGCCCCGCGCCGTCCGACACCGGCAAGAATTCGGAGAAAGCAGCGCCCGACCGGGACCCGCGCGGGCTTAACAGCCACCTGAAGGTGAGTGACGGCGCCCTGATCCCCGCGGAGATCAGGAATCTCCTGCTGGACCCCACGTCCTCGCACTTTGAGCCCCCTTCGAGGAAGTGGAGCGTTTTTTTTCTCTTTACGCCGTTGAAGGCGAGTTTAGCGCGTGGTATTTCCAACCTCCCCCTTCCCCATCCCGATTCCAGCCTGTGAGAATTCCTCTGCTCTGTCATTTAGGGGCAGGGGTCTCCAACCTTGGCAACTTTAAGACTTGTGGACTTCAATTCCCAGAATTCCTCAGCCAGGCTGGCTGAGGAATTCTGGGAATTGAAGTCTACAAGTCTTAAAGTTGCCAAGGTTGGAGACCCCCTGATTTAGGGTGCCGGTTTCCTCCTCGTTCGCTCCCTTGCTCTTCAGAAAAGGAAAGCCCGTTTGTTTAGGCTCAGGGGTAGTTCCTGAGTTGTGGATCGTACCCGTCTTTTGAATCCACGGGCTTCTAAATCAGGGGTCCCCCAAACTTGCAAACTTTTAAGACTTGTGGACTTCAACTCCCAGAATTCTCCAGTCATGCCGGAGTTGAAGCCCAAAAGTCTTAAAGTTGCCAAGTTTGGGGACCCCTTAAACCCTTCCATGCCAATCAGACAGATTCTTTCCGAACAATGACAGAAACTGTAACAGGTTGTCACTACTGCCTGTTGCCTGGCGCTTACCCTCCCCGTGAAGACCCCACTCTGCATTTCAGAAGAGAAGCTGTGTTTGCTGTGCTCATGCTTGTTTCCCTCTGTTCCAGTTGGGGTTTGAGGACGTGATAGCAGAACCTTCGTCCATTCACTCTTTCGATAAAGTCTGGGTCTGCAGCCACGCTCTCTTTGAGCTCAGCAAGTACCTGATATATAAGCTCCTGACATTTGTCCTTGCTGTTCCCTTGGCCCTGGTTGCAGGAATTCTCTTTGCGGTGCTCAGTTGCCTACACATCTGGTAAGACTTTCTACGGAAATGTTAATAGCTTCCCTGTGCAAGCAATGTGGAAAATGCAATCAGCTGCCTCTTGTGATCCCAAATATTGCAAAGAGTAATGTTAGAGTGATTTATTTGAAAGGTAGCAAGGCTTACAATCTAATTGCATTACATTTACTGCAAATAAAATCTACTGAGTTGATATGCTTAATATGTATAATGAATGCCAGTTAGATGGAATTTAGCATCACAGGGTGCCAACTTACCATGTACCCAGCTGGCTGCAGATTGGAAGGCTAAAAAAGAAGACCTAGAGATGTTGGAGGGCTGGGGAGAGAGGTTGCCTCTATTTCCTGGCTGACTGGTTGCTTGGTTTCCTTTTCTCTTTAAAACAAAGACATTTTTATCTTCCTCTGGTTACAATGAGAATATTTTTAGAACAGGCCTCATATCATTCTTTGGCCAGACATAAGAAAGAATGGCAGGATTGCTTAATTTCTACCAATATCCTTGGGGAGATTTTTTTTGAGGATGGGATTTCCCAACCTCAAAAATTTAAATAACTCAACAAATAAAAATTTTAAAAAATCTGCAGTAGGCCTAAACATGGGACATGATCCCATACTGAATTTTTTCTCCAGCAAAATGGTTTTTTTCTCACTATGGAAAGTTCTCAGATCAGTTTTGTAGTATCTTATATGTTGCTTCAGGACCAATGCAGCATTGATTTGCAAAATGTTTTACAGTAATTCTTTATTACATTATTGTAGCTATGGTTGAACTTAGGACAAGTTCATACATGCCTGTGCTTTTTTTTGCTTTTCCTTACAATGTCTGAATATGCATATGTGCTCTATTATGAAACATTGTATTTGAGATATCATTGAGGGTGGCATTTATGATGGCTATTTGTACATGCACATTCTTTCAACTACAGTGATCGGGGGGAAAACACAAGTGTGGAGGAGAAATTGTTTTTAAGCAATATTGGGCCACTATTTCACAGAAAGGACCCCTTATTTATTTATTTGTTTGTTTGTTTGTTTATTTATTTATGAACTTACATATTTACTTAACAATAGGTGTAGAACACCCCACCGCCTTAAGGAATGACACCATTATTCCCATATTCAGATACTGTATGTTTCTGGGGTAAAGAGACATCTTGCCATAGTCCATAAAGTAAGCTGATCGTGGCATGAGTTTGTTAACCATGAGCCTCCAACTTTTCAGCTTGTATGTATGTGAAAGATACGCAAAAGTGTATGTTATTTGTTGCAAGATGCACAACAATGACAATACTGTCAGAAGAAATCATTGAGAAGTGCTTTTAGTGAGTGTTGAATCCCTACATTTCAACCATGGCTGTAAATTATCTCACTGAAAATGTATCTCCTTATTAGGCATTACTATGGCACAAATATAGGAAAGTGATTTTCTGCACTGTGAGCATTTGTGAGCATAAACCCTTTCAAGACTGGATTCAACATATTAACTATTTCAGAAGGGATATGTTCATTAAACCAGGAAGTGGAAATATTTCATTAATGAGGTTTTTAACATCCAGAAAAGACTATCTCTGGGCTTATTTAGAGCTTTTTGTACTATGATTTAACTATAATTCATTTATAGATTGTAAGCTGTCAAATTTGATAATTTCAAAAAATCTATGATCACTGAAGAAAGGGGATATTGGCCAAGTGCTAATCTATCCCACAGTTATCAAGTTCTTGATTATAATTCTTGGAATTGCATTATGTCTCTTTGTTTCATGGAACCTAATAACAGACGGAACTGCCTTATTCCAATTAAAGCAGTGGTATAACTTAGCATTTCTTAACCTGGAACTTACTGAACTTTCTTCATGATTGCCAGTCAACATTCTTCAAATTCTTATTGACTGGCAAAAATCACCTGGGTATTTTTGATGTAGATATTTAAATAAGGCTTTCAGAGGCAATTTTTCAATAAATGTAAGAAATATCCAACATTAACTCTTCCCCAACATTGATCTGCATTGCTACGGACTATGCATGGTCACCTTTGAAGATTGGTCAAAGTGATAAAAAGACAGAATATTCAGGAATCCATCTTTTGTGGTTTGTGGTTTTGCAAGAGCAAAAAGACCTTTGCCTCAGTTGTAGAGATTGCTAATATTATTTCTATAAGAGTCTGCCATAGCATTATAAAATACAGGTGGCCTTGACTTATGACTGGTCGTTCAGCAGCTATTCAATCTCCCCAGAGCTACGTACAAGTTTTGAAGTTCTGTAAGCTGGTCCTGCCTGCAGTCATGTGATCGTATTTGGGGCACTTAGCAACTGGTCCACATTTATGGTCAATTACGCATCCCACAGTTATATGACATGTGTTTTATGGGGATTTTTTTCATGAAGCTGGCATTTATTTCTGGTTTCAAGCAAAAAATGTCCATTGATTATAATGGGCTCACTTAATGATCATTGTGCTCATTTAACAATGGCAACATTCACTTAACAACAGACCCAAAAGGTCATAAAATAGGACACAATCACATGATGACCTGCTTAACGACTTACCACCATAATTCAGGACTTAATTTCAGTCATAAATAGAGTACTGTCTCTATAGGGATAAAACACAATCACCAGCATATCTCTCTCAATATCTCCCTCCCTCCCTCCCTCCCTCCCTCTCTCTCTCTCTCTCTCTCTCACACACACACACACACACACACACGGCACACTGACAAATCTCAAAAGTGTTGCTGATATTATGGAGGCCACTTTGGAGAGGAAAATTCATAAGTGGGATATTACCACTGAGAAGCTCTAAGTTCTCTCTTCACATAAGTGGTCCCAATCTTGGGCCTTTTTTTAGTATAAAAAAATAAGAAAATCCAATGCATGTTTCATAATTGAATTCCCCTGGGAAAGTGAAAAGGCTATATCAAGTAAGTTTGCTTTTATAGGCCCTACCCATAGAAACAGAGCATTTAAGGTCATTTCACTGTTTTATTAGGACTTTTTAGGATTCCCCAAAGGGTGATTTCCCATTCCAGTAACTCTTGCCCAAAAATCTGAAGGCTGAGTCAGGTGAATGGACACGTGAGACCATTGTTCTGTCTTCCTGTGGAATCCCTTTGGTTAAGGAGTGTGCAACTGTTGCTTGTTTTGAGGGCAGGGTATGAATTCTTCTCAGATGCTCCCAATGTCCTTTGGGAAAGAGCCAAATAAACTCCAATTTGTGGATAGTTAGATTAGATTCTCAGATGCACAGAACACAGAGGCATAAACACACACCTTGCTTCATGCAGTTTCATAAGTGAGTGCAATTCTCGTGCCATGTTTTGTTTCTTCACCTTCAAAACAGGAGTTTTACTATTTACCCACTTTAAGACAATAGCTGCTGAAGGTTGAATACTATCCTGGGTAGAGAAACACTTTTGAAACCATCAGTTAGAAAGCATTGCTGACATGCCAACAGAGAGGAGTTGTTACACTGTTAGCCTGCCAAAAATTTAAAGAAGAACTTGACCTTGCATTCCTTCTGCACCCAGAACGCACCCTGAGTGGAGAAACAATTACACACCCCACATTGGAGGACAGAGAGCTTCACCTCTCTATGAACTGAATTAAAAGCATGCACCAAAAAAATAATTTCATCAGGCTTAGAGGATAATTGAAGGGTTTTTAAAAAAATAAATCATAATCATGAGAATACAGTAATTTCTTCTTTAAAAGCTATGGTTACTGTTTGAATTTAATTTGGACCTTTAACTTATTGTACCTTTTTGTAGGTTTTGTAATACTGGTGGTCATAGCTACATTATCTGTTAGGCGTAAAAGAATAATTTGAACCTGTGCCAATACCAAGCACTTTGAATGAGCTATTTGCAAGCATGCTCTAGAAAAGTTGCCACTCTGCATTCTTCTGTTGCCTAAATAGATCTTTCTCCTTTCCTTTGGCTGCAGACTTAACTTGAGGAAGAAATGTCAAGAAGTTTATTACAAGTCCTGTATGAATATTTACATATTCTTTAAAATAGATCCTTGTGGTATATGCTTGGCGGTAATTATGTGATCTATTGATTCATTATCAATGTCTCCAGTAAGAGATGCCAAATTCTGTCTGTAATTATAGGAATAAGATGGAAACCTAAACTACTAAAATGAAAACAAGAACTTTAATGCTTGCAATTCACTGCAGATTTGTAATTTTAGTTTTGTTTCCTGGGAGGATTGAAAGAAATTTCCTAGATCTACCTCACTTGTATGGATTGCTATTGTAACCATGGCAAAAGTAAATCAAATTTGTGATTAGTTGCTTGCCTGTTTGGATTTCGAAGTCATTAAAGAACCTCAGCAGAAGTTAAAAACAGAAGTTGTGTTTTTAAATGAAAAGCCCCAATTAACTAACATGTTAATGAAAATAGGGCATTAAAAATACTACAAGCATCTCATGATGCTCTATGGAAAACTTCAATATTAGCAAAATTATTTTTTTTTATTTATGGCTTAGAACAAGAATGGGTGGGGCCAAGCAGGCCTCAGGCCCTAATTGTAGATGCAAAATCGTGGACGTTTTGAAGAAATTAAAGGGGGGAAACAGGAATCTTAAGACTTGCAGAAATACCCATTGTACCCTCGAAAAAATACCTACCTTTAAAATGCAGATTGAACTTTCCTATTTGTTTTCTGAAAAGGATGAAGAAATTGTTCTATAGTTCTAGCATAGAGGTCAGCAACCTTAAACACTCAAAGAGCCCCAAAGGTCCTAACCGAAAGCCCCCTGTTCAATTCAGGAACCAACCGGAAGTCCAGTTCCCCCATCATAGAGTCTCCTCCTAGCGCGGCATCCTTTTTCCTCTACCTGTCCTAACTGAAAGCCCTATCAATTGTGGAGCCGACTGGCAGAGGGATGGAAGAGCCACAGGTTCTAGCAGAAAGAAGGAAGAAAGAGGACATGTTTTTTTTTCAGTTTGACAGGAATTATTAGAGAACACAAGAAAGAATATTAGCAACATGTTGCTGCTACTGAATTTTGAATCGTCAAATGGCTTAACATGATTCGTGCTTGTTCAAAAAAAGTGATCAGAAATCTCAAGCTTATGCCAGTCAGAAGAATATACTTCAGTGGTGGGATTTAAAAATCTTTACTACTGGTTCTGTGGGCATGGCTTGGTGGGCGTGGCTTGGTGGGTGTGGCAGGGGAAGGATATTGTAAAATCTCCATTCCCTCCCCACTCCAGGGGAAGGATTCTGAAAAATCTCCTTTTCCTCCCGATCAGCTGGGACTTGGGAGGCAGAGAATAGATGAAGGTGAGGCCAGTCAGAGGTGGTATTTACCAGTTCGCCGAACTACTCAAAATTTCCGCTACCAGTTCTCCAGAACTGGTCAGAACCTCCTGAATACCACCTCTGATATACTTGGTTCAAAAATAGTTCAAATAGCTATTTCAAATATCAGCCATCAACACATCATTGCAAGATAGCAGCAACCTGTCAGGTGTTGTGGGAGTGTCCACAACTAATAAGGCCATTAGGCTGGTAAGGGGTCATACTATTCCAATGCCATCACAGGAGTACACTTCTAAGCAGAAGTGATTGGATTTTTATAAATGAGTGAAATACATTAACCATAACATAATATGGGTTTTCCTACAGCTTGCCCTTAGCAGATTAGCATTTAATACAGTGAAGTACAGTGCAGTATAGTGCAGAAAGAAAAGAAGGAAAAGGTAAGATAGTCTTAAGGATAAGGAACTTTAAAAAAAATAGCATAGTGGCATGGATCAGGAAGGTGGAGTGAAACCAAGAGAAAAAACTAGAGGTTACCCCAAATACGACCTTATTATCAACTCCTAATCCTGATAGCATCAGTGCTGCTTTTGTTGAACATAATAAGCTTGCATTTGAATATATCCAGGTTTTTAGTAGTTATGACAAAGTTATATGAATGTGTAGAACATAGCAAGATGGTATCTAGCATCTGCTATGATGTGAAAATAACTCTTAGCTTTCAAACAGGGAAACTGGGAGCAGAAAAAACTTTATCTTGGGCAGGTAGGTAGAAAAGAAGGCGGTGGGCATTTCTTTATTAGTTCTTCAAATAGCTAAGATTGTAATCCTATTAATTGAGATCTAACTGGAATTGGAAATGAATATTGACCTACCAGATTATGGCTACTAAAATTTAGATAACCATGAATTGGGAGGAAAAAATACAGAAAACTCTTTTAAATCACCATTTAGTGATTAACAGATTTTTGGAGCATCACTAAGGGAGAATTGAATGCAGGAGAACTTTTTTCTTCCTTTTTAATGTGAGTAGAAAACATCGTTTCATTTTCATACAACCGAAGAGCAAATGACAAAATAATAAATAGCACTCAAAAGCAAAGAAAGTTGATGCAATTCTGCACATATTTACTAAAATTGAGGTGCAGAATGTTCTTTGATGCTCATTCAAATTATGTTAGTATGATTGCAGACTAAAACCAAACAATATCCAGGTATATTGATCATGCCATTGTGATTTTAATTCATGACTTATTGAGTAAAACATAGTACAGTTACTGGATCTGCATATCATACTACATGGTAAACCATGTTTCACAATCATGATACTATATCTACATCTACATAACAAAACTAAAAAAATGAAACTAATTAGATTATTGTTGAACATAATGTGTGGATTTGGCCAGTGTTATCCTGACTGTCCTTTCTATAACTTGTCATGCTTATAAAAATATGTTAATATTTATTACACCAAGGTGTATATGTGAAAAAAAACTTATTTTGACTATAAACATCATCGGTACTTTATCAGACCCATTTAATGCAATTGAAATGTAATGATGCTTGAGTAAATATTATGTAGATTAAGGTGAATGTACTCTCTCTGCTTGGGGTTTGCAGTGTGTTTTTAGTTTTTATAATTTTAATGCTGATTTTTATATTTTTAACTGTATGTTTTTATATATGTATTGTTCTTTACCAATTATTGTACAACACCCAAAGTCACTTTTAATGAGATGGGTAGCTATATAAATTTAATTAATAAATAAATAAAGATATTAATTGCACTAAATTGTAATACAGGTGCTTCTAAGCTATTTAAATTATTTTGTAGGCATTTGTATTCTATAGTAAGACTAATTCTATCCTGCTTCTCATGTACTAAAATTATGTCTTATTCAGGATGCTTCAGATCTCAGTCATTTTCTTTACAAAGGTAAAGAAGTTTAAGAAATTATTGCTAACAAAGTCTCTCTTTTTGTGTCTAGGGTTGTGATGCCATTCATAAAGTCTATCCTTTTGATCTTGCCATCCGTGCAAACTGTATGGAAGAGCTTGACAGATGGTTTCATTGCACCAGTGTGTCACAGCATGGGACAGTGCTTTTCAGGAATCAACATACGCCTTGACCAAGAGTGAACAATTTGGATCCAATGCTATTTTAGTCTTAAGTGCTATTAAAATCTCCTTATTGGTATAATGTAGAGACACATAAGCATTCATTCCAAAGCTACTGCTGTTTAAAGGAATGACATTTTCACCCTTCAGCTGGGTTGCACTTTTTATGGAGGGAAAAGCTTGCTTTGGGGATAGGGAAGATACCTATATTGTAACTAAAGGATAACAAGTGACATTTAACAATGTTAAGGTAATGGTACTGCTAATGCTTGGTTTCCGTAAATGTGTTGTGGATAACTAAGGGATGTCATCTTGAGGTGTATCAATCAAATTTTCATCTATTGTATTACTCAGATTTCCTAGAAATCATTCTATCAATAGATTTGCCTGTTTATTGACTATAAACAGCTCTTAGAAATAAGAATGTAAAAGGTTAATTTGGAAGAGGTTTCTTATCTGAATTCTGCTGGTCAGCCTTTCTAGCCACACAAACAGCTAGCTCTGTTTGTTTATAGATTCTATAATCCATCAGCTTCTTGAACTGTATAACCTCTTAGTATACAGGTAGTCCTCGACTTACGACCACAATTGAGCCCAAAATGTATGTTGCTAAGTGAAACATTTGTTAATTTTGCCCTACTTTGCGATCATTTTCTTGCCATAGTTGTTAAATGAATCACTGCAGTTGTTAAATTAGTGGCACGATTGTTAAGTGACTCTGGCTTCCTCATTGACTTTGCTTGTCAGAAGGTCACAAAAGGTCGGGACACTGAAACCCTCATAAACATGAGCCAGTTGCCAAGAATCTTAATTTTGATCACATGACCATGGGGATGCTGCAACCATCATACGTGTGAAAAATGATCATAAGTCACTTTTTTCAGTGCCATAACTTTGAACAGTCACTAAATGAACTGTTGTAAGTCAAGGACTACCTGTAATTCTGTTCTAACCTAGGCTTCCCCAAAAAGCACGAAGGAGAGTCCTGGTCCCAACAAAACCCCTTTTATTAAACAAATGTGAATTCCTCTCATTCATATTCAGCCAAGGCCTGGCAAACAGTCTTTCAAAGGAGTAATTATGACTACAGACCTTATCTATGTTGGAAAGCTGCCATGTAAATATTTTCCAAATGAGGTGCTGTGCAAAGAAAGTCTGGGTACAGAGTTTCTGAGGTTCACGGACAGATTTTCACACTCCTGAAATGAATCTTAACAACCAAACGAACGAATTGTTTCCTGCAAAAACCTTTCACTCCTCTTTTATTTCCTATGGGAGGGGCCAATCACCTTCCATCTGTGACTTTACTCCCAAGTCGATCCTGCTTTCTGAGTTGTTTTTTTCTTCTGGCAGTTCTGCACATGCGCACACTGGGAACAGGCTCCAGCTGTTCTTCTGCCTCACTGCTGCCTAGCTCCATAGGGACCTGATCACTACCAGACGGCCTCAGTCCCATCTCTGCCTCTGACGCAGAGCCCTCATCCGAGCCTTCCCCAGTCTCCAGGACTGGCCCATGCTCCTCCCCAACCTCCTCATTGTCCGACTCTACTGCCAGCTCCGCTGGCCACTAGGAGGCCACAGTAAATTCATATTTCAAATACTGACAGTTTCCCAAACCCATGGATTTCCAAAACAATAGGATCTTAAAATCTGGTAGAATCCATGCACATTCAGTGAATAATAAAAGTGACATTTCAGTGATTGCTTAGAGAGCAGCAGAAATGCTTATAGTACAATACAAGCAAAAACAGGTAAATGCTTATGTGAGCACAGCCATTTGAGAAGCTTAATACAATATTGCCTGCAAGTCATTGGGGCCTTTCCTCTCATTTTTATGCTTACAAATATTTTGGAGCATATATACACATATCCTTGGATCACTGATTAGTTCCAGCCCCAGATCATGAAAGCCCCATTCCCAAAGTTTACAGTGAGGTGTTCAGCTGTACAAATGTGCTCCAAGTGCAATTTCCAAATAATAGAAGAATTCATTCAACCATTTTTTTCTTGTTTGCATCAATGTCTATAGGAAAACTCTCGCAGGACTTCTGTGAATTAGACTAGCATTTAAAGACTCCAACCTGTAAAACCAAGTACATGTCTCATGGGAAGAGGGAGGTTATAAGGGATATCTTTTAACAGGATTTGAGGATTTCTAAAATTGGGTAAAAGTTGTGAATTCAAAAGAGTTGTATAGCAAATAGACATAAAGCTTCACAGATAAAGGATACTGGCTGAATACTTCTTATATTGCCCTCTGTGCATATTCCTAAGTATCAGAAGAAAAACAAAACCTTCCCAAATCCACTCTTTAAAATGAGATGTTGATCTGAGAAGAAAGAAAATCTTTATGCTATATTTAATTAAACTTTTGACTTTTTTGTATATATTGTGTTTTTTATGTAAATGACAAAGTAAAAGGTTGTCTTGAAGTATTATTTTTGTGAACTTGCCAAATAGTTATTCTAAAAACATGGACTACTTCAGCCAGTGGTCTGCTGTAGAGATCTGCCTTGCATGGAAAGCAGGGGTGGGTTAGTGTCAGTTCGCTTCATGCGCACTTTGCGCGTGTGCAGTTGAGCAAAATTGTTTTGTGCATGCACAGAACATGAAAAACCAAGCCAGCATGGGTCACCAGGGTTAGGGGGCTGTCCCTACCAGTTCAGCGTCCCAATTTCCAGTACCGGTTTGCTTGAACCGGTGCAAACTGGTAACAACCCACCAATGGTGGGTTTCAAAAATTGTTCGAACCTACTCTATGGGTGTGGCCTCCTTTGTGGGAGTGGCTTGCTGCCCATGTGACTGGATGGGAGTGGCTTGCCGCCCATGTGACCGGATGTAAAGATGCCGACGACACTTGTCAGAATCACCTTAAATTACCTCACACACAGCACTGGCATGCATAAGAATAGGATGTAAACTTTTTTTAAAAAAGGCATCTTTGGTTTGCGTTAAAACAACTTCAACACACGCAATGTTCTGATTGCACCACAAATGTAGTAATCATCCTTACCTTTCACAGAGGCACTGAGTTTTATAAATATGAGCATGATAGTGTAGAATAATCATATCCAAGGACCAGTGGTGGGTTTCAAAAAATTTTGGAACCTCTTCTGTAGGTGTGGCCTGCTTTCCGGGTCCACTGGTGGAACCTCTTCTAACCGGTTCGGTAGATTTGACGAACTGGTTCTACCGAATAGGTGCGAACTGGTAGGAACCCACCTCTGCAACCCACCCTTATGGAAAGGCAGACAAAGGACAATTTCATGCATGCAAGAGAGAAAGAGCAGGATGTCCAGTGAGGTTGAATTGCATACAAAGAACCAAGCACAGCACTTACTGAACCTGGGAACTAAGCATCTGACATCAAACTAAGAAATTTGTATATACTCCTTTCTCCCCTAGTATGTGCGCTTACTTAATCCACAAGCTGTGCTCTTATTTTGTGCAATATTTATATACATTTTAAACACACAAATGTTCAATTAGCTGTATTAATCAAAGGGCCTTTGATTAAGTTATATAAAACTTCCATTGAAATGCACAGGCTCAATTCAAAACATACCCAAGACCTCCTGTAATTTCCCTTTAATGCTCCAAACAATCTAGGCAACAATTCTATAATATGTATTTTAAAGATTATTTTTTATTAAAGTGGTTGATACAACATTCAATTTTTTCTGTCTTTATGATTGAATATAAATACTGTACTTCTCATAATAAATATATTACTGATATAGAGTGAGAAGGATGCTCTCTTGCAAAGAACATTTATTTAGTTAACATTTATTATAGTCATAGACAAACATTGCATAAATAGGTATATCAATAGGTATGTCAAGTGGACTCACTTTTAACAAAGTTACATTAAACCATCAACAGGCAATATAATTCCCATGATTACCCTTACCGAATTATCAGTAAAATGCTGGGCATCTGCCAGGATCTTTTTTACATCTGACTTAAAACAAAACAAAAATGTGAATGATTGGGATAAAAAGACAAAAATTACGAAATGTCATTTTAATGTGTGCTGATTACTGTACATTCAAAGTGACAATAAAGTTATTCTAAGACAGTGAGGTATGGTATGACAGGCCAGTCCATGCCGCACTTAGCACAGTGGTCTCCAACCTTGGCAACTTTAAGACCTGTGGACTTGAACTCCCAGAGTTGAAGTCCACAGGTCTTAAAGTTGCCAAGGTTGGAGACCACTGGGATCTAGATGCCCAGGCAGTCAGGTTCCATGCTTGCAACATGGATTGTTCTTTTTTTTTAAGGCAGTTTGGTGTCCTGGAGAATCTTGTCTAGTCCTAGATTATAGTCGTCCTCTTACTGTCACTTGATATCTACTTTGCATGTGATGCATTGAATCAGCTGGCTGTTGATGAAAGTGTAGTATAGGCCAAAGGCATCTTGTTTTGCAAATGCTCACACAGATACTTGCATTCACTCTTGGCACCTGACTCCCCAAGTACCACTCCTTAAGAATTAAAAAAAATCAATCAGAATAGAGCTGGAAGGGACATTGGAGATCTTTTAGTCCCACCCCTGCTAAAGCAGGAGACCCTATGCCATTTCAGAAAGGTGGCTGTCCAGTCTTTTCTTTTTTTTTTAATAAAGATTTTTATTAACAAACATGTAAAATACACACACACAAAAGTTAGACGTACACCACATTTATACAATACAGTAAGAACAGGAACTTCCTGTTTTTTATAATAGCAATCATCAATCGATACCGCTCACCTTATATTATTTCCCCTTCTATTGTATTTCATTTAGATTTCACCATTCTTAACCCTCTTATTTTACTCATAACTGTTATTTTTGAGTTTTGTTATATTCCTTCATTGATTTTTGTTTCTTTCCTCCAACCACCTATACCATTTATCTCATATCTGGTAGAATTCTGATTCTTCCTTTTCCTGGATTTCTTTAATTAGTTTATCCATTTCAGCACAGCCCATAACCTTTCTTATTATTTCATCTTCACTTGGGATTAATTTATTTTTCCATTTCTGGGCAAAGGCAATCCTTGCCGCTGTAATTATATGTAGTATTAAATACTGGATTTCTTTTTTGTATTTCACTGACATAATTCCTAATAAAAAAAACTTCAGGTTTCCATTCTATTTTAACCCCTGTTATTGCCTCCAGCCAATTTTTGATCCTTTTCCAAAAAGAATTTGCCTCCTCATAGGTCCACCATAAATGATAATGTGTTCCGTGTATTGATTCACATTTCCAGCATTTTGGGGAGGTATTTGTTAAGATTTTAGCTAAACGTGTTGGTGCCAGGTGCCATCTGTAAAACATTTTGTACTGGTTTTCCTTCTATGCAACTGATAGTGTCATTTTTAAGTTGGTTCCCCAAAATTGTCCAGTCTTTTCTTAAAAACCTCCTGTGATGAAGCTCCTACAACTTCTGAAGGCAAGCTGTTCCACTGGTTAATTGTCCTCACTGTTAAGATGGTTCTCCTTAGTTCCAAGTTGCTTCTGTCCTTGATTAGTTTTCATCTATTGTTTCTTGTCCTGTCCTCTGGTGCTTTAGAAAATACATTGACCCTCTCTTCTTTGTGGCAGCTGCTCAAATACTGGGATACTGCTATCATGTCACCCCTAGTCCTTTTCTTTAGACTGGTCCAGTGGTGGGATTCAGCCAGTTCGCACCTATTCGGGAGAACCGGTTGGTAACTTTCTAAGCAGTTCAGAGAACCGATTGTTGGAAGAAATCTCATTTTGTTTTTTTTTTCACTTTACAGGCTAATCCTATAAGGAAGACAGGAAACATTCTAGGTTGTTTCTAGCCTAATCTTTATTGCCCTGCTTACCGAAACTGCCTCTTCGGTTAACCCTTATTACATTGTAACAGCTAAGGCAAAGCGCCCATCGACCTGAGTGACATTGAGTTGGCCATACCCATCCAGTCACAAGACCACCAAGCCACTCCTACCCAGCTGGTCATTAGGGAAGAGGACCGGTTGTTAAATTATTTGAATCCCACCACTGGACTGGCCATACCCAATTCCTGCAAACATTTTTATGTTTTTGTCTCCAGGTCTTTAAACATCTTAGTTGCTCTTCTTTGCACTTTTTTTCCAAAGTCTCAACATCTTTTTTATAATGTGAGGACCAAAACTAGATGCAGTACTCCAGGTATAGCTTTATACTAAGGCTTTATAGAGAGGTACAAATACTGCACATTATTTTGATTCAATGCCTCTGTTTATACAAACAAGGATTTTATTAGCTTTTTTGGCTACTGCCACACACTGCTGTCTAAGTGATCATCTACTAGGCCTCCAAGATCCCTCTCAAATTTACCATTTGTGATCCAGGTTTCGCCTATTCTGTACTTGTGCCTTTGTTTGTTTTTTCTGCCTACCGTAGGTCTAAAATCTTACTTTTCTCCACATTAAATTCATGTTGCTGGATAGGGTCCATCATTCAAGTCTGTCAATCTTTTTGCATCCTGAGCTTGTCTTCTGGGGTGTTGGCTATTCCTGCCAGCTTAGTATCATCTGCAAATTTGAAGAGTTCCTCTTCTATAGTGTAGTGTAGTGTAGTGTAGTGTAGTGTAGTGTAGTGTAGTGTAGTGTAGTGTAGTGTAGTGTAGTAGTATATATATATCACAAAGCAGTGTATCACAAGACATACTTTGTTCATATGCTGCAAACAAAACCCTATACGGAATGTTTTTAAAGGCTTTAGAAAATCAGTCAGATTGGATTTGAGCTTCAGGTCTAATATAGATGTGAAATGTTGAGTATAGTAATTTGTATTTTCAAATTCTTTCTAATGAGAATATAAAGTTCTCACTAACTCTAATAGAAGGTTTTATTTATACATTTGACAAATCAGACACCAAGTGAAGTTAATTTTTTACCACAGGACATTTATATCCTTTGCATCCTCTCTATGTGTTTGAATAATGTATATCACTTTCTTTGGTTTCTGGGATAATAATTTGGGAAATGATGGCATGTCTTCAGAATCATCCCTTTCTGTCAAACTAATCACACTGTCATAGAATGATATAAAATGAGACATCACCCCTTTAAGGAAAGTCAAACTGAAAAAATATTTTAAAAAATCAAATATTGGTATTATTTCTACTATGGCCCCGTGAATGTTGCTGAACTAGAATCCTACAACCCCAATTAGAAAAGGCCACAGTAGGGAATTGTGGGAGATGCAGTTCAGCAATATCTGGAGAGTTATATATTCTTCAATCCTTTGGGCCCTAAAACATCAGTGAGAGTTACACTTTCCTACAGCATGGTGGCAATGTAAAAAGATTGGGAGAAATATGGGCATCTGGTATAACATGTTGTCTCCAGGCCATAAGGGGTACAAAATATATCAGTGTAAGTTTGCTCTTTCAACAACACTGTCAGGATGCACAGCCTGGGCATCATTTAGCTGAAACAGGAGGACACTTTCACTTAGCCAATGTTGCTGGCCCCTTCCTGATGCACTGATTCAAATACCTGCATTTCTTTTATATCCATAAGTAACAACTGACTTTAGCTATATTTCACCACTTTACCAGACATCACAATTCCTCCTAGCATGTTCTGGAATTCATCTGGCCAAATATAAACTATGCCAGCATGGAACATTCCATGAACTGTGTATTGCAATCTTGCATGGTTATTACAAAACAAACACACACACACACACACACACACACACACACACACACACACACCCCAAACAAAAAACAGTTACATAGGATTTTAAAGTTCT
The DNA here is from genome assembly GCF_009769535.1 of Thamnophis elegans. Classification (NCBI taxonomy): domain Eukaryota; kingdom Metazoa; phylum Chordata; class Lepidosauria; order Squamata; family Natricidae; genus Thamnophis; species Thamnophis elegans. The sequence goes on from NC_045547.1 coordinate 58,101,354, forward strand.
GACAAATATTAAGGTTTACTGAAGAGACAGACAGAATTTTAATGCCCAATGCAAATAGTAACTAATTAGATAGGAAGGAAGGAAGGAAGGAAGGAAGGACAGAAATTCAATGACTTGAGATTAGGATGAATGAATGTTTGCCTGCCATCACATTTTGCCAGTGACACATCAAGCTCTTCAGGGAAAGCATTTCTTCAGATGGTCCCTGATCAGGTAGCTTTTAGGGATGAAAAAGATATTTAAATATTATTTTCATAAAGAGCTTGTCTGACAGCAACTTTCTGGAGTCAAATCTTGGCCATTTCATCTTCCCAGCTTTTACTATGATATATTATTTCATACAGGTCTTTTAACAAACTGTGCTGTTCCTGGATTCTATGTAGGTCTTTTTAAGATATCCTTGAAATGCTTATGATAAATGATTTTTTGGTATTTATTACTGAATATTTGCATCTGAGGTGTGGCAAAATTCTCCTGCTTAGGAGCCTAGAAGAGATCAAGTTATCATAAATAAAGGTGCTGTTCTCTGGACAATTCCAATAACTTTTTGGGCTAAAACTCTTCAAGTATGGACCCCCCCCCCCTTTAGAAGTTATTTAAAGATTACCAGAAAGGCTCTGCAAACCCAGTGTACTCCCTGCTCCCATGATTTATGCAGCCTTATCCTTTGGGGATGGGCTGGAAGGATGAGCATAGCAGGGCTGGGTTCAGTTGAGGTTGGCTACTGTTGAAATACTGTAATTCACAATCCTTCTGTATCCACTCACTAGATTCAATCTTGACACAAAAAAACCCGGCAGCAGTGAATCTGAAATACCAGCACTGGAACATAGGAAAGGGAGTGGTCTCCTAAAGAATGAGAGTTCTGGAATACGTTGAACTAATGAAATAGACTTGCAAAATAATTAGTGGGTCTAATGTTAGTTTTATCGGTAGACCAAGTCAAGTTTATGCATGGGTATTATTTATTATTTATGTATGATTTCTATCTAGTTTTGACTCCTGGTGACTACAAGTGTATCCATGTAGTTTTCTTGACATTTTCAGACATTGCCTTTTTCCTGGGATTGAAAGAGAAGGACTGGTCCCCAAATCACCCACCTGGCTTCTCCATGCAAGACTAGAATTCACAGTCTCCCATTTTTAGCCCAATGCCTTTAAGACCTGCATCAGCTTGGCTCTTATTACAGCCAGTAGAATGACTGGAACCTGGGCAGCTTAATTTATCCTAAACAAAAGCAAATCATTGTCCAATGTACCGTACATGCTGAACAACCAGATATTTGATTAAATTTCCAGGATTTTGCTGGAGGATTGGACCCAAAGCCCCAACTGTCCCATTCTAAGCCTCTTATCTATTTTGACTCTCTGCCTGCTTTAGTTTCTTGAAGCTCCTTCTTACACTTTTTTTATTTTGCTGCCAGCAACCACGCCCTGGATTCCATGCTCTCAATATGAGCAAAACAGTTTGGAGTCTCTCTCTCTCTCTTCTCTACCATTAATGCCCTTTAACATACCTATGCATTACCAGCCAACCCCATATGCCCTTTAATTTAAAGGCTTTAAACGATCATTTCCAATGCCAATGCAATCCAGTGGCAATACAATTAACTTTGTAGGCAACGCATTTGCCATTTCTGCTGTTTATGGTACCCATCAACGGGTTATGTTTAATAAAATACCACGAAGAACAAACCAGCTCTTTAATATAATCATGTGCATACTGTACTAATTATGGAGCCAGGGTTTTTTTTTTGGGGGGGTGGACGGGGAGGGAGAGAGAAACAAGCGAATAAAAACATTTTGAAATATAGCAGCCTGGAACGAAAGGTCCTCACGTCGGGCAGAGAGAAGCCCACGTTTCCAAAGCCTACAAGGTTTTCCGTGCAGAAGCTTCGTAATTAGACCATCAATTTTGAATCCGGCTCGTTCCGCGTGATTCCTCGTCTTGGAGCAGAACCCCAAGGCAGCCCCGTGACTTTGGCATCACAGCTTTGACAGAACTAGGAGAGAAGCAGAACAGTAGAAGACTCTCTTTCATCTATCTATCTATCTATCTATCTATCTATCTATCTATCTATCTATCTATCTATCTATCATCTATCTATCTATCTATCTATCTATCTATCTATCTATCATCTATCTATCTATCTATCATCTATCATCTATCTATCTATCTATCTATCTATCTATCTATCTATCTATCTATCTATCTATCTATCTATCTATCTATCTATCTATCTATCTATCTATCTATCTATCTATCCGTTAAAGAAAGACCGCAATCCCAGCGACGAGCAATTGTAAACAAGGCAACCGGTGTTCGGGGTGTGGGTGTGTGGCTTCCCCCCCCCCCCGCTTCTTTTTAACTGGAGCAGCAAAGACCGCTCGAGAGGTAGTGCCAAAGCGTGGACCCGCTGGCCTAAAAACAGGCTTTCAATATTGGGGGGATAAAGAGACGACGGCGGGAGGGGGGGGATCTGTTGAACACGGTTAGGGTGTCCTGGCATCCCCCCCGCCCCCTGGCGTCCCCGCATCCTTAGGGGGGGATCATGTGCCTCAAGACCTATCAACTCTGCCCCAGAGGTAGCAGCAGAAGGAAACTCTGGCGGGTGGCCAACCGGGCCACTTGGAGATACCTCCCATTCGGCAGCCGTCTCTGCGTGGGCGTGCGGGTGCTGGGGGGGGGGGAACCGTGCGTGCTGCCAGCGTCAGGTCCCGTCCTTCTTCGGATCCTGTCATTTACCCATCAGAAAGATTTCTGCAGCGCCTCCAGCCAGCCCAAGAAAGCATGTCTGGGAGCAAATACGTAGATTCCGAGGTAGGAGCTGCTTTGCATTTTTTTAAAAAAACGGCTTGACATTCCTGGCAGCCGGTTACCTGCTCCAGCCGTCTCGCGAAGCCCTCTTTGGCTCGCCTCTTATCTCTTATCTTCTCCACCTCGGAGCCTCTTCCCGAGAGGGGAGGAAATCCGGACTTTTCCGGGCAAGGGGAGGTTATTCTCTCGGTGGTGGCCGGTAACTCGATCTCCTTGGCTGGGCACTTCTCTTTCCTCCCCCTTCCCCCTCCCGTCCCGAGCTGGGTTGCTCAGTTTCTTTCGCCCCGCAGCAGTCGAAAGACCGCACCAGTTCGGGCGTCTCCACCCTGAGGCCAGCAAGCAAACGGCTCTCGGCGCGTAAGTGCGGGACGGGGGGGGAGTGGGGAGGCTTTGCCGCTCTGCAAAAACTCTCGGGTGCAGGACCCCAGTCACACACACACACACACACAACACAGACAGACAGACAGCCCGTGCTGTGGCCATTAATCAAGGCGGGAGAGAGGATTTCTGGAGAAGGCTGCCCCGAGTCCAGCGGCCAGGCGTTCGTCGAGGGGGCTCTTTCGCTCTTAGGAGAAGCAGATCTCTTGCACCCATCCAGAAGAGGGCAACGAGGGGTTGGGGTTGCCTTAGCAGAATGCCTCCACCCGAGAGTTTTCATGGCTGACTTACTGAGGTTTCGGGACTTGTTTTTTTTTTTTTTTTTTTAAACCCTTTGAAGTAAAACCGACCGGGCATCGAGAAGTTCATTTTAAGAGCATCTCCCCAAAACGCAGCAAGGTTAGAAAACTGGTTTTCTTTTTCCCCGGACACCACCACCTTTCCGACGCGGCCCAGTCTACATGCAGTGACAAGGCTGGCTGGGTGCTGATTATTAAGAGTGCCAAGACTTTTGACAGCTCCAAGTTGGAAGAGGCTTGAAATTTCACTTTTCATTGTCGCTTGATTTCAAATTCAATCTTTTGAAGTCTCGTCCATCACCCCGTGATTTAATACTAAGGAGTAGTTAGATATTGCCCTCTTCATCCCAAACCTGCCTACGGGAAAATCGGGCCCAAACTGTTGCACTTTTAATGATCGCTGCGTGGCCTCTTTTCCCACCTACCCCAATTCCTTGGGACGCTCAACTGAGGCGGGCTAAGAGCTTTTATGCCAACCTCAGATCCTGCCTGGATAGTCCAAGCAAGGAGTCATTTTTCTAGCAGAACGAAATAAAAGGAGGCTTTAGGCGATGCACTCGCGTTTCTTCCAGGGCCAAAGGGGAGCTCATGCAATGCCCCCAAAATATCGTAGGCACTGAAGTGAAGAAGCTCCGTCTAACCAAATTTGGACCTGTGAATTGTTGTCTGGTTTTCTCCCACGGCGGGTGGGTCATTCTGGCAGCCACCACATCGATCGGCGATTTCGGAGCTGGAAGCGCCGGAATTCAAGGGCGAGGTAGCCGCTCCCTGCCCCGCGGAGTTCGCCGCGCCCTGCTTCTGCCTGTAGAAGCCCCCTGGCGGCGGGAGGCGGAATTGCAGTTCAGGCCGGTTCCCAGAGGGGTGTGTTGGAGGTACCGTCCTTTTTAAAAAGCCCAGGGCCTTGAGGGACAGTGGCCGGATGAAGTTCCTCCTGCCTTGATCGGCTCCCCAATTCAGCCAGCAGCTCTGAATCGTCGCGGGAATCTTTTTCCCCACTCTTCCCTCCCTTTCCTTTCCCAGGGACGCTCAGTTCAAGGCAGCGCGGCGGACTGATCGTTTCCCCACCCATCCCCGCTTCCCTCTCCAGGATTATCTCTACACGGGGCCTCTCCGGGAGCAAGGCAACATTTACAAGCCCAACAACAAGGTCATGGCTGACGAACTGAGCGAGAAGGAATTCCAGGACGTCCACACCAAAGAAATCGACTTAGTTAACCGGGACCCCAAGCATCTCAACGACGAAGTGGTGAAGGTAGGAGTCCGAGATCTGTTTCTATGCTTCCCCCCCCCCGTCCACCCCGGGTCGGAATGGACTGAGGGAGTAAGAAGATGCGCAGGGATTTTCCCAGGGAAACTCGTGACAGTTTCTTTCCTAAACTCGGGCTTTCATACACTGCTAGAAGTTTGCATAATGTCGCTCAGTGCTCACTTTTTAAAGGCCGGTGTGTAATATCCGACGCACGAACCAGCTGAGAGATGCAGGATGTACACCTTTATCTTGGTTAAGCCATTCTGATGGCCGAATGGGTCAGTTAACATGTTTCGATTAGAACGAGGAAAAACACTCTACTGCACGGGTGAAGCTTTTTAATGTTTACCGTCGTAATGGATTCTTTATTTGAGTATATTATTACCTTTTACAAATGTTCAGTAAATAACTCTCCGGAAAAACTGCATGCAGCTGAATGTGGGTCTCTGTTTTCCAGCAAGTTAATATTTGAATAACTTGTTGGAACACCTGTAAAATGGAAACAGTGCTAGGGACAAGAGTGCTAAAACTGTGGGAAAAGTAAAGGATCACAAGCTACATTGAAAAAAGAACAGTAGATCATGTAGAATGTGTTTTTGCTTTGGAGTTTTGGAATAGGGGTGGGGAATGGCCATTCTCCATAACGTTTTTGATGTTCTGCATGTGTTTATATTTAAGATGCCATGTGATTCTGGTGTCTTTTTTTAAATACTGGGCAATGTTAATTGTACACTCACTTCTCAGGGCTTACTGTTGAATAACCATAACCAATGCATTATTTTGCAACATCTGATCGTAGAAGAGAAAACAAGTTGCCACCTAGAATAAGTTTGGGAGGTTGTGTGATTAAGAGAAACATGCATTTGAATATTTTCTCATTAAACGTAACACTGTTCACAAGAACTTGCCTTCAAAAGTGCTACAAAAGGGAGGAGGAGGAGGAGGAGGAGGAGGAGGAGGAGGAGGGGGGGAGGAGAACCATGAATCATTAATTGGTAAGCTAAACAAATGGAAAAGAATAGGTCTGCAATGTTTAATCTCTTTTGGATTATTTAATTCTAAAACGATGGAATTGGGCAAATTGTTTTTTTAAATAGATAGATATTTTCAAATATGCAAATATTTGAAAATATTGCAATATGCAACTGCAAATATAAAGTGCCGCTTTAGAAACGTATTCCCTCTTTTTTGTGTCACAGAAGGAAATGCCAGCTCTAAGATGAGGTTTATTAAAGGAGGGAAAGCAGGGATGTTGGGAAATATGTATATGTAGACTTTAATTTATTTATGCAATTTTTGTACTGTCCACCATACTTGCATGAATGAGCAGTTAACAAATAAAACAAAATCATATAAAAACCTCAGTCAAAAACAAAGTTAAAAACAAGATAGACATGAGTTAAAAAGAATAATTGCAAAACTGAAAGGCACACTTTGAGATGTGTACTGGAGGCCACACGTAAAGTAGACAGGGCCTGCCAAGACAAAAACAAAATTTGAATTTAAGTTAATTCTCAGTTCACCCTTTCCATCTGGTGGCAACTTCTGGAGATGGTCTAGAAGTCTCATATAGGTTTTGGGGGGTTGCATATGGCCTCACATTGAAAGCCATAAATATAACAGTGGTGACATTTTGTTCCGAACCATTGCCCAGGACAAGTAAATTTAGAATTTAATTGCATGCAGATAAATCTCACCACTTCTGGACGCACAGTACTGGACTCTGAGGCGGAGTTTTTCAAAAGATGTTCTTTAAAAACTTCACTCAAATGCAGTTAGCAACAACCATATTAAATTTTCTTTAAGTATAAAGAAAGGGTGGGACTTGTATTCCCACAAAAAAAATATATGCCATGGCCTCCATTTTGTGCTCAGAGATTTCAGTAAGTTTGTTGATGATTCAGAGGTTCTGCAGTTTGAAAAAAAATGCCAAACCCATGCTCTTAAATCATTAAAGGATGGTCCAGATATCTGTAATTGAAAAAAAAATATGAAAATTTATATGATGTGGATTCCCAGTTGACGAAAAGAAAGAAATTATTATTTTACTCTAGCTTCTAGCTTCAAGTCTCAGTATTTCTGCCTATGCAGGCACTGTGGCATCACAGATGGGCTAGTGTGGGATGGCAGAATTAGAATTTGTGGAAGTAGACAAAAACCAAACTAAAAAAGCGGAGGGAAGGTAAAAACAATGAGAGAAGCGGGCTTTCCCAAAAGGTGGCTCTATACCAGGAGTGTCAAACTGGCAGCCCGTGGGCCAGATGCGTCACAGGCAGGCCATGCCCACCCCAGCTCCAATGGGAAAAACATTGCAAAATGTCACCCTATGGCAATATGGTACCATGAGTTTGACACCTGTGTTCTATACTAGTGCCTATTAAAAGTGGTACCAGTAAACGTTTGCACTCAGTAGAGTAAGTCAGAGGAATGGTGTCATTGCAATGGCTGCAGGGTCTGTGGAGGAAGCAACCAATAGGGTGGGGGGAAGACAGAGATTAAGACTAAGGATAGGGTCCAATCTGCCCCTCTTCCTCACTTTTTCCCTCTGATACCTGAAGCAGCCAATGTACTATATGCCTACAATAATGTTCAAGTCAGCCCTGGGCATTAGAGAAGGCTGGAAAAGGCCTGGCTGGATTTTATACTATCACATTGTGCTTCAGGTTCCATCTGGCTTGCACTGACTTAAAACCAAGACATGCAATCACTGAAAGTTGCACTTGGCTTTTTGGTGAGATGCCAGAGACTTCATGCTGAAGAACAGGAGCACAAGTGGGGAAAGCTAGAATAAAAGTGCTTTGGTTTCTATTCAATGTAATTAATTAAAGCCCATAGAAACTAATTAAATACAGTTCAAATGATTCCTCTTAGTGTATTGCATCATTTTAACCTTTTTCCATATGAGAAATTGCCATTTGGTGGCAAATTTGGAGTGAAGTTGGAAGTCTCAGTTAGGGCTGTACAGCTGGGGGGGGGGGTTCCAAAATTGCAGCAACGGGTTCGCTGCCCCATTGCTGGGCAAGCGTGGCCATGGTGGGCGTGGCCTAGTTGGCCTCCTGCACATACGGGGAGACATTTTTCACCCTCCCCCAGGTTCCAGAGGATTTCCTTGAGCCTCCGGGAGGGCAAAAACTGCTTTCCCTGAGCTCTGGAGGCCCTCCAGAAACAGGCCCATTTCTGGACTTCTGGAAGTTCCGGTAGGCCCATTTTATGTCCTCCCCAGGCTCCAGTGGTTTTCTTTGAGCCTCCGGGAGGGCAAAACTGCTTCCCCCAGGTTTCAGAGGTCCTCCAGAAACAGGCCCATTTCTGGACTCCTGGAACTTCTGGTAAGCCCTTTCCCCCCCCTCCCCGAGCCTCCGTGTGGACCCTGTATTTACCTGGTATGATGAATGGGCCATGTGGAGATTCCTGGGAGGGGAGGAGTGAGAGGGGCGGGGCAGCGTGGGTGTGGCTAGCCATGGGTGGCATTTGGGGGTTCGCCAAACTGGGCAGAATTCTAGCTAGAGGATCGCCTGAACCTGTGAGAACGGCCTGCAGCCCACCCCTTTGTAAAGTGCTATCAGGCCTGAAACTAACTTATGAGAGAGAGAAATCCATGTTACACGGCAGTGTTGCCTAGTGGAAGTTTGTAAGGGGGGACAAACTGAGTTTAACACTATTGTTTAGAATATTGGAGTGGGCAAGATTTTTCTAGTATTTCTGAGGAAGGTTGATATACATGAGAAAGCTTTGTTGAAGACTGCCCAGAGTCACTTTTTTTGTGAAATGGGCAGCTAGGTAAATTTGACAACTAAATAAAATAAAATGTATTTTAGCCAACAAGCAACTGAATTTTTGCTTCTGGAATTTAAATTTACAAATTTCTATGAAGGATGTTTATGAAATTGAAGGGGACTCAAGTTGATTCTGGTTATTTGTTTTTAGTTAGCGTTATAAAACTGCTCTTTAGAAGGCCAGATCCTGAAGATGAAACTCAAATATTTTGGCCACCTAATGAGAAGGAAGGACTCACTGGAGAAGCGCCTAATGCTGGGAAAGATTGAGCGCAAAAGAAGAAGGAGCCAATAGAGAAGGGGGTGGCTGGATGGAGTCACCAAAGCAGTAGGTGTGAGCTTAAATGGACTCCAGAGGATGGTAGAGGACAGGAAGACCTGGAGGAATGTTGTCCATGGGGTTGCTATGGGTTGGACACGCCTTCGCAACTGGCAACAGCAATAAAATTGTAGGTAATTTGTAATAGAAGAAGAGTATATAGATACTGATGATCTGTTCAAATATTCAGATGGTGGTTATGACTACGTGACTGAAGCTCCACCACATTTGATGTGCATGTGATATCAACACATATACCAAAAGCCTCAGGGCTTTGATTGCACAGTTGTGATCTCCATCTTGACTTCTTTGACTCATCCCTTCAAACACTCCTGGTGCCTCTGTGTGTGTGTGTGTGTGTGTGTGTGTGTGTGTGTGTGTTTTCATCTGAGGTTCGAAATCTAGTATGCTCACATTTCATAGGCTTGAAGAAGTTCTTAAGCTACTTCATATCCTGAAAGGAAATTATATCATTCACAGTGTTTTGCTTACAATGTTTTGCTCACAATGTCTTGCTTGCATTATTAACATTTCTTTTGTCTCAAAGCTAATTCAGATGTTTCCTTCTATAGCACAAGTGGTTCAGTGAGCTGATTAGGAACATACTGTATATTACTTAGGAGATTGTATATTTGGATGTTTCTGCCTCTTGTATGTTTTCTAATGCCAGAACTCACTTCCCTGAGATTCTCTCAAGAACTGTCTTTTAATTGATTGCCAAATGAGCATACATCACTGTCTAGTATATCTGTATTCTATAGTGGTACACTAAAGTCAGCATTGTCACATTTCTCTTCTCGGTTTCCATTAGTCTTAATTTTTACCAAAAGAATAGGAAACTTTCACTTTCTCCACCAAATAATCATTGTTAGGATAGGCCAAATGGCCTTCTAATCTAGACCCTTCCACCAGACACTACCATGTAGGTACCTCTTCTAAACCCAACAATCATCCAGCAGAATTTTCCCCACAAGTCAAATATTCTGATTTCTGCCATTGCAAATCCAAATTGAGAGACAGTCTTAAATTTGAGACTCTAGTCTAATATACTTTTAGGTAGAACTAAACACCACTAAATACTAAATTTCTTTTGAAGAACAACACACTGAATTGAATTTGGGTTTTTCACCAGAAGGCAACATTGTCCCATAGTACATAAAGTCTTCTTGCAAAACAATACATGAGAAAGTAGCTTAATACTGCAACATAACTTTTTTAAAAAAAAATTGGGAAGAGAAAATAGGCTTGGGAAGAAGGGAGCGTTTGGGGAATTCAGAGCACATACTTCTTAGCTTGTTCTTCAGAGCAGCTGAAAGTCGCAAAGCAAGAACATCTTACAAGGCTTAGTGATATAAGGAAGGCAGGATGGAATCTACATTGCTCTCTAACAACATATCCAAACAGAAAAAGATGGATACTACTGGGAATAAAAGGCTGCTCACAAGAAAGAAAAATAAGGGCAAAAATGAGTATTTTAAAGGAAATGTTTGCAAACTTTCCCCCAGAGAGAAATCAAACGTGTCAGTTACATCCAATGTGCTAAAGAAAAAATGGGAATGCTACTTTGCTACAAACAGGTTCAAATTATAGACCCATTAAATACAAATGGTTTTTCTTTCTCATCTCCTTGTACCTACATGCTACTGGTGAGGCATTTCAAAAGCATAGACTCATCTGCTGCTTTTAAAAAAAGCTATCATGTTGGGGATGGAGGTTTGCAGCATTTTACTTTGAAGATAATTGCTGTTCTTTCATTCAGATAAAACAGCAGGCAACTCTTCATCACCTCCAAGAATACTTTAGAGCCAGATCCAAGTTACAAGTATAAACTGGGTGATGTTATATAAAGGTTATTTCAGACTGCAGTGACTAGGGGACTGATCTAATTTGTAGTAAAGTTTTGTATCCAAATTGAAAGTTCCCATTCTACACAATAGCATCCGGGGCAGGGGAAACTCCAAAATCATCAAGACATTGGAGAGAAATAGAAGGCTGGCCACATTTGCACATGTAACAAAAAGGGCACAACTTGAATCCAAATGCTCCGTTTGCCATCTCGCTCACGCACGCGCGCACACACACACACACACACACACACACACACACAGAGAGAGAGAGAGAGAGAGAGAGAGAGAGAGAGAGAGAGAGAAATGAAACTGGTTCTGCACGAGCAATTGATAAATTGTGACTAGACATAAGATTTGCAGGTTGTACTTTGGCTTTTCCTAAATTTTAAGTCCTTCTGGCCAGCAAAAGATGCCCATATAAAACTAAATTTTGGATCTCTTCAAAATTCATTGAACTGAACTGGACATATATCTTTATTACATTTTTTAAAAAAATATTACAGTTTTATTGATTTGCATTCTTTTGTTGCTTCTTTTAGCAAGATACTTTTTTTTTTACCGTTAAACTACTGAAGATCAGAAATCCTTGCTGATTTAGAACAGATTACCAAAGAACTACAAGTTGCTGCAGATTTATTTTCTGCCCAGTCTAATAGGGATCTTGAAGTAAATGTTACTTTTGAACTGCAATTGTTTGGAACACCGATAAATACTTTTAGTCCCCTGTGTGAAGGACCGAGAAAAAGTTCTCCTACCAAAGTCTGGAACAATAATAGTGCAAATTTGCTTTCTTTTCAAATGTGTTTCAGTTTCTCAATCTAACCACAGCTATGGTGTTTTCTGGTTGTCTCCTATCCTACCTGCAGATGCCATCTTTAAACATTTACCCTGTTTAACATGCTGTAACTGACCAGGCCCAGTCCTGCTTAGCTTTCAAGCCCAGACAAGGTTAGTTGGGCGTGGCCCATAGCCAAGTAGCTGAATGTGTGTAATTTTTTGCAAATATACCCATTTATCTAGGAATAGGCTTCTGTGAAATGAGTTCCTGTTTTAAATAAGCATGCATGGGATTGTTAATTAAGGTAAATGATAATGGAATGCATATTTTTTTTAATAAAGTACTAGCGATTGCCACATATTTCATTGACTTGAAAGAAACAATTCCTTTCTTGTGAGAAGTTTCTAGCTATTTAGTGTCTTTTTCTGAAAGTACACTTCTTTGAAATAAACATGGATCTTTAAGGCACAGAGTAGACCCTTCTTTGTCATCTTGTGATGTTCTTGATTTCCTTGAATGTTTGCTCCATCACAGCCATTTTAGGGTTTCTTCATTTTATGACAGGTGATAATCATTCAGTATGGCCCCTCCAAAAATATGCATTTTGTTTTCATCCCAGTTATAGGGGCAGCTTTTGAAGGTATTCCTGTCAATTCATTCTTCATGTTTCTTTCATACTAGGCATCCATTATAAGCTGCAAAGTTGTTTCATATAATGACACACAAATTATAATGTCATGATGAGAAATGATCAAATACATTTATTTATTTGTGCCCTGCCTTTATTATTTTTATAAACAACTCAAGACAGCAAACATATCTAATCCTCCTTTCTTCTCCTATTTTCCTAACAATAACAACAACCCTGTGAGGTGAGTTGGGCTAAGGTCCAACAGCTGGATTTCATGGCTAAGGCAGGATTAGCACTCACAATCTCTTAGTTTGTAGCCTCTCTCCCTGTCCCTCAGTCCCCCTCCTTTGGAAGATGGCATCAGCATGCTTGTAATATTATTTCCTATCCCTGCTCTCCTACCAGTAGATGCCTCATTTCCTTTATTCAACAAGTGATAGCTTAGCTCATGCTGTAACTTACAAACTGGTATTTGGAGTTTAATAAGAATGTAGAGAAAAATTGGTGACAATATTTGACCCAGTGTTTATGTATTCCCATAAAGCATAGAATTGGAAAAGTCTGCAAGGATCATTTACTTCAACATTTTGCAGCCCGCCAGAACCAATTATGTTTTCCTTGAGAAGAGGCTATCAAGATTCTTCCTAAAAATCTCTAGAGAATCCACAACTGAAATAATTTTCTTTTCTTTCTTACTCTTAAATTAAATTTTAGAAAGCATAATTCACACCTACTATTTCTGGTCCTAGTTTCTGTGACAACAGAAAATATAAAGGTTTTTATTTCATGGAAGCACCTTTGGAATCTTTATCATTATAAAATGATTGTTAAGGTCTGTATTCAAAATCTAGTCTTTCGAAGATTGCTCTCCATCTCATGAGGGATCCTGAGCCACCCTATTCGGTCTCCTACAATACTCTAGAACAGTGGTTACCAACGTGGGGCCTACGCCCCACAGGGGGGCAATTTGATTTTTAATGGGAGCAATTTGAACCTAAAAGGTTAATGGCCTTTTAGGCTTCCTCTGCATGAGTTGAGTTCACTTTTTGAGTAAAGTAAGAATTATATGTTGGGGGGGGGGGGAATCAGGATTTTAGAGATGCTTAGATGGGGCATGGCCAAAACAAGGTTGGGAACCACTGTTCTAGAGCAAAACCCTATCAGTCCAGAGTCACTTTGCAGGGAAGATGGACAGCATAGAAATTAAATAAATAAATAAATAAAAATAAAATAAATAACAAAGAAATCAGTTTGGTCTAGCAAGGAGGCAATTTGGCCTAGCAATTAAGACACCAGTCCATAAAATAGGAGACCGTGAATTATAGTCCTGCTTGAAACATGACAGCCAACTGGATAATTTTAGGCCTGCCACTGTCTCTCAACTCTCAACCCACCTCACAGGGATGTTATTGTAAAGAAAATAAGAGAACGTTATGTTTGCAACTTTAAGTTATTTATAAAAATAATAAAAGCAAGATAAAAATAGGTTTTTAAAAAAGCCATGCAGCGTGGTGACCATTATGAAATAGCACTCTCCTCACCTATCTGCCTGCTACCAGTGATCTGTGGTCAGTGTCAATAATTGGGTGGTTATGAGCAAATGTTTTCTCAAAGATGCCTAGTGGGGGTGCCAGGTCTTTTTCCATGCAAGTAAGTTCATTAAAGTGGAAAGGTTTCCAGGTTTCATTGCATGCCTACAGGGGAAATAAGGAATCAAGTAATGAATAATACATTGGATACTGCTAATTGAATGTACACTCTTCAGAGTCACATTTTTGCATGTATGGGATCCCTGGTTTATTCCAATTATTTGGCTTATTTTATATTCTGTGCATTATAGTCATTGTCTAGGATTTTTGCATTGTGTTTCCCCTAATGCCAACATCAACACAGAAGAACAGCCGAACACGGACAGATGATTAAGCAAAGGCCAAGGAATCTGCCCTGTAAGCAATTCTTTGCATGGCTTCAGTATTATTTCACAAAGTGCCTCATAATGTTATGTATTTGTTCATTATCGGGGGGGGGGGGGTGTCAGTGTGCCATGTGGCAAGCACATCATACAAAAGGGGACAGAGACATTTACAAGGCAGAAAGTAACAACCACACAGAGGGAAGACTGAGAAGGAACTAAATTTCATGTTGCTGGATAAATGTTGCTAGTTTGCATGGACATTGTTGAGTTGCTGACACTGCCTAAGCTCCTTGGCCCTCCAGTGGAATAACACAAGAATAATTCACGCAAAATAAAACAAGTAAGCAATTCTTCAGATGACCTCAGTATTGTTTCCAAAATTGTTTTGGAATCTGTGAAAAACAATGGGTTTTTATAATTTTATTATTTGCATCCTCTGTATAAATAATACAGATTTTGGATATGAAGTTTTATTATGATGAACCAGCAATAAGAAACTTAAAAGCAAGTTAGAAGCTGCTCTGAGCTAGTTGATGGTAAAATCACTGACTTGGGCTTAGAATTGTATTAATTTACCACATCTGAGCTATAAAAGTCCAGACATCCATTCAGTGAGAGTGGAATTAGAATATTCTGTTTCACTTCGTTGCTATCTAGCAATTACCTGGATTATTTTTTAAAAAATAATTTTTATTAAGCATATTTCAACATTAAAAACAACACACAGTTCCACTCTCTGTATCGACGTCACTCTTATTAACATAATTTATAATTATATAGATTACTATACTATGTATTATATACTCATTTAAACTATAACAATATTTACAAATATATACATTACTCTCTCTTTTTGATATAAATCTTACATATTCCTTATATAGTAGTTTTACATCTATCTGGATTCTATCTGAATTCTTATAGACCTCATTAAACCCGAATTGGGAAAGTTTCAGTGACCAGATTGAGACACTAACATAAATATTTGGCAATGGAGTATGGGGTGTGAGGTTGTAAAGAAAAACTTGAGCTGCATGCAGCCCTTAAATCTTAGATTTTCATATATGCACTGAGCTGAATTTTAATAAGAAACCATTTAATTTATACAGTTTTGTGCATTTAGTAATATGTCAAAGCAAATTTTAGTTCTTTAATTCTACTTTTTATGGACACTTACCTTTAACAAATTATACAGGCATGAATATAATTGGAGAAAGCAGCTTGGAGAAATCAAAAGGCAATGAATTAAGCCATTTTTTTCCAATATTCCCTCTCCTTTATTGCTTTTCCATATTACCAATGAATGTTATTTAATTCACATTTAAGGATGCTCTTTGAAAAAGTTAGATAACTACAGAACGGAGTTTCTCAACCTTAGCAACTTTAAGAGATGTGGACTTCAACTTGTAGAATTCTCCAGTTGGCTGGTGAATTCTGGGAGTTGAAGTTCACAGATTTTACAGTTGCTTTGAGATACACTGCTTTACAAGGGAGGCTTAGCACAACTAGGCTGTAATAACTCAGTATAGCCCAAATAGAACCCAGGGTCAAAGATAACTACCGTACTTGTAAATACTCAGAAATGTGAGATAGAGGGTAGGAAATGCAGTTAATTTTAAGCAATTTTTGGAAACCCTGGAATGATCTGGCTGACAAGGTTGGATGAAGGTATTTGATCAGTCACTGTACAAATAGCTCAGGCTGAGAAGTTTTCCTTTGCTGTTCAAAGCTGTAGGGGGAATTTGAAAGCTTGCTCAGTTATAAGATGATGGTTAGTTCCCCCATAAACAAGTCTATTGACAGTGCATTTGCCTTATAAAGCAGCATAACCACTTCCATTTTTAACATATCTTACAAAATCATAATATACAGTTCCTAGAACCCATAGAACTGCTGGGAGAAAATGAATATTTGTTTATTTTTGTCTGAACTTTTAGCATCTAATGCCAGCATGAATAGTTGAAAGCCGCTGTTTAAATTTTTTTTTAAAAAAAATCTAAAACAGACAAGATCTAATGAGAAACATGGGATTTAAAAAAAAAAACTTAAAATTGTAGTATTAAATATGTAAAGAGTACACAGCAGGGAGAGAGGGAGAGAGAGAGTTAGTTAGTTGCTGGAAGAATCCCATCACACAGAATCCAGAAGCTGTGTGCTCTCTCACATGTATTAAACAGTTGTGAAGTTTATGTACATAATTCTATAGGTTAGGTGGATGAATTTAGCTTTTTTCCCAATGCTTTTTTGTTTCTTCCCCAAGTGCAGCCTCTCTTTACACCCACTCATGGCCTTTCTCTGAATCAGTAAATATTGCCACAGATGCACTAACGGATTATTGTTTTCAGCCTGCTTGAGCACAGCCAGTTATGCTGCCTCCTGGAAGGGTGCGGCCAAGAGAAAAGGGCCTTGTATATATGTGTGCCCTTTGCCAACTCCTACTCATGGTAGTCTATGACTTGTTTCCTTTTAGTTGCTTTTTAAACTAAAGTTATAATCCTATGCCTGCTGCGTACTGGGAAATAAATGTCTTGCCAATTGGTTAATATTAACTTCCAAAGAAGACCAGGATCTGGCTATTAGACCCTATTAGACCGCTCTGGAGGGTGAAAAACGGCCCTACGGACAAACTGGAAGTTACCATTCCTGAACTTCCAGGTTGCCCATACGACTGTTTTTCACCCTCCAGAGTGGGAAAAACAGCCCAACGCCAAACCGGAAGTCCGTTCCCGAACTTCCGGTTTGCATGTTGGGTGGTTTTAGGGAGGCCTCCGGAGGATGAAAAACTGCCAAAAAAGAAGGCCGAAGTCGGCCAGCATGCGCATGCACATTGGAGCTGACAGGGCAACACCTCGCGTGCCCTAACAAATGGCTCCATAGATTCACCATCAGGGTAATAGAGCAAACTATTTATTTGCTGTTTGAATTGTGCCCGTGTTGGAACACTGCTGCACTATCATTGACGGGGCATATCTTGCAGCAAATAAGGTATAATCCTACATGTGAGAAACACATTTCCCTATCTGGCTTCCCCCTTCAGTCGGTTCCACCACAAATCCGCGGTAGACTAAAGCGCGCTCGACGAAAGCGCGTACTTGACGTCATCACAACGCAATGAAAACGGCACGCTGTGAGCGGTAAATTTAAAATTAACACGAAAACCTTACCCTAACCCCCCCAAACCTAACCCTAAACCTAACCCTAAGCCTAACCCTTAACCTAACCCTAAACCTAACCCTTAACCTAACCCTAAACCTAACCCTAACGCTTAACGTAACCCTAAAACTAACCCTAACCCTTAACCTAACCCTAACCCTAAACCTAACCCTTACCTTTATGTGAATTGGCTTGCTTTAATTTTATTTTAATTTTAATTTAATTTATTTTTAATTTTATTTGTCGCGCTGCCGATGATGTCACGTACGCGCTTTGATCGGGCGCGCTTTAGTGGACTGTGGTTTTGATGGGTCACGCTTCAGTCAGGTTTTTGTATCCTAAAGCCTTGATTTTAATGATAGAATTCAGAGGTGCATCATCCATTGTATATAACTGTAAACCAACAACACTGAAGTAAGGTAGTCCTCTACTTAAAACCAAAATCAAGCCCAAAATTTCTGTTGCTAAACAAGACAGTTATTAAGTGAATTTTGCCCCATTTTACAAACTTTCTTTCCACAGTTGTTAAGTGAAACATTTCAGCTGTTAAATTAGTAACCTGTTTTTTAAGTGAATCTGTCTTCCCCATTGACTTTGCTGGTAACAAGGTTGCAAAAGGTTATCACATGACCCCAAGACGCTGCAACCGTCAGAAATATGAGTCAGCTGCCACCTATCCTCTCCTGTCTGTTAGACTTACAGTAAAATAGTGGTAAGAGAAAACAGAGATGTGCAGCTCTACACATTTCTGTTTCTCTGGGATATCAGTAATCTCCCACAATCAGATTCTGAATTGTATAGATCAGTGTTTCTCAACCTTGTCAACGTGAAGATGTCTGGACTTCAACTCCCAGAATTCCCCAGCCAGCGAATGCGAATGCTGGCTGGGGAATTCTGGGAGTTGAAGTCCAGACATCTTCACGTTGACAAGGTTGAGAAACACTGGTATAGATGAAAACATACACAGCTGAGCCTGTACTTTTATTCAATCATGGGAATGAAGGAATACGTAAATTTACATTTCCTTTCTCTACATTCGATTTAGCATCTTGCAGAAATACACGTTCCCCAACCTCATTTAAATTGACATAGACAGGGTCTGTGGAATGTGTGTAGGACAGACCAAATAGATGTGTTAGAACATAGGCACCTTGGTGGTCTTCTAGTCCAACCCCCTGCATGAACAGGAGACCCTACACCGTGGTTGTCCAGTTGTGGGAAGCACCCATAGCTACTGAAGGCAAGCTGTTTCATTGGGTGATTGCTGTTACCATTAGGCAATTTCTCCTTAGTCCTAGGTTGCTTCTCTCCTTAGTTAGTTTCAGTTCATTGTTTCTCTACTTCCTTTTGGTGCTTTGGAATATAGTTTGACCTCTTCATCCGCGTAAGAGCCCCTCAAATATTGGAACACTATCATGTCATCCCCTGGTCCTTATTATTCTAATAAAACTGAGACTGATTAGTCTAATGAAAAGTCCTTTTCATTAGTCTTTCACTAATGAAGCTAAATTTTCACTAACTTTTCACTAGTTCTTTTTTCATTAAGCTGATCTCAAAATGCACAGATTATGAGTATATATTCCACTCTCTTCTAATTCACAGAAATAAATAGATAGCCTTCAAAATGGTAGGGAAACAATATATGAAGTGAACACGTCCGATGGAAGGGGATTTTGTAACCATTACTACATTATTTTCTGATGTCAGGAAAAAAAGATAAGCACAGTAATTTAAAAGTTACAGGACAGTACACCAAGCAGTGCACTTCAGTTTGCTCTTCCTTTCTGTTCACAGCTTTAAACTGTGACTTTGCTTGAGTAAAAGCCAAATTAATTCAGGTTGTAGAATTACAACCTGAATGGTTTGGTAAGAATTACATGAGAGATGAAAATGATCCAAAGCTCTGTTTATATCTGATGTACTTGCTTCATTTTCAACAAAGTGGGACTGATAAGGTCAGTTCCTCAAATAGGAAAGAGAAAGATTCCATCACAGCTAAGAGTGAAATTGCTGCATTCTTTAGTAAGCCTGCTTCCTACATACAGAAAGATTTTTAAAGGAGTCCCCCCCCCTTTTTTTCTCCTCTATGTAAGTTCTATGGCAAAAGTATACATTTGCAGCAGGCTCTGGGTGATGCATCCTTGAAATGACAGCATATAGGCAATTTTGGCTAATCTCAAAAAAAAGAGAGCAGAGATGGACTTGTCCTTACAAATTTCAGGGTTTTAAGCTAAAGTGTGAAGTCAAATTAACGATACTGGAAAAAAGCAGTGGCTTTTGTACTGTCTCTAAGAAGTGAGATGGACATGTCCATGAAATCACCAGGCATCAGACTCAGTTGGAAGGAAATTTATTTACTTACTTTATTTACAGAAGAAAATAAGAGAAAGAAAGCATTGACATACAGCTCCTGAATCAAACCCTATCCTCAAATGTGCACCTAAGATCTTCTTGTAAACACAGAAGATCATGTCATGTGTTTATGACTGCTGTGCTTGCTTCTGATTTAACACTGCCCATCAACTCAAGCTAGCATAGTCTCATTGTTTGTAAAAATGAGATTACAAGGACTGGGAAAAGATTAGTGATGTAATAAGATGTCTATAAAACATTTTTGGGAGATGTTGATGTCTATTTATGGTGGTTAAAACTTCCATTTTAACAGTAAATGATTACTCAGCAAATAAATGTCCACATAATGAAAACTAGAGAGCAAAAATTGGATGTAGGATAATCCATCCATCTTCTCTGCTGTGACCTTCTAAATCCAACTTAATATTATGATTTGTTCCTTTTTAGCTTAGTGTGATGTGCATACAATACTTGAATCTATAAGACTAACTGGTGTTTTATGCAAATTATATCACTCAAACCTTTATTTAAAAATTCTACCCATCAGTGTAGTCTCTACAATTAGAATAGAATAGAATAGAATAGGCCAAGTGTGATGGACACAGAAGGAATTTGCCTTTGGTGCATATGCTCTCAGTGTACATTAAAAAATACATTCATCAAGAATCATAAGATATGATACTCATAGGATACTAAATAAGCAATCAAATCATACTAGGAAACTAAATAAAAGTATATAAACTGTAAAGATACAAGCAACAAGGTTATACTCATAAGTGGGAGAGATAAGTTATAGGAAGGATGAGAAGAATAATAGTAATACAGTCTTAGTAAATAGTTTGACAATGTTGTGGGAAGTAGTTGTTTAGCAGAGTGATGGCATTTGGGGAAAAACTTGTCTAGTTGTTCTGGTGTGCAGTGCCCTATACCATCATTTTGAAGGTAAAGGTTGAAACAATTTATGTCCAGGATGGGAGGGGTCTGTATATTTTCACAGCCCTCTTTTTGACTTGTGCAGTATACAGGTCCTCAATGGAAGGCAAATTGGTAGCAATTGTTTTTTCTGCTGTTCTAATTATCCGTTAAAATGTGCGTCTGTCTTGTTTGGTTGCAGAACCAAACCAGACAGTTATAGAGGTGCAGATGACAGACTCAATAATTCCTCTGTAGAACTGAATGAGCAGCTCCTTGGCAGTTTGAGCTTTCTGAGTTGACGTAGAAAGAACATTCTTTGTTGTGTTTTTTTGATGACCTTTTTGATGATAGGTGTCCATTTTAAGTCTTGAGATATGATATATCCTAGAAACTTGAATGCCTTTACTGTTGATACTGTGTTGTCTAGTATTGTAAGAGGTGGTAGTATAGAGGGTTTCTCCTAAAATCCAGCACTATTTCTATGGTTTTGAATGTATTTAGTTCAAGATTGTCCCAGTTGCACCACAACGCTAGTTGTTCAACCTCCCATCTGTATGCAGATTCATTGTTGTCTCAAATGAGACCAATCACTGTTGTATCATCTGCAAATTTCAGGCCTTTAACAGCATTGAAATTTGATTTAAGCATCAAATTTACATTAAATTTAAATATTAAAATTGAGATACAGTCATTGGTATAGAGAAAGAAGTACAACACTTAGTGATAATCATAGGATACTAAATAAGAGAGCGCACAGCCCCCCGGGGCTGTGCTAATTATACAGGTATCTGATGTGATTTTGCCTAGTTCACCTGCTGCTTCCTGTCTTTTAGGAAGCTTATGATCCGTCTACAAATGTGGTCAGGTACAGCTAGCTGATTTAGTTTAGTTAGAAGAATATCTGGAATGATGATATTAAATGCTGAACTGAAGTCTACAAAGAGGACCCTTTCATAGGTCCTTGGAGATTCAAGATGTTGTAGGATATAGTGCAGAGCTATATTAACAGCATCAATTGTTGATCTATTTGCTTAGTAGGCAAATTGCAAGAGGTCTAATAGTGGATCCATGATGGTTTTCAGGTGGACCAGCACTAACCTTTCAAATACTTTCGTAAGTACAGATGTCATTTGATTCCTTGATGGAAGGTTTCTTTGACACTGGGATGATAGTAGAGCATTTGAAGTAACAAGGAACATAGTACATCTCTAGTAATTTATTAAAGATGTGGACCAGTTGGTCAGCACAAGCTTTTAAGCAAGAAGGAGTTATCTTGTCTGGGTCTGGTGCTTTTCCTGGCTTTTGTCAGTGAAATAGACCTTGCACCTCATTTTCTGTAATCGCCAGAGATGGTGGGTCCAATGGGATGGGGTCACTTGTTAATACATTTCTGGCCTGATTGTACAGCATTCTGTCACCTTTTCTGTAGGCTTCTGCTTTGGTACGGCATAGCTGCTTAAGTTTAGCTGTGAACCAAGGTTTGTTGTTACTATATATTCCAAGGTTTCTGGTCCGCACACATAGGTCTTCACAAAAACTGACGTATGATGTTACAGTATCTGTGGATTCATCCAAGTATCAATTAGTATCAGATGAGCAAAACCATTGCCAGGAGAAGCTATGACTGGGATCAAGAATAATTGTTTTGAGCTCCTAGAACAGTGTTTCTCAACCTTGACAATTTTCAAATGGGGGGACTTTAATTTTCAGATTTCCCCATCCAGCTTTTCATGACTTCCTATTGGTTAATATTATGTCAATTGGATCCATCCACTCAGAAAGAGTACACAAGGGTTCCTTGTGTAAGAAAATGTTCATGGCCTCAATATATTCTTTCTATCTTAATCCCTTGAATCTGTTCCTGGCACTGCTTCAGCTTCCTGATACTGGGAGTTGTCTGTGCAACTTCACATCCACTTCTAAAAGATAAAGGAATTCAAATAGACTCTTGTCTTTTTTGTTAGCCACTGAACTGTAGAGTAGTATTGCTGACTTGGTAGAGGCGGAGAGGTGTGTGTGTGTGTGTGTGTGTGCGTGTGTGCGTGTGTGCGTGTGTGCATGCACACTCACACACACACATTTGCAAGCATAGCTACTTGCATACCTATATACAGAGAGAGAGGTATGTGAGAAATATTGTGCAGATATTTACAAGGCTCAGTAATATTTGCCTCTCCGAAATTATTTTCATCATATAGTTTAGCACTAAATCAGACCTACATGTTTGTCCTAAATGTTATCTCTTGCAGCCATGTGGACAGTGACCTATCTTTTCCTCTTCGAATGCAATGTTTCTTTGATAAGTGGAGTGAATGTCCGGACGTCTGTGGGTTACATGTATATTCCAAAGGAAGTGGAAAAGTGCTGGTCAGAGAAACTTTGCTGGCTTCGTATTCCTCTGTAGCTTTTGGAAAAATGTTTTACAAATTAGGTCCAACTTGCAAGGTTCTCCAAATATTTTAATGTCGTCGTCGTCGTCATCATCATCATCATCATCATCTCAGAATTTATGGATGTCCATTTGCCCCTTTTAATCTGGCAAAATGAATTGTTTGGCAGCATTGTATATTTGGTGTTCTCCTTCCCTCCCCAAATGTAGATTTGTAGGCGTTACTTATGACCATTTTATGAGCATTGTGTATTTGAACCCTTTTAATTGCTTTTTTAAAAAAGGAAATAGGGCTATATGAGAACATGACTATGCTAACAATCTTTCTCTATTGTAATAAACCTATTTGTTTTCAGCTGTACAGTTGGAACATTAAGCATTCAGAGATACTGGCCTTGACATGACCAATTTGTATGATTTCCAAAAACAAGTTTGTGTCAAGTCTTCAAATAGATTCTCATACATACACAGAAATAAATATTTAAACAATGTAGATGATCATGTCAGTAAAGAGTTGGATACTTATTTAAGAACAATATCAGCCTTCTGAACATGAATTTTTATTCCACAGCACTTCTTATTAAGCACTTTAATAATGTCAATATAACATTAGATAACCTTTGTGTTTTCTCAAAGACATGTCCCAAAAAGGCAAATGGTGTTATTCCAAAATAAGTAGATATGGAACTGGAGGCATAAGACTGATTAACTTCCCTTAGTCAAATTTACTAGGGACTACAATAATTATATGTTATCAAGTCAGTATGATTTTTTTTTGAGATCACATAGACCTTCTGCACAGTTTCTTAATTCCCAATCTGCCCCTTCAAGTTTTCCAAATGTTTACCCATTGCCTATAATCAAGTCCACCCTATTCTCTTTCTCTTCACGTTTCCTACAGTAGCTAAATGGACCTCACAAGGGAACTACAATTTTGCATAATATGTTCAAAATATTATAATTTCAGCCCAGATCATTTGGGCCTTAATTGAGATCTATAGAATGATTTGTTTTATGAACCATTTTATTTCTATTTATAGTATTATCAAGTCTCTCTCCACCACCAACATACAAAGGAGTCAATCTTTTTTCTGTTGGGCTTCTTTAATGTTCAACTTTGTTTTGTATAGGGTTTTATGGGGGAAATAATTGTCAGCCCTATTCTGATCGATCTCTCCCTCCCTCTCTCCCTTCCTCTCTCCCTCCCTCCCTCTCTCTGTGTTGCACACAAACACACAAAGATCAGAATATTTCCTTCTATGACTGGGGGGGTGAAGGAGCTTGTGTGGGTAAATGAAATCATGGGCTATGTCATCAGAGATATATATGTGCAGAAGGGTTTCCCAAGGTGAACAGACCATGATGGATAACCCAGACTAACACCAATCACATCCAGGTTGTTCAGTAAGTCATTAAAAGACACAATGAGTACAACATACCTCTGGTATGTTGTACTCATTGGGCATGGCTATGAAAAGGC
This sequence comes from Thamnophis elegans, assembly GCF_009769535.1. Classification (NCBI taxonomy): domain Eukaryota; kingdom Metazoa; phylum Chordata; class Lepidosauria; order Squamata; family Natricidae; genus Thamnophis; species Thamnophis elegans. The sequence goes on from NC_045547.1 coordinate 58,125,650, forward strand.
GTTTGACTCAGTATTCTAGCAAGCAATAATTAATGCATTGCTCATCCAAGGCAAAAACATTGCTTGCATAAACGTATTACAACAAATATAACAAAAAATGGCAACAATTTGCCTTAATGATCTTAAAGTGGAAATCAACATAGAACAAGATGCACAACAAAACAATGCAGTATCACCTGTCCTTTTCTCAGCCTGCTATAGAAGTATTTCACAAAGTAGACTGGACAAAAGACGAAATAAAAATCAGCGGTGCCTGCTTAAATCAATTAAGATTTGCAGATGACATTTTCTCTTCTCAGAAGACACAGAAGACACGTACAAGAGATGCACAAAGAAGGAGAACTATTTGGCTTTAAAAGAAACATGAAAAAGAATCAGGTTCTGTTTAATAAATTAACCAAAGAAAGAATTTTTTTATATATCTAGAGAAGAACTAGATGTAGTAGATACATCCACATATACCTTGGCCAATGGATCTCAATGGAAGGCAATACAATAAAGGAAATTGAACATTTTAAATGTGATTGGCAGGCATAATTTTCAACAACAACCTCCCCCCATGCCTGAAGAGAAAAGTTTTTGATCAGTGTGTGTTACCTGCTCTAACATATGCATGAAACATGGGCACTAAATCAATACAAAGGTTATGAGGGGCGCCAAGAGCCATGGAAAGATAGATGCTCAGCATTACAAGACAAGATAGAAAGACCTGCACATGGATTAGAGAATAAACAAAAGTATACAAAATGAAGAGAGTAAAAGAAGTGAAATGGAAATGGGCTGGTCACATAGCAAGAAGAACTGATGAAAGCAAGTGGACCAAGGCAGTCATAGGATGGATCCCACTTGATAAAAAGCATCCACTAAAGTGATCTAAAACAAGATGGATCGATGACATCAGCATGTATTGCAGGACCAATTGGCAAAAGAAAGCTCAGGATAGACAAGGGCTAAAATGATGGTGGTGATGATGATATAGTGTGTGTGTGTGTGTATGTGTGTGTGTGAGAGAGAGAGGGGGGGAGGGAGGGAGGGAGAATATGAATATTTTTTCCATGGCAAGTCTATGGCATGTTTCTTGACTACCAGTTTCTTCCATGTTAATTAGTCTTAAAGACAGAAGCTATCTAATACTTCATTCTCAACTCTAAGGCTAGGCTATTTGCTGTACAAGTTGTTATAAGCGGACTCCAGCCAATCAGTGAGCTGGCTGGGATGGAAAACTTTAAGCACGCCGCGTTTTCCATCCCAGCCAGCTCACTGATTGGCTGGAGTCCAGGCCAATCCAATCAGTGAGCGGCAGGCTGGGCTGGCTTAAATTTGTAGGTAGGTAGGATAGAGAACAGAACGATGAGCCAGCCCAGCAAGCTAGCAGCTGATGGGCGGGAGCTGCGAGCGCCAAAAAAAGCGTGCTTTTTAAAAAAGCATGCGGGACGCGGGAAAATGCATTAAAAAGTGGGGGTGTCCCGCCAAAAGCGGGACGTCTGGTCACCTTATATTAATTGGATCTTTTTTGTAATAAATTTAGTCACTATAATCCATAACTTTTATTACTAAAGCATGGAGATTACCTCCATTTTCCACTATCAGCATAGTATCATCCGCAAAGTGCAAATTACAGATGTTTCTTCCTCCATGCTATCTTCTTCCATTGTAGCCTCCCACAGTGTATATTCAGTATATAGGTTGAAGAAATAAGAAAGAGTATCTAGCATTTTCTCTGGAGGCAGTCTGTTTCACCATGTTCCATCTAGGCTACAACTTTCTATCTTATGTACAGATTTCACATCAGGACAGTAAGAAATTTTAGGACTCCCATTTTCAAAAGCCTTTCTATAATCAATGAAGCACATCTTGACTGCTTTTTTTTTAACTTTCTCAGTTATCTAGGATGCATCAGCAATGATGTTCTTGGTTTCCTGTCCTTCTCTAAAACCAGATTGAATATTTAGCAGCTATCTTTCCATGTAGGATTCAAAGTGTGTTGGGTGATTCTAAATATTATTTGGCTAGCATATGAAAGATTACTGTGTGATAGTTTGCAGACTAATGAATCTTCTTTCTTTGGCATTGATATATAGATTTCATTCTGTAGAGCAAGGGTGTCAAACTCAAGACCTGGGAGCTGAATCTGGCCAGTGGGGCGCTTAGATCTGGCCCGCGGGACCATCCTGGAAACAGCAAAGGATTGGCCCATGTTGCCTCTGCCAGAGGAAACAGAGCTTGGGAGGTCCATAGGTGACCCTCCTGAGCTCCGTTTTCACTGGTAGGGGGTTGCAGGAACCTGTTGCAGCCGAAAACAGAGCTTGGGAGCCCGTTTTCACTGGCAGAGTGCTTGGACCATCACAGGTGCCCCCAACGAGAGTGATGTTGAGTTGGCCATGCCCAAGACCAAATACAACCCTGATGCGGCCCTCAATGAAATCGAGTTTCACACCCCTGCTGTAGGGCATTGTATCATTCTTCAGATTTGCTGCCTCTTACTGATTCCTTTTAAGTTGTTTGCCATATTATTGTAGATATTCCATTCATTCCTACAGACTTGTGACTTGATAATCCCAGAGTGCTGATTTAATTTTATTTTCTAGTACAAGAAACTATGTAAAACTATGAAACTTGTAACTATGGAACATCTTTCTTGGAACTTTTTGAATCTGTTGTTATCTATCCACTGGCATCTTTTACATACCAATCTGAAGTTGTCCTTTTGAGTTCAGACATCTTTTGAAAGAATGTACTTTTTTTTCCACATTAGTTTCTATCTGTGATGCCTTTACAGAAAGTATAATATTACTTTTTGCCTCTTTTAGCAGCTCTTTGAGGTCTGTGTTAAATTCCTTTGTCTTTCTTGGCTTTTAGCTTCTCTTATCTTGGCAATGTCCACTATTTATTCTGACATCCGGTTTGATTCCTTCTGTTTGATTTTTCTCTGGGTCTTTGACAGTCTCTTTTCATATTTATCCTTAACAGTGTCTTTAATTTCATTGGACAGTTCCAATGGTTCTCAGAATGATTCCTGATGTTCTCCTTAAAAATGAGAGACAGGGGAAATATACCCAAGATCATATTGTGAAAACTGCTTGACTTTGTTCTTCTATTTTAGCTTGGCATGGGACTTGCGCATGAGCATTTCGTGATCTCTTCCACACTCAAACCCTGGCCACAACTAAGCTCTTCATATTCTTATACTTACAGCATATTCAGTTTTGTTTCTATGTATTTCATCTGATGATGTCATTGTATATAAATATCACATTGGTAAGGAGAGAGCAAAAAAATATGTGAGGTAATATTCCACTCCACTTTTGTAGAAGCTTCTTCCAAGAAGCCAATTCCAAGAATACATCAAATGTGCTTTCTAGAAAATACTTATTTTGAAATAAAAATTTTAATACTTTAGAAATATCCCTTAAATTTGATTGTTATAATCTCTTCTTACCTCCATTTAGATGGAAATGATGTTACAGAACATACACTCTACAATGAGGTGTATTATTGTTCAAATATTAGGGATTTACTCAAATTTCTCTTATAGGAAGTAACATGGTTGTTTATGTTATATAGGTAGTCCTTGATTTAAGATTAAAATTGGGACCAGAATTTCTACCATAAGTTGTTGTAGTCATACATCAAGTCAGATCTCATTATACAACGATTTTTATGATGGTCATTAAGTGAATCTGCAGTCTAAGTGCAAACATATTCTTCAAAAAGGGTATTTTCGTGGAAATTGGCAAAAAGGTCACAAATAGTAATCAAGAGAGTGCAAGACACTGCAACAGATTGTAAACGTGAGCTGGTGCAAGCACCTAAATTGCGACCACATAACCATGAGATGGTGGAACGGGACGGCCCGTTCCCATTGCCGTTCGGAGCCAGACGTTGGGAACTGGGTAGCTAGGGCTACGTGGAACTGTGGAGCTGTGTGTGTGTATGCCAGAGATTAAGAGCTGGGCGGTCTGTTCACTCACCGGGAAACACTGAAGCTGACATCTGAGCTGCTGAGATCGTGGCTAACCCCCCCCCCTCCTCTGTTGCTGTTGCTGGATACCGCGCTGTTGTATGTCAGGGCAGTTTGAGTTATGCTGAAAACAATTGAGCTCTAAGGACACGGAAGACACTAGGAGCCCCGGGAGTTGACTTATTAAACACCATCTAAGGGGTAGGCAGTGCTGAGTTGGGGGAAGTGCTCCCCCCCCTCTCAGGAAGAACTAAGGGGTTTCTGGGGCGTGCTTGGGGTGGCGTTGCTCATGGAGCTGCTGTGCTCAGGGACGCTGAAGACACCAAGGCCAGCACTGTGGTGGTTAGTGTGGCTCAGCTGACCAGAACACCTCACTGAAGTTGCTATTTGCTTATGACTCTGAGACCAGCTGGGAATCCCACGGGACTGTGAATGGCGCCTGAACAAATATTATAGCCTGGCTGCCGGGAGGGAGTCTTTTGATTATTTGTAACCATCATCTACATCATTTGCAACCATCGAGGCCACCTGGGAATGCTGTGGCCGCCCGGGAATGCTGTAGCCTAACCGAGTGAGTTGTTGAGAACTTGTGGGCCACTACCATCTTGCGAACCTGTCGGACCGCCTGTGGAGGGAGGCGGGCGGTGACCTCCTGACCACCGGGGCCGAAGACACCTGTTTGGAGCCTGGAAGATCAGGCTGAGACCGTCTGGCTGCCGTGGAAGCGGCTATCGGCACCTATTTGGGGGGACCCGACCCCCCTAGGTTGTCTGACGCCTCCTCTGCTGCTGTGCTGTTGTGGGGTCAGGCTAGGGACAGGGTAGGGTTAGTTAGAATTTAGGGTGGGGTTAGTGTTAAGTTATAGTTAGGTTAAGGTTAGGGTAGGGTGAGGGTGGGGGTGGGGTTGCTAGCCTGATGTCCTGCTGATGGGCTGCTTTCACGGGTGGCGTCACGGTACAGCCGGGAGTGGGGTTGTTCCCCCCCTTTTGCCGTGGGGCTATCCCTGGCTCCCGGATGTTTCTTTGTCCCAATGGGAGGGGGTGTTGCTGGCTGCCATCTCCTGTGGTTGGCCCTGCAGCTTTCGCGGTTGCAGCCTGCTGTCTCTCAGACTTTCCCGGCCTTACTCTGGACTATTGTTGGCTTATTGCTTTTATGCCCTTGCTATCATTCTGGACTTCGGACATTCAGCTTTGGGAGGCTTGGACATTATTTCTCCAGCCTCCTGGATTATGTAATTGCTCGGACTGCACAGACCATAATTTTTTATGCACCTGTAATTTTTATTAATAATTTTTATATACTAAAATTGCATATTTAAACGTGTGGGGAGAGTATGGTGTGACTGGGATTGATTGAATGTTCCCACTTTTATTGTAATATTGTTGTTCTATTTTAACTTGTACTGTGGGGATTGATTGGTTGTATGCATGGGTATGTTAGGTGGGCTGGGAGTTTAGCCGGATCCTCCTGCACTGAGTGCTTTGGCAGAAGTGCTAGGGGGACCCGGGCTCGGTCCCAGCCCTTGGATGTGTGTGTCGAATGGCCTGCCGATGAATCCGGCGGCTTGGGGAGAGGGTGGAGGGACCACAGATGCGGGAGTGGGCCAGAACATTGGGGTCATAATGGGGAGGGGCAGATATGGCGGGAACTTCAGGGCTAGCCATTACCGGGGAAGGAGGGTTCCCTATATCAGAGGTATCCCTCCTTCCGGCCCTGTGAGTTCCACTCCAAGGCCAGATGGCGTGAGTAGTCAGGACCCTGGTCTCAGGTTGCTGATGCTAAATGCCAGGTCTGTGGTTCACAAGGCTCCCCTCATCCAGGACCTAATTATAGATGAGGGGCGGACCTGGCATGTATTACTGAAACCTGGCTGGGCCCGGAGGGAGGCGTCCCCCTCACAGAAATGTGCCCAGAGGGTTTTCAGGTGCTTCATCAACCGCGACCCCAGGAAAGGGGCAGCGGAGTGGCCATTGTTATCCGACAGTCCTTAGCTCCTCGTAGGATCCCTGCTCCGGAGCTTGTCGGGTGTGAGTCCTTGCTGGTGAAGATGGACAGCGTGGCAACAGCCCTCCCCTTGCTCCTCGAGTCAATAGCCGAGCTGGCGGTTGAGTTCCCCAGACTTATGGTACTGGGGGACTTCAATTTGCCTTCACTCGGTGAACGCTCTGATGGAGCACAGGAGTTCATGGCTTCCATGACAGCCATGGGCTTCACCCAAGTAATCCAGGGTCCGAGTCACTCAGCGGGCCACACACTCGACCTCGTATTTCTCTTGGAGCAGTGGAGTTGTGATCTTGGTCTGAGGGGTAGTGAGATCTTGCCCCTGTCATGGTCGGACCACTTCCTATTGAGGCTTGACTTTTGGAGACCAATCCCCTGCTGTAGGGAGGAGGAACCGATTAGGTGGTTCCACCCCAGGTGTCTTATGGATCCCCAGGGTTTCCAGACGGCGTTTGGTGTTATGCCTGATACTCTCGCCCGCAGTTCAGTGGAGATCTTAGTCACTACTTGGAACTCGGTAGCGTCTGAGGCTCTCCACCGAATTGTGCCTTTACGGCCGATCCACAGCAGTGGATCCAGGAGGGCTCCTTGGTTTAATGAGGACCTCCGGGAGATGAAGCGCCAAAAGAGACGCCTAGAGCACCGCTGGAGGGCCAGTAAATCCGAGTCAGACTGAGCACTCTTAAAAGCCTGCATCAGAGCATATCTATCGGCATTATGGACAGCCAAGAACAACCACATTGCTGCTCTGATTGCATCTGCTGAGTCCCGCCCTGTCGCCTTGTTTAGGGTGACCCGCTTCCTCTTAAATACGAGGGTTGCGGGGAACCCCTTACAAGGTAGAGCAAAGGAATATGTCCAGTTCCTCGCGGACAAAGTTGCTCGGCTTCGGATGGACCTGGACTCCAATTGCGCAGAGCCAGCCGAGGTACCGGGGGAAGGTCTTGAACGACACCTCTGGACTGATTTTCAACCTGTTGCTCCTGATGAAGTGGACAAGGCCATGGGAGCGGTGAGTGCTTCCACATGTGTACTGGACCCGTACCCCTCCTGGCTGGTCGTGAACAGCAGGGAGGTGACGCGGGGCTGGATCCAGGCAATGGTGAATGCCTCTCTTCGGGAGGGTTTCTTCCCACCGGCATTGAAGGTAGCGGTGGTGAGACCCCTCCTGAAGAAGCCATCACTGGACCCAGCCAGTTTGAACAACTACCATCCAGTCTCCAACCTCCCCTTCATTGGGAAGGTTGTTGAGAAAGTGGTGGCCTCGCAACTCCGGCGGTCCTTGGATGAAGCCGATTATCTAGACTCCTTTCAGTTGGGTTTCAGGCCTGGCTACAGCACGGAAACCGCTTTGGTCATAGGACCGATGATCTCTGGAGAGCCAGGGATGGAGGTCATTCCTCCATCCTAGTGCTCCTTGACCTCTCAGCGGCCTTCGATACCATCGACCATGGTATCCTTCTGCGACGGTTGCGAGAGGTGGGGGTGGGAGGCACCGTTTTTCGGTGGTTCTCCTCCTACCTCTCGGACAGGTCGCAGTTGGTGTTAGTTGGGGAAGAGAGGTCGACCCCTAGGCCCCTGAAATATGGGGTTCCTCAGGGTTCAGTCCTGTCCCCCCTGCTATTTAATATCTACATGAAGCCACTGGGTGAGATCATCCGATGGCATGGAAACCATCAATATGCGGACGATACACAGCTGTATCTGTCCGCCCTGTGCCAACTCAGTGAAACGGTTGACATGATGTGCCAGTGCCTGGAGGCTGTTAAGGTCTGGATGGGGGTTAACAAGCTTGTACTCAATCCAGACAAGACCGAGTGGCTGTTGTGTTTCCCTCCCAAAAACATGGTCAATATTCCATCACTCAGGCTGGGGGGTGAAAATCTACGCCCCTCAGACAGGGCTCGCAACTTGGGGGTCCTCCTGGATCCACAGCTGACTTTAGAACACCATTTGTCGGCTGTGACCAGGGGGGCATTTGCCCAGGTTCGCCTGGTGCACCAGTTGTGTCCCTACCTGGAGCGGGAGGCGCTCGCAACAGTCACTCACACCCTCGTGACCTCAAGACTGGACTACTGCAATGCGCTCTACATGGGGCAGCCCTTGAAGAGTATTTGGAGACTTCAACTCGTCCAGCAGCCATGCGAGCGATTGTGGGTGCACCTCGGTACACCCACGTTACACATATCCTCCGCAAGCTGCACTGGTTACCGATCAGTCTCCGGATACGCTTTAAGGTGCTAGTCGTAACTTATAAAGCCCTTCATGGTATTGGATCTGGGTACTTGAGAGACCACCTGCTGCCAATTACCTCCCACAGACCCATTAGATCTCACAGGGTTGGCCTCCTCCAGGTGCCATCTACCAGCCAATGCCACTTGGCTAATACCCGGGGGAGGGCCTTCTCTGTGGCAGCTCCGGCCCTCTGGAATGAACTCCCCACAGGGATTCGGACCCTCACCTCTCTCCAGGCCTTCCAAAAAGCCGTCAAAACCTGGCTTTGCCGGCAGGCCTGGGGTGATGAGTTCCCTCCCCTCTCGACATGTATGGTTGTGCGACTGTTGTTTAATTTTATTATTTGTATTTTGTTTTTTATGTTCCCATTTTTCCCCCTTGAATTGTTCACCGCCCTGAGTCCTCCCAGAGAAGGGCAGCATACAAATAATAAAATTCTATTCTATTCTATAAATGCAAGGACTGGACTTTTTAGCACCATTATAACTTCAACAGTCATTAAATAAATGTTTGGAAGTACCTATAGCATACCAATTTTCTTCTGGCACACTTACCTCAGGCAAAATAAAGCAGATTTATTTCAGTCAATTTATTGGTTGTATCAGAAAATGACAACAAAATGTGTTTTAATATCTACTTTATTAAGAGAGAGACACCTGGAGGTAAGGGAAGATTTTGTGTCTCTCTGTACTAATAGGTATGGATTCCACATTCCAGCCTTTGGAGTCTTCCCCATTACCCAGTCATTGGATATTTTGGCTGCTACTACTGAATGCCAATATAGCCTATTATAAATGCCCCTTCATCCAGCCCTTAACAATGGATAATTGGGCTGACTTGATGCACATAGTCAAGACATAGTTGAACACAAGGAGGATTTCACTTTTGGAAATGAGCCATCTTTGTTTTGTAGGTGGCACCAAGCATTCCCAGGAAGGGTGGGGTGTTGGCTATATTCTTATGAGAGTGGTTTTCAAAGGCATTGCTCTTCAAAGAACTAGATGTGAGATTCTGTGAAGTTAGGTCAAGGATAAGATCAGATGGATTAGCAGCTATTGTATCAGCTTTCCTGCTGCAAAGCATCTTCCCTTCTTGGAGTGCTTGATGCTGTGGCTTTTTGGTAGTGGAGTTCCAATTTGTTTTCTCTAGAGGCAGTGGTGGCTCAGGAATTCATGGCTACCATGGCAACCATGGACCTGATGTTCTAGAGTTATGTGATGATCCAGGGCCTAGCACAAAAAGCAACACAGCCAGAGAACAGGTCTAACTCCCCTTTATTGACTTTATTAACTCCCCAACATTGCCCCCCATGTCCCCATCTTTAGTACACATGCCTTCAGCAGCCTCTGGCTGCAAGTAGTCCTGTAAGCGAGGTTAGCCAAACAGTAACCAGAGCCAGCACTCCAGTAAGCCACGTTAACCAAACAGTAATCTCCAGGTGTCAGCAAATTCACACAAGGCTCCACAGATTCAATGCTTGTTTCCAACAAATGCCCCTCCCACAAGCACCTCCTAGGGCATTCTCCTTCCTTGTAGCTGGCTTAGTCTGCATTGTTCTCGCCTTCTCTCTTCTCTGGATGCTCTAGGATCAGGAGGGAGTGGTCCTTGCTCTTCACTTGAGTTCTGCCTCTCATGCTCCTCCCTGTCTGCAAGCCTTTCTAATCCTGGAAAGCCTTGCCTGGACCGATTCTACCCTTCCCCAGTTTCCTTCAAGGCCAATGGAACCGTCTTTTCGCTCTCTGTTGGCTCTTGTTTCAGCTCCTCTTCCATCTCAGATCCGACTCTGATGGGGGCATGACAAGTTGGGTGATGTTATCCTTAATATCAGGTGTTGTCATGGGCAGATTACCTTCTGGTAGTTTGGAAATTTTCTGCAACTGCATACAGGGAAGAATAGTGGCTAGGACTAGTGCTCAGAGTCTTAGTCACTGTAGCCCCCCCCCCAATCACATGACTGTGATCAGAGTGCTTGGCAACCTATTTGTTCTTACAAGCTGCCAAGCACCTCATTGTCATGTGATTACCATTTTGAACCTTCCCTATTGGTTATAATGGTATGCGTGGGTAATCTCAGGAGATGGAAAAGAAATGCTGCTTTGGGAATGATCAGATAATGAGGAATACACCTTCCTTGACCCTCCATTGTGCACCCATCCCCTGACTCTGTTTCCCATCCATAGCAGCCATGTACTTGCTTGAAAACCTGGGGTTGTGGGAAGGCAGCAGGAAATTGCCACCCTAACAACTATAGGATTTAAAGAATGAAGGTAACCGGGACCACAGGAATTGCCACCAGTGCAATTACACTTTATGACCACATCACTTAGTGACAGAAATTCAAGTTCCAATTGCCTATAAGTTGCAGTCTAGCTGAATTTAACTAGGCAATGGCCCCAAAATGAATGCTATATGCTGTAAATTACTTATTGTTTTATTTTTTTGTGGCTTTAACTGTCAGTTTTTGAATGCAGGAACCTTTGCACAATGTATAGTCTACAAATGCTTCTGATAAATACGTAAGCTGCATGCTCAAACTGTCCATCATGTGATATTACAGGAGGGATAGTAATCTCATTTATTTAACAGTGTGCACTGCAGTGTGATAGCTAAAACTGTATACTGCCAATCAAAATGCCTTGTTAATTGATTTTCTTCAAGGAGAGGTGATGATCTTTGTGTCAAAATTGTGCATAACCACAGATATTCTTCTGTCTACTTTGGTGATGCACTGCGTCCAATATGGTATCTAGCTAGAAACATATTTTCACATTAAATCCCTGTTTTCTACACACAGTTCTTGGCTGAGAGTCTAAACTTCAATTTTCGCGCAAGAGTGCTTATGCTTGAAACTGCCCTCATTAAAATACCAGAATTCACTGCATCTATTTTTTTAAAAAGGAAAATCATGACCAAAATGCAACACTAGCTTTTAGTATTTTTATAGCAAAAATGAACAAAAGACATTGTAACAACAACATGCCCAAATTGAATAGTAGGAAACAAAGAAGCACTGAAATCAGGATGTGGGTTGCAAATGAAAAAGGGAAGCTGTTGCAGTTTAAACCTTTTGCCCCAAACATATGGTTTTTACAAAGCTTATTGGCTCTAGTCAAAATGCATTTTCTTTACTTCCTATAATTTACTATAGTATCACTAGTGTTTTAAATGTCAGGGTCACTTCACAACATGTCTTGATAACTTATATAGTTATGTAACTTATACAGGTTGTATATAATTTATGTATTATAGGAATCAGCTCATTTATGGGTTTGACCAGGGTATATCATAAATAAATTATTAATTGATATTGGCAAATCTGGTAAGATGAATTGGTAAACTGGTAAGCTGAAACTACTAGGAAAAAAATATATTGCATTTCTGTGATGCTAAAACAGGCTCTTCAATCTGAAAAATTGCTAGTGATTATTGCACTCCAATTTCATCATCATCAAGCTGCCTGTGGAATAGATCATCTAATTTATTTTTAATCTTGTTTGTTTATTTGTTTGTTTGTTTGTTTGTTTGTATCCTGCTTTTATTATTTTTACAAATAACTCAAGCCGGCCAACATATCCAACATCCCTTCCTCTCCTATTTTCCCCACAACAACCCCTGTGAGGTGGTGTTAGGCTGCGAGAGTGAATTTATGGTCTTCTAATCTGGCACCTTAACCATTAGACCAAACTAAAAGACTCCAAATTAAAGAGTTTATCAGTGTAACCTAGGGAGATGTTGGTTTAAATCCTTATCCAACTGCAGGACTTTCTGTATAATCTTGGGCTATTTATGAATTGAGATTAAACCTAAGACTAAAATACAATGCAATTTTTGCTTAGTGTGTTTAATAGCCCTGTTAATTTCCTCTGGTAAAATAAATTGTGTTGGCATAATGTGTGAACAAAGCCTTTCTCTTATTTCTCCTCAATGCATTGTTGGAGTAGTAAAGTGTAGGAAAGAACCACATAGACTACGTGGAAATTTTCAGAAGGAAAAAAAAATAAATGTATAAAAAAGTATGTCTATAAAACTCTAATAACCAAATTAAGAATATAATTATAGAATAGTTCTAATAAAAATACCACAGGGATCGCATCCCTCCAACCTGATGCTATTTTGATATAAATTAAAGTTAAATGAGATTTCCAATTCAAAATGTGCTGTTCAAATCTTGGAAGTCTTACCCAACGGTTTAGATCAGAAATGATTTATTCTGCTAAGTACTTGGATACTATTGAAGTAAAGAATGTATCTGCCAACAGTGTTCTCCCATTTATTAAAATTTGTCATCCTCATACATGCATTGTGGATCAATGCAAAGGAACGTACAATCTAATAGTGTGATACAGACAATGACAGTGACATGGAAACTTTTTGAATTCTTTGCCTTGGCCTTCAGAATGAATTATGATGTTATAATGATATTGTAATTTGCGCCGGGGGGGGGGGGTTAGGAATACAAATAGGTCTTACTCAATGTTAGACAAAGCATTTGGCAGGACTTCTATCTATTAGCAAGAATGATCAACATTTATTAAAGTCAGGCTATAATCTAAAATGTACTTAGCCTATAATTGGTTTTTGTAGATTCTCAAGACCAAGGATATGTAACTGGTACAAAATTTGTAGTACATATAACAGATGCAATGTTTAACATAAAATTTTCTAAAGTAGATTTTCTCTCTTATACACATACTGCCTTGAGTAGAGCATTGATGTTTTGTGCTTATTAGACTTGGATATTACCAGTAATTTAGTCTTCAACCTTGCATTCACTGTAAATTCATTTGCTTTTTTCCACATTTCCTAAATATGGAAACTTTAAACTTCTTGACCCCATATCCAACATTCTGACTTACATGTATTCATTCATTCATTCATTCATTCATTCATTCATTCATTCATCCCCTATCCTTTGCATATTCTTTTTATTCTTTCTAACACAACAACATTTTAGGGGGAGAAATCTATGTAAAGAGGGTCAGAACTATCTATCTATCTATCTATCTATCTATCCATCCATCCATCCATCCATCCATCCATCCATCCATCCATCCATCCATCCAATCTATACGTATTGTAGGAGGAAAATAAAACAGGCTAGGGCTATATAATATGATGGGAAAAGCCAGCAACAGAACTAAAAATAGGATATAAGGGGCTAGGTCTGCAGAAAAAAAGTCATTCAGAAAATATCCTAATGATAAAAACAATTAAGCAGCAGCTTAGAATATTATTGACTGTTTCATTCTGAATTTCCCTCCTTTCTGGTTCTGTGACCCAAAGTGGAACATATGTAGCCTGTCTTATGTTTCCCAATGTACACATACATATAAGCATAGATATAACATAAAAGGAAAGTAAACACATACAAAAAGAAATGCAATAATTTTATTAGAAGAAAGGAAAGACCACCTCCCTCTACCACAACATTATGATAAATCATTGATTGATTATGCCATCATGTTGGTGTTGACTCCTAGCAATCACATAGATATTATCCATTAAATACATACACAATATCTTAAAAATATATAGCCAATATATATCATGCAATATGTAGCAAGGTAATCACTACATTAAAAAACTTAAATTTTAGATTTCTTTGTGAAGTCATCCTTTTTTTAACCCAAGAAGTCTTGATTTTCCCTACACAAATAATAAATTTTTCATAATGCAAGCCTAAAAATTCTTTTTGACCAAATTCAGCAGTTTGATAGTGCACTTGAGCCTAAGAAATGTCAAACTTATCAAGAAAAGATACTGAAAAAATAATCTATACAAATTGTGATCCAGGATGTATCTTTTAAATTAATCAAAATGTTTTAAAGTTGTGTACTACATCAAAGCATTCATTCTTATTTATGATTCATCTTAAAGTATAAACTTTTCATCACTAGCAGATTGCCAGAGGAAATCCTTTGCTGAAGTGCATTTTTATTTGAAAATGAATAAGAAAAGAATAAGTCTCTTGCCAACTGAGTAATCTGTCCCTTATATTAGTTTTACATTTTTTTTTAAATGTTTCCAAAAGCTCCAAATTTTTAGAAATGTCCAGAGTGTTGTAAGATTGCCCACCTTTAAGTAATTTTGTTGGAAATCTTGAGCAAATTTTTTCCACTGGCATACAAAGCAAATACAGTGATCCCCAAGTCCCCAGCTAAAAGTGACAAGAACTCCAAACATTCCAGTGAACAAATATAGTATATATAGAAAGAGAAACTATAAAAGCATCACCAAGATGTCACAAAAAACTAATTTATGACTTGATGGAGGCAATGCTGAGGTAATATGGGGCAACCTCAACTAGAAGACATTGGCACCTCTGCATCTGAATAGGTCTTCTCTGCCCATATATTTATACCAGTAGCACAGTGTGTTTTTCAGTTAACTAAACTTTATTATAGCAGTAGGGATGTTCTTCACTTTTGTCTCATGAAATGCCAAATGGTATTTGTCTCCTCAGCCATTACTCAGATTCACTGATTCAGTGGAAACATAACACCCAACATAGGAAATATTACAAAAGTATATTTCCTTTTGTACAAAACAAAATGCCTACTGTAATAGTATGCTTCCTATTATGCTAGAACAGCAGATTATTATGAAATAATAATAGAAACATCTACATATCAAGTAATATGTGAATTTCTAGTTTAAAGAAAAGTGATAAAGCAGGTGCAGTAAATCCAGAATTATTGCTTCCTTCCAGTTCTTCAGGTCATTTAGGGTAATTCTTTATGAAGTTCATAATTCCAGAGAGAGGCTTCCTGAAAACATTTGCTAGAGAAAATCCTACCTTCAACGGTCACAATTATAGGTTGGTAGCCTAACAAGCATTATCTATAGGCAGAGACATTCTCTGATCCATGTGGTGTGCAAAACAAGGCATTCTGTTTGTGACATGATACTTCTAGGCCTAATAGGAAAAATTATTTAGTATAAAACTGAACAATAGCCTTATATGTAGCCAGTTGTCAGCTTCTGCTTCTGCTTTCTAATTACTGAGAAGAACTTAACCTCATAGTTTAACACACATTCATATATTGACAGATTTAATCGAAGCTTATTTGAGTATTAAAAAAGAACTATCAATACTGTAATAATGCATGTCAGGAACCATCTTGAATCTCACTATCTTCCTGAAGAGAACTTAAATATGGTGGACACACTAGATTTGAGAAAATGTCATATAATTCTAGTGCCAGTGTACCTGATATCTGCTCTTTCCCTGAGTCAGTTTTACTGTTGAACATATTAAAATGCTTTTTGAGGATGTGGAAGATAATATCTGCTATGAAGCAATATAGAACAAGGGGACCCCAACCCCCAGTCCATGGCCCTGTGCTGGTCCACAGCCCATTGGGAACCAGGCCATGCAAGTGACAGATGAGCACAACATGAAGCCCAAGCAACGTCTGTGTGTCTGTGTGTGTGTGTGTGTGTGTGTGTGTGTGTGTGTGTGTGTGTGTGTGTGAAACCATCCCCTTCCTCTACCATTGCCACCGGTTTCTGTACTGGAAAGTTGGGGGGGGGGCACTGATGTAGAATGTTTCAGACAAATGTAACGTATTATACTGCTTGTAAAGAACAATAAAACAATCTGGTGAATTCTAGATGCTTAATCAGGAATAAAAGTTTATGAAAATTGTCATGTACTCAAACAGCTACTACTCTATTGTCTTATTTAATTGCAGTAGGTTCCCTAGCGATCCATAGCTCCTTCTCAGGAATCTGAGAAACTTTGATTGAAGAGTTTCTCAGAAGGACTATTGTGCACGATTAGTGTATAGCTCATTAAATTCAAGATGCTGTGTTACGTTTTTCCTGTGGACTTGACATACCTCTATTATTTGGTTATTTTAGCTGCAATAAATATCCTGTGCTGTGGATTATATCAAAGATGTGATCATGTGATACATAGAGGAGCTCTTTTGTCTCAAGTTGTTTCTGTTAATTTTCTACTTTGAAATGTTATGACAAACCTCCTGGGATATTTTGGCATTTTATTTGAATAAATATGTACTTCCTTGGATAACATTTTTCTCTTTCATGAGATACCAACATTCAAACTCCCAAAATTAAAAAAAAAACCAGATATTTCTTCTTAATAGTCAAATTACATGTTAGCCTTTCAAATCAAGATCCAGCATTGCATTTAAAAATGCATTAATACTTCTATAATAAAATCATGAATCACACAAGTTATTTAGATTATTTTTATGCAAGACATGACTTCCACAGATAATACTAAAATAGTAACAGAGTTTCTAAAAGGGTCATCTAGAAATGTGGAATTCCAAGTTATTAGCACACTGATGAACCTTAGCTCTTCTGTCTCTTCTTTCCCCCTTTAGCTTCTTGACAGGTGCATCGACTTGATTAGAGTTCAGAAATTAAAACTGAATGCAGATAAGAAAGAAGTGGTGTAAGATGGGTGGCTTCTCTGCCTAAGAAATTAGAAGGCGGCCTCTGTATGGCTGTGTGTATAGCAAGTGGGTAAGGTGAGGGTACTACTGTTCCCAATGTATCATTAGAGGCATGGGTGTACTCCGTGGCAAGGGAAGTCTTGAGCTGCTTCAGCAAAGTTGTGCAGTCTTCAGAACTGAAGTAGTAAAGTGCTGCAGAATTGTGATGGACACTTTCTTACCTGCCAGCAGCTCCATAAAGAAGTCTTACTTTTTCTTATATATTCACAGTACCCATACAGATTCAGGAAAAGAATTGTCCGAATTCAGAAGGGCATTTATGGTTTCTCATACCAAGAGAATTCATTAAATGAATTCTTAGGGAATGCCTTGTACTTAAACCAGATTCTCTTTTAACAATTGTTAGAAGAATCCTTTTCTGGCATCTTTACTGGCTTGGCAGAAGGTTGGACGGCCATCACTACCCCACCATGGTCTGTTGACCACATTTTGGGGACTCAACATTCAGCCTGCTTTTACAGTGTTTTGCAGTATTCCGCAGTCACATGACCACAGTTTGCAATGTTTTTGTCAGCATTTTACTTCCAGTTTTCAGCAAAAATGCCCCATAGCAAACAATTCACTTAATAATTAAGTACAGGTAGCCCTCGAGTTATGAGCACAATTAAGCCCAACATTTATATTGCTAAGTGAAACATTTGTTAAGTGAATTTGCCCCATTTTATGACCTTTTCTTGCCACATTTGTTAAGTGAATCATTGAATTTGGTAAGTTAGTAATACAGTTGTTTAGTGAATCTGTCATCCCCATTGATTTGGCTTGTCAGAAGGTTTCAAAAGCTGACCACATGATCCCAGGACACTGCAACTGTCATAAATATGAAGCAGTTGCAAAGCATCTGAATTTTGATCATGAAAAGCAGTAGTAAGTCACTTTTTTCAGTGCTGTTGTAACTTTGAACAGTCACTAAATGAACTGTTTAAGTCAAGGATTGCCTGTATTTGCTTTACACCTGCTGGAAAAAAAATTGTAAAATTGGGTCAGTTATGTGATGGCTAATTTTATGGCTGTCATGACCTATGTGTGTAATTGGACAGCTTTGTTACTGTTGTAAGTTGAGGACTACCTATATTTTTGGGGTTGGCCTGCTGAGCTCACAGAATTGTACTCTATGCAATTACTTTGGCTCCTGTGATATTGAGATTCAAGATCCCTTTATAAATCTGGCAAGTCTTCCTCTTCAGAACCATTTTAGAAGCTCCAAAATGCACAGAATGCACATGCTCACTTGATCTTGTTAAGGTGTTAGTGGAGGATCTGTTTTTCCTCTCTAGAGTTGTCAATGCAGAAATCTAAGCTGTGTGGCACTCTATTCATCCTCGTAGTGCATAGAAATTTTGCTGAAAAGCATGATTGAACTTACTGGTTTGATCTTTCTACTATAGTTCCATCCCTTTAGCATTTCAAGTGTAAAAAATGTGAATAACTCATGATTGCTATTTTGCTCTGCATGCTGCAGAAGATGTAAATGTAATTAGCTTTTAGGAGGTAGGTAAAATTTTTGATGTGGAAGACAGAAGATTTGAAAGGGAATATGGAATGTGGCTTTCTTTTTCATATGTATCATTGAAATGTTTGTCCATTTATTTAGCTTGTGGCCAGGGGCAACTTCAGCAGAGCTGAAAAATGTCCCTGTTATGCAATATTCATAAAAAAGGAATGGGACTTCAACCTCATGCTGGGAACTGCCACCTTGACGCTTTTGGCCTCCACTTGTGGATACCTCTGATTGTGACTTAAAGTTCATGTGTTGGAGCAACTGTTATGAGTTTCATTCTAACTTATGTCATTTTTTGTGTATAGATTGACTTTGAAGATGTGATTGCCGAACCTGCAGGAACCCACAGTTTCGATGGGATCTGGAAGGCCAGTTTCACCACCTTCACTGTGACAAAATACTGGTTTTATCGCTTATTGTCTGCAATCTTTGGCATTCCCCTGGCTCTTATCTGGGGCATTTATTTTGCCATTTTGTCCTTCCTCCACGTCTGGGCGGTGGTGCCTTGTATCAGAAGCTACCTAATTGAGATCCAGTGCATTGGCCGAGTTTATTCTATCTTTATCCATACCTTCTGTGACCCGTTCTATGAGGCTGTTGGCAAAATGCTTAGCTCTATCAGAGCAACAATAAGAAAGGAAGCATAAATGACATTTCAAGGAGCTGAAGAATGAGCTCCCCCCGCCCTTCATAGTTTGGTGCCAGTCTCAAGGCTGCCATAAATTAATAAAGTGACCGGCACTTAACAGCATCACTCCAAAAAAAAAAAAACCAACTTGAATGCAGCAAATAATTCCTTTTTAACTTTCTTCACTACTTAATCCCTCTTGGATTTATGCTATTTACTCTTTTCAGGAGGAAAGTCAATTTGCATTAAACAAACACAAACAAATTAAATAGCTGCTCGTCCATTTCACCTGCTTGTTGTTTTGCTGACCTTTGATGAATTGACTTCTATTCTGCTTACCCCTTCCATTCATTTGTTGCAAATTAAACTCACATTGATTATAATGCAGAACTGCAAATACCCTTTCCAGCACTATCACACTGCTCTTCATTTTACTGTGAGTAAAAGAGGTATAAAAGCTACTGCAGCATAATGCACATGGCAACAAGCTGGCAGATGTCAACAGAATGTTCCTTTTATAGATGTATTGTCAGATGACTGTAGCGCTTTACTGTAGTGACCATATCTAATTGCCACACACAGATTTAAAGAAATGACTACTGTAACATATGTGCTGAGAAAAAGGAGATCAAGTGTCTTTAAAAAGACAAAGCTTTCGATTCAAATAACTGGGCATGTTGACAAAAAGCTACTAGTACTGCTTCTGTCTTATTTTGTAATCCCCATGAGAGAGTATTTGGATTATAAATATATAATATATGTCACTGAGAGAAAATGTAAAGGGGAACCTTAGTGCTTTTCTTTAACCAAATAATTTATGAAACCCTGTTGACACTGGCATGCGAGTGGACCCTTTTTCTTTGAAATCTTCTTAACTAGAAATGGCAGGATGTGAATAAACAGCTTTTTAGAAATATGACACAATTTTATCTCTGAACAAAGACTTCTAAAATGTTCAATCTATAAATCCAAAATCAAGGTAGGATTTTTATTTTTTGAAAATGCATCCATGAAGAAAATCCTTATGGTGTGCACATATTGAAAGTTAATTTATCCCTAGATTAAAATAGCAAGGACACTATTGTGTTTAATTTTTTTAGCATCATTCTTAAGAACAGATGTTCCAATTAATTTAAATAAAACTTACTACAAAGGGACTAATTATTCCCTTAAAAGTAGACAGCAAGGTATGTACAAATTGTGTTGAATCATGCCAACTATATACTGGGTTTTAAGAGTGATTTGGCTGTTTTCTATGAGAACAGATTTAAGAATCTTTAAAACGAATTCATTAAATCCAAGCAGGTCCCCCAGCCTGCTAGTTCTATTTACACATTGCTAACTTTTCCCTAACCATCCATACAAGTGGTTTAGGCAGCACTATGTTATGGTTCACCTTCCCCCACCCACCCTTTCTAAACTGAACTATACATAATTCAAGTAGCTTTCCAGGTGCATAAAACTGTATGAAAGATACAGAAATAAAACATTTATAGTGTTATTTAATAGTGTGTTGCAGAATCTTTACTGTCACCACAGTGACAATGAAGTGAGAGAATAGCTTCATTGGTTTTGCATGAATGTGCTGCTTTCCTTAAAGCTATTAAACAAGATCATCTTTCTTAAATATAAACTGAAGAATTTCAAAGTGTGTTCTGCTTTTGTTAGAAACTAGTTACAAGGGTGACTTACTTGGATCTTGAGTATCTAGAATAGGTTCCAATTACAGCCCTAGCCTAATTAATAATAATGTCCTGACTAGTTTTTTTAAACTATCTGATTGCTTCAACCTGTCTATTTTTTTAGTGCAAGTCTAAGCATAATCACTAAGAGATTGGTATCCATCAACCGAGGGAGGCAAGTGCTGATCTCAAACATATTGCTTATCTGAACTGGAGCTCAAATGGCATCTCTCTTCTACACCAACCTAAAGTTGCCCCTGTAAAATAAAAATAAAAATCCACTCGTATAACCTCAGAGCTTTATCCTGCCATATGACAGGACCAGTTCTGAAGGGGAGATCTTCAGGGCAATTGAAACTAACATTTTACCAAAATTGCTCGGATATAGTAATGGGAATATAGTATAATGGGAATATAGTAATGGGAATGCCTTGCTTTTTGCAAATACAGGTTTTACTAAGAATAATATTGGTGTCCTTCATTAATTACATTTCTACTACATTAGATAATTAATTGATTAGACTTATCTTTCATGTCCACGTGCATTGATATAGGACCATAGCAGCTCATTATTTTGAATAAAGGATGAACATTTTATTGACAATAGGCAATAGTTGCAGTAGATACAGGTGTAGAATCATCTTTTCTTTTATTACCGTCCTATACTAATAGTGTGTGTACCGTATTTTTCGGAGTATAAGACACACCTTTTTCCCTCAAAAAAGGGGCTGAAAATCTGGGTGCAGTCTTATACACTGAATACAGCATTGTTTGCCTCCCGAAACCCTGCCCTCTTCACCAAAATGGCCGTGCATAGCCTTTAAGAAGCTTTCATAGTGCTCCTGGGGGCTGGGGAGGGCAGAAATGAGCGAAAAATGGGCTGCTTTTTGTTCAATTTTGCCCCACCAGCTCCCGGGAGCACTCTGCAAGGCTCCTAACAGCTATGCATGCCCTTTTGTTGACAAAAAATGGGACATTTTTTGCTTGTTGGGGGGGGGCATTCCCCAGGAGCAATCTACAAGCCTCCTAAAGGCTATTCATGCCCTTTTTTGAAAAAAAAAATGGGCCCGTTTTCACGAAAAATGGGTCATTTTTTGGGAGGTCTGCAGAGTGCAAATTTTTTTTAAAAAAATTGTCTCTTCAAAACCTTGGTGCTTCTTATACTCCGAAAAATATGGTTTGTGTGTGTATGTGTGTGTCTACAAATGCAAGTAGATGAAAGTAATAGGAATATAGTTACATACAGTTTGCTCAATAAATGTAAAATTGCAAAACTTTTGTTGGCCAAGAAATTAGTACAGCAGTCTTGGTGGTGCAGTAATTAAAATATCAGTATTGCAAGCAAACTCTGCACACAGCCTAGAGCTCGATCCTGATGACTCAGTCAAGGTTAACTCAGCCTTACATCTGACTTCCAAGTCAGAAAATGAGGACCCAGATTGTTGGGGCTAATATGCTAACATTATAAACTGCTCAGAGAGTGCTGCAAAGCACTATGGTGTGGTATATAGGTCTAAGTGCTATTGCTATAAGTGCTATAGAATATTACCCACAAATATCAGTTTTACTAGGGAGCAAATCCCTATAAAATTTCAATCAGCTTTCAGTACTGTAACTCTAAACACTAGAAATAGACATTTTATAAAAGTGCTTTTTGTGTCTTGAACACCAGTTTTTGAAATATAAATAACTTTATATGTTTTCCTTTTGCATTTAAAACATACACTGGTCTGGCATATTTTTTATAATGTATATAAATAAGAAATATTATTTAGATATATATCTATATATCTATATAAATTGTAATACAGCAACAACACACTTTTTGTGAGAATGTAAACATATTTTAGTTTTATATAATAAAAAAAACACTTTGAAATATATTGCCTAGAACGGTATATTCAGAAAGTGCATCCCAAAGCGAATAACATTAATGATCCAAGATATTCACATATGCTTACAAGATGTAACAGCCATTTTTTTTTATTCTGCATGTTCAATAGCCATGGTTACAATCTGCACAATAAAAGCTGTTTTAATACAAACACTGGTCTAAATCATTCTTCTCTTTAAAAAGAAGTTCTCGCTACTAGTACAAGATTTTGGATAGTTTTGAGAAACTATAGTCTGTTCACTGCATCTTCCATAATGGTAGTTTGTCAAAGTCTGAATAACTATGCAGATTGATCGGGTTCACGCTTTGATGTAGAATGGCCAGGTTCACCTATTACACTAAGCCATGGTCTGTTTAGCTATGGTTTACTCCATAAGCCATACTTATCTGATTGCCTCAACATACCACAATTGCTGATTTCATACAACACTAAGCTAAAACCAACCAGTCCACATCATGACTTAAGACAATGACTCAATTTCTCAATTTTGGGGAGCTGGTGAGTACATCTGAAATTTAGAGAATGTGGAATGTTTCTTCTTGGACAATGATTGCCATATTCAAAAAAATCTGCTTGACTTCTGTAATACTCTTGTTCCACAAAGCACTTGAAGGGAATGAACTATCTGGACCCATTCAGTTGGGTTTTAGACTGAAGTGCAGTACAGAGACAGTATTAGTTGCACTTGTTAAGCTATGACAGAATAGAAGTACTGCATACATTTTTGTGTTCTTGATCTTTCAGCAGGTTTCAATACCACCAACCATGATATCTTTCTGAGGTGGCACAGTGGTTAGAGTGCAGTACTGCAGTTTACTTCAGCTGACTGCTGGCTGCAGTTCGGCATTTCAAATCTCATTGGCTCAAGACTGACTCAGCTGTCCATCCTTCTGAGGTGGGTAAAATGAGGACCCAGGTTGTTGGGGAAATATGCTGACTCTTTAAACTGCTTAGAGAGGACTGTAAAGCATTATGAAGCGGTATATAAGTCTTGCTATTGCTATGACTTAGTCAACTTACAAATTGGCTACAGTAATACACTCTATATGAGTTATATGCAGTACAGTGCAGTGACCCATGTGCAGATCTGTACATTGGGAAAACAAAGCAACCAATTCATAAATGCATGGCACAACACAGGAGAACAAACCCATCAGAAAAAGTTTAAGAGGCAAAGGCCACTTTTTTGAAGACAGCAAAGTCCACATTTTGGACAGAGAGGACCACTGGTTTGAAAGAGGAGTCAAAGAGGCCATCTGTGTCAAAATTGAACAGCCCTCTCTCAACAGGTGGAGGGATATGACATCATCTATCTCCAGTCTACAACAAAGTCCTTTCAACAGTTCCAAGAAGGCTCCCCACCCATTTGTACTACTCAGGTGACCATGACAACACAGATAAACCTCCAGGTGGCCTCAAAGACTCTCTAAAATAATGCAAATGGCCAGCTGTCTACAAGGAATATAAATCCTTCCATTCCAGACCATCCAGAGTTGAAGAAATTTCTTGAATGAGAAGTGAAATGTCTTCAAAGAAAAACAAAAAAGTCCAGTTGCCTCTTGGAAAAGGACCTTTGGGGTATAAGTCTAATTGTAGATTTACCACTTTCTCTAAAATTACATCATGATTCTCTTCTTTCTATAATCCATCCTATTTAATCATGAAAACCATAGAACATGTTTATTTTTTCTGTTTAATGCAAGAATCCCATAAGGGGTTTCCAGACAGCAATAAACATAGATGGTATTGTCTTTTCTTTAATCAGCAAGTTCTTTCATCTTCACCAAATATTCCTCCATTTGGATATTGCCAATTCTTTCCAAATTTGTGCCTATAATAACCCCAACTGTTGTTTCCATATATAAAAACAAAATTCCATGACTTTTTTCCAAATGTTTATCCATCAGTTCTTTGTATATCAATCTTTAAAATCCTCTGAAACAATATTGCATATGCACTTGAAGCCAAAATCTTCTAACATTTTTGCATGTCCATCAAGCATAGTAAAAATGACACTGCTTGTAGTGGTGAAATTCCATTTTTTTACTACTGGTTCTGTGGGCATGGCTTGGTGGGCGTGGTGTGGCTTGGTGGGCATGGCAGGGGAAGGATACTGCAAAATCTCCATTCCCACCCAGAGGTGACATTTGACAATTCTCTGAACTACTCAAAGTTTCTGCTACCAGTTCTCCAGAACCTTCTGGATTTCACCCCTAGCTGCTTGTAATTCATATTTCCAACATAGATTTGAACGCTTTTATACAGGATATTTTAGATAATTTTTCTAGTGATCATACAATATATCAATGTTCCATCATTTAGTTATACTAGCAGTCTTTGAATATCTGGTTTTGTTCTCAGGCCCCAGATTAGAATGGTTGCTGAGCCCCTAAATGTAATTATTTTAGGGTGGTTTTTTTGATGTGCTGTGTCTATTCCTAAGTTTAAACAGTTCTTTTTTATGTAATTGTTTCATGTTTTTAGAAGTAAGCCTTGTATAGATTGGACAGTCTCTGTATAAATAAATATAAGTAGACAATATGCTTGAAGAAGTACTACATCATGGATTTATATGTTCAATTCTGAACTCTGCAAACAAGCATAAAAAGGAATGTGACTGAGAAAATACCTTCAGTTTAAGGTGGACATTGGAGACACTGTACACCAAGAAATCAAAAATGATTTTCATACACATTTAAAGCTCTGGATTTATTACACAGAGAAACACATACACAATAGACAGAAAGTATTGAATCATTGGAAAAGGAACAAGGGACCAGAGTAAGCTGACGGGGTAAAGAATGGAATCTGCTGGTGGTGAATAGAATATAATGGCAGAGGCTGACTGAAAGTCTCACAATAATTGAATAGCTAGCTACAACTGAAAGCAGAGTGCCGAGACGGCGAAGTAAAATAAAATTAACTGTTCAGTCTATATCTCAGTTATTGTTCTTTATAACTCTTTTTGGTTATAGTTTTCTCTACTTCCTTTCTGAAAAGGACTGAGCAAAAGAGACAGAATATAGTAAGTAAGTAAAATCTTTATTACGGTCAAAGACCAGCAATACACATTAGTTTTTACACTATATTAAAAAATACATATATATGTGTACATTAAAAAAAACTAACCTTTAGAGACAACCAGTCATTGTCTAGAATGGTCATTTATGGTCATTTATAGGCTTTCACTGGGCTGCCATTAGGACATTGGAGAGATGCCCATTAGCTATCAACAGATAAATGCAGTACAGCTAGGATTGGCCACAAGAGTATCCTTGCCACTATTGCCAAAGTAAAAAATCCCTCATTACTCTCAAGTTGAATGATTGCCAATCTCTCACTGTGTCTCCTTTGATCTTCTAAATTGGCTGCATGTGAAAAAATGTGTGTTCCACTGATTTGATGCTTTCATTTTTTTAAAAAACATTTACACATAAATAAAAGCCAAGATTCAAGACAGGATTTCTTTTTGTTACTACTATTGTTAGCTAAACACACCAAAAGTGCATTCCAATTTTGCATGTTCTTACTTGAACATACTAAATCACTACTTTAACTCACTGAGTATCCATAGGCAAAACAATACCATCTGTGCAGAAGCCGTTAAGTGTGCTTGTGGGGGGGGAGGGGGGGATTAATGAAAAAACAAATTTCAAAATAGATCAATGAATACTCTTAGTGGCTACATAATTTTATATTTTTGCTGGGAAGTGAATGAAGAAACAAATTCAGGCAAAGGTCATGTGTTTATAACAGTTGCAGTCAGTGGTGGGATTCAAAATTTTTTACTACCATTCTGTGGGTGTGGCTTGGTGGGGCGTGACATAGCTTGGTGGGCGTAGCAGGAGAAGGATACTGTAAAATCTGCCACTCCACGGGAAGGTTACTGCAAAATCCCTATTCCCTCCCAATCAGCTGGGACTCGGGAGGCAGAGAGAATAGATGGGTGTAGGGCCAATAGTTCTCTAAACTACTGAAAATGTCTGCTACCGGTTCTCCAGAACTGGTCAGAACCTGCTGAATACCACCTATGGTTGTAGTGCCCCAGGGTGATGACCATTGTCTGTGTTTTAATCACATGATTATAGGGATGCTGCAACAGTTATATGAGCAGGTTGTGAACCACTTTTTTTTAGTGCAATTGTAACTTTGAACAATCACTAAATGAATAGTTGTAAACTGAGGACTACCTGCATTATATTCATATGTACTACTCACTTTTTGTTAAAATCTAACCATTCCTTATTATGGGAAAATGTTTTTTTCAATTCTTACTTTCCCATCTTTGCCTAGCTGTCTTCCCCAATCTAGAGTTGGACATACTGCCTAGGACATTGTGGTCCAGAATTTCTCGGCAAACCAGGCTGCATTGAATCATTTAGTCACACAGTCCGATATGCTTAAGGAGATAAAATATAACATGCTAAGCTTTTGCAAAAATGATACTCCCTAATAGGCAAGTCTTGATAAACTAAATGCAGATGTTGCCATCTGGTGGCTGTCTGCTAAAAGAGTCTCTAGAAATTTATATATAGAAAATAAAATAAAAAGCCTTTGATCTTGGATGACCTAATAGTTTAGGACAAACTTCATCTGCTACTACTGTATAACACTCTCACTCCACCAGAAGTCATGAAGAGATTCTTTTCTGGAGTGCAATATATTCCAAATGTGTAAAATAACCAAATTGAATAAGTCAAAAGTTTTTGAAGGCGCACAGCAAGTTTCCTAACTATTTTATGCACTAATTATGATTTTAATGAATCTAATTTCTGGTACCCAGGAGTCATTTTAATGGTTTAGTTTAATTTAACAGCTTATTTAATTTGCTTCATTGTATACTTCACACTTTGAAATGCAACCTTTTTTTTTTAGATTTTGAAGTATTTGTAAGCCTCTCTTGAGAAACACTTTGACACCTATGATTAATTAATTTCAGTAATTTTTTTTACCTAGTTGACTGTTGAGATGAAATAGAGTAGAAATGAAATGAGGGGGAAGGGTGGAGAATCTGTACTAGAAACCTTATTTTGACCCAGAATCTATTCAGCAACACAGGCAAACAGGATTCTAACTATTAGGAAAAGAGAGAGAAAACATTCAAAATGTGCCCAGAATTTTAAAACTCTTATGTTCGCCACAAAAAGCTCAGGTTTTGGATATCACTGGGAAAGCACTAATATGAAGTCCAGAGAACTTGACATAAGCGTGTCTAAACCCAGCTGTTCTTTAGAAGAGCAATCTAACGTTAACGCAGGAGGTTTCACATCAATAGCACCTGTGCCTTGACCTCTGCTCCAGGAGGAGGGAGGAGGAGCCAGGAAGTGGAAATAAATGCCAGACAGATGTTCAGCATCAAATTATGTCTCTTGCAAGAAATACTGACATTGTTATTCTTCTATTTGTCACTGAAGAATTGCAGCATTTGGCGGTTGCACCATGGGAGCCAGTTAAAAAAACTTCAGCCCCACCCCCCACCCCCAGAAGAACCTGAGAACTTGAGGCACTGATCATATGGGGTCAAGGGCTTGAAGATGATTAAAGGAGTTTTCATGGCATGTAATTTATTGTCATATCAAATGGCTGCACCATATGGACTTATTGTCTAGGCTTATTAGTCTATAGATTGTTTCAAACATCTCATGTGGAGAAAGCCCTGTCAAGGTGCTTTCATAAAGCTCCATATGTCACACATTTTTCACAAGTTTAGCAGTAATTTTTCCAATCTCCTTGAAGTGTGAACTTTTAATCAAGAATGAACCCCCAGACTATCAAAAGAGCTTGATATTATGGCACCTTCTGAGCATTACAGATTCCTTCAGTGATCTCTCTATATTTTTTGCATCTCACTTTTACAAGGAAATGCATAGGAAGGACTGAAACTACTAAGATATTATTCCAGGTGGTATAAGTTTCATCTAAGTGGGAACAAACCAGACTAAATTCTTTTGCGGAATAGCCTTGGAATTCCAGGATATATTAATATTATGTTGCACTATATCTGCAGGGTTTAGAATTGGTTGCTGTATCAGATAACTGCAGTGAACAAGCTAACTATATTTCAGATAAGCACTATTTGTTTTCTGGCCAATATTAATGCTGGCTTCAACCAAGGGTGCTAAAATGCTTATCTGGAATAAAAATAATAGAGCTTCTATTACAGTAATTGGAAAAGCTACCCTTTCCTCATGGCTGTTGTGAACTGCAATGTAGCAACTGAAAATTGGCATATAAATGATGATATTATTATTATTATTATTATTATTATTATTATTATTATTATTATTATTGTACAATTGTATCACAGCGGCCAGTTGTTTCGCCGGATTTGGCATTGGTTACTAGTCGGGCCCCACCCAGGGGCCTAGGACGTCAAAACGTATTTTCGTAATATGCGTGCAGATCCAAGCAGTGCGACTTTTTGCATTTGACTGATGGTGATTTTGTCAATTTTTAACTGTTTTAAATGTAATTCCAGTGCTTTTGGAATAGCACCCAGTGTGCCAATTACCACTGGAATTACCATATTATTATTATACAATTGTATCACAGCGGCCAGTTGTTTAGCCGGATTTGGCATTGGTTACTAGTCGGGCCCCACCCAGGGGCCTAGGACGTCAAAAGTTTCTTAGGCACAGTTTTTAGTGATGGTAAACGTTGCCTTTCCTCATTAAGCAGAAAATGCTCCATGATCTTCAATTCTTTTTGTTTTTGAGTTAGTTCATCAGTTGGTTCAGTGATAACTGGTTCTAGTGGTGGTAATGTTATTTCCTCCCCGAGAGCTTCTTCTGGGAGTTCTACTATAATGTCTTTAGTTGTGTCTTGAATATCAGTTATTTCCGCTTGTGATATTGTTTTTTGGGTTTTCAATTTGCCTGAATTTCCTCATGTTCAACTTCACTAAACACTTTATTCCGTATAATAAATCGCCTTTGATCTGCTAGTCGTTGTTCACTAACATTTGAATCTGGATATTGTTGTTTCCATAATTCATACATTCGCTTTAAATAGCCTCTTTTTTCTGGCTCTGAGTTGTAGTAACAGGCCATTATGGCACGGTTTTCATCTGCACTATATTTTTGTCGTTTTGTTGGCTGGTCCACTTGTAGCCCACTTGTTGACGGATGTCCAGGGACCCCAACATCCGCCGTGGCCCTTGTTAACCCGTGCGACGACCGATGCGGTACGGAATTCTTATTTGTTTTTTTCACCATATTGTATGGGTTGGCGGGTTTTTTTTTATGGGACCAGATGCGAACCTGACCCCAACCCTCCTCCTTTTTCATCCGGGCTTGGGACCAGCAACGGTGGAGTTATTATTATACAATTGTATCACAGCGGCCAGTTGTTTCGCCGGATTTGGCATTGGTTACTAGTCGGGCCCCACCCAGGGGCCTAGGACGTCAAAACGTATTTTCGTAATATGCGTGCAGATCCAAGCAGTGCGACTTTTTGCATTTGACTGATGGTGATTTTGTCAATTTTTAACTGTTTTAAATGTAATTCCAGTGCTTTTGGAATAGCACCCAGTGTGCCAATTACCACTGGAATTACCATTGCTGGTTTGTGCCATAGTCGTTGAATTTCGATTTTTAAGTCCTAGTATTTTGCAATTTTTTCATGATCCTTCTCGGCGACCCTGCTATCACCTGGTATTGCGATATCTATGATTGTAACCTTGTTTTTCTCAACCAGTGTGATGTCTGGTGTATTATGCGCCAGTATTTTGTCGGTTTGTATACGGAAATCCCACAAGATCTTGGCCATCTGATTTTCGGTGACTTTTTCAGGCTGATGTTCCCACCAGTTTGTTGCTATTTTAATATTAAAATTTTTGCACAAATTCCAATGGATCATTTGCGCTACTGAATTGTGCCGCAATTTATAATCAGTCTGTGCG
This sequence comes from Thamnophis elegans, assembly GCF_009769535.1. Classification (NCBI taxonomy): domain Eukaryota; kingdom Metazoa; phylum Chordata; class Lepidosauria; order Squamata; family Natricidae; genus Thamnophis; species Thamnophis elegans. Next base: position 58,155,936 of record NC_045547.1, read on the forward strand.
ATTTTTTTACAGCAGCTGAGTATGTGATCAACAGTTTCATCAGCTTCTTTGCAAAGTCTGCATTTGGCATCATCAGAGGATTTTTCTATTTTGGCCTTAATGGCATTTGTGCGGATAGCTTGTTCTTGCGCAGCCAGGATTAGTGACTCTGTTTCTTTCTTTAATGTACCTGTTGTTAACCATAACCAAGTTTGTTCACTGTCCACTTTATCTTTTATTTTTTCCAGAAATTGGCCATGCAGTGCTTTGTTCTGCCAACTCTTCATTCTTGATTTTATGACATCTTTTCTGTATTCTTGTTTCGTCTGTTGGGCCTTCAGTAGATTTTTGTTCTTTACTTCGATTAATAGATGTTCTTGACTTTCTTTTAAATAATTAGCCAGTACATGTTTTTCTTCTTCAACTGTTTGCTTCACTTGTAATAATCCTCTGCCACCTGATTTTCGGGGCAGGTACAGTCTATCAGTATCACCACATGGATGTAAACTGTAGTGCATTGTCATTAGTTTCCTGGTTTTTCGGTCCAAAATGTCCAAATCAGCTTGTGTCCAGTTAACTATACCAGCTGTGTATCTTATAACTGGTATTGCCCAGGTATTTATGGCCTTGATTATATTTCCACCATTCAATTTAGATTTCAAAATTTTCTTAACTCTGTTGGTGTACTCTCGCCTGACAACAGTTTTTACTTCTCCATGCTTGATGTTATCCAACTGCAGAATGCCTAAGTATTTGTAGGCTTCATTTTCTTTGCATTTAATTAATTGGCCATTGGGCATTTCAATTCCCTCACATGCAGTTATTTTGCCTCTTTTTATGGATACAGTGGCGCATTTTTCCATGCCAAACTTCATTGAAATATCGGTGCTGAATACTCGGACTGTGTTTGTCAATGATTGGATTTCTATTTCTGACTTTCCATAGAGTTTCAAATCAAAAGTTTTTATTATTATTATTATTATTATTATTATTATTATTATTATTATACAATTGTATCACAGCGGCCAGTTGTTTCGCCAGATTTGGCATTGGTTACTAGTCGGGCCCCACCCGACTATTATTATTATTATTATTATTATTATTGTTGTTGTTGTTGTTGTTGTTGTTATTATTATTATTATTATTATTTACTTTATTCATTAAACATGAAACTCAGAAAACTGAACATTTAAAAATGCACCCTAGCTGTCCCGTAGAAGACAGTGAAAGGTGAGGGGAGATCCAGTGACCTCAGAGACGATCGCAAAGTCTCTGGGGGGCGTGGAATTAACCCCTCTTGCCAACTCCTTTTTGGATTAGCTGCATGCTAACCGAAACTGCAGGTTGCCCCTAAGAACGGTCTGAGTGGATTCACCTGGTAAGCTGATTTTACTATTCAAAGAGAGACGGTCCGCACTAAAATCTAAGCTAATTGAAACCAAAGAACAGAAGAATCCAGCGGCGAATCGGCTTTTTTTAAATGGATTTATGGCTGGTGGTTACCCTATCTTTTAAATGTTTTGAATGCTGTTTACGTGGATAAAGAAAAGTTTACTTTATTTCAACACCCCCTCGGGCCTCCCTAAATTGGGCTGTAAACCAATTTACTACAATTTGGCTTCTTATAACTTGACACTTTTATTGCTTGGCTGTGTTGGTCTAAGATCAGATAAGATTGCATAGCTCTCAGCGTGTCTTCATTTGCGAATATCTTCTGCGTCACATCATGGCGTCTGTACTTGCTTCAAGTGATTCATTTCAAAAGATTTTTTCCATTTTTCAAAGGTTGTTTGATACGTATGAAAAATTTGAAAAAGAATCTGAAAAAAAATAGACTATTTGTTGCTTTTAACACTAAATATGAAGGAAAGAGTCAGAATGAATGTTTGAATGCTCCTGAAATTCAAATGCAGAATGCTAGAAAGGAAATTTTTCAACTTGCTGACAAGCCGGGCGTCTAGTTCACTTCGGAGGCAGAAAGAGGAGGGGGAGCCATACAGAAAATTTATTTCAAAAGACAGAGCGTAGAAGGAATGAGAAACATTAAAGAATCTGTACTTTATGAAACATTATCTGCAGAATTTTTGACACCACCCTTGAAAATTCAGGACAAATTGAATGGAATAAATCAAGGACAACATTATTACATCAGAGGCATCCTAAGCAAAAAGGTGCGAAGATATTTCTGTTTGGACATAAAAACGTTTGGAGAACTTGTTTTAAGAATGGTAAGAGGACTTTGCTATTGGAGAGACATAGGCTGATAGATTGAAGAATACAATTGAAAATTAGCTAAATCTAATTACTCTTATTTGTAATAGATATAGCTGAATAATAATTGATATTGATAGTAATGTATATAATGTGGAGTTGAAATGATAAATAATAATTGGATATGAGAAAGGAAGGTTGGAAATATTTTTGGATTATATATAAAGGGTTTTAATTACAATAATTATTACTATTATAAAATAAAATATATACAGTTAAATGTTAACTAATATGGGGGAAATGTTATGATATATGATATAACTATATAAAGAAGGGAGAATGATAATAAATTATACTGTATGGGAAAAAAATAAAAAATAAAAAAAATAAAAAAAATGCATTACAAATACCAGTGACTGGCGCTAATGATACAGTTTGTTGCCAGCATCCTAGGTATCAACCAAGTACCTTCTTAAGATATAAGAAGTTCTGAATAGCGCAGTTTTTTGCAGTTCCGCTGGTGTTATTGCAGGAAGCTGCAATTTGTTGTTGTATCTTGTAACATTCTTGGACATGGTGCCAAGTGCCCCAATGACAATGGGTATCACTGTTACATGTTTCATCCATAGCAGTGTAGTTTCAATAGCCAGGTCGTGATATTTCATTATTTTTCTAGTTATTTTTCTTTGACTGGCATCTCCAGGAACAGCGATATCAATAAACTGTACACTTCTGCCCTCTACAACCATGATATCTGGCATGTTGTGCTCCAAATGACGATCTGTTTGTATTTGAAAGTCCCACAAGATCCTCACCTTCTCATTATATTATTATTATATGTGGTTAATCTTTGGTGAGATTCACAGCCTTTGGGGCTGGTTGGTAGCTCAACAGTTCGAGTCCTAACCAAGGACTTAGGAACTGTTAAAGTAACGTTGGAGGATATAAGCTGTTCCAAGTAGGGTGGTTTTTTGTAGAATCAGAATGTTCAAGTCTGATAAATTTAAAATTTCCAAATAGCGAAGTAGCTCTTTAGGTATTGCTCCCAAGGCTTCAATTGAAAATTGAACAGAGCCTTCTCTGTGGGAGTGCCTTCCCTCTGGAATGAGCTGCCCCCAGAGCTTCGTATAATCCCTGACCTCTGGTCCTTCCGACATGCCCTAAAAAGTTCACTTTTCCAGCAAGCCAGCCTGGCCTGAACAAAACAAAATAAATTATTGATCATTGTTAATTTTAATTTGATTTTTTTCAAAAAAAAATGTTATTGTCAATTCTAATTGGGTTTGTTTGGGATATTCTATTTAATTTTTTTTACTTTTGTATTATGTGTTTCTTTTAATGTTGTACGGCGCCTTGAGTCCTTGGGAGAAGGGCGGCATATAAATCTAATAAACTAAACCAACCAATTACAATCGGGACAACACACAATTTCTTTTTCCACAATCGCTCAACTTTACTTTGCAGGTCCCGGTACCTTGTGGTTTTTTCTTGCTGTTTATCTTTAATTCATGCATCTCCAGGTATTGCAATGTTAATGAACCATACTTTTTTCTTTTCAACTATTGTTATGTCAGGTGTGTTGTGGGCCAAGTGCCTGTCAGTCTGAATTCTGAAGTCCCACAAGATCTTGACTTTCTCATTCTCTAAAACCTTCTGAACCTGATGTTCCCAGTGGTTTTTACTGTACTCAAATCCAAACTTTTGGCACAATTTCCAGTGAATGATCTTAGCAATGCAGTCATGGCGCTGTAGGTAGTCAGTTTGTGAAATTTTGCTGCACCCACTGATCAAGTGATTGACTGTCTCGTCTTTCTCATTACAGAGGCAACATTTGCTGTTGGTGGTAACATGTTGAATTTTTGCTTTCATGCAGTTTGTGGCTAAGGCTTGTTCTTGAGCTGCCAAAATAAAGCCTTCTGTTTCTTCTTTTCACTGCTCCTGATCTTTTTTTTTTTAATAAATGTTTTTTAATTTTAATTAAAACAAGTACAGCATCTTTCTTTACATCTGTAAAAAATGTATCAATCGATTACAGACAAGCTTTGGTACATCTCCTCCACGGTCAACAAACATAACTCATATTAACTCAAGCATTACCATATATCCATTTTCATTTGACTGTAATTATTATTTAAAGATATTAATAAAAGTAATAATCTTGAACAGTACCTGCCCACACCAGTGGGAAAATAAAAAATAAAAAAAAGGCATAAAAGAAAAAAAATAAAGCAAAAAGGGACAAAAACGACAAAGGACAAGGCAGGAAAAAAAAACGAAACACAGGTATCTATCATAAAAAAGAAGAAGTATATCAACTGGTTACAACATGCTTTGGTGCTTCTCTTCCATTAACTCATATTAATTCAAATATCTTAACTCAAATGTTTACCATATTAACATCATTATACCTCCAGTTTTAATTACCTATAGGTTATTTAAACATCCTTCATCCTTAGCTATTCCAAAGAATTAATCCATAACACATGCTGACATTTCATTTACTTACTTGTAAAATCCTCTATTAATATCAAATCCTCATATCCTATTTTAGCTGAACATCCATAATATTTAATCATATCATATATCACAACATTTTCCCAGTATTGATTAACATTTGATTATATGTATTTTATTTAGTTTTTGTAATAGTGATAATTATTGTAATTAATACTCTTTATGTATAATCCAAAGATGTTTTCTCATATCCAATTATTATTTATCATATCGACTCCACATTATATACATTGCTATCAATATCAATTATTATTCAGCTATATCTGTTACAAAAAGAGCAATTAGGTTTAGCTAGTTTTCAATTGTATTCTTCAATCTATCAGCCAATTCCACATTATATACATTACCATCAATATCAATTATTATTCAGCTATATCTATTACAAAATAAAGTAATCAGATTTAGCTAATTTTAAATTGTATTCTTCCATCTGTCAGCCGGTGTCCCTCCAATAGCAAAAAATTTTCAAACCAATTGCCATTCGTTGGATAAATTTACCAAATGTTTTTATAAGCAAGTCCAAACAAAGATATCTTCGCACCTTTTGGCTCTGAATGTCAGTGATGAAATAATAATGTTGTCCCGGGCTTGTAAAACTTTTCAAGTTGACTTTAATTCTCAAGGGTGGAGTTTCCATTTCTTCTGCACTCTGTCTCTTTAAATGAATCTTCTTCATAGCTCCCCCCCTCCTTTCTTCCTCTGAGATAGCCCAGACACCATTTCTCACATTTTCCATTTGTATTTCAGGAACATTCAAACATTCAACGATCTCAGTTTTTCCTTCATATTTTAAAATCAGATGATCCAATTTTCTTTCCAATCTCTGAAAAGAGTCAAAAAGCTCTCGACATGCAGAAAAAAGAATCTGGAGTGGGACCTTAGAAGTATTTTCCGACGCCATGATGTGTCGCAGTTAAAAATTGCAAGTAAAAACACGCTGGAAACTGTGCAATCTTATCTGATCGTAAACACAGCCAAGTAATAAAAATGTCAGATCGTGAAGGGCTAATTAGTAGAGAATTGACTTTACGTTCCACTTAGAAAGAGTTAGTGAGGAGGGCTGCCAAAGAGTTCCTTGAAGTGTTTAAGAAATAAAGTAGCCACCAGCCATAAATCCATTAAAAAAAGACCAATTCGCCGCTAGATTCTTCTATTCTTTGGTTTCAATTAGCTTAAGCTTTTAGTGCGGACAGTCTCTCTTGAATAATAAAATCAGCTTACCAGATGACATCACTTCTGCCATTCTTAGGGGCAACCTGCAGTTTCAATTAGCACGGAGCTAATCCAGAAAGGAATTGGCACGAGGGGTTAATACCCCCCCAGAGACTTTGCGAACATCTCTGAGGTCACTGGGTCTCCCCTCACCTTTCACTGTCGTCTCCGGGACAGCTAGAGTTCAAAGAACCCGTCCAAAAATCCTTCGGAATAGAGGAATTTCAGGAATAGCCTGAAACTCCATCTTCTCACTGCTAAGCCCCACCTTCTTCCCGCTGCTCCTGATCTTAACCAGTTCCAAATTAGCTTTTGGTCAGCTTTGCCTTCAATACTTTTCAAGTATTGGCTATGCATAGCTTTGTTTTTCCAATTTTCAGTTTGCTTCTAAATTACTTCTTTCTTATATTCAGCTTTTGACTTAGTTATCTTTAAAAGGCCTCCTTTATTTACTTCCTTAATTATTGGTTCTTCACTTTTCTGGATGTAATCATTCAAGCTGTGTTTTTCTTCTTCCACAGTCTGTTTTACTTGTAGGAGTCCTCGACCACCATCTGCTCTTGGTAGATGCAATCAGTCAACATCATTTTTAGGGTGCAAAGCATGATTCATTGTCATAAGCTTCCTTGTTTTTCTGTCCAAATTGTCCAACTCCATCTGGGTCCAGTCAATTATTCCTGCAAAGTATTGAATCACAGGTATAGCCCAGGTATTTATGGCTTTTATGATGTTTCCTCCATTCAATTTGGATTTTAATATCTTGTGAATTTGTCGAATGTACTTGGCTGAAGTTAATTCCTTGACTTTATTATGCATTAAATCGGAGGCCTCTAAAATCCCCAAGTACTTGTAGCCTTCCTCTGGTTTTACTGCCTTTATCATTTCTTCTTTCTCAAGTTCTATTTCATCATCTTCTATGACCTTGCCTGCTTTGGTTGCCATTGTTGCACATTTGTCAATTCCAAACTGCATACCAATGTCTTGTCTAAATTCTTTTGTGCTTTCAATTAATAAATTCAGTTCAGCTTTTGTTTTACCAAACAGCTTCAAATCATCCATGTACATCAAGTGTGAGATTTTCAGTCCTTTCTTTGCAAGTTCGTATCCATAGTTCATCTTCTTCAAAATGATTGTCAGCGATAGCATTGAGAATATAAAAAGTAGGGGTGAAAGAGAATCGCCCTGGAAAATGCCTCTTTTAATTTCAACTTCACCCAGTACTTCGTCATTATCTATAAGATAAATTTCCATAGCACATCATGTGGGATCTTGGTTGATAGCCTATTTTAGAAATAATTGCCATTATTGTCTACTTTGTAAAAAAAAAAAAATACAAGCTCAGCATCTTGCAGAATACACCTCATGATTTTTGTTAGAGAGTAATTTTCTACCCTTCTATATCATTCTGTTCTGAGATATAGATATTCTAATCTGAGTACAGTGTCATGCTCATTATAGTCCTTTTTCATTTTATCTGTCATACATTCATCTCTAATATATATGCATAACTGGGAGCTTCTGCCAATGTGTTCCTCACCAAAGCTGCTTATTCCTTTAATATATATATATATATATATATATATATATATATATATATATATATATATATATATATATATATATATATATATATATATATATATATATGTATGTTATATTTATGCTGATAAATAAATAAAGGGAGACTAGTATAGATCTATTTCAAGCTATTTAGCTCTCATCAGCTAGCCATACCCATGTTTGGGAATCGAACCTGTGCTCCATTGCCTCCCAGGCAGGGAGTTAACCATTTGAGCTACAGAGAACGACTCCTTATCAGCCAGCCAGGGTGGGAGGTATATACTTAAAGTCACAACCCCTGGTATGCCCAAGTATGGGAGGAAGGTCACACTTCCACTCTCTGTCATTAGGCTTGTCACAAGAGACCATCCAGACAGAAACCCAATATTTTTTACTGTTGCCTTTTTGTTACATTTGTTATATTTATGCTGATAAATAATATATATATACACATACATACATACATACATACATACATACATACATACATATATATGTTATATTTATGCTGATAAATAAGAGAGTGGAAGTGTGACCTTCCTCCCATATTTGGGCATACCAGGGGTTGTGACTTTAAAATATATATATATATATATATATATATATATATATATATATATATATATATATATATATATATATATATATATATATATATTAAAGTCACAACCCCTGGTATGCCCAAATATGGGAGGAAGGTCACACTTCCACTCTCTTATTTATTAGCATAAATATAACATATATATGTATGTATGTATGTATGTATGTATGTATGTGTATATATATATTATTTATCAGCATAAATATAACAATATATATATATATTTGTATTTAGCTCTTCACTGAACAAGTACTAAAGCAATCATCTATGAAAGTCAATAAGCATTTGTCTATGCATGATTTTACTTGCATTGACCCACACATATTACTATGGAACAATTCTAGGGACTGCTTTGTCTCTTTTCTTCCAGGAACTAAGAAACCTTTTATTTTGCTTTTCATTATCAGGGTCAATTGGATTAAGTTGCATATGGCTTTTACCTCAATCCTTTCTTTCTATAATTTATGAACAGCATCTGGATTTCTATTCTCCATCATTCTGTGCCATAGTCTTAAATAAATTCTCTGACTGCATTTTCCCAGCTTATTCTCTACAGTACATAATCCATTGCAATTTCTTGAAGGGTGATGATTTTAAGTCCCATAACAATGATTGTCTTTAAATGTATTCTTTTCTGTCAGATTTTATTGGAAGCTAACTGTATTTGTTCTAAATTTGGCACATTCCATACATCCAAAAGAATATAAGAAAACCTTACTGCTATTCTCCTTGTTAAAAGAACTTACATTATTTAGCACCATCTGCTAAATAAATTGCTGCTTACTCTGTCTAATTGGATAAATCTTTCCTTTTTCTTAACAAGGTTATTTGTAGGACCAAAATCGATGTGCATTTCATTTTTGAACCAGGAAAGCAAGGTTGAGGCTGATCTCTCTTAGTTTCATTATTTATTTACGGTCCATTTTTTTCCCTTGTGGTATGATGATTCATTCTCTCTGAAATTTTATTGAGCTGGATTTCATGACTTAGATTTCTTAGGACAATAAGCTTGCAAATAACGAAGGCTGTCACAATGAAAGCAATGCTGAACCAATCCTGAACCAAAAGAAATAGATGAACAAGCAGAGCATTACTCACCCATAAGCAGCTGATTCATGTACAGCATCTCATGTTCTGATACTGCCTTGCACCTGTGCATCTTTCTTTGATTAAAGGGGGATGCAAATATAATCGGCCATTCAATCCATTGAAGTTTCAGAAGCATTTTTATTAAATCCTGCTTCTTTCAGCTTCTCCATTCTGAGAGTTGTCCACTTTTTCCCCCAAGTTTTTTCTTCAGTGACTCAAGATGACCTTTGTCTTTTTTTTTTTCCACAGAACATTTTGTTCATTGCTCTGGGCCCATGACTTTATTGGAGGAGGCAATCTGAATGTTTTTGGAGACCAGGAAACTCGCTTGAGCAAAAACCTGCAGAGCCACCCTGGAAATGCGGAGGGGCTGGCTCCCACCGCCTTGGTCCCGGCCCATAGGACTTTATTCATGTAGATCTTTTTTTTTTTTTTTTACCTAAAAGACAATTATGAGATTATATTAGAAATGTTTCCTGGAAGAAAGTGAGCATGGAGGGATGGCGGTGCCTGGAAGCTGCTGCAAATCTTTGGCTTCACCTGGCCTCACCACACTCCGCCCAGCCTCATCATGCCCATCTGGCCTTGCCATGCCATGCCATGCCAAGCCTCGCCTCACCCCACCTGGCTTCAACATGCCACGCCTCACCCCACCCCACCTCATCCCACCTGGTCTTGCCCCACCTCACCCGGTCTTGCTACACCTCACATGGTCTCATCCTGCCACATCTCGCAGCAACCTCTAGAAAGAGGTAAGTGTGGCCAGACACCCCCTCAGGGAAGTGGGGCTAGGCTGGGCTGTGGGTTCCCAGTGCCCTGGGAGCTCAAGACCAGGCTGGGCACTTGTCCTCCATTTCCCAGGGCTCTGTGAAGCCTGCACCGCGAGCCCCTCTTTGAATTAGTTGTTCTGGTGTGTAATGCCCTATAGTGTCCTTTTGAGGTAGAAAACAACACTATAGGGCATTGCATACAAGAACAACTAGACACAAGGACAGTTTTTTCTCTCATGCCTTCACTTTGCTAAACAACTAATTCCCACAACACTATCAAACTGTTTAGTAAAGCTTTATTACTATTCTTCTTCTCATCTTTCCTATTATCTATCTTCTTTTCTACTTATGACTAAAACTTTGTTGATTGTATCTTTACAAGTTATATTGTTTTATTAGTTTTCTAGTATGATTTATGTTGATTGTTTATTGAATATCCCATGACTAAGTGTTGTATCTTATGATTTAGTTTTGAGACACATTTTTAAAATGCTTCCTAATGCTGATTCTATTTTACCATCATAAACATTTTGTATAATCACCGAACACGGCCACTTTACTGTTCAGCCCTAACACCAAATCATTCATATAAAAGTTAAAAGCAAAGGTACCAATCTGGATTCTTAGAAGACCCTAATCAAGTATGAGAACTGTATATTTATTCCTACCCTATTTTCACTTTTTAAATCAGTTGCTAGTCTGCAAAAATGTTTCTTATATGACTGTAATTAAGTTTGCTCAAGAACCTTTAGTGAGGAATTTTGTCAAAGGCTTTTGGAAAGCCAAGTATATAATATTTATTAGGCCATCTTTGTATACACACTCACTGACCCTTTCAAAGTTTAAAAAGTTAGATTGCAAAAACTTGTCTGATCCTTTTCAACAAATGTTGTTCTATTTTTGTGATTATTTTTGTTTTAATAATACTTTAAATAAGTTCTACTTGAACAGATGCTAAAATAACACATTCTCCTTTGATCCTTTAAAAAAAACAGAGTCACGTTGGCTATTTTCCAGTACTCTTTTTATTTGATTTTTTCTCTCTCTCTTCTATGTATCCTAATAGGTGGTCTTGACCTTTAACCCTCTGCCATTTTTAAAGCCATCTCAATATTATTAGTATCTCTGATACTTCCTGCTAATCACTCTAATATTTGTTTGGACTTGTTGTATCTCTCCTGATCTGAACTATGTATTATACTTGGATGTTAATAAACTCTGCACATTGGCCCCATCAAAGTTGGGAGGTAGCCAACATATTAAATAGCCTCCAAATCAATTATGTTTCTATCATATCCAAAATATGTGGATATAAATAAGGATAAGGATTTTATTTGGAGCCTAAATAAACTATATTAAATAAACAAATAAACAAACAAACAGGTTTAGCTTCTAGAAGAGAAGAATTAATGATGGATGCTTTGGAGACTATGATGGATATTTGCAGACTGAGAACAGTAGAGAAATAATATTTTCCACATCAATAATAAAGACCTTTAATTCTGTGCTTCCACTTGAGATGATCAATAGAGGTTACAAACGTTCAACATAAAGCAATATATTTTGGTCTAAGTTTACATTTAAAATGCCAAACGATTGGGCACCAAGCCAAGTTTAATAAAATAAAATGCTTGTATGAATGATAAATCATTCTTTGGAATTCTTTGCCAGCAAGCTAAAGTTTTAACACTTGAGGGGATTGTTCATTGTGTTGTTCTCATTTTACATCCATTTAACTTCCAGGAATCAATAGATTACTCAGGACTTCAAACCTAATGAAATCAGAAACATTTAAAACATACAAATGATATTTATGCTAAATATTATTGGAATTAGAAGTATTTAGCCTTTTCTGTTCCTGTTGTAGTTTACACACATTATTATTCTGAAGAAGGGTTTTCTTTTACCCCAACAGGAACTTTCTCTCAATACAAATAGTAGTTTCAGGGGAGTGATTTTTATTAATATTTCTGAGAGAAGAGGGAAACACCCCTTATGCTTGCTTAAGTCTGATAATTAAATTCTCTTTCTGTCATTAATAGTTTTTATAGTTGGTTTCCAATTTACAACCAAAATTAGGACCAGAATGTCCACTGAAAGACATTGAGGTCGTAAGTAGAATCAGACCTGATTTTACAACAATTATTATCACAGTTGTCAAATGAAAAGTTATATTTAACTATTTTCCCTTGCCATATATATTTAGATATATCTTTTTGTCATTATATGGTATAGTCTGAAACAAAAAAACAGTCACTCGCGCCCTTGTGACCTCTAGACTGGACTACTGCAACGTGCTCTACATGGGGCAGCCCTTGAAGAGCATTCGGTGACTCCAGCTTGTCCAGAATGCAGCCGCGCGAGCGATCGTGGGTGCACCTCGGTTCACCCACGTAACATCTATCCTCCGCGAACTGCACTGGCTGCCTATTGGTCTCCGGATACGCTTCAAGGCGCTAGTCGTCACTTATAAAGCCCTTCATGGTATTGGACCTGGGTACTTGAGAGACCGCCTGCTGCCAATTACCTCCTCTAGACCGATTAGATCCCACAGACTAGGCCTCCTCCGAATTCCATCCGCCGGCCAGTGTCGACTGGTGACTACCCAGAGGAGAGCCTTCTCTGTGGCTGCTCCGACCCTCTGGAACGAACTCCCCGTGGAGATTCGAACCCTTACCACCCTCCAGGCCTTCCACAAAGCCCTTAAAACCTGGCTGTTCCGACAGGCCTGGGGCTAAAGAACTGTTGCCCCTGTCCCTAATGGTATGACTGTTGTGTGTTTTAAATTATGTATTGTTGCGTGTCGCTTTAATTTTTGTTTGTATCCCCCTCCTTTGGTTTGAGTTGTGAGCCGCCCTGAGTCCCCTTCGGGGGAAAAGGGTGGCATATAAATAAAATAAACAACGTAAACAACAAACAAAAACATCATTCTAGGCAAAGCATTTATTTTTATCATAGCATTCTTCCTAACAGTGATAATGTTAATTTCCTCCTTTTAAACATGATCTTGATTTCATTCCATGTCTTAACATAATTATTTTGAAATAACATTCAGTTCATATTTGTCATATAAATACCCAAGTACTTCAATTTTTCCTTAAAAACTGTTTTCTCTGTCAGTTCTATTTGATCTTCTAATTTCATTTTAACACTTTCATCTTCTGATCAGTAATCTTAAAATCTGCTGGCATACTAAAGTCATAATTTTCCTATTAATGTTTCTAAGTCACATGGCAAGATAGGCGGCAAATAAATTTAACAAATAAAATAAATAAATCCCTCTACTGCCGGGGGTCAAACTCAATTTCATAGTGGGCTGCATCAACATTATGGTTGCCTTCAAAGGGCCAACTGCACGTAAGACTGTGACAACTCACAGCAACCAGGTGGGTGTGGCTAGCTGGGTGTGGCCAGCTCTATCGTGTGTATGCTCAGGGGAGTGCCCAGCTGGGCTGGTGTGGGCCATGGCCACTTTCTGGTATATTGTCCACCACTTTCTGGTATATTGCTCCCTTACATCTTGGGTTTCCTCCCTTAAATGAGGTAAGAGAACAGGAGCGGAAATAAATAAAATATACTAGAAAGAAAAGGGAAAAATATGTAAAACAAAGGAAAGGAAAGAGGAAAGAGAAAAGAATAAGAAGAGGAGAGAGAAGGAGAAAAGGAAAGGGAAAGATGAATCAAAAAAGAAAAAGGAAAGGAAGGGGGAAAGAAATGGAAAGAGAAGGGGACAGGAGGAAAGACAGCTGAGAATGGAAAAGAGGGAGGGAGGGAGGAGAGAAGAGGAGAAGGAAAGGAAGGGGAAGGGAAGGAAGGGGAAGGGAGAAAGGTGGGAAGAAGGACACTGCCCAGAGATGGCATCTACCTTGGCAAAGAACCTTTGCCTGGGTATGAAATGGAATGCAAAAACTGAGTGATTTGGAAAATTCTGCATTTGCAGAGTGAACAGACTAATCTAACTGTCCTGGGCTTTAACCCTTTTGTCTTCTACCACTTCTCACAACCATTGGTAACTTTCTCATTGAGCTCTCTGGTAATCCAGGTATAAGATTTTGCCAGTATTTTGATAACGGGTGAAGCCAGAAAAAGGAGACACCTCAAAAACACTCTGATACAAGAAGATTGCAGAAATCCTCTCAGGAGTCACAGAAATGAGTAAGGAACACATTTTAAGTGGAATGGATGAGATATTTAGAGTTCATACAAGATATGCAATAAGAAATAACTTGCCCAGAGAGGTACACGTAAGATTTATTTTAAAAACCCTAAAAATTAAACACTACAAGCAATAAGAAGTACTAGAATCAAATACAAGTCTAGAGAGATCGTGGTATTGAAGCAAATTCCAAGGAAGATTAGAGAAATAAGAAAAGAATACCACTTCCTGACCAAGAGTCTGATTAAGAAAGGCGTGAGTTTTAGATGGCTAGTTCCAGAAGGGATTTTAGTAAACTGGCAAGAACAAAGGCACAGATTAGATACACTAAAGAAAGCAGAATTATTTTATGAACGACATATAGTAGCACAGGAAGGAATGTTGGTAAGAGAAGAGGGAGGAACTAAATCCCAGGAAACTAGGAGGAAAGATCAAGGGAGGATGGAGAAAGAACAAGACAAGAAAGCGCTAAGAGAAGGAGCAAGGGCCAAAGAGACAAAGGAGCAGAGGCAGCTGAGAATGATTAGATCAACTAAACCTATAAATCAATGATATGGAGGAAGAAATAAAAGTAATCTCAATTAATATAAGTGGACTAAACTCAGCAATAAGAAGAACAACATTCAACAAACTAAAGAAACTGAAATTGGACATTGTGTCCTTACAGGAAGTACATATTAGAAAGAAACACAGAAAACTTTTGGAACAGGTAAAACTAGGTAATTTATACACAACTCTGGCTGACCAAAGTAAAAAGGGAATAGCAGAAAGATATTGAGAAAGATATTATTAGTGGCAATTTACGCCCCAAATGATAAACAAGAAGAATTTTTGGGGAAACTACACAAAAAGATAATAGAATATGAATACGAATATATATGTATACTAGGAGACTTTAATGCAATTTTAAATAATGGAATAGACTATAAATCCACAAAGATGAACTAGAAGCCAAGAAAAATCCTACCCAAAACATTTTTCACAATGACAGAAAAATTACATTTGTAAGACGTTTGGAGAATAAGACACCTGAAAGAAAGACAATATACCTTCTACTCAAACAGACACTTATCTTGGTCAAGAATAGATATGATGTGGATGTCAACAGAGTTAATACTCAAAACATTCAAAATAGACATAGACATAAGAACATGGGTTGATAATAATCCAATAATAATGACTTGAAAGGGACAGAGGAAAAAAGGGAGATGGACTTTAAATTTAAGAATATTAAATGAAAAAAGTTTCCAGCAATATATGGAAAAGGACTTATTTATTCCAGGAAAATAGAAAAGAAGACATCATTACAGAATGTATGGGACACCTGTAAAGCATATACCAGAAGTCTCGCAATGACATACTTAGGAAAAAAGGATAGGCAGAATAGACAAACTCAAAAGAAGTTGGAATTAGAATACAAAAGTTTGGAGATGGGGCTGCAGAGAAACCCACAAAACAAAAAAGTTAAAGATATATTGGTACTGCAAAAACATAAACTGAACTTGATAGAAAATGAAGATTTGGCAAACAAAATAAAATCAGCAAAACAAAACTTTTTTTAAAATGCAAATAAACCAGGATATTGGCTGGCCTACAAGTTGAAAAAGGAAAGAGGAAAAAAACCTCATCAACCAACTGGTGGATGAAGAAAGGAATTTACAACATTCAAATGGAGAAAAGAAAAAAATAATTGAGAACTACTACAACAAGCTGTATCAACATGAGAGGGTGCAAGAAGGGAAAATAAGACAATTCTTAGAAAAAACCAGAATAACTAAGATACCAGAAAAATTTAAGAAGGCACTAGAAGAAAGAATTACAATGATGGAGGTAATAGAAGGCATTAAAAGGCAAAAGAAAGGGAAAAAACAGGACCAGATGGATTACCGGCAGAACTGTACCAAACATTACAAGAAGTATTAAGCAATGTAATGTTAGAACTATTTAATAACTTACTAAGGAGGCAAAAATACCAGAAACATCAACGGAGGCATATGTAACGCTGATACCAAAAGATGACTCAGACCTACAACAAGTAAAAAATTACAGACCTATTTCATTACTAAATGTAGATTATAATTTTTTTGCATCAATAATGGCGGAAAGAATGAAGAGACTCCTAAACAAACTTATACACACAGACCGAAATGGATTTCTCCCTAAGAGACAGATCAGAGACAATATGCGAATTGTATTAAATACGCTAGAATACTACGAAGCCCACTCAGAGAAGCAAATGGCATTGCTATTTCTAGATGCACAAAAGCCTTTGATAGTGTGAACTGGGAAATTTATGATAATGCAATTTCAAATGATGGGCTTTGGTGATGGATTTATAAATATGATCAAAATGATATACAATAACCAATCAGCAAAGGTAATGGTAAATAGTAAGATGACAGGAAAGATAGAAATCACGTAGGAAACTAGACAAGGTTGTCCACTATCATCACTCTTATTTATACCGACACTAGAGATTTTGAACAGAGAAATACAACAAAATAAAGAGGTAAAAGGGATGAGGGTTAAGAAAGAAGAATATAAGCTACAAGCATTTGCAGATGATTTGGTGTTTATTATGGAAGATCCAATAGAAACAGGGCCAAAACTAGTTGAATATGGAGAAGTAGTGGGCTTGAAGATCAATAAAGATAAAACAAAAATTTTGGTGAAAAATATGACAGAAAAACAGAAAAGAGTGTTGATGGGAAAACTGGATATACAAAAAAAGTGAAATATTTGGGTATTCAATTGACATCAAAGTGTGTAACACTAAAGGAGGATAACTATTATAAGATGAGAAAACAAATAGAAATAGATTTGGAAAGATGGAAAAACCTACAATTACCATTAATGGGAAGAATAGCAGTAGTAAAGATGAATGTACTATGAAGATTGATATACCTATTCCAAACAATACCGATAAAATTGGAGAAAAAATTCTTTGAAAGTATGAACAAAATAGTGGGGAAATATACTGTATATGGCAAGGGAAAAAAGCAAGAATTAATATAAAAATGTTGCAAGATGCAAGAATTCAAGGTGGATTTGGATTACCAAATTGGGAATTGTATTATCAAGCAGCGGGATTATCTTGGCTGAAAGAATGGATTCTACTGAGTAATACAAGATTATTGACATTGGAAGGTCACAATTTGCAACTAGGTTGGCATGCTTTTTTGTGATATGATAAAAGTAGGGCACATGGCTATTTTCAAAGACATTGTGTAAGGAATGGATTATTAACAATATGGGAAAGAGTGAAAGGGAAATTCTATTTAGAAATACCAATGTGGCTTTCAACAATGGAAGCATTGACACATCCAAATATTAGTAGTATGAAAAATATCATTAGATATAAAGATATTTTAACAGAATGGGGGGTAGGGTTAAAACAAAAACAAGAATTAGAAAAACAAGGGATTGATACAGGATGGTTTCCACAATTGCAAATACAAGCAAGATATGAAAAAGATAAAAGGGAATACGGTTTTAACTTAGGAACTTCGGAGCTGGATAAGATATTTATGGGAACGGAAGAAAAAATAACTAAGAAACTATATAGCTACCTACTGAGAGCTAGCTTAGAAGAAGAAGTGGTTAAAGATACAATATTAACTTGGGCAAAGAATTTTGGCCACACAATTGAGCTAGAAAAGTGGCAACAACTATGGGAAAGGAAGTATAAATTAACCATGTCAATGGCCTATAAAGAAAACTTATACAAAACGTTTTATAGATGGCACATGACACCCAGAAAAATAACAAAGATGTCTAAAGACGAATCAGTGAATTGTTGGAAGTGTCAACAAGCAATAGGCTCCTATTATCATATGTGGTGGACATGTGCAGAAGCAAGGCAATATTGGACTAAGATAAGAGTATGGTTAAAGAAAATGTTACAACAAAAAATAGAATTTAGACCAGAGATATTCTTATTAGGTATTATCCCAGAGAAATTCAAGAAAGAGGATATCTCTTCGATTATACACGTAACTATAGCAGCAAGAATTGTATTTGCCCAAAATTGGAAATCAAATAAGCTACCAACAGATGAAGAGATAAAGAGATATTAGACTGTGCAGAGATGAATAGGTTGACAATGAAAATAAAGGATAAAGAGGAATCGGAGTACTTCAAGACATGGGGAAGATTCTATGATTGGCTAGAGAAAGGAAACTAGAAAAGAAGATAGGGAGAAGATATAGAACCCAGACGAGGCATTGTTAAATGGAAAAGGGGGGAAGAAGGGGAAAACAGAAAAGAAAATATTAAATATATAAGTATACATCCAAAAGTGAGATATAAAGGGGAGGAAAATATAGCTATGATAGATTAGCGAAGGTAAGGGAATAAGAAATGATATCGAATTATATTTGGGCCTGCAGAAATACTATCCCAAGGAAATATAAACTGAGGCCGGAAAGAGACACCTACAATAATAGAAAAGAAAGAGAGAAAGAAGGAGAACATGAAAGGAAGACAGGGGAAAGAAGAAAGAGGTGAGACGAGGAGGATGGAAGGGAGAGGAAGAGAAGGAGAGAGGGTAGGAAGGGGAAGAGGAAGAGGAGGAGTGGGAGAAAGGCAAGAGAAGAAGGAAGGGGAAGGAGAGGAAGAAGGAAGAAAGTAGAGAAGGGAGGGAGAAAAAAAAGGGAAAATGAGGTGGTGTTACAACAGGAAGAAGGGATAGTAAATAAAGCAACCCAAACTGTATATTATAACCTATTAAACGAAATAACAAATGTATAAGAATGATAAATGTATAGAAGAATAACAACTACGTGAAGGTATATTTAAAATGCTATGTAAGAGAATAAAAAATTAAAAGGGGAAAAAAAACACTCTGATGCAAAATTGTTTTCCCTCTTCCTCCCCTTAAGTTTAAATTAGGTTTATGAGGCTGTTTCTATAGGAGGCATGGGTTATCTGGCCTTAATAACATTTTAATTTTAAATTTAATTTAATAGCAATAGCAGTTAGACTTATATACCGCTTTATAGGGCTTTCAGCCCTCTTTAAGCCGTTTACAGAGTCAGCATATTGCCCCCAACAACAATCCGGGTCCCCATTTTACCCACCTCAGAAGGCTGAGTCAACCCTGAGCCGGTGAGATTTGAACAGCCGAACTGCAGAACTGCAGTCAGCTGAAGTAGCCTGCAGTGCTGCATTTAACCACTGCGCCACCTCGGCTCTAATTTAAATTACTCATTCGAGTAATTTCACCCTGGACAATCTCCCATTTGCCCTTCCATCGCTGAAAGGGGCCTTGGTAGTAAAATAATGAAAGAAAACCACTGTTTTCTTTGTGAGGCTTTAAAAGGGTCCACTAAAGACAGCAATCCACCAACGTGCTGTGGAACTCCATGCAGGATTTATCTCTCTGAATTCAAGGGACTGCGGGGGGGGGGGGGCAGGCAAACTACAGTCCCTAAAATTAAGGTCACTCCAGAAGCAATCAGCCATCATTTTCTCACCTCAGTGGGATTATAAATTGTTATTTTTTAAATGAGGATTTAAAACCCAGAATTTGCTTTTTAAAAATTTTCTTTCTCTTTTTAACGGTGGAGGGAGAAAAATAAGGTCTTTGTGAGTCCTTTGCTAACTCTCCAGTTTTTGTTGGAAAATAGGACAACAGTCTGGAGTCCCTTGAATGTGGGTTCGCCTTGCTAGCCCAAGAAGATCGCTGAGCTGAGCTCAGCAATTTTCCTGGGCTAGCAATCAGGCATTTTTAATTCCAATCAGGAATTTTTAAACTGGAATTTTTCTCCCCATTTTTCTCAAATGGCGTCCCACAAGCTGCACCCAACCAAAGAAGGAACTTTACCCCTCTCAAACTCATTTAAAAACAAACTTTTAAAATCCTGCCTCTGATTTTTTTTAATCAAACTGGCATCCACAACAGGATAGAAATCTATTAATTGTGATCAATGCCCACCCATGTTTCTTTGGTTCAGAATACTAATTCAAAGAGGAAAATTGTGGCGCAGGCTGCCCAGAGCCCAGGGCAGCAGAGGGAAAGTGCCCATCCCACCACTTGAGCTCCCAGGGCACTGGGATCCTCTAGCCCAGTTCAGCCCCACTTCCTCAAGGAGGTGTTTGCCTGTGCTTACCTACTCTTCGAAGCTGCTGCAACATGTGGCATGTCAAGGCTGGGCAGAGTGACATGAAGCGAGATGGGGGGTGTCAAGTTCCAGCGGGGTGTGTTGAGACTGGGCGGAACAAGTCGAGGCCAAGTGGAGGATTGTGAGGCAGGGTGAGGTGAGGTTGGACGAGGCCAATGAGCTGCAGCTTCCCCCGGCCACCGCCAGCACTCCCATGCTCACTTTCTTCCAGGAAACATTTCTAATATAAACTCATAATTGTCTTTTAGGTAAAACAACAACATATTGATCTGCATGAATAAAGTCCTATGGGCTGGTGGCGAGGTGGTGGGGGCCGGCCCCTTAGCTTTTCCAGAGTGGTTGCGAGGGCCAGATCTCACAACATCATGGGCCGGACCTAGCCTGCAGGGCTTGACATGTCTGCTCTAGTGGGTCTTCCAAAATTAACACCGAGTCATTCATAAATGTCTGTTCTGACCCCCCTCATCCCACACCAACACACACTCCGAACCAAAGATAAGTTACGGCATTTAATTAACAGACAGGTCCTTGGCAGCAAACCGGCACAGACGAGCTTGGGCAGCAATCCAGCACAGATAAGCCATGGCAGCAATCCAGCCTGCCAAGCTCACAATAATGTTCTCCAACATTCGTTCCTGTATTGACTTCTGCCAAAAAGGGCGTGTGCACAAGCATTCCTTTTATAGTCTGGAGAGGAACCTAATTACCACCAGGTGGGTGCAATTACCTCCTGTAATTGCGTAATTGTTCCTTACGCCTATTAGCTCTCCAGTGCCGGGCATCTATGAAAAACTCCCTTGGCTCCTCCCCACTGCTGACGTCCGGATCACACTCCCTTGTCTCCTCCCCACTGGTCCAAGGCTCAGACGCCTCCTGGTGGCCAACCAACCTCTCTGCACCCTGCTCGGAGTCGGAACCCTGTCCAGGATCCTCCACATCCTCCAAAGCTGACTCATAGGGCCCCTCACTGTTGGAGTCTGGTGGCAGCTCCAACGGCTCCTGCTGGGCCACAACAAATGTCCTTAATGTATAATGTCTTAATGTCTTTTTTAATCTTAACTCCTGTAATTCTGTCAACTTGTCTTATGTTTCTATTCAGTACCCCAAGAACTAAACAAGAGTTAATTTTTACAAGGCATCCTTGCCGTGTTCCTTTTTTTGAATTACATGAAGTTTTGTTATTCTCCACTAACAATTATTTGTGTTTTCTGAGAAGTATAAATCTATGTTACCTATTTAATAAAATTATCTCTAGGATTCGTGTGTTCCAGAATTTTGAACAAGGAAACCCAATTCAAATTGTCAAAAGGCTTCTCTGCATCCAATATCAATACTGCTTGTTTCTCATTGTGTAGCTCCAAGTACTATCCAAAATATTTCTAATATAATCTCATAATTGTCTTTTAGGTTTAAAAAACCATTGATCTGCATGAATAAAGTCCTTTAAAATTTCATTGAACATTTTAGCCAAAATTATGGTAAACAACTTATAGTAATTATTCAATAAAGACATGGGTCAACAATTACTTGTTAAAGTCAACTCTTGGTTCTTGTTAGGTATTAATCCTAAATTAGCCTCCTTCCAGCTATCAGGAACCTTTCCATTCTATAAAATAATACTTCTGGTTTGTTGTAAAAGCTTATAAAAGTTGACCCCCAAATCATTTATAACAAGAGCCCTGCAGCTCCTTTAAACTAGGTGTTTTTTCCCTTTTTTTAAATAGATTTCCCTTTTCATATATTTCCCTTATGTTATAGATCCATTCAAAATTTGTCTATGATTCTCTATGATCCTTGGTAAATTCTGTTTATGTAAATATTATTCCATCATTTCTAAGGAAATTTCTTGAACTTTACTTAAAGTAGAATAATATTGTTGAAACAGTTTTTTGCCTTTTTGCATTATCTGTTATTACAGTATTTCCTCCTTGTAACTTAATATCATTTTATTTCCTTTTTCTTTTTCCAATTTATATGCCAAGCATTTCCTTGGTTTATTTGCAAACTCATTTTTTGTTCCATGTAATTCATCTTTATTTCCATTTCTCTCACTGACAACACAGATAGTTGTGACATTAAATATCCTTCCCTCATATGCCCCTACTATGGACAGAATACGTAAGGGGCTTGCAAGAGTTTATAGCTAAGTCATTTCTGCATTTGACAGTCATGCTGTCCTGCCAACTATATGGGAGAGATTCTGATAAGGACAGTATTTCCTGCATGTTGAAGTACTCAAGATGTAGCAATATATATTAACAGTCTTTTCTAACTTTCTTGAAATATTCAGCCAGCAGAGGACAGTGCTAATCTGAACATCCACTATGCTAAACCTTTAATACTTTAATATGGTTAAAACAGTTGGATATATGGGCCTAATAAAATTGCAGGCATTAAATCCCATGAGTTCTTTGTACTTTGTTACTGAAATTATAGAAAAGTCTGTTCTAGGCTATTTTTTTCCTTTTCATTCAGAGAATGGGCCAGCTGAGTATTGGGCTTCATGCTTATCTTGATGGCACATAAACTTGTTAAGTATTTGTTATAAATTTTATTTTGCTCAGATTGCTTTTTTTCTGAGGCAAATGCATTTAAAGCTGAGCTTTCTGACATCTGTAGTATACTTATTTTTCTACAATAAGAGCTACATAATAAGAGCCAATGTGCTGTATTAAAGTAAAATAGAAATTATTTCCAAATGCTTTTATAAAAGAATGGTAACATTGCAGGCAAGCCTACCTATAGAGGACCCTTAACTGGCACATATTTTGAATTTTAATCAGTTTTCAAATGATGTAAAAGAATGGAAAGTATAGGGTTGGGTTTAAAAATATCTCTTTGGTAATATTCTACAGAAATCAAAGGCAAAATAGCAATATAGACTATAATTGGTATTGTACTGTGGTCTATCAAGAACTCTATTCCCAAAGCTGCTGAGAGATGCATTTCATGCAAATTGGGAAAGGCCCAAAGCGAACAGTAGGTATGGCCAAAGTCAGAACTAAATCTGATCATCATGCTTGATGCTCCTTTGGGGGGGGGGGTATTTTCTGGCACCCTCTTTTTCTCTATATATTTCTTTTCGTCCTGAAGACTGCCAGAGAATGACACATTACTCCTGCCAGAGGTCTGAATTAATACTGTGCCAAAGTTTGCCTTGCAATTTCTCAAAGGTTTTATTCCCCAGAGAATGAGGCTTCTGTTATTCTCAGGCTGCTGAAGAATTCTTTCAAATTTCTCTGATTGATATGCTTTTTAGCTGACTTTACCCAAAGTGAAAGGTGCTGGTGAGGTTTTTTTTTCTTCCTGAGGGAGGTCTCTCCCCTTTTCTGGCACTTCATCTGTTGCTAGCATTTCTCATCAGAAAAAGCTTCATGGAAGGAGATCCCACATGCTGCCTTCTTTTGGGGCTTAATGAAGTGTGGGAAGCCTCTTTTTTTAAAAAGGAATTTTGAAAGCCAATTCTCTTTCATCAGACTAAAGGTACTTCCATGACAGCTTTGCATTGCTTCTGAATCAGCTGTGGACCTCTTCACTCATTTGTCTTTGGTTTTGGCAGTGTTTCTTATTCTGCGGCAATTTACTTGTAGACTAGAGCCAATCTGTTTTATTCTTTGCAATGCTGCTGCTCTTTGGAGTTAACCTGTTTGTCCATAAATGGAAGGTCCAGCCTTGCTATGTCGCCTGACTCCCAAATGGCAACCTTCTTTCTTTCTTTCTTTCTTTCTTTCTTTCTTTCTTTCTTTCTTTCTTTCTTTCTTTCTCTTTCTTTCTTTCTTTCTTTTTCTTTCTTCCTTCCTTCCTTCCTTCCTTCCTCTCTCTTTCTCTCTTTCTCTCTTTCTCTCTTTCTCTCTTTCTTCAGTATCCTGGCACTGTTCATAAACTTTGCTTGGGATGTAATCTTCCCCATACCCTGTGACCACCATAGATCAAGGTGACCAGACATCCCACTTTTGGCGGGACAGTCCCAATTTTTAACAATTTGTCCTGCGTCCCGCAGCGTTTTTAAAAAGTCCTGTTTTTTTAAAAAAAATTAATCAAGAAACCCCCTTCCCCCATTCAATGGTGTCCCACTTTACCAATGTTAAAATCTGGACACCTTATCATAGATGTGAAGATTGGTCACACTTTTACAATTTGAAATGGTCACTAAATGAGGCAGTAGGTAAGTGAGAACTGGGTGTACAAAGATCTATCCTTTCCTATGGTCTTTAGGGGCTAATCTCAAACCAGCAACTCTAGGAATAGTTTCTAATCTGTTCCCCACTACCTTTGAGGTCCTGCTGCCTGCACTCTGCAACTTACTTTCTAATTTCATCTATAAATCAGTAGATTTCAACTATGTTTAATCTTTCTTTCCATACATCAATGTCCTTACAACTACAGGGAAGAGTAATACACTACACTATTAAGAATGTATAGGCAACTGATCTCACAGAGACCGCTCATAGGCTGTCCTGAGATGATGATCCCCATATTATTTATGAAACTTTTATAATTATTTTATTTTTATTTATTTATAAAGTTTATTTGCTGCCCATCTCTGGGCAGCTTTTTAGCCTATCTTGGAGAAGCTAAATCTTCTCTTAAACCTAATAAAAGGTAATAGCAGTGTGGTAATTCTTGGTTGATTTTTGTTTCGGAAGCTAACCTAAGCAGGTTCAACTCTGGTTAATAAAATCAGAACTGGAGGTTAGACTGGAGGTCAAAAAGTATCCTACAAAGAAGGCAATGGCAACCTGCTTCTATACTGTTGCCAAGAAAGTGACACAGAGATATCTATGAAGTTACTGGTTGAGGAAAATTTGAAGGAAAGTTTACCTCAGGGGCATTAGTTTCTCATGAGTAAAAATCAAAAGCTGCCATCGTAGCTTTTCTTCTTCCCCTTAAAATTATGTCAATCCACAATAAAGAAAGCCCTAACACCACATTAGTTTATTGTGTATAGAAACAATTAAATATCACTTATCAAAAGCCATAATTAAAGGATTTTGGACTAAACTGAAAAAAATATTCAGTTGTCATTGTAGTTTTAAGGATTGCAGCAAGCGACAAGACTAAGAATATCCCTGAAGACAAATAACAGTGTTAAAATAATGAATCCCTATTCTTAACCTTTTTGATGTCTAATGTTTAGGTTGTTGATGATTATTTCACAAAACTGGTTGAAATAAAGTGAAATGTATTTATTAATGAAATAAAGGTATTTCCCAGTAAAAGGAAATGAGGGAATCCCCATTATAGTATGAATCCATAGTGCAGACTTTTTCTCTCTGTGATATATTTCCATTGAAATAACAGAACGGTTATTTCAAGAAGGTTTCAAGAAGGTTAGGGCACATCTACAATTGATGGTTTTTCACTTGAGGTACATTAATCTGAAAGTAGAATAGAATAGAATAACAGAGTTGGAAGGGACCTTGGAGGTCTTCTAGTCCAACCCCCTGCTTAGGCAGGAAACCCTACACCACTTGAGACAAATGGTTATCCAACATCTTCTTAAAAACTTCCAGTCTTGGAGCATTCACAATTTCTGGAAGCAAGTTGTTCCACTGATTAATTGTTCTGTCAGGAAATTTCTACTTAATTCTAAGTTGCTTCTCTCCTTGATTAGTTTCCACCCATTGATCCTTGTCCTAACCTCAGGTGCTATGGAGAATAGCTTGACTCCCTCTTCTTTGTGGCAACCCATGAAATATCGAAACACTGCTATCATGTCACCCCTAGTTCTTCTTTTCATTAAACTAGACATACCCAGTTCCTGCAGAGAATGATATATAAGATCTATCAGAATATATATTTTTTATTATTTTATGCATCTCTTCCATCTAAGCTGAAGTATTTACCTAAATGTTCAAAGAATGTGCATCCCTTTCTAACAAATGTTGGGAAGCAAGTCCATCTTCAAATGAAATCAAGCAGCAATGCTTATGATGGTCCCAGGGGTTTCCCCAGAACTGGAAAATGAGAAAATCAGTGGCACACTTTTACAAAACCAGTTCCATTCCCTTTAAGCACACCTGTGATGTCCAAATGTGTGTGCACATAATGCAGCCTTGTGTAACAACAATGAAGTCATTGTCCCTCACCACCATCCCCAGCATTTCTCCCATTCCCGTACAAAATAGAAGGACCAGCTCAGGATATAATTGGGAACAGGCAAAATGGGGAAATGCAAACAAAAAATAAACACGGATTTCGGCCTGCTTCTCTGCACTTCATTGTTTTCAGCAATTTACTCAGAGTCTGGTTCCAACGCAGGAAAGAGACAGACTAAGGAAAAACTGCTACAAGGACAATTTTTTCTCATGTCTCATTTCCACGTTTTTCTTACAGGTAATGTTGAAATCTGTCTCCTCCATTTTGTTTATGTATGATAAGGGCATAGCGATAATATACCTGCTTAATATCCATCATGGCTACATAGATCCTGGCTTCCTAAATCCCATTCAAAATTTTCTGTAGCTTATCTGCTGAGATGAAGTATTGATTCCTTATGGACCTTGGCATTCAGATCTGAATGCATCCTGCTCAGAACCTTTCTTCAATCCTTCAGCTGCCTTGTTTTAAGCCGGCAAGCCAGGGTCAGACAAGAGAAGCCTTTGTTTCATCTTCTCTCCTCCTATTCAAGGGCTTCTTCTCTTTGCCAGCAGAGCTTGGCTTCATTCTGATAGCATCTGCCTGTGATTAAAGACAGATAAAGTTAGGACAGACTGCTGGCTCACTGGCCTTTTAGTTTTAATTTGTGTTATTGATATTGACTTTGGATCTTGCCAGGCTTACTTTCATTTGAGGAGGATCTTCTGGGGAACCGGTTCCTATGGTAACAAACAGCGTGCATTGTAATAAGAGCACATTACTGATGAAATAAGGAATAATTATTGGCCTTCCTTTAAAAATATTTTTCCTATTCATTCATAGTATTAATGGGCAAGTTTCTTAATAAGGGTTTAAACATTACACATTTCAAAGTTGGAGATACAAGTGTAGATATGGAAAGGATATTTACCTTTCTTTCCTATGGCTCCAGACTCTGTTAGAGTTTGCTTCTTTGGAAGTAGAAGAAAAAGTTTCATTAGCTCAGAACTCAGGATTCCCACAGAAGCAAGGAAATCCACTGCAGATAGATCTCATTTACAAAGTTCACTTAGTGACCATTCAAAATTACAACAGCACTAAAAATGACCTATGACTGTTTTTCACATTTACGACACTTTCAGCATCCCCATCATTATGTGATCAAAATTCAGACACCTGGCAACTGATTCATATTTATGACAGTTGCAGTGCCCCAGGGTCATATGACCGCCTTTGACAAGCAAAGTCAATGGGGAAGCCAGATTCACTTAACAAGCATGTTACTAACTTAACAACTGCAGCAAGAAAGATTGTAAAATGAGGCAAAACTCACTTAACTGTCTCGCTAGGTTCATTATCCACCTATACTATTATAGGAAGTTATCACCCAGCCCTCTCCCAGAAAAAATGAAATATCCTAGGAAATATTGAAAAGGCAGAATATTTCTCTGGATGTGAAAAGAAAGAAACATGTTTTAAAAGACAGAATAGCTGCCTGTAGCTTCCTGCCCAAAGACCAATAAGATCTCACAGGTTGGGCCTTCTCCAGGTGCCATCGACCGGACAATGCCGGCTGGCGGCCCCCCGGGGGAGAGCCTTCTCTGTTGCTGCTCCGGCCCTGTGGAACGATCTACCCATAGAGATCCGGACCCTTCCCACTCTCTCGGCCTTCCAAAAAGCCATGAAAACCTGGCTGTTCCGGCAGGCCTGGGGCTGTTGATCAAGGTCCAGCCCCACTTAAATAGAATGTTTGGTGTGTGTTTTTTAAATTGTATCTCTTCTTTATTTTAACTTTTACTTTTATTTTTGTTTCTGTAAGCCGCCCAGAGTACTACGGGATTGGGCGGCATATAAATTTATTAAATTGCCAAAAAAATTGCCCATCCCAACTTTGTCAATGGGCCATTAAGAAGGCCAAGCTTTACATAATAAAGACTTCTCCACTTCAGCTATAGGGGGATGGGATTAAGGAACTTTACCCAACTCACCACATGGCATCTGAGAACTCAACCAAACCTGGATTCAAAACACAGCCTGGAGAGTTGTCCCTGCATGGCCCCATGGGAGTCTGACAACCAATCAGAGTACATTTCTTACACAGGAACAGGAAACAGAGTGGTGGGACTGAACAGGTTATAAGAAGCCTAGCAAGCCCCTCCCTCAGCCCTTCTCTTCTTCTCCACCAACATTGAAGCATGTGATCACCTTTTCTGTTCAGGACTCAAGCCATGTGGTCCTGTCCACCATTAAAACCATCTTTCCAAGCAGCCTCCATGTCTCCAGTGTCTTTTTCCTCACTTGGAGCCAAACCCAGAAGGACATTTCTTTCATCACTATTTTGGTTTTATGAAATTTATCAACATGACAAGATTTGCACTTGGATAGGAAACAGAAACATATTTCAATCGTGGACTCGGTCCAAATAGAGGACTAGAATCACTCCTAGATATCTAGACTTTTAACCATCTTTCGTTTACCTAAACATATAAGCAAATGTTGTTATTCATGGAGAATCTCCACATGTGTCAGAATCCATACTACACAGTGTTTACTGCTTGTAATGATATCTATCTTCAGTTATAGGTCTTTCACATTCTACTTTTATATTGTGAATTTGTTGGTTGTTATATTTATTGTATAATGTTGTAATAGATATTGATGATTACATCTCTCATATTCACTGTTTTGGTCTCGAGGCTGAGTTAAAAAAATTAAATATGTCTGAACTAATCACATGTTGATTCTCTTTTCCCATTTTTATACAATTAAAGGAAATGGCTAGTCTTTTCTGTTCTTTTTGTAATAGCTTTCAAAATGGGCACACCTGACTTTTTAGTGGCATGGGGACACAGCCAAATGATTTATTGCTCCGGGGGCGGGGGGGATAAAAAGTAACAAAGGTAATTTAATTGAAATTACATTCGGGAACAGATATTTCAATACCATTTGAAAAGAACAAGGAGAAGACAATCGGAAGCAGGGTGGATTGATTCATTTATAGTGGTGGTGGTACACAATCGGAAGATCTGATGGACCTGAATAGAGGCAGATACTCATGGAGAAAATCTATTATGTGTTGTTAAAGTTGATTCTTTGTGGCACATTATCCATCAATTAAGTAAATTTAAGGAGTGCCCTGGAGAACTTACGATGGGATCTCAACTGGTTTACCCATGTAGTTGATTTTCATGTTTAGTTAATGCTCAGAGCTGCTCACCCATTTCTTTCTCTTGTCTTCTAGCAACTATCAAGGGAGTCATTAAAACTCAGTCCTTCAATTTAGTTTTGACTTCTTCTGTGGCCATTCCTCAACTGTCTTCTGACCAGATGTAGTGAAAAGCAGGTGATTTATTTTACAATCACTTCACTGTCAAGTTGGGAGTCCACCTAGGTTACCTTCTTGGTGATTATTCCCTAAGTATGCAATTCCTTCTGGAAAAAAAACCATCAGGCTAGTTTCCAATAAGAGATTTTGGCAGGTAAGAATCTTTCTATTTAATCAGAATTTAGTTGTGTTGGTTGGTTTGACAGTTCAGTTGGAAGGAGGGCTGCTTTTGCTGAATTTAATTTAGCATTTTAAAATTAAACTGTCTCTGCTGGGGATTTTATTTATGGCATTGATCATTAGGCATCCTGAACACAGTTTGTTGATAGAAAGAAAAGATACAGATCCAAAAAATAAAATTTACCTTGAGTATATTTTTTCTTCTACCAAACATAATTATGTATCAAAGTCCATTTCTTCCAACTTTCTGGACCATCTTCATATCTCCTCTTCCAGATGGTCCATGCCAAATGCAGTGGGTCTTACTAATGCAGCTTCTACCCTTTCCTCAATGATTGCAGTCGTAGCGCTGTTGGCATGACATGTGGCTATTTTACATCTGTTCATGCGAATGGTTACACTGGCTTAATTAGCTCATGACTTTGCTTTAGGCCCTGCTTTGTTTATATTGTTGGAGTGAAATTCAATTGGCTCTGGCATCAATTCGTATTTTATTCTCAGATAAATGTCGAATATGTTATCGCTAGGGGTGAGGTTCCATTTCTTTACAATAAAAATCTAAGAATCAATTAGTGATCGAATGTGGCTGAACTATCATAGAACCCCTTTGTTGAATAATGGAAAAAGTTTGGTCATGGGGAATAATTTTGTGCTTGTTGCACAATTATAACACATGGCTTCAACAACGAAATAGGAATCCGTATGTTTTAAAACTCTGCAATATAAGCCAAGAAAGCTGGGGAGATTCCTGAAAATGCCACTTGTCTCTTTTGTGTGGTAACTATGGAACCAAAGCATATCTCCACAATGGACCTTTTGTAGATGGTATCTGTTGAGTGATCATGGACTCGGTGGGCATGGGAACTGAACAGAAGCCACCTTCCTAACAACATTTCTCCCAGCTCATGAATGATGCACTATGGCAAAACATTTTTCAGGAAGCTCCAGCTTCTCTGCCTGGGTTACAACACCTGTTTGCAAAGTCAAAATGAAGATTCATTAGACTAGCAAATCTCAGGGGATGGGAAATAGGTATAATTTTAACAACTTTTAGAAATCATTTATCCAAAAAAAGGCACAGAGAATTTGCCTCCCAGCGAGAATCTTTTTGCCTCATTTACAGCATCCCACTTGTTTTGCATTGCAGTCCCAAGATCATTACATTGACAAGGAGCTCTCCTTCACTACCCCTCCACCACACTAAACTCAAAACCTGGAGATACAACACAGCAGGAAATAGTTGATCTTGGATTTAAAGAAATGAGCTACAAGGCTTGCTGTGATCATCAGCTAACTGACTTCTGTTTCATCAGTTTCTGGTCTTGCCAATGTCTGTCACTAACCTGCCAAGGAATATGCCTCCTTCTTTTGTGCTTTAAAAAAAAAAAAGCAATTTTAACCTCAAACGGGAAATTATATAAGCATAATTATGAACCACTTTGGCATAGTATACAGATAGAGATGAAAAAATGGGAGAAATTGCACTTATCTTTGCTGGGTAGGATAGCGGCAGTGAAAATGAACACTTTACCAAAAATTTTATTTCTTTTTCAAATGTTACCTATACTTAAAAAAGATGTGAATCTTTTAGAATGGCAGAAGGGTATCAACAAATTTGTTTGGGCAGGAAAGAAGCCGAGGGTAAAGATGAAAATAATGCAAGATGTATGTGAGAGAGGAGGCTTGAAATTACCTAACCTAAAATTATATTACGATGCAGTGACGCTATCTGTAATTAGTGATTGGACTCATTTAACTAATGATAGAATACTGAATATCGAGGGACACGATCTGGTATACGGTTGGCATGCTTACCTGTTATTCAACAAAAAATTGGATAAGAAGTTTAAAAGTCATATTTTAAGAAATGCTTTACTGCGGGTCTGGAAAAAATACCAATGTAAATTAAATGACAAGATACCCATGTGGGCAATTCCTAGACATGCAATTGAAAATATGAACATAGCACAAAAACAGGATAGAACTACCTATAGACAGCTTCTCATTTTGGAAAGGGGGGTGCTACAACTAAAATCTTTCGAGGTATTAAAAGAGGAGAAGGTAGTTCAAACATGGTTCTAGTATGGGCAATTACAGGCGGAAAATAGATCAAAAAATTGGTTTTATCCAAGCTGAAGATAATTTGTTTAAACAAATAAGAGATCAAAGCTTAATGCATATAAAGAGGATATATAATGTATTAATGCAGATGGATTCGGAAACAGAATTAGTTAAAGATTGTATGATAAAGTGGGCTCAAAATATTGAAGAACCAATAATGTTGGATACATGGGAAAGAATATGGGTAACAAATGTGAAATTCACACAAGCTCAAAACCTGAGAGAAATTTTTTATAAGATGTTCTATAGATGGCATTTAGATCCTAAAAAGCTGGCTTCTATGTATCCAAATGTACAGCCTAAATGTTGGAGGTGTGGTTCTCTCGATGCTACATATTATCATATATGGTGGACCTGCCAAAAGGTTAAGGCATTCTGGATAAAAATATGGTGGATTATGCAAAATATCTTTAAAAGAAGGATAAAGTTTACTCCTCAGTTATTCTTACTAGGTATATGTACTGACTTTACAGTGGTAGAGACTAACTTGATTCTGCACCTAATAACGGCAGCAAGACTGTTGATGGCGCAATACTGGAAGAAGGAAGACCTGCCTACAACTCAAGAATGGACATTGAAAGTTACAAACTTAGCCGAGATGGCTAAAATATTGGCATATCTTAAAGATCACTCAAATGAGAGATATAAACGAGACTGGAAAAAATGGATTGACTATATACAAAATAAATACGGGACCAAGAAATTCCAGTTAGCCTATGCTTAAGATCAGAAATGATTTAAATTGTTTAAAGTTAGCTCAGCAAGAAGAAGTTAAGATCAATGTAGAGATGTCATTAATTTCTTTATTTCTTTTTTCTCAATAGATTTTAGACTGTGTTTGTTAAAAATCCATACCGTGTATGGGTTCTGGGAAGTCGGGGGGGGGGAAGGAGGAGGGGGGTTGGGGGGGAGGGGGGAGGGAGGGAGGGGTATACATTAGGCTAGACAAGAATTTGGTGGTAAACTAGAACTATTTTGACACACAAAAAAATTATACTCCGATGTCTTACTGATTGAGGAATGATGAAATGTTTGTTTTAAAAGAAATAAAACTTTGAACCCACAAAAAAAAAAGCAATTGTAACTTCATCCTCTTGTAGGAAGTTATCACCCAGCCCTCTCCCAGAAAAATGAAATATCCTAGGAAATATTGAAAAGGCAGAATATTTCTCTGAATGTGAAAAGAAAGAAACATGTTTTAAAAGACAGAATAGCTGCCTGTAGCTTCCTGCCCATCCTCACTTTGTCAATGGGCCATTAAGAAGGCCAAGCTTTACATAATAAAGACTTCTCCACTTCAGCTCCAGGGAGATGGGATTAAAGCATGATAATATTGGCCCCAACTGACCACATGGCATCTGAGAACTCAACCAAACCTGGATTCAAAACACAGCCTAGAGAGTTGCCCCTGCATGGCCCCATGGGAGTCTGACAACCAATCAGAATACATTTCTTACACAGGAACAGGAAACAGAGAGGTGGGACTGAACAGGTTATAAAAAGCCTAGCAAGCCCCTTCCTCAGCCCTTCTCTTCTTCTCCACCAACATTGAAGCATGTGATCACCTTTTCTGTTCAGGACTCAAGCCATATGGTCCTGTCCACCAATAAACCATCTTTCCAAGCAGCCTCCATGACTCCAGTGTCTTTTTCCCCTCTTGGAGCCGAACCCAGAAGGACATTTATTTCATCACTCTATTCATCAGCAAAGAACAATAGTTTTAATGGATCTGTGTGATGGATGCTAATTTCTACGAGGAGCTGCTGGTTATGCTTTAAAGGAGGTTCCTTATACAGAAGCCAAAAAAGAAAAAAGAAATTTTTTGAAAAAAACACATCTATAATTTAACAGCCAGTGTTGCCAAACTACTGGCATAGAGATATGCATATATAGGTATAGAAACACTCTATAGAATGGGAAGGGGAAAATCAACATATATGCATTCTTCAGACACTTGAAAAGATGTCACAAAGGAGAGCAAGAGGTTTATTTTCTGGTGATCCAAAGTGCAAGACAACACTTGATGGCCTTAAGTTAAGGAAAGGATGATCCTGTTTGAATGCTAGAAATATGCCTTAAGCGCACAAGATGTTTGATAGTGGAATTAAGGAAGTTCTGAGCTGAGCTCAGTGATGAAATGCTACTAGTGAACTGGTAGTAAAAATACTACTGGTTCACCTGAATTGGTAGTTAAAAAAATAAAACCAGTCGGGTGAACCAGTTTTTCCAACAATCTGCTTTGACGCGCGATTAATATTAGCTAGAAATCAAGATTTCCTGATTTCTAACTAATCTACATCACATGGCACAGCGGATTCCCCCCCCCTTTCTGTTCACTTACCTTTGCAGGTGTGCTCAGTAGCAGGCTCCGCTCATCAGCCCAGATCATCCATTTTTGATGCTCTGCACATGCGTGGGAGGTTCTGCGTGTACATGATCACATTGCTACCAAACCAGTAACAATAGCAATAGCAATAGCAGTTAGACTTATATACCGCTTCATAGGGCTTTCAGCCCTCTCTAAGCGGTTTACAGAGTCAGCATATTGCCCCCAACAACAATCCGGGTTCTCATTTTACGCACCTCAGAAGGATGGAAGGCTGAGTCAACCCTGAGCCGGTGAGATTTGAACAGGCGAACTGCAGAACTGCAGTCAGCTGAAGTAGCCTGCAGTGCTGCATTTAACCACTGCACCACCTCGGCTCTTACTATAAAGGTAAGTAGATTTCACTCCTCTCTATTATATTCAAGTGGAGGCTGGAAGGATTTTGGGGATACTTTAATTTGGATTCTTGCACTTAAACAAGGAATTGATACTCAGAGAGCAACCTTTTAGGCGATATCCTCTTTTTCTATCTCAGTAACCAGGGCTTCTTGACTGCTACCATAGCACAATGATCCTGGATTGGCTCTTAATAGCTTGTTCCTGCTCCCTGTGGGCATGGAAGCTTTAATTAATTGTCTCCTGATTACAAAACAGCTTATTAGAGTAATTATGCTTCCTAAAACTGCCACTGAAATATTCTGGCCATGAAATAAACACTGAACCAGGTGAAATAATTAACTTGGGATGATATCGAGAAAGTAAGCTGGAAAGTGCCCGAATTTCTACAAGACTGGAAGAAAGGATATGAAAGCTTTCTCTGAGCTTCTGTCCTCTTGATGATCTCAAGCTATGATTTATAACAGTATTTTCAGCTATGAAGATAAATGCAACACCATTAGTTTAAATGGACTTTCCTTGCGTCTTGGAAGATGAACATCAGGCAGTCAAGACAAACAACTGAAGTCAAAATGAAGTCAATAAGAATTCTATAAAAGGCACGGCTAAAGTAATTATTCAGAAAGCATGACACCAAGACAGGGTAAGAATATTTATAATGCTACTTTTGGTAAATCTACAAATCAGAGCGTGAGTAATATAGAACTACAAATAAAACAAAACAATGGGTTATTATTTAAGCTCACTGAAGAAGAATGAAGCATGAGCAACTTCAAAAGCCGCTAAAATAAAAATATCACCTACAGTTACAATGGATGAGTGGAGCATATAATAGAGACAAATAAATCACAGCTTCAGAAAGGATTACAGAGCAATGTTTGATGATGATGTTAAATTTAAATATATTAATTCTAATTGTTAATTATCTGAAGGATCATTTACAACATGTTGGAAAATCATGAATTATCTGAAGGACTAATTATAACATATTAGAAAAACTGTCTAGACTTAATATAAATTGTAATGGAATTCATGGCAAAATGAGATAACACTGCATATTATCCCATGTGATGTTAGAGAGGCATGTCTTCTGATATTATTTATTTATGTTCTTCTAACATATCAAGACTTTAAGAAAAACCTTAAGATTTATTTCTGGTAATATTCTTGATTGGAATCTCTCTCACATACATGCATATGCACAGTGTTTGCAAAAAAAAAGGCATGCTTAAGTTAGCCATTAATTTTCTCAATCCGATTTTTTGTACTCATACAATATGCAGAACCATAACCACTTTGTTCGCATTTGGGGTTAACTAGTCTGTGGTTCACTGCACCATATGAACAGTTTTACTGAAAAACAATGGAATAAACATCTAAGTGAAAAACTCCTCTTATTATTTGTCCTCTTTGAAAATTAATTTATTGTCGCATTTCTTGAACTTCAGACAACAGTGAACAGAGACCCATTGGTTGGTCGTCAGATTGCCTATTATCAATGGCATCCTAGAAGGACAACTTAGGGAAATGCAGCTCTGCAGCTTTTCAAGTGACATCATCAGTCAGAATGCCAGGTAACTAAATGGAATTTCCTCAACCTGACAAGCATCAAATTTCACTTGGTGTCTCCTATAAACATGTTCAGTGTGTTTCACTGCCAGAACAGTCCTCTTTGAGGGAGATGGGCAGTACAGGAATGTGAAAAATAAAAACAAACTTTCTTCCAAATAGCTATATGTAGGATTATACTTATGCTGATCATAATAACTTGGATAATTATGCTACCTATTATTGTTCTTGAGAGGCAGGTGAGAGCAAATATGTAAGGGGGTTTGATATGAATATTTGCACTTCAAATTTACCATTATGCTATTAACTGTTATACAATAAATTTGAGCAGTTGAAGAATGAAACTAAAAGGTACGTTTATGAAGCCTTGGTCATTGTAAGGTAAAGGTTCCCCTCACACATATGTGCTAGTTGTTCCTGACTCTAGGGGGTGGTGCTCATCTCTGTTTGAAAGCCAAAGAGCCAGTGCTGTCTGAAGATGACTCTGTGGTTATGTGGCCGGCATGACCAAATGCCGAAGGCACATGGAACACTGTTACTTTCCCACCAAAATGGTCCCTATTTTTCTACTTGCATTTTTACATGCTTTTGAAACTACTAGGTTGGCAGAAGCAGGGACAAGTAACGGGAGCTCACTCTGTTACGCGGCACTAGTATTCGAACCGCCAAACTGCTGACATTTCTGATTGACAAGCTCAGCGTCTTAGCTACTAAGCCACCGTGCCCCACTTGGTCATTGTAGAAACTCTATTAACGCAGGACACTCAATAAAACATATTTTCCTCCCTAGCTTTACAGTGTAATTACAGTGAAGAGACATCTATATATTTTCCTTGCCCTAGCATTGCAATGGCACACTTACCAATTATGAATGAGCTTCTCACAATGGATCACACCTGGGCATTGTATCCCCCCCCCCCCCCCCGCTCAAAGGCCACATCCAATCCTTGGCCTGTTGCTTGCGGCTTGGGTGAAGTCAATCAGAAATTCAAAATAAAATATAAATAAGCATATGATGTGCATGTAATACAACTGCACTGCTTTTATTTTGAAGGTGACTGTTATTTTTTTTAAAAAAATATGTATTTAAGTGCACACCTGCCTACATATCTTCACAGTTCTATTGGTTCGTCCTTCCAGAACAGTCCCAGTTTCTCATGGGAAGATTAATTGCCCAGCCATGATTTAGATCAGTGTTTTTCAACCACTGTGCCGCGGCACACTAGTGTGCCGTGACATAGTGTAAGGTGTGCCATGGGAAAAACACTTTATATATAGTCAATATAGGCACAGAGTTAAAAAAATTTAACATTTTCTAATGGTGGTGTGCCTCGTGATTTTTTTCATGAAAAAAGTGTGCCTTTGCATAAAAAAGGTTGAAAAACACTGATTTAGATATTAGCTTGCCATTGAGGCAGGGTAACAGTGTATCAAGGCGATCCAGCAGAAAACTAGCCATCATCATGCCTACATGTTTTCATTCTGCTTCTGTTATGATTTGACAATGTCTTGAGCCTGTGAGACTATTTCTTCTTCAAATATTGGTGAAAACAAAACCTACCTTGCAAACATTTTTCTGCTAGGAAAGGAGAATATTAACTTTATGGAATGTTTTCATGAGATTGTTATTCCCACTCGTAACCCTTGAAAGCCCACTACCATCTTCCACTTGGATGGCATGCCCAACAAGTTCCTCTCCATCCCATATGTTCCTTATTCCTCTTCAATCTACCCAGAGGTGGGTTGCTCCCAGTTCAGCCCGGTTTGGCCAAACCAGTATGGTGATTCGGCATGGGTCGCAGAACCAGCAATGACCCAGGCTGGCCATGCCCCTGAACTGGTTCCCCGGTCTCTTCTGCCATTGCCAGCATGCTGCTGCGCATGCACAGGATGAATTACGGTCAACTGTGCATGCGCAAGCAACATGGGGTGAGCGCACATGCAAGTGAAGCAAACCAGTACCAACTGGTACAGGAACCCACCCCTGAATCTGCCTATTGCAAACCCTGATTTCACTCTCATTTCAGGGTGCAGCAAAAGGAATGCTATAGAGACAATACTTTCCTTTAGTTTTTCTAATACCTGACTTTAGTTTTAAGGAAAAAACAAAAGCAAACTGCTGGGTGTGTAGAAAAGAGTTTTAATTTTTAAGCTTATAAGTTTCATCTTATGACTGTCAAAGAACTATTGAATCATGAGCCTATTGACTCATAAAGACAACATAGCACTTGTATAATTTCCTGCCTCTCCTAACCAGATTGTTCATTCTTGCAAGTTTAAATCTGCCTTGAAACTATCACTCTATCCAGTCAGAATCCCTCTACCATTTGCACTCTTCCCCACTCCCAGAGCATAAATATCTGGTTCTTTATGGTAGCTCATGGCAATTGCAAAATTATAGTAGAAGCAAAAGAAAAATAGCCCTCTTACCTCTCAGGACAATCCCATAAGTACTATTTTTATAAGACTGTAATACAACAATTTACTTAAAATAGAGGAGAACCTGGACTTCTAAAAAGGGAGCAATGGGTGGGCAACAGCAAATGGAATTGCTTTAGGAACTGCAGCAGTTAAGGGGTGGAACTGAGAAAGTTTTTGAAGTCTCTTATCGGTTAACTGATGAGAATGCTGATTAGTTTGTAGTAATTTGAGCATTTTCCCTATGTTCCAAGGCCAGCAGGAGTTAAGAAGATTGTGCAGCAGAGAATAGATCTGGTGCCATGTGACAGGGCTCACAGCTGAAAAGTGCCCTCCAACACACTACAAAATCATTATCCTGTTGCCTGTCAACTTTGGGTCTCTGTTAGATTTGTCTTCCAACAAAAACATTTAGTATGGCTATCCAAATTTTGTCCATGCTAGTGAATTAATTCAGAGTATCTGAGCTAAATGCATAATCACTCTGACTCCAGAAATGAATTCTAAAGACAATGATACATGGAAATGTTTCTATCTAATTCATCCTTCTGCAACCTGTTGACAAAATCAAACATAGCTGGATACATTTGTGCATGTGTCATATATGTAGGTTGTAATTGTCCGACATGCTAAGTTTGATTAATTTTAACCTTGATTAATCTAGTCAGACATTAATCAATGCAAGCACAAGTTTGCCTAGAAGTCCCTCCCCCCAGCACATTTATTGCAATGAAAGTTAGACACTATCTTTGTAGCTATCAAAAAGCAGTGTAGGATGTGGGAAGCAAGGTGACTTCACTTACTAGTGAAGTGCCAGCCATTTTCTAGCATCAAAAAATAGTAGATTGTAGAATATTAACTTCAATGAGAACAAAAAGGGGCAATTTTAACTGTTATAAAATGAACACTCCAGCTGCTTAAAAACTGGGCATTCTCCTTGAAATGAAATTCTGTTTTGGAAAATTAAGATTAATTCTCTCTTTATTTTTTTCCTTGTTATCTCTTGATTAATAGAGGTCTTGTAAAAATTGTTGTATTAACTATAGCTGTCTTAGTTTAATAAGCACTTGAAATGGAATATTCTTAAAGAAGAATGCAGAGAACTTATATCTATTTCCTTATTTGTAAAATATATTTATTGTTTATTCCTTTAGTAGCTCTGGATGGCTTCTGAAATACCATAGAAGTAAATTATTATATAAAATTATTATTAAACCATAGCATCTATAACATACAAATGTTGTAGGGAAGCTCTAAAAATGCATTTATCTAAACTCTAAAAAGAAAATTCTTTCAAATTCATCAGCAATGTATTACACTATATGGATCTGACCGCAGAGAAGCTGAATTGGTTATCAGTGACAAACATATGATGACAGGACCTATAATGTAAGTCTCTCTGAAAACCTGAGTTTGATACTATTCAGAAACAAGCAAAATTATAATGCCTTAATTCAATTTTCTAAATAGTAAAGTCCCAGAAAGTTGAGATTACACCACCCAAAATCCCAGCCAGCAACTTGAATGCTGGAAGATGCAGTTCTAATAAATCCTTGGGGTCGTTTTTTAAACTTTTTAAACTTTTAAAAGTTGAAACTTGAACTTAAATGCGTGTCCTGGCTTTGTTATTGGGAAAGATTAGAAACAGAATCATGAGAATTGCTTTCCTGATGCCACTTACCTCTCTAAATTGGCTGTTAGATCCCTGAGGGAAAGAAGACCAAGAAGGATTTATCATTTGGGCTAGAACATCTCCTGAACAACAACTATTTATTGGCTTGTCTAAGTTTTAACTCACTTCTATCTACTGTCTGGTTATTTGTGTGTGCGTACATGTGTATGTGTACCCTCAAGTCATTGTTTACTCCTGGCAACTGCCTGGACTATTCCTTGCAGTTTTCTTGTCCAGATTTTTCACAGGTATTTGCCATTTATTCCTTCCTAGGACAGAAAATGACTGTCCCAAGGTTACCTATGGTAACTAGCTTTCTGCCCAAGGCAAGACCTGAACTCATGGTCTTCTGGTTTCTAGCCTGGTGCCTTAATCATTACACTAAACTGAATCTTTGGTAACAGCCTAGCTATTTAGATGTGACCCGTCAAAGCCGCGCTCGACTAAACCGCGCCCGACTAAACCGCGTCGCTGACGTCATCAACAGGGCGACAACAGCCAGCGTGGAGAAAGAAGGGCGCTTTAAATAGCGCTTTGAAAGCAAGCCGATTCAACTTAAGGTAAGGGTTAGGTTTAGGGTTAGCTTTAGGGTTAGGTTTAGGGTTAGGTTAAGGGTTAGGGTTAGGTTTAGGTTTAGGGTTAGGTTAAGGGTTAGGGTTAGGGTTAGAGTTAGGTTAAGGGTTAGGATTAGGTTTAGGGTTAGGTTAAGGGTTAGGTTTAGGGTTAGGTTTAGGATTAGGTTTGGGGGGGTTAGGTATAGGTTTAGGGGTTAATTTTAGGTTTAGGGTTTACAGCGTGCTTCTGTCTCCGCGCTGTTGTCGCCCTGTTGATGACGTCAGCGATGCGGTTTAGTCGGGCACAGTTTAGTCGAGCGCGGTTTTGTCGGTGAACCCTATTTAGACAAGATAGACACTAAAACCAATTTGTACAGGATTCTAATGAAAAAGAAACCAAATAGGTTACACAAGACAGAAGCCTTTCTACTCTTCATCTGTGCGATATAGGTACTCAGTAAGCAAATAAATTGTCTTGATAAATTTTCCAGCCCTGCAGTTTACAATCACATCTCATTTTTAAAATTTACTATTTAAGTGTTTGCTTGCACATTGGTTTCTAAACTATTCTGCACTTATATGATAGAACTGCATGTGACTCTAGAACAGTGGTCTCCAACCTTGGCAACTTTAAGTCCTGTGGACTTCAACTCCCAGAGTCCCAGAGGTCTTAAAGTTGCCAAGGTTGGAGACCACTGCTCTAGAAGACCCACCTGAGCATAGCATAATTAATGCTGTTTTTGATGTCATCACCTGGTAGGGATTTTTCTTCCAGATTCTCAAGGTTTGAAATAAGCTGTGAAATCAGACAGAAGTAATGTGCCCTCACCATTTATGTTTCCTTTCTGCTGCCTGGAGAAAAGTGTGATTGTTTCCAAGCAATCCCAGCAATACTAGATCCCAGTATTTCTTTCAATATTCCCTAGCAGTTGAGTCACCTTTAAATGACAAGGCATTGTTAAATTTTCCTCTCTCGCACTACTTGCCTTTCTCCTTGCTTCTAACCTACTGAAATCCCAAAAATCAATATATCTTTTTAAAAGCTCAAAATATGTTTTTGTTTATAGTGAAGTCTGCCTCCAGTACAGTTAGCTTAACTAGAAGATGAATCACAATGCGTCTACTGAAGCTGAACCGTAGTTAATAAGTCAAGATGTTCAGAATCCAATATCTCGGCAAAAGACCATTGATCAGCTTGAGTAAATACTTTTATCTGGTGGACATCTTAGTGCAAAGGAAATACTTCTCAAGCATTGTTTTACTCTTTCCTCTAACTGGGGTGATCAAAGTCTCGATAAGAATGGAGCCATAAAGGGGCAAATCTACCAGCCACCCCAATTCTCACAAACTCCCACACCATTGCTTTATCCAGGCTTTTAAGGTCCAGGGAAATTAAGGCCCCTTACTTATACTATGATCCAACAACCATTGTGCCAATGTAGCAGTAATGAGGGCAGGGTTTATATCACCTCAATTAAAACCAGGCAATGCTTCAAAAAAACTGTAAGTCACAAGTGGGGGAATGGCCTTTGTCTTTTACCAGTAATTGCTAAGCAGCATTGTTCATCTGAATATCCAACCAGGACTCTGTAGAGATTCTCAGTCATCCAGGTCACGGTTGTCCAAAGGTGACTTTTTTTTTTCATGAGGCAACTGGACTTTCTTGTGTGTGTGTGTGTGTGTTGGTTTTTTTTTTTTTTTTTGTAGATGTTTCGCTTCTCATCCAAGAAGCTTCTTCAGTTTCAGGAATGGAAGGATTTATATTCCTTGCAGACAGTGCTTCAATGACCCTCTTAAAGGATGCAAATTTCTAGCTGTCAGCAAGGAATATAAATCCTTCCATGAAGAAGCTTCTTGGATGAGAAGCGAAACATTTTCAAAAAACAACAACAAGAAAGTCCAGTTGCCTCCTGAAAAAGTACCTTTAGGACATCCAACCCGGATAAAAAAAACTCTTTTTCCTTTCCTACCACGTCCTAATTCCTGTTTTTAAATCCACTTTTTAAAAACGTTCTGCTGAAATTGGTAGAAGCAGATGTTATGGCTATAGGCTGCAATCATTGAAACAAAAGCA
This sequence comes from Thamnophis elegans, assembly GCF_009769535.1. Classification (NCBI taxonomy): domain Eukaryota; kingdom Metazoa; phylum Chordata; class Lepidosauria; order Squamata; family Natricidae; genus Thamnophis; species Thamnophis elegans. Next base: position 58,198,863 of record NC_045547.1, read on the forward strand.
TTGCAGCTAACTGGCCAATTAGCTCACCAAACTAAGGAATATGTGTTTTTCATGTATTTTACACACTCGCAATTGCACTTTAAAGCACACGGACGCTTTAATGAAAAGCATTCCACTTTTAAAAACACATCATTATCCATTTTACTTTAAAATAAGAAAAGTTGGGGAAATGGTTTTAGGAAATGATTTTTCAATTAATGAGGAAACCTTGTACAGCTGGTCCTTGAGTTACAAGAGTTTGCTCAGTGACCATTCAAAGTTACAGCGGCACTGAAAAAAGTTGCTTAGTGACTATTTTTCACATTATGACCATCACAGCATCCCCATAGTCATATCATTTATGTTCAGATGCTTGAGAAGTGGTTCATATTTATGACGGTTGCCGTATCCCAGGGTCAGGCAATCCCCTTTTGCAAACTTCTGACAAGCAAAGTCAATGGGGAAGCCAGATTCACTTAACAACCCTGTTACTAATTTAAAAACTGCAGTGATTCGCTTAAGATATGTTAAAGGAAAGTTGTAAAATGGGGCCAAACTCACAACAAATTTCTCACTACCTGTACACATTTACATCACTGGATCAAGTTTACTAATGTGAGAGACAGGCCACTGGGTGGCAGCACCCTCAGTGCGCTGTGCTTAACTAATCGGAAACACCATAAACATGTTAACTTGCCAAGAAAAATATTAGTGCATTATCTTTTCCCTAAAGATTTGGTTTTTCAATGCCTAAGGAAGTTTTCAAGGTTCCTGTACCTTCATGTAGCTTATCAGCCACATTATATACAACAGAATAGTGTGGTTCTTTGTTAGCATATTGCTTATAAAGGACCAACACCAGAAAGTGCTAAGTTTTTTTCTCTCTATTTTTTTTCATAAAGCCCACATTTCCTCTGAAATAATGTTCTTATCACCTCCCAGTGCTGAATAACCCTGAAGCAAATAAAATTGAATAACAAAGCTACTATTTTCTGCCATATCATATTTCTCCTTTTCCTGCTTCTGTCATATTTCGTTCATTCTCTTTTTTCTTTCTTTCTGGCACTCTTGGTTCTATTTCCTTTTGTCATCACATGGTAGTCTGCTAGGGAAGAATAGGCCCCACATGTCAGATATTTGTATTCATCATTTGTACACAAGACAACTTTGAGATGAATATTTCATATGCCCTTAGACATGCACATTCCTCAACGCTGTTCTAAGTGGTGTTTTACAAAGGCACAGTTTGCCTTTTTCCTTTGTGCTTATTGAACTGATCCCACAGAAGGATGGAGATCCAGACAACTTTAAAGCAGTGAAGGTCTGTAGGATGAACTGCTTTAAAATCCTTATTGGATGAGGATCTCACCATTATGAATGAAACATCATGTTTGTGTGAATGTGGCTCTATCAGAAGAAGTTGGTCTAGGTCAGTGGTGGCTAACCCTTTTATCGTCACATGCCAAATGCGTGTGTGCACCCATAATGGAATTTACATGTGACCTTCCTGTGTGCCACCCCCCATGCATGTGCACATAACCCCCCATGCTCCCCCACCCTCTGTGCATGCACGTTCATCTCCCGCATGTGCTCCACCTCCCACGCATGTGGGGCAGAGACCTGAAAACCAACTGGCCAGCAGGAGGCATGCATGCATGGTAGAGTTAAGCTGGGGCAATGGCTCTGCATGCCACTTGTGCCATGTGTGCCATAGGTTCATCAATATGGATCTAGGTAAAGTTAGAAATGTAAAGGACAATACAGATAGTGTTGTGACCCAGCAGAAGCCATTGGAGCTGCCACCAGACTCTGACAGCGAGGGGCCCTATGAGTTGGCTTTGGAGGATGTGGAGGACCCTGGACAGGGTTCCGACTCTGAGCAGGGAAAGAGGCTGGTTGGCCACCGGGAGGCGCCTGAGCCTTGGACCAGTGGGGAGGAGACAAGGGAGTGTGATCCGGATGTCAGCAGTGGGGAGGAGCCAAGGGAGTTGTTCCTAGATGCCCGGCACTGGAGAGCTAAAGGGCATAATGAACAATTACGCAAATACAGGAGGTAATTGCACTCAGCTGGTGGTCATTAGACTCCTCTCCAGACTATAAAAGGAATGCTTGTGCACACGCCCCTTTTTCAGAAGTCAATGCAGGAACCAATGTTGGAGAACATTATTGTGAGCTTGGCAGGCTGGATTGCTGCCATGGCTTATCTGTGCTGGATTGCTGCCCAAGCTTGTCTATGCCGGTTTGCTGCCAAGGACCTGTCTGTCTGTTAATTAAATGCCGTAACTTATCTTTGGCTCGGAGTGTGTGTTGGTGTGCGACGAGGGGGGTCAGAACAGATAGGGAGGCTTTTCAGGCATGAGAAACCACTAAATGATCCAAAGGCATTTTTCTTGGCAATAGTTTGCATTTCCACTAGTAGGACACAGTGATAGAGAGAAAAGTAGGTGTCAGGGCTGCCTCTGTCCAATTCCTAGGGGGAAAAAACCCTTGGTTCCACAGAGTCAGAGAAAATGTACTTTTACTAGAAGAGAACTGAATGCAGCAAGTTTCAGGCAAGATCTGAGGCAAAAACATGCAAAGCAACAAATTGAAACAAACTTTGAAGCAGTCAATGAGGATGTCTACCATCCACCCAGGGTGTAGAGGGAAAAATATTTCCAGGCAACGAGGTATTGGACCTTGCCTCTATGTTTCCTGGAATCCAGAATTTCTTTAATTTCAAAATGCTGCTCTCTTTTGATTAGAGTGTATCAGGTGCAGGGTAAAGTGATGACACAGTTTCAGGTTTCAATAAACTGAAGTGAAACACAGGGCAAATACGTTTAAAATTCTTAGGCAACTCCAGTTGTACAGTGAATGGGTTAATTACTTTAATAAAGAGGAATTGCCCCACACATATTTAGGACCCAATGTCTTAGATGGTTGGTGGACTGTAAGTACTTTGCAAAATAGCAGTCTGTAAAGATGCAAAATCAGCGCTGGGAGCTTCCACCTCCCAGCACGCTTTATCAAGGTGGACCATGCCCTCTTTCCCCTGGCTAGCCTCGCCCCATCATCAGTTATGTGTTAGCCTAGCCGGCGGGACTCCACCCAGTTGTTCCTTGCCCCAGAACAGCTGATTGTCGTGCCAGAACAGCTGGTCATTGCTTGGAGCTTCTGATCCCTGCCGGTGGTGTTCCTTGCATCTCCACACCTCCCCACTTCACAGCTGAGCCCGTCACTGCCTCCATCACCTCTGCAGCCTTTCCTACATCCCCCATCACTAGTGTTCCATTGCTTCATTGCTACGATCCTGACACCTCCCTACACCGGTGCTGCTTCCTCCCGCCCTATTGTGGCAAACCCCAGACATCATGGTTTGACAATTGTGCTATTCACTCCACTAAGGAGGGATGTGTAGTTTCTCTTGAGGCAGCTCTGGCATAGTTACAAAGTCCTGACCAAAGGCCACCTTATATGGAGTGAACCCTGTGCTACTATGCACAGAATTGTTATATGCTACCTCTGCAAAGGCAAAAGGTCAGCCTAATGGTCCTGCTGGTAATTAATGTAGCACCTGAGGTACTGTTCCAGGACTAAGTTGGTTCGTTTACATGCTCTGTTAGTTTGGGGTTGATGGGAGGAGTTTAAACCCTGGTCAGTTCCCAACAGATTCACTCCTCTATCTGAAATAATGTGCTCAGGCCCTCCATGCAACCTATACATGTGTTGTACGAAAAGTTTAGCTAGCATCTTTGTTGAGGAAATCTTGGGGCAGGGAACAATGTGCACCTGTTTTGAAAAAAGATCAGTAACAACCCAAATAACTCTTCTCCCCACTTTCAAGCAATTCCACAATAAATCCATAGATATTTCTTTCCACAGTGCCTGGGAACTGGCCAGTCTGTAAAAGTCTCTTCGCCACTGCACAAATTGGACAGTTGGCCACATAGCTTTCAATGTCTTTCTTCAAGGAAAGCCATAAAACTGCCTCTTAACCAAGTGAAGGGTTTTTACAAATCCAAAATGTCCTGCTGGCTTAGAATCATGAGCATCTTTTAAAACAGTGTTTCTCAAGCTTGAGGGTAATTTGCCACTGATATAATTTGCCACTGATCCAAGCCAATACATAGTGCATGGTGCAGTCATTTTTATGAGTAGTAAGTCATTCATCAACCTTTAACACTTCTTTAATCTTCTCACACAGTTCATTTAGAATTTCAGGCTC